>NC_067406.1:96339354-97071066 GCF_009764475.1 Pristis pectinata
AACCTATTTAGTTACTTATTGAAAACAATTTTATATTATGTATTTCATGATTCTTTGTACTTTGGTATCATTTATTTTACTGTAGTACTTAACCCTGACAGTTAGAGGCATATTCATCACAAAACTTCCAAATTGGCTGAAACTCCTTTTCCAATGGAGAAAGCATCAATTCTTTAATTTCCTACTTTCTACACTTGAGCTAAAGAGTAACTTGTGGAAAAGAACTTTATGTTATGTATTTCATGATGCTGAGAAGTTTGGTAACAGTTATTTGCTTGTAAATCTGAACCCTGAGCAGTTCAGTGCAAAAGTATCACGAAACTTCCAAATTGGCTGAGCAGCGTTTTGAAAGGAAAAAGCATCAATTCCTTCATTTAACACTTTCTGCACAGAACCTATTTCGTGACTCCTGGACAACAACTTCATTTTATGAATTTCATGAAGTTGAGTAGTTTGGTAACATTTGTTCGATTCTGCAAATTAACTCTGAGCAGTTAGATCGAAATGTATCACAAATCTTCCAATTTGGCAGAAAGGGAGTTTTGAAAAGAGAAAGCAACAATTCTTTCATTTGCTGCTTTCTACACATAACCTATTTAGTTACTTGTTGAAAACAACAATATATTTTATATTTCGTGATGCTTTGTACTTTGGCAACATTTATTTGACTGCAGAACTTAACCCTAAACAGTTGCATTCAAATATATCACCAATCTTCCAAATTGGCTGAAGCACCGTTTTCAAGGGAGAAAGCATCAATTCTTTCATTTGCCACTTTCTACAGTTGATCTAAAACGTAACTTGTGGAAAACAACTTTATGTTAAGTACTTCACGATGGTGAGTAGTTTGACAATTTTTGTTTGCTTCTAGATCCCAACCCTGAGAGCTGAAATGAAAATGAATCACAAAACTTCCAAATTGTCTGAAACAGTGTTTTGAAAGTAGAAAGCATCAATACTTGTATTTGACACTTTGTACACCTAACCTACATAGCTATGTGTGGAAAACAACTTTATTTGATGTATTTCATGATGCTGGGTATCTTGGTAAGATTTACTTCATTGCAGTACTTAATCTTGAGCAGTTAGATGTAAATGTATCAAAATCTTCCAAATTGGCTGAAACGGCGTTTTCAAAGGAGGAAGCATCAATTCTTTGTTATGCCACTTTCTACTAATAACATATTTAGTTACTTGTTGAAAACAACTTTATATGATGTATTTCATGCTGCTTTGTACTTTGGTAACATTTATTTGATTGTAGGACATAACCTTGAACAGTTACATGCAGATTTATCACCAAACATCCAAATTGGCTGAAGCACCGTTTCCAATAGAGAAAGTATCAATGCTTTCATTTGCCCGTTTCTACAGTAGATCTAAAACGTCACTTGTGAAAAACAACATTATGTTATGTATTACATGATGCTGAGAAGTTTGGTAACAGTTATTTGCTTGTAAATCTGAACCCTGAGCAGTTCAATGCAAATGTATCACAAAACTTCCAAATTGGCTGAAACAGCGTTTGGAAAAGAAAAAACATCAATTCCTTCATTTAACACTTTCTGCACAGAACCTATTTCGTGACTCCTGGACAACAACTTCATTTTATGAATTTCATGAAGTTGAGTAGTTTGGTAACATTTGTTTGATTCTGCAAATTAACCCTAGGCAGTTAGATCGAAATGTATCACAAATCTTCCAATTTGGCTGAAAGGGCGTTTTGAAAAGAGAAAGCAACAATTTTTTCATTTGCTGCTTTCTACACATAACCCATTTAGTTACTTGTTGAAAACAACAATATATTTTATATTTCGTGATGCTTTGTACTTTGGTACCATTTATTTGACTGCAGAACTTAACCCTGAACAGTTACATGCAAAATTATCACGAAACTTCCAAACTGGCTGAAGCACCGTTTTCAATGGAGAATGCATCAATTCTTTCATGTGCAGGTTTCTACAGTTGATCTAAAATGTAACTTGTGGAAAACAACTTTATGTTATGTATTTCAAGAAGCTGAGTATTTTGGTAACTTTTATTTGCTTCTAGATCCCAACCCTGAGAGGTTAAATGCAAATTTCTCACAAAACTTCCAAATTGTCCGAAACACCGTTTTGAAAGGAGAAAGCATCAATTATTTCATTTTACACTTTGTACACATATCCTAAATAGCTATTTGTGGAAAACAACTTTCTTTTATGTATTTCATGATGCTGAGTACCTTGGTGACATTTGTTTCATTTTACAACTTGACCTTGAGCAGTTGGATGCAAATGTATCAAATACTTCCGAATTGGCTGAAACAGCGTTTTCAAAGAAGAAAGCATCAACTCTTTCATTTGCCGCTTTCTATACATAACCTACTCAAATACTTGTTGAAAACAACTTTATATTATGCATTTCATCATGCTTTGTACTTTGGCAACATTTATGTTACTGTAGAACTTAACCCTGAGCAGTTAGATGCAAATTTATCATTAAACTTCCAAATTTGCTGAAACACCGTTTTCAAAGGAGAAAGCATCAATTGTTGCATTTGCCAGTTTCTACAGTTGATCTAAAAAGTAACTTGTGGAAAACAACTTTATGTTATGTATTCCATGATGCTGAGTAATTTGGTAACATTTATTTACTTGTAGATCCCAACCCTGAGAACTTAAATGCAAATATATCACAAAAGTTCCAAATTTTCTGAAACAGAGTTTGCATAGGAGAAAGCATCAATTCTTTCATTTGCCACCTTCTACACAGAGCCTATTTAGTTACTCCTGGAAAACAACTGTATTTTATGTATTTCATGAAGCTTCATACTTTGGCAACATTTATTTGACTGTAGAGGTAAACCCTGAGCAGTTAGATGCAAATGTATCACATCACTTCCGAATTGGCTGAAACAGCATTTCCAAAGGAGAAAGGACCAATTCTTTCATTTGCCACTTTCTGCATTTGATCTAAAAAGTAATTTGTAGAACTCAACTTTATGTTATGTATTTCATGATGCTGAGTAGTTTGGCAACATTTATTTGATTCTGCAACTTAACCCTGACCAGTTAACTGCAAATGTATCAAAATCTTCCAAATGGGCTGGAACAGCGTTTTTGAACGACAAAGCATCAAATCTTTCATTTGCCACTTTCTGCACAACCTATTTAGTTATTTGTTGAAAACAACTTTATATTATGTATTTCGTGATGCTTTGTAGTGTGGTATCATTCATTTGACTGTAGAAATTAACCCTGAGCAGTTAGATGCAAATACATCACAAAACTTCCAAATTGGCTGAAACAGCGTTTTCAATGGAGAAAGCATCAATTCTTTCTTTTGCCACTTTTTACATTAGAACTAAAAAGTAACTTGTGGAAAACAACTTTATGTTTTGAATTTCATGATTCTGAATGGTTTGGTAACATTTATTTGCTTGTAAATTTCAACCCTGAGTAGTTAAATGCAAATGTATTTCAAAACTTCCAAATTGGCTGAAACAGCGTTTTGAAAGGAGAAAGCATCAATCCTTTCATTTAACAGTTTCTACACAGAACCTATTTAGTTGCTCCTGGAAAACAAGTTTATGTTATGTATTTCATGATGCTGAGTAGTTTGGTAACATTTATTTGATTCTGCAACTTATCCCTGAGCAGTTGGATGGACATTTATCACAAATCTTCCAAATTGGCTGAAACAATGTTTTCGATGGAGACAGCATCAATTCTTTCATTTGCCACTTTCTACATTTTATCAAAAGAGTAAATTGTGGAAAACAAGTTTACGTTATGTCTTCCATGATGTTGAGTAGGTTGTTAGCATTGTTTTGATTTCTACAACTTAACCCTGAGCAGTTAACTGCAAATATAGCAAAAACTTCCAAAGGGGCTGAAACAGCGATTTGTAAGGAGAAAGCATCAATTCTTTCATTTGTCACTTACTGCACAGTGCTAGATACTTACTTGTGGAAAAGAACTTTATTATATGTATTTCATATTGCTGATGACTTTGGTAACATTTATTTGACTGTAGAACTTAACCCTGAGCAGTTATATGCAAATGTATCACCAAACTTCCAAATTGGCTGAAACAGCGTTTTTAAAGGAGAAAGCATTGATTCTTTCATTTGCTATTTTCTACATGTGTTCTAAAACGTAACTTGTGGAAAACAACTTTATGTTATGTATTTCATGATGCTGAGTAGTGTGGTAACATTTATTTGCTTGTAAATCTTAACACTGATCAGTTAAAAGCAAATGTATCGCAAAACCTCCAAATTGGCTGAAACAGCGTTTAGAAAGGAGAAAGGATCAATTCTCTCATTTAACACTTTCTACACAGAACCTATTTAGTTACTCCTGGAAAACAACTATATTTTATGTATTTCATGATGCTGAGTAGTTTGGTAACATTTATTTGATTCTGCATCCCAAAGCAGAACATTTAGATGGAAATGTATCACAAATCTTCCAAATTGGCAAAAACAGCGTTTTCAAAGGAGAAAGCATCAAATCTTTCGTTTGCCACCTTCTACACTTGATCAAAAAATTAACCTGTGGAAAACAAGTTTATGTTATGTATTTCACAATGCTGAGTAGTTTGGTAACATTGTTTTGATTGAACAACTTAACCCTGAGCAGTTAACTGTAAATGTATCAAAAACTTCCAAAGGGGCTGAAACAGTGTTTTGAAAGGAGAAAGCATCAATTTTTTCAATTGCCACTTTCTGCACAACCTATTTAGTTACTTGTTGAAAACAACTTTATATTGTGTATTTCATGATGCTTCGTACTTTGGCAACATTTATTTGTCTGTAGAAGTAAACTCTGAGCAGTTAGATGTCAATGTATCACGTCACTTCCGAATTGGCTGAAACAGCGTTTCCAATGGAGAAAGGATCAATTCTTTCATTTGCCACTTTCTACATTTGATCTAAAAAGTAACTTTTGGAAAACAGCTTAATGTTATGTATTTCATGATGTTGAGTAGTTTGGCAACATTTATTTGATTCTGCAACTTAACCCTGACCAGTTAACTGCAAATGTATCAAAATCTTCCATTTGGGCTGAAACAGCGTTTTGAAAGGAGAAAGCATCAATTCTTTCATTTGCCACTTTCTGCACAATCTATTTAGTTACTTGTTGAAAACAACTTTATATTATGTATTTCGTGTTGCTTTGAAGTTTGGTAACATTCATTTGACTGTTGAACTTAACCCTGAGCAGTTAGATGCAAATATATCACAAAACTTCCAAATTGGCTGAAACAGCGTTTTGAAAAGAGAAAGCGTCAATTCTTTCGTTTGCCACTTTTTGCATTTGAAGTAAAAAGTAACTTGTGGAAAACAACTTTATGTTATGAATTTCATGATTCTGAATAGTTTGGTAACATTTATTTGCTTGTAAATTTCAACCCTGAGAAGTTAAATGCAACTGTATTTCAAAACTTCCAAATTGGCTGAAACAGCTTTTTGAAAGGAGAAAGCATCAATTCTTGCATTTGTCACTTTCTGCACATTGCTAGATACTAACTTGTGGAAAAGAACTTTATTCTATGTATTTCATGTTGCTGATGACTTTGGTAACATTTATTTGACTGTAGAACTTAACCCTGAGCAGTTAGATGCAAATGTATCACAAAACTTCCAAATTGGCTGAAACACCGTTTTGAAAGGAGAAAGCATCAATTCTTTCATTTGCCACTTTGTAGATTTGATCAAAAAAGTAACTTGTGGAAAACAATTTTAAGTTATGTATTTCATGATGCTGAGTAGCTTGGTAACATTTATTTCATTGTACAAGTTAACCTTCAGCAATTAGATGCAAATGTATCACAACCTTTCCAATTGGGCTGAAACTGTTTTTTCGCTCGAGAAATCATCAATTCTTTCATTTGCCACTTTCTACACATAGTTACATTGTTACATGTGGAAAAGAACTTTATTTTATGTATTTGATGATGTTCAGGAGTTTGAAACATTTATATGATTGTACAACTTAATCTTGAGCAGTTAAATGCAAATGTATCAAAAACTTCCAAATTGGCTGAAACAGCATTTTGAAAGTAGAAAGCTCAATTCATTCATTTGCGACTTTCTATACATAACCGAAATAGTTACTTGAGGAAAACAACTTTATATTATGTATTTCATGATGCTTTGTACTTTGGTAACATTTATTTGGCTGTAGAACTTAACCCTGAGCAGTTAGATGCAAATGTAACACAAAACTTCCAAGTTGTCTGAAACACCGTTTTCAATGGAGAAAGCATCAATTCTTTCATTTGCCACCTTCTAAAGTTTATCTAAAAAGTAACTTGTGGAAAACAACTTTATGATATGTATGTCATGATGCTTAGTAGTTTGGTAACATTTATTTGCTTGTAAATCTTAACCCTGAGCAGTTAAATGCAAATGTATCACGAAACTTCCAAATTGGCTGAAACAGTGTTTTGAAAGGAGAAAACATCAATTCTTTCATTTAAGCCTTTCTGCACAGAACATATTTAGTTACTCATTGAAAACATCTTTATTTTATGTATTTCATGATGCTCAGTAGTTTGGTAACATTTATTTGATTCTGCAACTTAACCCTGAGCAGTTAGATGGAAATGTATCACAAATCTTCCAAATTGGCTGAAACAGCGTTTTCAATGGAGAAAGCATCAATTCTGTCATTTCCCACTTTCTACATTTGATGAAAAATGTAACTTGTGGAAAACAAGTTTATGTTATGTATTTCATGATGCTGAGTTCTTTGGTAACATTATTTTGATTCTACAACTTAATCTTGTGCAGTTAAATGTAAATGTATCAATAATTTCCAAATTGTCTGAACCAGCGTTTTGAAAGGAGAAAGCATCAATTCTTTCATTTGCCTCTTTCGGCACATAGTTACATCATAACATGTGGAAAACAACTTTATTTTATGTATTTCATGATGCTGAGTAGCTTGGTAACATTTATTTCATTGTACAACTTAACCTTGAGCAGTTAGAGGCAAATGTATCACAACCCTTCCAATTTGGCTGAAACAGCGTTTTCAATGCAGAAATCATCAATTCTTTCATTTGCCTCTTTCGGCACATAGTTACATCATAACATGTGGAAAACAACTTTATTTTATGTATTTCATGATGCTGAGTAGTTTGATTGTACAACTTAATCTACAGCAGTTAAATGCAAATGTATCAAAAACTTCCAAGTTGGCTGAAACAGCGTTTTGAAAGGAGAAAGCATCAATTCTTTCATTTAACACTTTCTACACAGAACCTTTTTAGTTACTCCTGGAAAACAACTTTATTTTATGTATCTCATGCTTCTGAATAGTTTGGTAACATTTATTTGCTTGTAAATCTCAACTCTGAGAGGTTAAATGCAAATGTATCACAGGACTTCCAAATGTCTGAAACAGCGTTTTGAAAGGAGAAAGCATAAATTCTTTATTTGACACTTTCTACACATAACCTAAGTAGTTACTTGTGGAAACCAATTTTATTGTATTTATTTCTTGATGCTGAGTAGCTTGGTAACATTTGTTTCATTGTACAACTTAAACTTGAGCAGTTAGATGCAAATATATCTCAACCCTTCCAATTTGGCAGAAACACATTTTTCAATGGAGGAAGCATCAATTCTTTCATTTGCCACTTTCTACACCATAGTTACATCTTAACATGTGGAAAATAACTTTATTTTATGTATTTGACGATACTCCGGCGTTTGGTTAGATTTATTTGATTGTACAAATTAATCTTGAGCAGTTAAACAGAAAGTATCAAAAACTTCCAAATTGGCTGAAACAGCGTTTTGGAAGGAGAAAGCATCAATTCTTTCATTTAACACTTTCTACACAGAACCTATTTCGTTACTCCTGGAAAACAACTTTATTTTATGTATTTCATGATGCTGAGTAGTTTGGTAACTTTTATTTGATTCTGCAACTTAACCCAGAGCAGTTAGATGGATATGTATTGTTATGGACTCAGTGAAAGTCCCTTTAAGATAGAGAGTGTGTGTGTATGTGTGTGTGGGGCGTGCTTACGTCAATAGAAGAAAAAGGACGTAATGACGTTGTTGAAGAAGTCAGAAGAAGAAGGAGAGAGAGAGAGAAGGGAGAGAGACACCAGCCTGCTTGTTTTCTCTATCGATGGATGAGAAACAATAACTGTGTTTGCCACTGAAATCCATGTATGGAAGTTGGAAGTAATCCGGTAGAGTTCACTTTGTTGCTGACCTGTAGAAGGAAACAGGTATTTGTGTGTGGACGACCACGGTTCGGATGCTTTTCGGGGTGAGGAAGTCACTACCGAGTAAACACTGAAGTGTCGTTTGGGTTCCATCGTGGAACATTTGGATTTCGTATGTACTCTCTCTATGTTTTTCTACATCTACATCTTATCTTCAGACAACGGTGGTTGTTGAAGAAGCCCTTGCTCATGTTTCACCTTATGGCTTGCGGAACTGAACTTTAAGAACCATTCAGGAACTGGGAGTTTTGGACTTTGTCACACACACACACGACGAGTTTAGTTTTGGGGTTAACGTTCGAGGTTTAACATTTTTGAATTCTAACCTACTAACATTTTTACTTTTATTTTACGTATTATCATAAGTAGTGATTAATAAAATAATTTTTAACACTGAATCATGCTCAGTGTGTTTCTTTTGTTGCTGGTTTGTGACAGTATCACAAGTCTTCAAAATTGGCTGAAACAGAGTTTTCAATGTAGAAAGCATCAATTCTTTCAATTGCCATTTTCTACATTTGATCAAAAAAGTATCTTGTGGAAAATAATTTTATGTTATGTATTTCATGACGTTGAGTAGTTTGGTAACATTGTTTTGATTCTACAACTTAACCCTGAGCAGTTAACTGCAAATGTATCAACAACTTCCAAATTGGCTGAATCAGCGTTTTGAAAGGAGAAAGCATCAATTCTTTCATTTGCCTCTTTCTACACATAGCTACATATTAACTTGTGGAAAACAACTTTATTTTATGTATTTGATGTTGCTGAGGTCTTTGGTAACATTTATTTGATTGTACAACTTAACCCTGAGCAGTTAGATGGAAATGTATCACAAACTTTCCAAATTGGCTGACACAGCGTTTTGAAAGGACAAGAATCAATTCTGTCATTTCCCATTATCTACACATAGCTTCATAGCAACTTGTGAAATACAAATCTACTTTATGTATTTAATGATGCTCTGTAGTTTGGTAACATTTATTTGATTGTACAACTTAACCTTGAGCAGTTAATTGCAAATATATCAATAACTTCCAAATTGGCTGAAAGAGCATACTGAAAGGAGAAAACATCAATTCTTTCATTTACTACTTTCAACACATAGCTAATATTAACTTTAGAAAACAACTTTATTTTATGTATTTCATGATGCTGAGTAGTTTGGTAACATTGCTTTGATTCTACAACTTAACACTGAGCATTTAACTGCAAATGTATCAAAAACTTCCAAATGAGCTGTAACAGCGTTTTGAAAGGAGAAAGCATCAATTCTTTCATTTGCCACTTTCTACACATAACCTAAATATTTATTTGTGGTACGCAGCTTTATTTTATGTATTTCATGATGCTGAGTAGCTTGGTGACATTTATTTCATTGTACAACTTAACCTTGAGCAGTTAGATACAAATGTATCACTACCCTTCCAATTTGGCTGAAACAGTTTTTTTCAATGGAGAAAGCATCAATTCTTTCATTTGCCACTTTCTACACATAGTTGCATCGTAACATGTTGAAGAGAACTTTATTTTATGTAGTTGATGATGCTCAGGAGTTTGGTAACATTTATTTGATTGTACAACTTAATCTTGAGCAGTTAAATGTGTTACGGACTCAGTGAAAGTCCCTTTAAGAGAGAGAGAGAGAGAGTGTGTGTGTGTGTGTGTGTGTGTGTGTGTGTGTGTGTGTGTGTGTGTGTGTGGCGTTCTTACGTCAACAGAAGATAAAGGACGTAATGACGTTGTTGAAGAGGTCAGCAGAAAGAGAGAGAGAGAAGGGAGAGAGACACCAGCCTGCTCGTGTTCTCTATCGATGGCTGAGAAACAATAACTGTGTCTGCCACTGAAATCCACGTATGGAAATTGGAAGTAATCTGGTGGAGTTCACTTTGTTGCTGACCTGTAGAAGGAAACAGGTATATTTGTGTGGACGACCACCATTCGGATGCTTTTCGGGGTGAGGAAGTCACTACCGAGTAAACACTGAAGTGTCATTTGGGTTCCATCGTGGAACATTTGGACTTCGTAATTACTCTCTCTATGTTCTCTACATCTACATCTTATCTTCAGGCAACAGGGGATGTTGCAGAAGCCTTTGCTCATGTTTCACCTTATGGCTTGCGGAACTGATCTTAAGATCCATTCCTGAACTTGGAGTTTGGGACTTTGCCACACACACACACGAAGAGTTTAGTTTTTGGGGTTAATGTTCAATGTTTAACATTTTTGAATTCTAACATATATTTTTACTTTTATTTTACGTATTATCATAAGTAGTGATTAATAAAATAGTTTTTAACACTGAATCATGCTCAGTGTGTTTCTTTTGTTGCTGGTTCGTGACAAAATTGGGGGCTCGTCCGGGATAGTTCCCAAGTTTAATGAGATTCGTCCGGGATCCAACACAAAGATTAACGAGTGTCTTCTGGGATTGTTCCCCAGATTGACGAGATTCATTCGAGATTCAGTCCAAAGATTGTTGAGGGAGGTCTGATAAATTCTTTTTAATTGGCTTGTGTGTGTGGAAACCAGCAGCAAAGCATTTTTGAAGTTACCAACCCTAAAGGGATTGGAGGTGGCGAAAAAGGATGATTTGATAAAGATTGCTACAAGGCTAAACCTTACAGCAATAAAACAGACTATGAGAAAAGCAGTTATTCATAGAATGATAGTTGACTATTATTTGGAGAAAGAAGTGTTTGAGTTGAGTGAGGTAGTTTAGTTTCCTGAGATTAAACCAGTGATTTCTGATGTGACTTCTCAACCAGTGGAGTTGGAGGATCTGGAGGAGGAAGAATTAGAACAGTTAAAAGAGTTTTCTGGGAGTGAGTCAGAGATTCTTGTTAGCCAGGTGCAGATAGCAAAGATGGAGTTAGAACAAACACAAATGAAGTTCGAGTTGGGACAAAAAAAGATAGAGGCCGAACAAGAGCTAACTCGGATGAAGTTAGAGGCTGAACTGGAACGGGAACTAATTCGGTCAAAGTTTGAGGCGGAGGAGAAGGAAAAACAGAGGCAGCATGAGTTAAAGATGAAGCGAAAGAGTTTGGAATCTGATTCTGATGATGGGTTTTTAGCCAGCAAGGAGGTTCGATTAGTCCCTCCTTTTGAGGAAGATCAGGTTGATCAGTATTTCCAACATTTTGAAAAGGTTGCTGTGAGTTCAAACTGCCCAAAGGAAGGATGGGCTCTTATGTTACAGAGTGTAATTAAGGGTAAAGTTCAAAAAGCTTATTCTGCTTTGTCTGTTGAGGATGCAGCTGATTATACCAAGGTTAAACAAGCTGTGTTAAAGGCCTATGAATTGGTACCTGAAGCTTATAGACAAAAATTTAGAGACTTAAGGAAATCTGCAGATCAGACTTATATGGAATTTGTCAATGGAAAGAGAATATGTTTTGAATGATGGTACATGGCTAAAAATGTAGATGGGGATTTTGATAAATTGAAAGAATTGATATTAGTGGATGACTTTAAAAGATGTGTTCCAGCTGAGATAACAACATATTTAAATTAAAAGGGAGTGGAAACTTTACAAGAAACTGCTAGGTTGGCAGATGATTATGTTTTAACCCATAAATCCAAATGGGGACACCCTAAAACCTTTCAAAAGGACAACCCAGGTAAACCAGAGATTAAATTGGGAGGTAATCAAAAAGGGAAGGATGAAAAGAAGCCAGTGCTGGAGAAACCAGCTGAGCGTACTTGTTATTACTGTAAGAAACCTGGCCATGTGATATCTAATTGTGCCCTTTTGAAAAAAAGGAAGGAAGTTGTGCCCAATGCTTGCTTTCAGGCAATCAAAAATCAAAAAGGTTTAGGAGATGCTGTTAAAGATCAGTCCTTGCAAGAGGTAAAAGCTGAAAAGTTGGAGGAGGTGAGAAAGGAATTCCGTTCTTATGTATCAGAGGGTTTTGTTTCACTGAATGATGAGTCACCCCAGGTGCCAGTGAAAATTCTTAGAGATACTGGGGCTTGTCAATCTCTCTTGCTGGACAGTGTTTTAAATTTTGGTGAAGAAAGTGACACTGGTGAGGTAAATCTAGTGCGAGGCGTTACAGGTGACACCATGTCTGTCCCTTTGCACAAGGTGATTTTAAAGTCAAAGTTCGTAGAAGGACCAGTCGAGATAGGGATAAGACCTAATTTGCCAATGGAAGGAGTTTCTTTGTTATTGGGAAATGATCTTGCGGATGGAGAAATTGTTCCTGTGGTACAGTTAACGACCAAGCCAAGGATTGATGAGTCTGAGAATGATCCACATGTTTACCCATCATGTGCGGTGACTCGAGCTAGAGCTAAAGAATTAGCCAAGGTCGACAGTCCTGTGCAGCCTGATGTGGTTCCCTGTGACAGTCCTAAACAGGAAGAAAATTATGATGCCTTATCTGAGACTTTTCTGTCTTCAATGGAGGATCAACATCCTTATAGTGAGCCTGAATTTAAAGATTTGTCTTTGTCGAGGAAGGAATTTATGGTGGAACAGACAAAGGACCCTGAGTTGACAGAATTGAAAGAAAAAACACCACTCTGTCATGTAAACATGCTGAAGCCTTATTATGAAAGAGATTCAATTGTGGCCTTGGTGGGTGATGTGAAGGTTGTTTCTAGAATGCCTGATGTTGATGTTGAGGAAGGTAAATTTAGACCAAATATTATTCCATTGAAACTAAAAAACCAAAATATCCTGGAGAACCTTGAAACGAAGTTGGACCATTTACAAGTTTCACAAAAACAACAGATGAGAGAATTAATTTTAAAATTTAAAAATCTGTTCCCAGATGTTCCAAACAGAACATCGATAATTACCCATGATGTTGATGTTGGGGATGCAAAACCAATCAAACAACACCCATATTGAATGAATGTGGAAAAAAGTAAACTTGTTGATCGGGAGATCAAATACATGTTGGAAAATGATATTATTAGACATTCTACTTCAAACTGGAGTTCGCCCTGTGTCATTGTACCTAAACCTGATGGAACTGTTAGATTTTGCACAGATTACAGGAAAGTGAATTCTGTAACAAAGTCAGATGCTTACCCTATTCCTAGGGTGGATGATTGCATAGATAGAGTGGGAAAGGCAAAATTTCTTACAAAGATTGAGCTATTAAAAGGGTACTGGTGTGTTCCATTAACAGATAGAGGACCGGAGATATCTGCCTTTGTAACCCCTTCTGGATTGTATGAATACAATGTTTTGCCATTTGGAATGAAAAATGCTCCTGCAACATTTCAACGAATGATTAATTCAGTGATTCATGGGTTAAACCATACAGATGCCTACATTGACGACTTAGTGACCGGGAATGATACATGGGAGGATCAGATCTCTGCGTTAGAAAGGTTGTTTGAAAGACTTTCCGAGGCTAACCCTACAGTTAACTTGGCTCAAAGTGAATTTGGCCATGCCACTGTGACGTATCTTGGGTATGTTGTAGGTCAAGGCAAGCAAGCTCCTGTTCAGGCAAAAGTTCAAGCAATATCTGAGTTCCCTATTCCCACAGGTACGAGGACTGTTAGAAGATTTTTGGGAATGGTTGGATATTATCGAAAATCTTGTAAAAATTTTGCTGATATTGCTCTTCCCCTAACTAATCTTCTGAAGAAGGGAGTAAAGTTTGTTTGGACAGATTCTTGTCAAGAAGCATTTGAGAAGCTGAAAGCCATTTTATGCTACCATCCTGTGCTCAAATCACCTGACTTTGAAAAGCCATTTTCGTTAGCAGTAGATGCCAGTGATGAAGCTGCAGGAGCTGTGTTGTTGCAGAAGGGTGACCTTGATGATGTTGACCATCCGGTAGCTTACTTTTCAAAGAAATTTAATGAGCATCAAAAGAATTATTCCACCATAGAGAAAGAATTACTATCGCTTGTTTTAGCCTTGCAACATTTCAGTGTATATGTTTGCACCGCTCAGAAACCATTGACTGTGTATACAGATCATAACACATTGGTGTTTCTGAGCCAAGTCAAAAACAAGAACAGAAGGCTGTTAAACTGGAGTTTAATTTTGCAAGAGTTTGATCTCCTGATAACTCACATTAAAGGCAAAGATAACATGATTGCTGATTGTCTTTCCCGATGTTAAATGGGAAGCATGTATCTGTACTAATCTGATATTCTGTAGTTGTGTAGCATGATAATTATTAACATTACTAACTGTATGCGCGGTTAAAATTTTTCTTGGGAAAAATTCTTTTTAGGTGGGAGGTGTTACAGACTCGGTGAAAGTCCCTTTAAGAGAGAGAGAGAGTGTGTGTGTGTGTGCGTGTGCGTGTGTGTGTGTGTGTGTGTGTGTGTGTGTGTGTGTGTGTGTGTGTGTGCCGTGCTTACGTCGACAGAAGATAAAGGACGTAATGACGTTGTGGAAGAAGAAGAAGAAGAAGGAGAGAGAGAGAAGGGAGAGAGACACCAGCCTGCTAGTGTTCTCTATCGATGGCTGAGAAACAATAACTGTGTCTGCCACTGAAATCCATGTATGGAAATTGGAAGTAATCCAGTGGAGTTCACTTTGTTGCTGACCTGTAGAAGGAAACAGGTATATTTATGTGGATGACCACCATTCGGATGCTTTTCGGGGTGAGGAAGTCACTACCGAGTAAACACTGAAGTGTCACTGGGGTTCCATCGTGGAACATTTGGATTTCGTATTTACTCTCTCTATGTTTCTCTACATCTACGTCTTATCTTCAGACAACGGTGGTTGTTGAAGAAGCCCTTGCTCATATTTCACCTTATGGCTTGCGGAACTGAACTTTAAGAACCATTCCTGAACTTGGAGTTTGGGACTTTGCCACACACACACGAAGAGTTTAGTTTTTGGGGTTAATGTTCAATGTTTAACATTTTTGAATTCTAACATACTAACATTTTTACTTTTATTTTACGTATTGTCATAAGTAGTGATTAATAAAATAGTTTTTAACACAGAATCACGCTCAGTGTGTTTCTTTTGTTGCTGGTTCGTGATAAATGCAAATGTATCAAAAACTTCCAAATAGGCTGAAACAGAGTTTTGAAAGGACAAGCATCAATTCTGTCATTTGCCACTATCTACACATAGCTACATAGTAACTTGTGGAATACAACTCTACTTTATGCATTTAATGATGCTGTGCAGTTTGGTAACATTTATTTGATTGTAGAACTTGACCTTGAGCAGTTAATTGCAAATATATCACAAACGTCCAAATTGGCTGAAACAACATAGTGAAAGGAGAAAACATCAATTCTTTCATTTGCTACTTTCAACACATAGCTAATAGTAACTTGTAGAAAACAACTTTATTTTATGTATTTCATGATGCTGAGTAGTTTGGTAACATTGCTTTGATTCTACAACTTAACACTGAGCAGTTAACTGCAAATGTATCAAAAACTTCCAAATTGGCTGAAACAGCGTTTGAAAGGAGAAAGCATCAATTCTTTCATTTGCCACTTTCTACACATAGCCACATAGTAACTTCTGGAAAACAACTTTATTTTATGTATTTCATGTTGCTGAATAGTTTGGTAACATTTATTTGATTGTACAACTTAACCCTTTGCTGTTAAATGCAAATGTGTCAGAAGACTACCTAATTGGCTGAAACAGCGTTTTCAATGGAGAAAGCATCAATTCTTTCATTTGCCACTTTCTACATATAACCTATTTAGTTACTTGTTGAAAACAACTTTATATTATGTATTTCACTTTGGCAATATTTATTTCACTGTACAACTTAACCCTGAGCAGTTAGATGGAAATGTATCACAAATGTTCCAAATTGGCTGAAACACCGTTTTCAATGGAGAAAGCATCAATTCTTTCATTTGCCACTTTCTACATATAACCTATTTAGTTACTTGTTGAAAACAACTTTATATTATGTATTTCACTTTGGCAATATTTATTTCACTGTACAACTTAACCCTGAGCAGTTAGATGCAAATGTATCACAAAATTTCCAAATTGGCTGAAACACCGTTTTCAATGGAGAAAGCATCAATTCTTTCATTTGCCACTTTCTACATTTGAACTAAAAAGTAACTTGTGGAAAACAACTTTATGTTATGAATTTCATGATGCTGAGTAGTTTGGTAACATTTATTTGCTTGTAAGTTTTGACCCTGAGCAGTTAAATGCAAATGTGTCACAAAACTTCCAAATTGGCTAAAACAGCGTTTTGAAAGGAGCAAACATCAATTCATTGATTTAAAACTTTCTACACAGAACCTATTTAGTTACCCCTCGACAACAACCTTATCTTATAGATTTCATGATGCTGAGTAGTTTGGTAACATTTATTTGATTCTGCAACTTAACCCTGAGCAGTTAGAAGGAAATGTATCACAAATCTTCCAAATTGGCTGAAACACCATTTTCAATGGAGAAAGCATCAATTCTTTCATTCACAATTTTCTCCATTTGATCAAAAAAGTAACTTGTGGAAAACAACTTTATGTTATGTATTTTATGATGCTGAGTACTTTGGTAACATTGTTTTGATTCTACAACTTAACCCTGAGCAGTTAACTGCAAATGTATCAAAAACTTCCAAATGAGCTGAAACAGCGTTTTGAAAGGAGAATGCATCAGTTCTTTCATTTGCCAATTTCTACACATAAATACATAGTAACTCGTTGAAAACAACTTTATTTTATGTATTTCCTGTTGCTGAGGACTTTGGAAACATTTATTTGATTGTACAACTTAACCCTGAGCAGTTAGATGGAAATGTATCACAAACCTTCCAAATAGGCTGAACAGTGTTTTGAAAGGACAAGCATCAATTCTGTCATTTGCCACTATCTACACATAGCTACATAGTAACTTGTGCAAAACAACTCTACTTTATGTATTTAATGAAGCTGTGTAGTTTGGTAACATTTATTTGATAGTTCAACTTAACCTTGAGCAGTTAATTGCAAATGTATCAAAAACTTCCAAATTAGCTGAAACAGCGTACTGAAAGGAGAAAACATCAATTCTTTCATTTGCTACTTTCTACATTTGATCTAAAATGTAACTTGTGGAAAACAACTTTATGTTATGAATTTCATGATTCTGAATAGTTTGGATACATTTATTTGCTTGTAAATCTCAACCCTGAGCAGTTAAATGCAACTGTATCACAAAACTTCCAAATTGGCTGAAACACCATTTTCAATGGAGAAAGCATCAATTCTTTCATTTGCCACTTTCTACATTTGATCTAAAAAATAACTTGTGGAAAACAACTTTATGTTATGTATTTCATGATGCTGAGTAGTTTGGTAAGATTTATTTGCTTGTAAATCTTAACCCTGAGCAGTTAAATGCAAATGTATCACAATACTTCCAAATAGTCTGAAACAGTGTTTTGCAAGGAGAAAGCATCAATTCTTTCATTTGACACTTTCGACACATAACCTAAATAGTTACTTGTGGAAAACAACTTTATTTTATGTATTTCATGATGCTGATTAATTTGGTAACATTTATTTGATTCTGCAACTTAACCCTGAACAGATACATGCAAATGTATCACAAAACTTCCAAATTGGCTGAAGCAGCATTTTCAATGGAGAAAGAATCAATTCTTTCATTTGACACTTTCCACACATTACCTAAATAGTTACTTGTTGAAAACAACTTTATTTTATGTATTTCATGATGCTGATTAGTTTGGTAACATTTATTTGATTCTGCAACTTAACCCTGAGCAGTTAGATGGAAATGTATCACAAATCTTCCAAATTGGCTGAAACACCATTTTCAATGGAGACAGCATCAATTCTTTCATTTACAATTTTCTACATTTGATCAAAAAAGTAACTTGTGGAAAACAACTTTATGTTATGTATTTCATGATGCTGAGTAGTTTGGTTATATTGCTTTGATTCTACAACTTAACCCTTAGCAGTTAACTGCAAATGTATCAAAAACTTCCAAAAGGGCTGAAACAGCATTTTGAAAGGAGAAAGCATCAATTCTTTCATTTGCCACTTTCAACACATAGCTACATAGTAACTTGTGGAAAACAACTTTATTTTATGTATTTCATATTGCTGAGGACTTAGGTAACATTTATTTGATTGTACAACTAAGCCTGAGCAGTTAGATGGAAATGTATCATAAAACTTCCAAATTGGCTGAAACAGCATACTGAAAGGAGAAAACATCAATTCTTTCATTTGCTACTTTCAACACAGAGCTAATAGTAACTTGTAGAAAACATCTTTATGTTATGCTTTGATTCTACAACTTAACACTGAGCAGTTAACTGCAAATGTATCAAAAACTTCCAAATGGGCTGAAACAGCGTTTTGAAAGGAGAAATCATCAATTCTTTCATTTGCATCTTTCTACACATAGCTACAGAGTAACTTGTTGAAAACAACTTTATTTTATGTATTTCATGTTTCTGAGGACTTTGGTAACATTTATTTGATTGTACAACCTAACCCTGATCAGTTAGATGGAAATGTACCTCAAAACTTCCAAATTGGCTGAAACAGCGTTTTCAATGGAGAAAGGATCAATTCCTCCATTTGTCACGTTTTACATTTGAACTAAAAAGTAACTTGAGGAAAACAACTTTATGTTATTCATTTCATGATTCTGAATAGTTTGGTAACATTTATTTGCCTTAAATCTCAACCCTGAGAGGTTAAATGCAAATATATCACAAAACTTGCAAATTGTCTCAAAAAGCGTTTTGAAAGAAGAAAGCATCAATTCTTTCCTTTGACACTTTCTACACGTAACCTAAATAGTTACTTGTTGAAAACAACTTTATTTTATGTATTTCATGATGCTGAGTAGCTTGGGAAGATTTATGTCATTATACAACCTAACCTTGAGCAGTTAGATGCAAATGTATCACAACCCTTCCAATATGGCTGAAACAGTTTTTTCAATGGAGAAAGCATCAATTCTTTCATTTGCCATTTTCTACACATAACCTGTTTAGTTACTTTTGAAAACAACTTTATTTTATGTACTTCATGATGCTTTGTAGTTTGGTAACATTTTTTTGACTGTAGAACTTAACCCTGAGCAGTTAGATGCAAATGTATCACAAAACTTCCAAATTGGCTGAAACACCGTTCTCAGTGGAGAAAGCATCAATTCATTCATTTGCCACTTTCTACAAATAACCTACAATGCAACTTGTGGAAAACAACTTTATGTTATGTATTTCATGATGCTGAGTAGTATGGTAACATTGATTTGATTCTACAACTTAACCCTGAGCAGTTAAATGCAAATATATCAAAAACTTCCAAATGGGCTGAAACAGTGTTTTGAAAGGAGAAAGCATCAATTCTTTCATTTGCATCTTTCTACACATAGCTGCAGAGAAACTTGTGGAAAACAACTTTATTTTATGTATTTCATTTTGCTGAGGACTTTGGTAACATATATTTGATCGTAGAACTTAACCCTAAGCAGTTAGATGGAAATGTATCACAAAAATTCCAAATTGGCTGAAACAGCATTTTTCGATTGGAGAAACTATCATTTTTTCCATTTGCGACTTTCTACACAGAACCTAAATATTTACTAGTGCCAAACAACTTTATTTTATGTAATTCATGATGCTGAGCAGTTTGGTAACATTTATTTGATTGTGCAACTTAATCTTGAGCAGTTAAATGCAAATATTAGCAAAAATTCCAAATTGGCTGAAATAGCGTTTTGAAAACAAAAAGCATCAATTCTTTCATTTGCCACTTTCTACACAAAGCTACATATAACTTGTAGAAAACAACCTTATTTTATGTATTTCCTGATGCTGAGTAGTTTGGTAACATTTATTTGCTTGTAAGTTTTGACCCTGAGCAGTTAAATGCAAATGTGTCACAAAACTTCCAAATTGGCTAAAACAGCGTTTTGAAAGGAGCAAACATCAATTCATTGATTTAAAACTTTCTACACAGAACCTATTTAGTTACTCCTGGAAAACAACCTTATTTCATGCATTTCATGATGCTGAGTAGTTTGGTAACATTTATTTGTTTCTGCAACTTAACCCTGAGCAGTTAGAAGGAAATGTATCACAAATCTTCCAAATTGGCTGAAACACCGTTTTCAATGGAGAAAGCATCAATTCTTTCATTCACAATTTTCTCCATTTGATCAAAAAAGTAACTTGTGGAAAACAACTTAATTTGATAGATTTCATGATGCTAAGTACTTTTGTAACATATATTTGATTGTACAACTTAACACTGAGCAGTTGAATGCAAATGTGGAACATAACTTCCAACTTTGCTGAAACAGCGTTTTGAAAGGCGAAAGCATCAATTCTTTAATTTGCATCTTTCTACACATAGCTGCAGAGAAACTTGTGGAAAACAACTTTATTTTATGTATTTCATTTTGCTGAGGACTTTGGTAACATATATTTGATCGTAGAACTTAACCCTAAGCAGTTAGATGGAAATGTATCACAAAAATTCCAAATTGGCTGAAACAGCATTTTTCGATTGGAGAAACTATCATTTTTTCCATTTGCGACTTTCTACACAGAACCTAAATATTTACTAGTGCCAAACAACTTTATTTTATGTAATTCATGATGCTGAGCAGTTTGGTAACATTTATTTGATTGTAGAGCTTAACCCTGAGCAGTTAAATTCAAATGTATCACAAAACTTCCAATTTGGCTGAAAAGGCGTTTTCAGTGGAGAAAGCATCAGTTCTTTCATTAGCCACTTTCTACACATAGCTACTTAGTAACTTGTAGACAACAACTTTATTTTAAGTATTTCATGATGCTGAGTACTTTGGTAACATTGTTTTGATTCTACAACTTAACCCTGAGCAGTTAACTGCAAATGTATCAAAAACTTCCAAATGAGCTGAAACAGCGTTTTGAAAGGAGAATGCATCAGTTCTTTCATTTGCCAATTTCTACACATAAATACATAGTAACTCGTTGAAAACAACTTTATTTTATGTATTTCCTGTTGCTGAGGACTTTGGAAACATTTATTTGATTGTACAACTTAACCCTGAGCAGTTAGATGGAAATGTATCACAAACCTTCCAAATAGGCTGAACAGTGTTTTGAAAGGACAAGCATCAATTCTGTCATTTGCCACTATCTACACATAGCTACATAGTAACTTGTGGAATACAACTCTACTTTATGCATTTAATGATGCTGTGCAGTTTGGTAACATTTATTTGATTGTAGAACTTGACCTTGAGCAGTTAATTGCAAATATATCACAAACGTCCAAATTGGCTGAAACAACATAGTGAAAGGAGAAAACATCAATTCTTTCATTTGCTACTTTCAACACATAGCTAATAGTAACTTGTAGAAAACAACTTTATTTTATGTATTTCATGATGCTGAGTAGTTTGGTAACATTGCTTTGATTCTACAACTTAACACTGAGCAGTTAACTGCAAATGTATCAAAAACTTCCAAATTGGCTGAAACAGCGTTTGAAAGGAGAAAGCATCAATTCTTTCATTTGCCACTTTCTACACATAGCCACATAGTAACTTCTGGAAAACAACTTTATTTTATGTATTTCATGTTGCTGAGTACTTTGGTAACATTTATTTGATTGTACAACTTAACCCTTTGCTGTTAAATGCAAATGTGTCAGAAGACTACCTAATTGGCTGAAACAGCGTTTTCAATGGAGAAAGCATCAATTCTTTCATTTGCCACTTTCTACATATAACCTATTTAGTTACTTGTTGAAAACAACTTTATATTATGTATTTCATCATGCTTTACACTTTGGCAATATTTATTTCACTGTACAACTTAACCCTGAGCAGTTAGATGCAAATGTATCACAAATGTTCCAAATTGGCTGAAACACCGTTTTCAATGGAGAAAGCATCAATTCTTTCATTTGCCACTTTCTACATATAACCTATTTAGTTACTTGTTGAAAACAACTTTATATTATGTATTTCACTTTGGCAATATTTATTTCACTGTAGAAGTTAACCCTGAGCAGTTAGATGCAAATGTATCACAAAATTTCCAAATTGGCTGAAACACCGTTTTCAATGGAGAAAGCATCAATTCTTTCATTTGCCACTTTCTACATTTGAACTAAAAAGTAACTTGTGGAAAACAACTTTATGTTATGAATTTCATGATGCTGAGTAGTTTGGTAACATTTATTTGCTTGTAAGTTTTGACCCTGAGCAGTTAAATGCAAATGTGTCACAAAACTTCCAAATTGGCTAAAACAGCGTTTTGAAAGGAGCAAACATCAATTCCTTCCTTTAAAACTTTCTGCACAGAACCTATTTCGTTACCCCTCGACAACAAATTTATCTTATAGATTTCATGATGCTGAGTAGTTTGGTAACATTTATTTGATTCTGCAACTTAACCCTGAGCAGTTAGAAGGAAATGTATCACAAATCTTCCAAATTGGCTGAAACACCGTTTTCAATGGAGAAAGCATCAATTCTTTCATTCACAATTTTCTCCATTTGATCAAAAAAGTAACTTGTGGAAAACAACTTTATGTTATGTATTTTATGATGCTGAGTACTTTGGTAACATTGTTTTGATTCTACAACTTAACCCTGAGCAGTTAACTGCAAATGTATCAAAAACTTCCAAATGAGCTGAAACAGCGTTTTGAAAGGAGAAAGCATCAGTTCTTTCATTTGCCAATTTCTACACATAAATACATAGTAACTCGTTGAAAACAACTTTATTTTATGTATTTCCTGTTGCTGAGGACTTTGGAAACATTTATTTGATTGTACAACTTAACCCTGAGCAGTTAGATGGAAATGTATCACAAACCTTCCAAATAGGCTGAACAGTGTTTTGAAAGGACAAGCATCAATTCTGTCATTTGCCACTATCTACACATAGCTACATAGTAACTTGTGCAAAACAACTCTACTTTATGTATTTAATGAAGCTGTGTAGTTTGGTAACATTTATTTGATAGTTCAACTTAACCTTGAGCAGTTAATTGCAAATGTATCAAAAACTTCCAAATTAGCTGAAACAGCGTACTGAAAGGAGAAAACATCAATTCTTTCATTTGCTACTTTCAACACAGAGCTAATAAAAACTTGCAGAACACAACATAAATCTTATGTATTTCATGATACTGAGTAGTTTGGTAACATTGCTTTGATTCTACAACTTAACACTGAGCAGTTAACTGCAAATGTATCAAAAACTTCCAAATGAGATGAAAGAGCGTTTTGAAAGGAGAAAGCATCAATTCTTTCATTTGCCACTTTCTACACAGAGCCACATAGTAACTTCTGGAAAGCGACTTTAATTTATGTATTTCATGTTGCTGAGTACTTTGATAACATTTATTTGCTTCTAAATCCCAGCCCTGACCAGTTAGATGGAAAAGTATCAGAAAACTTCCAAATTGGCTGAAACAGCCTTTTCAATGGAGAAAGCATCAATTCTTTCATTTGCCACTTTCTACATTTGATCTAAAATGTAACTTGTGGAAAACAACTTTATGTTATGAATTTCATGATTCTGAATAGTTTGGATACATTTATTTGCTTGTAAATCTCAACCCTGAGCAGTTAAATGCAACTGTATCACAAAACTTCCAAATTGGCTGAAACACCATTTTCAATGGAGAAAGCATCAATTCTTTCATTTGCCACTTTCTACATTTGATCTAAAAAATAACTTGTGGAAAACAACTTTATGTTATGTATTTCATGATGCTGAGTAGTTTGGTAAGATTTATTTGCTTGTAAATCTTAACCCTGAGCAGTTAAATGCAAATGTATCACAATACTTCCAAATAGTCTGAAACAGCGTTATGCAAGGAGAAAGCATCAATTCTTTCATTTGACACTTTCGACACATAACCTAAATAGTTACTTGTGGAAAACAACTTTATTTTATGTATTTCATGATGCTGATTAATTTGGTAACATTTATTTGATTCTGCAACTTAACCCTGAACAGATACATGCAAATGTATCACAAAACTTCCAAATTGGCTGAAGCAGCATTTTCAATGGAGAAAGAATCAATTCTTTCATTTGACACTTTGCTCACATAACTTAAATAGTTACTTGTTGAAAACAACTTTATCTTATGTATTTCATGATGCTGAGCAGTTTGGTAACATTTATTTGATTCTGCAAATTAACCCTGAGCAGTTAGATGGAAATGTATCACAAATGTTCCAAATTGGCTGAAACACCATTTTCAATGGAGACAGCATCAATTCCTTCATTTGCCACTTTCTACATTTGATCAAAAAAGTAACTTGTGGAAAACAACTTTATGTTATGTATTTCATGATGCTGAGTAGTTTGGTTATATTGCTTTGATTCTACAACTTAACCCTTAGCAGTTAACTGCAAATGTATCAAAAACTTCCAAAAGGGCTGAAACAGCATTTTGAAAGGAGAAAGCATCAATTCTTTCATTTGCCACTTTCAACACATAGCTACATAGTAACTTGTGGAAAACAACTTTATTTTATGTATTTCATATTGCTGAGGACTTAGGTAACATTTATTTGATTGTACAACTAAGCCTGAGCAGTTAGATGGAAATGTATCATAAAACTTCCAAATTGGCTGAAACAGCATACTGAAAGGAGAAAACATCAATTCTTTCATTTGCTACTTTCAACACAGAGCTAATAGTAACTTGTAGAAAACATCTTTATGTTATGCTTGGATTGTACAACTTAACCCTGAGCAGTTAAATGCAAATGTAGAATATAACGTCCAAATTGGCTGAAACAGCGTTTTGAAAGGAGAAATCATCATTCTTGAATTTGCATCTTTCTACACATAGCTACAGAGTAACTTGTTGAAAACAACTTTATTTTATGTATTTCATGTTTCTGAGGACTTTGGTAACATTTATTTGATTGTACAACCTAACCCTGATCAGTTAGATGGAAATGTACCTCAAAACTTCCAAATTGGCTGAAACAGCGTTTTCAATGGAGAAAGGATCAATTCCTCCATTTGTCACGTTTTACATTTGAACTAAAAAGTAACTTGAGGAAAACAAGTTTATGTTATTCATTTCATGATTCTGAATAGTTTGGTAACATTTATTTGCCTTAAATCTCAACCCTGAGAGGTTAAATGCAAATATATCACAAAACTTGCAAATTGTCTCAAAAAGCGTTTTGAAAGAAGAAAGCATCAATTCTTTCCTTTGACACTTTCTACACGTAACCTAAATAGTTACTTGTTGAAAACAACTTTATTTTATGTATTTCATGATGCTGAGTAGCTTGGGAAGATTTATGTCATTATACAACCTAACCTTGAGCAGTTAGATGCAAATGTATCACAACCCTTCCAATATGGCTGAAACAGTTTTTTCAATGGAGAAAGCATCAATTCTTTCATTTGCCATTTTCTACACATAACCTGTTTAGTTACTTTTGAAAACAACTTTATTTTATGTACTTCATGATGCTTTGTAGTTTGGTAACATTTTTTTGACTGTAGAACTTAACCCTGAGCATTTCGATGCATATTTATCACAAAACTTCCAAATTGGCTGAAAATCCTTTTTCAATGGAGAAAGCATCAATTCCTTCATTTCCTACTTTCTACAAATAACCTACAATGCAACTTGTGGAAAACAACTTTATGTTATGTATTTCATGATGCTGAGTAGTTTGGTAACATTGATTTGATTGTACAACTTAACCCTGATCAGTTAACTGCAAATATATCAAAAACTTCCAAATGGGCTGAAACAGTGTTTTGAAAGGAGAAAGCATCAATTCTTTCATTTGCATCTTTCTACACATAGCTGCAGAGAAACTTGTGGAAAACAACTTTATTTTATGTATTTCATTTTGCTGAGGACTTTGGTAACATATATTTGATCGTAGAACTTAACCCTAAGCAGTTAGATGGAAATGTATCACAAAAATTCCAAATTGGCTGAAACAGCATTTTTCGATTGGAGAAACTATCATTTTTTCCATTTGCGACTTTCTACACAGAACCTAAATATTTACTAGTGCCAAACAACTTTATTTTATGTAATTCATGATGCTGAGCAGTTTGGTAACATTTATTTGATTGTGCAACTTAATCTTGAGCAGTTAAATGCAAATATTAGCAAAAATTCCAAATTGGCTGAAATAGCGTTTTGAAAACAAAAAGCATCAATTCTTTCATTTGCCACTTTCTACACAAAGCTACATATAACTTGTAGAAAACAACCTTATTTTATGTATTTCCTGATGCTGAGTAGTTTGGTAACATTTATTTGCTTGTAAGTTTTGACCCTGAGCAGTTAAATGCAAATGTGTCACAAAACTTCCAAATTGGCTAAAACAGCGTTTTGAAAGGAGCAAACATCAATTCATTGATTTAAAACTTTCTACACAGAACCTATTTAGTTACTCCTGGAAAACAACCTTATTTCATGCATTTCATGATGCTGAGTAGTTTGGTAACATTTATTTGTTTCTGCAACTTAACCCTGAGCAGTTAGAAGGAAATGTATCACAAATCTTCCAAATTGGCTGAAACACCGTTTTCAATGGAGAAAGCATCAATTCTTTCATTCACAATTTTCTCCATTTGATCAAAAAAGTAACTTGTGGAAAACAACTTTATGTTATGTATTTCATGATGCTGAGTACTTTTGTAACATATATTTGATTGTACAACTTAACACTGAGCAGTTGAATGCAAATGTGGAACATAACTTCCAAATTTGCTGAAACAGCGTTTTGAAAGGCGAAAGCATCAATTCTTTAATTTGCATCTTTCTACACATAGCTGCAGAGAAACTTGTGGAAAACAACTTTATTTTATGTATTTCATTTTGCTGAGGACTTTGGTAACATATATTTGATCGTAGAACTTAACCCTAAGCAGTTAGATGGAAATGTATCACAAAAATTCCAAATTGGCTGAAACAGCATTTTTCGATTGGAGAAACTATCATTTTTTCCATTTGCGACTTTCTACACAGAACCTAAATATTTACTAGTGCCAAACAACTTTATTTTATGTAATTCATGATGCTGAGCAGTTTGGTAACATTTATTTGATTGTAGAGCTTAACCCTGAGCAGTTAAATTCAAATGTATCACAAAACTTCCAATTTGGCTGAAAAGGCGTTTTCAGTGGAGAAAGCATCAGTTCTTTCATTAGCCACTTTCTACACATAGCTACTTAGTAACTTGTAGACAACAACTTTATTTTATGTATTTCATGATGCTGAGTAGCTTGCTAACATATATTTGATTGTAAAACTTAACCCTGAGCAGTTAAATGCTAATGTATCACAAAACTTCCAAATTGGCTGAAACAGCATTTTCAATGAAGAAAGCATCGATTCTTTCATTTGCCACTTTCTACACATAACCTATATAGTTACTTGTGGAAAACAACTTTATTTTGTGTATTTCATGATGCTGTGTAGTTTCATAACGTTTATTTGATTGTACAAATTATCCCTGAGAAGTTAAATGCAAATGCATGACAAAACTTCCAAATTGTCTGAAATAGCTTTGAATTGAGAAAGCACCAATTCTTTTGTTTGTCTCTTTATACACTTAACCAATGTTGTAACTTGTTGAAGACTATGTTATGTATTTCATGATGCTGAGTAGTTTGGTAACTTTTATTTGATTGTACAACTTAACCCTGTGCAGGTACTGCAAATTTATCACAAAACTTCCAAATTGGCTGAAACAGCATTTTGAATGGAGAAAGCATCAATTCTTTCATTTCTCAGTTTGTACGCTTAACCTATGTAGTACATCGAAATAATTGATACTGTCACTATTGTAAATTTGAACATTTTCTTATACCATTGGCTTTATCTTTATGGGGTTAAGTAATACCATCAAATAGATGTTTCCAATCTGCTTAGCACATTAAATACAACATTAAATGGTTTTGATCTGGTTACCTCTTAGTTTTATTGAGGAAAGTGGCAATGTCATGAATTGTTGCTTTCTCCTATGGAGATGATGCTTTTGTTAAGTAGAACAATCAAATCAATATTTCCAGTCTTCCAGGAACTATGAAACAGATAAAATGAAATAGTTTTCAACAAGTTACCACTTAGCTTTATTTTGGATAGTTGTATTCGAACGAATTGATACTGTCACCAGTGGAAACGTTTTAGCCAATCTGAAAGTTTTCTCATACCAGTTGCTCTTTCTTTTCTGGGTTAAGATGTACAATCAACTAAATGTTTCCAATCTACTTACCACTATGAAATAGATAAAATGAAATGGTTTCAAACAAGTTACCTCTTAATTTTATTCTGGAAATCAGCAATGCAATGAATTGATGCTTTCTGCATCAGAAACGCTGTTTTACACAATTTGAAACTTATCTCATACCAGTTGCTGTACCTATTCAGGCTTAAGATGTACAATCAACTAAATGTTTCCAATCTGCTAAGCACTGTGAAATACATAAAATGAAATTGTTATCAACAAGTTACCACTTAGTTTTATTCTGGAAAGTAGCAACGTAATTAATTCTTGCTTTCTCCATTGTTAACGGTGTTTTCGGCAACTTGAAACGCTGTTTCTGCCAATTTGGAAATTTTCTCACCATTGGCATTAGATTTTCAGGGTTCAGATGTACAACTAACTAAACATTTCCCATCTGATTAGAACCATGAAATAAAATGGTTTTCAACAACTTACTACCAAGATTTATTGTTGAAAGTGGCTCTCGAAATAATTGATTCTGTCACCATTGGAAATTTGAGCGTTTTCTTATACAATTGGCTTTATCTTTATAGGGTTTCATACCATAAAATAAATGTTTCCAATCTGCTTAGCACCATGAAATATATAACATTAAATGGTTTTGAACTGGTTACCTCTTAGTTTTATTGAGGAAAGTGGTAATGTCATGAATTGATGCTTTCTCCTTTGGATATGATGGTTTTGCTAATTTGAAAGGTTTCTCATACCATTGGCTTTAACTTTATACAGCTAAGCAGAACAATCAAATCAATGTTTCCAATCTTCCAGGAACTATGAAACAGATAAAATGAAATGGTTTTCAACAAGTTACCACTTAGTTTTATTTTGGATAGTTGTATTCGAACAAATTGATACTGTCACCAGTGGAAACGCTGTTTTAGCCAATCTGAAAGTTTTCTCTTACCAGTTGCTGTATCTATTCTGGCTTAAGATGTACAATCAACTAAATGTTTCCAATCTGCTAAGCACTATGAAATAGTTAAAATGAAATGGTTTTCAACAAGTTACCACTTAGTTCTATTCTGGAAAGTAGCAAAGGAATTAATTCATGTTTTCTCCATGGTTAACAGTGTTTTTGGCAAATTGCAAGTTTCCTTACGCCATTGGCTATCTTTATAGGGTCAAGTAATACCATCAAATAGATGTTTCCAATCTGTTCAGCACCATGAAATATGTAACATAAAATGGTTTTCAAAAGTTTATCTCTTAGTTTTATTGAGGTAAGTGGCAATGTAATAAATTGATGCTTTCTCTGTTGGAGGTGATGTTGTTACTAATTTGAAAGATTTCTCATACCATTGGCTTTAACTTTATACGGTTAAGTAGAACAATCAAATCGTTGTTTCCAAACTGCTCAGCACCACGAAATACATGAAATGAAAAGTTTTTCAACAAGTTACCACTTACTGTTATTGTGGAAATGCAGCAATGAGTTGACCACTGGAAACGCTGTTTCTGCCAATTTGGAAATTTTCTCACCATTGGCATTAGATTTTCAGGGTTCAGATGTACAATCAACTAAACACTTCCCATCTGATTAGCACCATGAAATACATGAAATAAAATGGTTTTCAACAACTTACTACCAAGATTTATTGTTGAAAGTGGCTCTCGAAATAATTGATACTGTCACCATTGGAAATTTGAATGTTTTCTTATACCATTGGCTTTATCTTTAAAGGGTTAAGTAATACCACCAAATAAATGTTTCCAATTTGCTTAGCAGCATGAAATATATTTTGGTTTTGAACTGATTGCCTCTTAGTTTTATTGAGGAAAGTGGCAATGTCATGAATTGATGCTTTCTCCTTTGGGGATGAAGCTTTTGCTAATTTGAAAGGTTTCTGATACCATTGGCTTTAACTTTATACTGTTAAGTAGAACAATCAAATCAATGTTTCCAATCTTCCCAGCACTATGAAACAGATAAAATGAATTGGTTTTCAGCAAGTTACCGCTTAGTTTTATTCTGGAAATTAGTAATGCAAAGGATTGATGCTTTCTCTAAAAGAAACGCTGTTTTAAATAATTTGTAAGTTATCTCATACCAGTTGCTGTATCTATTCAGGGTTAAGGTGTACAATCAACTATATGTTTCCAATCTGGTAAGCACTATGAAATAGATAAAATGAAATGGTTTTTAACAAGTTACCACTTAGTTTTATTCTGGAAAGTAGCAACGTAATGAATTCATGCTTTCTCCATTGTAAACGGTGTTTTTGGCAATTTGCAATTTTTCTGATACCATTGGCTATCTTTATAGGGTTAAGTAATACCATCAAATAAATGTTTCCAGTGTGCTCAGCACCATGAAATATGTAACATAAAATGGTTTTCGGCAGTTTACCTCTTAGTTTTATTGAGGTAAGTGGCAATGTAATGAATTGATGTTTTCTGCTTTGGAGATGATGTTTTTACTAATTTGAAAGTGTAGCGACTCACTGTCCGAGCAAGCAAACCGGCTCTGCAGTGGGGTCGCACGTCGTCAGAGCGGCGAGGCCCAAGATGCCTTTGGGCCTTCGTCTTCCCCGAGTGACAGGGAGAACCGGCACGCGGGAAAAGTTTGATGACGTAGCGTATACGTCATTGTCGTTTTAAGTGGGCGGGATCAGTCTCTTGTTAAAGGCCCGCGTAAGGTGGGAAAATAAACCAGTTCTCGTTCTGAAACCCTTCGATTAGTGTCTTGTTTTCACATCGCGGTAGCAGCCACTACATTGGTGACCCCTACGGTCCAAACGGATTTTGGACCCGCACAATGGACGACAATGCAGCAGCCAACGCAGTGGCACTCAAGCTGCCCACCTTTTGGATGCTTCATCCCAGCGTCTGGTTCGACCAGGCCGAAGCACACTTCCGCCTTTGGCAGATCACCTCCGACTCCACAAAATACTACCATGTGGTCAGCTCTCTGGACCAGGACACAGCCCCCCAGGTCGGAGACTTCATCCAGTCTCCTCCGGAGGAAGAGAAGTACCCAGCTTTCAAAGACCTTCTGATTCTGACCTTTGGCCTCTCCCGTCTCGAGCGCGCCGCCCGCCTGCTTCATCTCGACGGCCTGGGGGACAGATCCCCATCCGCCCTAATGAATGAGATGTTGGCACTGACTGAAGGACACAAGCCTTGCCTAATGTTCAAACAAGCCTTCCTCGAACAACTACCCGATGACATTCACCTGCTGTTGGCCGACGCCGATTTCAGCAACCCACGTGAGGTAGCTGCCTGGGCAGATGTCCTGTGGAAGGCCAAACGCGAGAGCAGTTCATCCATCAGTCAAATCGCCAGGCTGCGCACCCACTGCCTGCCTAAACCAGTCCCAGCAACAGAGCGACCACACCCCAGAAACACAGATGACGACACTGGCAGTCAGCTGTGTTTCTACCATCAGAGATGGGGCGCGGAGTCCTGTCAACGCCGCCCACCCTGCAAGTCAGGGAAATGCCAGGACCAGCCGCTGCTGATGGCTACGATGGCTGGCCGCCGACAAAGCCTCCTATTCGTTCGGGACAAGCAATCCGGGCGGCGTTTCCTCGTCGATACTGGAGCAGAGGTCAGTATTTTGCCCCCAACCGGCAGCGACACTCATAACAGGCAACAAGGTCTGGTACTCAATGCTGCAAATGGCACGACGATACGGACTTTCGGTACCTGTACACTTCAATTACAATTCGGCAGCAGCCGTTTTACCTGGACCTTTACCCTTTTCACCGTCGCCCGACCACTCCTAGGAGCCGATTTCCTTTGGGCCCACAACCTGTTAGTCGACCTGCAAGGGAAGCGGCTAGTCCACTCCAGAACCTTCCAGACCTACCCTCTGGGAGAAGCCAGCCTACCAGCCCTGCGCCTGGACTCCATTTCCCTGTCGGGCAACGAGTTCAGCAAGCTCCTAGCCGAATTCACATCAGTTTTGTCACCTCAGTTTACAAATTCTATGCCCAAACACGGGGTGCAGCACCACATCATTACCACAGTGCCATCCCCTCATGCCCGAGCACGACGACTACCTCCAGACAAGCTCCGCCTGACAAAGGAAGAGTTCCGTCGCTGGGGATCGTTCGCAGGTCAGACAGTCCCTGGGCCTCCCCCCCTGCACATGGTCCCCAAAACCACCGGCAGGTGGAGGCCGCGCGGCGACTACAGCAGGCTTAATGACGCCACCACCCTGGACCGCTACCCCATCCCTCACATCCAGGACTTCGCAGCGAACCTACATGGGGCCCACATCTTCTCCAAGGTGGACCTCATTCGGAAATACCACCAAATCCCGCTCCACCCGGATGACGTCCCCAAAACTGCGATTATCACCCCATTCGGCCTCTTCGAGTTCCTTCGAATGCTGTTCGGCCTTAGGAATGCCACGCAGACTTTCCAGCGGCTGATGGACGCAGTAGGCCAAGACCTGGACTTTCTGTTCATTTACTTAGATGACATACTAATCGCCAGCCATGACCGCCAAGAACTCCTTTCCCACCTCCGCCAACTGTATTCCCGTCTCCGTGATTTCGGCCTCATGATCAACCTGGCCAAGTGCCAATTCGGACATGACTCTAGCAATTTCCTCGGTGACGGAGCAACACCCCTACCCACCAAGGTAGATGCTAGCAGCCATTTTGCCAGCCCCAAACACGATCAAAGGCCTACAGGAATTCCTGGGGATGGTCAATTTTTACCATCAGTTCATCCCTGCAGCAGCCCGTATCATGTGCCCTTTGTTCTCGCTGATGGCTGGTAAAGGCAAGGACATCACCTGGAACGATGAGGCTGCGGCAGCTTTTGTTAAGGCCAAGGACGCCCTGGCAGACGCCACAATGCTTGTACGCCCTAGGACAGACGTCCCAACTGCCCTCACGGTGGATGCATCCAACACCGCGGTTGGTGGAGTACTGGAACAACTAATCAAAGGCCGTTGGCAACTCTTGGCATTTTTCAGCAGGCACCTTAGACCACCCGAACTGAAATACAGCGCTTTTGATCGGGAACTTCTAGTGTTGTACCTGGCGGTCTGGCATTTCTGGTACTTTCTAGAAGGCAGGCCTTTCACCGCTTTCACTGACCATAAGCCTTTGTCCTTTGCCTTCTGCAAAGTCTCCGATGCCTGGTCAGCTCGTCAATAGAGACATTTGTCCTACATTTCCGAATTCACAACGGATATCCAACATGTCTCTGGAAAGGCCAATGTCGTTGCTGACGCACTTTCCAGACTGACCATCCACAGCCTGTCCCTGGGTGTCGACTACACGGCCCTGGCTGACGCATAGCAAGCCGACAACGAGCTGCCCAGCTATAGAACCTCAGTCTCGGGCCTGCAGCTCCAAGATTTCTTAGTCGGTCCACGTCAGCAGACCCTCTTTTGCGACATTGCAACAGGTCAACCTCGCCCTATAGTTCCTGCAGCCTGGTGGAAACGCGTTTTCGACTCGATACGTAGGTTGGCGCACCCGTCCATCAGATCAACCGTCCGACTGGTCGCCAGCAAGTTTGTCTGGCATGGCCTGCGCAAACAGGTCAGTGAGTGGGCCAGGACTTGTCCGTACTGCCAGTCATCAAAAATTCAACGACACACCAAGGTCCCGCCACAGCAGTTCGAGCCTACCCATAGAAGGTTCGACCACGTCCACGTCGACCTCGTTGGTCCTCTGCCGGTTTCAAGAGGAGCCCGGTACCTCCGTGGACCGGTTCACAAGGTGTCCAGAGGCAACCCCTCTGATTCTTGCACCCGGCCGCTGCTCACAACTTGGATCTCATATTTTGGTGTTCCGGCCCACATCACTTCAGACAGGGGCACCCAATTTACCTCCAGCCTCTGGTCCACATTAGCAAACATACTGGGGACGCAGCTGAACACCACCATGGTCTACCACCCTCAATCAAACGGGTTAGTGGAACATTTCCACCGCCATTTGAAATCAGCCTTGATGGCTCACCTGAAAGGTCCTAACTAGGTCGACAAACTGCTTTGGGTCCTGCTTGGCATACGCATTGCCCCAAGGAAGACCTCCATGCTTCGTCAGCTGAACTCATGTACGGGGTGCCCCTGGTCGTCCCAGGGGATTTCATATCCGCTCTTCAGGATCAAAGGGAACAACCCACGGCAGTCCTGCAAAGACTGCGTGAGAGGCTCGGCGCCTTGGCACCGATTCCCACCGCAGCATGGTCAAGCCCCATCCTGTGAACCCACGGCACTACGAGACTGTAAGTTTGTTTTCGTTCGCAGGGGCACACCTCAGGCGCCTTTGCAATGACCAGACGAGGGGCCGTTCTGAGTCATCAGGAATAATGGGTCCACCGTATTTTGGACATTGGGGGCAAGGAAGAGGTCTTCACAACGGACCGCCTCAAACCAGCCCAACCAACCTACAACAACTGGTCGAGGTTCCAGTACCGTGACGCAGAGGCCGACCTCCTAAGCAATGGCTAACACAGCCCGTGGACCTTGGGGACCGTATTGCCGGTTCTGGTGGCGGGGGGTTGTGTAGCAACTCACCGTCCGAGCAAGTGAACTGGCTCAGCGGTCGGGTCGTGCGTCATCGGAGCAGTGAGGCTCAAGATGGTGTTGGGCCTTCGTCTTCCTTGAGCAACAGGGAGAACCCATGCGCAGGAAAGGTTTGATGACGTAGTGTATACGCCATCGCCGTTTTAAGTGGGCGGGAAGAGTCTCTCTTAAAAGGCCCGTGTAAGGCGGGAAAATAAACCAGTTCTTGTTCTGAAACTCTTCGATTAGTGTCTTTTTTTCACATCGCGGTAGCAGCCGCTACAAACGGTTTCTCATATCATTGGCTTTAACTTTATATGGTTAAGTAGAACAATCAAGTAAATGTTCCCAAACTGCTCAGCAACATGAAATACATGACATAAAATGATTTTCAACAAGTTGCCACTTACTGTTATTGTGGAAATGTTCACCATTGGAAACTGTGTTGTTGACAATTTGGTAATTTTCTCACCATTGTCATTAACTTTTCAGGATTCAGATGTACAACCAGCTAAACATTTGCCATCTGATTAGCACCATGAAATACATGAAATAAAATGGTTTTCAACAAGTTACTACCAAGATTTATTGTTGAAAGTGGCAATCGAAATAATTAATACTGTCACCATTGAAAATTTGAATGTTTTCTTATACCATTGGCTTTATCTTTATAAGGTTAAGTAATATCATCAAATAAATGTTTCCAATCTGCTCAGCACCATGAAATATGTAACATAAAATGGTTTTCAAAAGTTTACCTCTTAGTTTTATTGAGGAAAGTGGCAATGTAATGAATTGATGCTTTCTCCTTTGTTGATGATGTTGTTACTAATTTGAAAGGTTTCTCATATCATTGAATTTAACTTTATACGTTTAAGTAGAACAGTCAAATAAATGTTTCCAAACTGCTCAGCACCATGAAATACATGAAATAAAAAGGTTTCCAACAAGTTACATTTACTTTTATTGTGGAAATGGTGAGGTAGTTAGTTGACCATGGGAAACTGTGTTGTTGCCAATTTGGTAATTTTCTCACCATTGGCATTAGCTTTTCAGGGTTCAGATGTACAACCAACTAAATGTTTCCCATCTGATTAGCACCATGAAATACATTAAATAGAATGGTTTTCAACAAGTTACTAGCAAGATTTATTGTTGAAAGTGGCAATCGAAATAATTGATACTGTCACCATTGGAAATTTGAAAGTTTTCTTATCTTTTTTCTTACCATTGGCTTTAACTTTATACTGTTAAGTAGAATAATCAAATCAATGTTTCCAATCTGCTCAACACCATGAAATACATAGGATGAAATGGTTTTCACCTAGTTAACACTTAGATTTATTTTGGATAGTTGCAAACGAAAGAATTGATACTATCACCAGTGGAAATGCTGTTTTAGCCAATCTGAAAGTTTTCTCATACCAGTTGCTGTATCTTTTCAGGGTTAAGATGTACAATGAACTAAATGTTTCCAATCTGCTCAGCACTATGAAATAGATAAAATGAAATGGTTTTCAACAAGTAACCGCTTAGTTTTAGTCTGGAAATTAATAATGCAAAGAATTGATGCTTTCTCCATGAGAAACACTGTTTTAAACAATTTGAAAGTTATCTCATACCAGTTGCTGTATCTATTCAGGCTTATGATGTACAATCAACTAAATATTTCCAATCTGCTAAGCACTATGAAGTAGATAAAATGAAATGGTTTTCAACAAGTTACCACTTAGTTTTATTCTGGAAAGTAGCAACTTAATGAATTCATGCTTTCTCCATTGTAAACCGTGTTTTTGATAATTTGCAAGTTTTCTTATACCATAGAACCATAGAACCATAGAACCATACAGCACAAAACAGGCCCTTCAGCCCACCATGTTGTGCCATCCATCAAACCACCCTCACACTATCTAAACCTTTCCTTCCGCATATCCCTCTATCTCACATTCCTCCATGGGCCTATCCAACAAACTCTTGAACCTGTCCAATGTATCTGCCTCCACCACCACCCCAGGTAGTGCATTCCATGCACCAACCACTCTCTGGGTGAAAAACCTCCCCCGACATCTCCCCTGAACCTCCCACCGATAACCTTAAAGCCATGCCCTCTCGTCTTGAGCATTAGTGCCCTGGGAAGGAGGCGCTGGCTGTCTACTCTATCTATTCCTCTCAATATTTTATATACCTCTGACATGTCTCCCCTCATCCTCCTCCTTTCCAGTGAATAAAGCCCTAGCACCTTAAGCCTTTCCTCATATTCCATACGCTCTAATCCAGGCAGCATCCTGGTAAATCTCCTCTGCACCCTCTCCAATGCCTCTACATCCTTCCTATAATGCGGCGACCAAAACTGAACACAGTACTCTTTTTGTAAAGCTGCATCATCACTTCGCGGCTCTTGAACTCAATCCCACGATTTATGAAAGCTAACATCCCATAGGCCTTCTTAACTGCTCTATCCACCTGTGAGGCAACTTTCAGTGAACTGTGAATATGAACCCCCAGATCCCTCTGCTCCTCCACACTGCCAAGTACCTTGCCGTTTACCCTGTACTCTGCCCTGGAGTTTGTCCTTCCAAAGTGTACCACCTCACACTTCTCCGGATTGAACTCCATCTGCCACTTGTCAGCCCAGCTCTGCATCCTATCAATATCCCTCCGTAAGTTCCGACAGCCCTCCACACTATCCACAACACCGCCTATCTTAGTGTCGTCCGCAAACTTACTAACCCAGCCTTCCACCCCCTCATCTAAGTCATCTATAAATATCACAAAAAGTAGAGGTCCCAGAACCGATCCCTGTGGGACACCACTAGTCACTGCCCTCCAATCCGAGGGCACTCCTTCCAGCACAACCCTCTGCTTTCTACAGGCAAGCCAATTCCCAATCCACACAGCCAAGCTTCCCTGGATCCCTTGACCTCTGACCTTCTGAAGAAGCCTACCATGAGGTACCTTATCAAACGCCTTACGAAAATCCATATAGACCACATCCACTACACTACCCTCATCAATCTTCCTCGTCACCTCCTCAAAGAACTCTATCAGGCTTGTGAGGCAAGATCTTCCCTTCACAAAGCCATGCTGGCTGTCCCTAATCAGTCCATTATTCTCCAGGTGTTCATAGATCCTATCCCTTAGAATCCTTTCTAACAGCTTACCCACCACAGACGTAAGGCTCACCGGTCTGTAATTCCTTGGACTATCCCTACTACCTTTTTTGAACAAGGGGACAACATTTGCCACCCTCCAATCCTCCGGCACCATCCCCGTGGACAACGAGGACTCAAAGATCCTTACCAGCAGTTCAACAATCTCCTCCCTCACCTCTCGAAGCAGCCTGGGGAAAATCCCGTCAGGCCCTGGAGATTTATCCGTCTTGATATTATTTAACAACTTCAACACATCCTCTCTCTTGATATCTACAACCTTGAGAACATTACCCTTACCAGCACTCCCTTCCACGTCCTCAAGACCCCTCTCCTTGGTGAATACTCCAGAGAAGTATTCATTGAGAACTTCTCGCACTTCCGCTGCCTCCAGGTACATTCTCCCACCTTTGTCTTTAATCAGACCTACCTTTACCCTAGCCATCCTCCTACCCTTCACGTACATGAAAAAGGCCTTGGGATTTTCCTTAACCTTACTGGCCAATGCCTTTTCATGTCCCCTTCTAGCTCTCCTCAGCCCTTTCTTAAGTTCCTTCCTCACTACTCTATATTCCTCACAGGCCCTGTCTGAACCTTGCTGCCTATACCTTATGTATGCTACCTTCTTCTCCCTAACTAGTCGTTCAACCTCTCTCGTCACCCACGGCTCCTTCACCCTGCCATTCCTTCTCTGCCTCACCGGGACATATTTATCCCTAACATCCTGCATAAGATCCCTGAACATCGTCCACATCTCCATGGTACATTTCCCTTCAAAAAGAACATCCCACTTTACACTCCCAAGTTCTCTCCTTATAGCCTCATAGTTCACCCTTCCCCAATTAAATATCTTCTTGTTCTCTCTGCACCTGTCCCTGTCCATGACAATTTTAAAGGTTATGGAGCAATGGTCACTGTCCCCCAAATGCTCACCCACCAATAGATCCTTCACCTGTCCCAGTTCATTTCCTAAAACTAGATCTAGCATGGCATTCCCTCTAGTCGGCCTGTCAACATACTGCGTCAGGAATCCCTCCTGGACACATTTAACAAATTCCGTCCCATCTAAACCTTTGGCACTAAGCAGGTTCCAGTCTATATTTGGGAAGTTGAAGTCTCCCATTATAACAACCCTGTTATTTTTGCTTCTTTCCAAATACTGCCTGCCAATCTGCTCCTCTATATCTCTACCACTACCAGGGGGCCTATAGAATACTCCTAGTAGAGTAACTGCTCCTTTCTTGTTCCTTACTTCCACCCATACAGACTCTAGAGATGATCCTTCTACAACATCCATCCTTTCCACAGCTGTAACGGTGTCCCTGACTAGTATCGCCACCCCTCCTCCTCTTCTCCTCCCTTCCCTATCCCTCTTAAAACACCGAAATCCAGGAATATTCAATATCCACTCCTGCCCTGACGTCAGCCACGTCTCAGTATCATAGTCAATATCATAGTCCCCCATACTTATCCAAGCCCTCAGTTCATCTCCCTTATTCCTGACACTTCTTGCATTTAAATAAACACACTTCAGTCCATCTACCTTACTACTTTTATAGCCTGTACTCTGCTTCTCCTTCCCCAAAGCCTCTCTACCTGTTTGATATGACTTTTCCCCATCCCCTTCTTCCTCTGACCTACTCCTCTGGTTCCCTTCCCCCTCACAAACTAGTTTAAACCCTCCCGAACCACCCTAGCAAACCTAGCTGCAAGGATATTGGCCCCCTTCTGGTTCGGGTGTAACCCGTCCTCTCTGTACAGGTCCCACCTTCCCGAGAAGAGATCACAATGATCCAAAAATCTAAAACCCTCCCTCCTGCACCAAATTCTCAGCCACGCATTTATCTGCCACCTCCTCCTATTCCTGCCTTCACTATCGCGTGGAACCAGCAGCAATCCCGAGATTGCTACCCTTGAGGTCCTGTTCCTCAATCTTCTGCCTAGCTCCCTGAACTCACTCTTCAGGACCTCATCCCCCTTCCTACCTATGTCATTGGTGCCAACATGGACCACAACTTCTGGCTGCTCTCCCTCCCGCTCAAGAATCCTGTAGACCCGATCAGTGACATCCTGGACCCTGGCACCTGGGAGGCAACATACCATCCGGGATTCATGCTCACTGCCACAGAACCTCCTATCTGTTTCCCTGACTATTGAGTCCCTTATCATTACCGCATGTCTCTTTCCCACCCTTCCTTTCTGAGCAGCAGTACCAGTCCCAGCACCAGAGACCTGGTTACTGCAGCTAGGCCCCTGCAGGTCATCCCCCTCAACAGCCTCCAAGGTGGAAAACCTGTTTCTGAGGGGAACAGCCTCCAGGGTTCCCTGCTCTGTCTGCCTGCCTGACTTCTTCTTCCTCTTCCCTCCCCTGACAGTCACCATTCTATCTGCATCCTGAACCTCAGATGTACCTCCTGATGGACCGTGTCTACATAACTGTCTCCCTCCCTTATGCTGCGCAGTATTTGTAGCTGTGACTCCAGCTCATCAACTCTGAGCTGAAGTTCCTCCAGCCTCAAGCACTTACTGCAGATGTGGCCATCTTGGACCGCAGCAAGGTCCACGAGTTCCCACATCAAACAGCTGCAGCATATGACCATGTCTTCCATCTGACTACCTTGTTTTTCTTTCCCCCTCGTTAATCCCACCTACAAATCTATAATAGACAACAGGTAAACCTTGCCTTTACCTACTTACCAGCTACTTACCCTCCTTGCCCCTTCACGCCGAAGCCCCTTGAGCCAAAGCCCAACCACTCTGCTCCCACACACTATATTGCCCGCTCCAATGCTGCCCGCTCTATAGGCTGTTTGCTTTTTTAAGCTGCCCGCGCCGTGCCTGCGCAGTCCAGCCCCCACTCGACTAGTTAGAAAAAACTTTTAAAACGCTTACTAAAGAAAGTTATAAAAATCTAACCCTTATACTTAAAACCCTAACAAAAACTAACCCTTATACTTAAAACCCTAATAGTGTTAAACAGAAAAAACTTAGCTGCTCCGAAGTCCTCCGAACTGAAGCCCTCGAGTCCTCCGAAGATTTTTTTCTCTCTTCTTTTTTAAGCTGCCCGTGCCGTGCCTGCGCAGTCCAGCCCCCACTCGACTAGTTAGAAAAAACTTTTAAAACACTTACTAAAGGAAGTTATAAAAATCTAACCCTTATACTTAAAACCCTAACAAAAACTAACCCTTATACGATTGGCTTTATCTTTATACGGTTAAGTAATACCATCAACTAAATGTTTCCAATCTTCTCAGCACCATGAAATACATAGCATGAAATGGTTTTCAACTAGTTACCACTGAGTTTTATTTTGGTTGGTTGCAATCAAACGAATTGATACTGTCACCAGTGGAAACACTGTTTTAGCCAATTTGAAAGTTTTCTCATACCAGTTGCTCTATCTTTTCAGGGTTAAGATGTACAATCTAGTAAATGTTTCCAATCTGCTAAGCACTATGAAATAGATAAAATGAAATGGTTTTCAACAAATTACCACTTAGTTTTATTCTGGAAAGTAGCAACTTAATGAATTCATGCTTTCTCCATTGTAAACTTTGTTTTTGGCAGTTTCCAAGTTTTCTTATACTATTGGCTATCATAATAGGGTTAAGTAATACCATCAAATAAATGCTTCCAATCTGCTCAGCACCATGAAATATGTAACATAAAATGGTTTTCAATAGTTTTCCACTTAGTTTTATTGAGGTAAGTGGCAAAGTAATGGATTGATGCTTTCTCCTTTGGAGATGATGTTTTTACTAATTTGAACGGTTTCTCATACCATTGGCTTTAACTTTATATGGTTAAGTAGAACAATCAAATGAAAGTTTCCAAACTGCTCAGCACCATGAAATACATGAAATAAGAAGGTTTTTAACAAGTTACCCTTACTGTTATTGTGGAAATGGCAAGGTAAATGAGTTGACCATTGGAAACGCTGTTGTTGCCAAATTGGTAATTTTCTCACCATTTGCATTAGCTTTTCAGGGTTCAAGATGTATAACCAACTAAATGTTTCCTATCTGATTAGCACCATGAAATACATGAAATAAAATGGTTTTCAACAAGCTACTACCAAGATTTATTGTTGAAAGTGGCTCTCGAAATAATTGATACTGTCACCATTGGAAATTTGAACCTTTTCTTATACCATTTGCTTTATCTTTATAAGGTTAAGTAATACCATCAAATAAATGTTTCCAATCTGCTTAGCACCGTGAAATATATAACATTAATTGGTTTTGAACTGGTTACCTCTTAGTCTTATTGAGGAAAGTGGCAATGTCATGAATTGATGTTTTCTCCTTTGGAGATAATGGTTTTGCTAATTTGAAAGGTTTCTTATACCATTGGCTTTAACTTTATACTGTTAAGTAGAACGATCAAATCAGTGCTTTTTAATCTTCCAGGAACTATAAAACAGATAAAATGAAATGGTTTTCAACAAGTTACCACTTAGTTTTATTTTGGATAGTTGCATTCAAATGAATTGATACTGTCACCAGTGGAAACGCTGTTTTCGCCAATCCAAAAGTTTTCTCATACCAGTTGCTGTATCTTTTCAGGGTTAAGATGTACAATCAACTAAATGTTTCCAATCTGCTAAGCACTATGAAATAGATAAAATGAAATGGTTTTCAACAAGTTACCACTTAGTTCTATTCTGGAAAGTAGCAACGTAATTAATTCATACTTTCTCCATTGTTAACAGTGTTCTTGGCAATTTGCAAGTTTCCTTATACCATTGGCTATATTTATAGGGTTAAGTAATACCATTAAATAAATGTTTCCAATCTGCTCAGCACCATCTAATAGATAAAATGAAATGCTGTTCAGCAAGTTCTTCTTAGATTTATTCTGGAAATTGGCAATGCAATGAATTGATTCCTTCTCCTTTGGAAACGCTGTTTTAAACAATTTGAAAGTTTTCTCATACCAATTTCTGTATCTATTCAGGCTTAAGATGTACAACCAACGAAATGTTTCCAATCTGGTCAGCACCATGAAATACATAAACTAAATTGGTTTTCATTAAGTTACAACTTAAATTTATTGCGGAATGTAGCAACGTAATGAATTCGTGCTTTCTCCATTGTAAACGGTGTTTTTGACAATTTGTGAGTTTTCTAATACCATTTACTTTATCTTTGTAGGGTTATGTAGAACAAACAAATAAATGTTTACAATCTACTCAGCACCATGAAATACAGAACAGAAAATAGTTTTCAACAGTTTACCTCTTAGTTTTATTGAGAAAAGTTACAATGTAATGAATTTATGCTTTCTCCTTTGGAGATGATGTTTTTGCTGATTTGAAAGGTTTCTCATACCATTGGCTTTAACTTTATATGGTTAAGTAGAACAATCAAATAAATATTCCCTATCTGCTCAGCACCATGAAATAGGTAAAATGAAATGCTTTTCAATGTTACCACATAGGTTTATTCTGGAAATTGCAATGTAATGAATTGATACTTTCTCCATTGGAAACGCTGTTTTAAACAATTTGAAAGTTTCTCAAACCAATTTCTGTATCCATTCAGGCTTAAGATGTACAACCAACTAAATGTTTCCAATCTGATCAACACCATGAAATACATGAAATAAAATGGTTTTCAACAAGTTACCACTTACTTTTATTGTGGAAAGTGGCAAGGTAATGAGTTGGCAAGGAAATCGGCAATGCAAGGAATTGATGCTTTCTTCATAGGAAACGCTGTTTTAGCCAATTTGAAAATTTTCTCATACATTTGCTGTATCTTATCAGGGTTGAGACTTACAACCAATTAAATGTTTCCCAACTGATTAGCACCATGAAATACATGAAATAAAATGGTTTGCAACAGGTTACCCTTTAGATTTATTGAGGAAAGTGGCAATGCAATGAATTGATGCTTTCTCCTTTGGAGATGATGTTTTTGCTAATTTGAAAAGTTTCTCATACCATTGGATTTAACGTTATACAGTTAAGTAGAACAATCAAATGTTTCCAAACCACTTAGCACCATGAACTACATAAAACAAAATTGTTTTCATTAAGTTATCACTTAGTTTTATTGCAGAAAGTAGCAACGTAATGAATTCATGCTTTCTCCATTCTAAATGGTGTCTTTAGCAATTTGCAAGTTTTCTTTATAGGGTTAAGTAATACCATCAAATAAAGGTTGCCAATCTGCTCAGCACATTGAAATATATAACATAAAATGGTTTACAACAGGTTACTCTTTTGTTTTATTAAGGAAAGTGACAATGTGATGCTTTCTCCTTTGGAGATGATGTTTTTGCTAATTTGAAAAGTTCCTTCTTTAACTTTATACAGTTAAGTAGAGCTATATAATAAATGTTTCCAATCTGCTCAGCAGCATGAAGTAGATAAAATGAAATGGGATTCAACCAGTTACCACTTACTTTTATTGTGGAAAGTGGCAAGGTAATGAGTTGACCATTGGAAATGCTGTTTTAGCCAATTTGGAAATTTACTCACCATTAGCATTAACTTTTCAGGGTTAAGATGTACAATTAACTAAGTGTTTCCAATCTGCTCAGCACCATGAAATACATAGCATGAAATGGTTTTCAGTAAGTTACCACTTTGTTTTGTTGTGGAAATCGGCAATGCAATGAATTGATGCTTCCTCCATTGGAAATGCTGTTCCAGCCAATTTGAAAATTTGAGAAAACCATTGAAAAGTAGTAGGGGGTATTGGATCCTTCCATTTAAGCAAAATGGATCGTTTGGCCATTAATGTAACAAAAGTAATCACACGGTTAGTGGAAGGAGATAAATGGCCAGACTCTATCCTTGGTAATCCAAAAATTGCAGTGATAGGGTGAGGTTGTAAATCAATCTTCAATACGTTTGAAATAATGTTAAAAATGTCTTTCCAATATTTTTCCAGAAGAGGACAGGACCAAAACATATGTGTCAAAGAAACCACATTCGATTTACATCTATCACATATAGGATTTATATGTTTATAGAAATGAGCTAACTTATCTTTGGACATATGGGTCCTGTGGACTACCTTAAACTATATCAACGAGTGTCTGGCACACATTGAAGATGTATTGACGAAATGAAGAATTTTCTTCCAAGTCTCTATAGGTATAAATGTCTGGAGTTCACTTTCCCATTCATTCTTAGTTTTGTCTAATGATTCTAGACGTATTTTCATAATTAGATCATAAATTATTGCTATCAAGCCCTTCTGATAAGAATTAAGACCTAAAATTTTTTTCCATAGTTTCAATTTTGGAAGTTGTCGGAAAAGAGGGTATAGTAGTTTTTAAAAAAATTCTAATCTGCAAATATCAAAAAAAGTGTGATCTAGGCAAATTATATTTATTAGACAATTGTTCAAAAGATGAAAAACAGTTATCAAGGAATAGATCCTGAAAACATACTATTCCCTTCCTTTTCCATATGGAAAAAGCTGGGTCAGGTCTGGATGGATGAAAGAAAAAATTAGATTGAATGGGACTTGATAGATTAAATTTATTCAATCCAAAAAATTTACAAAATTGAAACCATATTTGTATTGTATGTTTAACAATTGGGTTAATCGTATGTTTACTTAACTTGGTAAGTGCAAAAGGGAGTGAAACACCTAAAATAGAAACTAATGAAAAGTCAAGAACTAATTGGTACTCAAGGCATACCCATTTGGGGCATTGACTTACATCAGAATCTTGTATCCAAAAAATTAAATATCTAATATTAATTGCCCAATAGCTGGGCAAGGCCAAACCACCATCCTCTTTTAATTTTTGTAAATATTTCTTACTTAACCTTGGGTTTTTATTCTGCCAAATATATGAAAGAATTTTAGAATCAATAGTGTCAAAAAAAGATTTCGGGACAGAAGTTGGAATCGCTTGAAATAAGTATAAAAATTTTGGTAAAATATTCATCTGAATCGCATTAATTCAGCCTACCAATGATAAAGACAGTGGATACCACTTGGTAAATAATTGTTTAACATGGTCAATTAAAGGCAATAGATTAGCTTTAAATGAGTCCTTATGTTTCTTGGTAATTTTAACACCTAAATACATGAAATAGTCAGTTACCAATCTAAAAGGTAATTGGCTATAAATTGGGGTTTGCATATTCAATGGAAAAAGTTTGCTCTTATTCAGATTTAATCTATAGCCAGAAAAAACACTAAACTGATCTAGTAGTGATAGTACTGCGGGGATAGATTAATCCGGATTAGAAATATAAAGTAACAGGTCATCGGTGTAGAGTGAAATCTTATGAATCATCTGTCCACGAGTAATGCCACATACTTTTGAAGAGTCCCGAAGTGCAATAACCAAGGGTTCTAAAGCAATATCAAATAATAAAGGGCTTAACTGGCAACCTTGTCTAGTACCTTGAAAAAGCCTAAACAAAGGAGATCTTTGATTATTAGTAAGTATTGAAGCCATATGTGTATAATAAATCATTTTAATCGCAGATATAAATTTAGGGCTAAAATTAAATTTTTGAAGTGTGTGAATAGATATTCCCATTCGACTCTGTCAAATGCCTTTTCAGCATCTAGTGAAACAACACATTCTGGAATTTGGGATGAAGGGGTGTATATAATATTCATTAATCTCCTGATATTAAAATGTAAATAACGATTCTGAATAAATCCTGTCTGGTCTTCAGAGATAATTTGTGGGAGAACCTTTTCCAGTCTAAAGGCTAATATTTTGGAAAGTATTTTTGAATCTACATTTAATAAAGAAATAGGTCTATAAGATGCACAATCAGTGGGATCTTTATCCTTTTTTAAGAATTAAAGAAATTCTTTAAAGAAATTAAAGAATTAAAGAAGTTATGAAAGAAAGGCTGACCTACAAACCAATTATGGCTCATCTTTATCAAAGCAATTATCATCCTGCATTATTATTCCCAGCAAGGCTATGAATTACACTGCCTGATAAATCTCGTAAATGGTTTAAATCTATTCAAGAAGCTGAGAATTTTCTTTTGAATTAGCTTTTAATTTTCGAAGCTAAGAAATTGCGGAAGAGACACAGTGTTTTTCCTTTGATTTACTACCTACTTGTTTTATTATCTCATTAATTTTTAGATTTAAACCTTTCTTTTTTCTTCTATTAATATTTTTAATGTCTTGTTTTAATAACAATTAAGAATTTAACAAAATAACTGATTGTTTGCTTTCTTTTTGAAATAATTATTAAACCGTATTTTTTAACTGTCGGCTGTTAATGCCCTTTGGCTCTGTTTCAATCTCACAACTATGTTGTGAGTTCGTTATCTCTGTTTGTATTATGTTGTTCATTTTAAGACAAAACATGGGTGGTTTATATATTTTTTCAATTTGGACTATTGCCATCAATAGAACAGGGGTTAGTTCAATTAGAGGGTAGCTTACTGGCTGCCTATTGGCCAGTTTTCGGGCTGTTGGGGGAGGGGGGTGGGGTTGTTTTTACGTTTTTTTTCTTCTGGGTTAAACTACAAATTTTTCTAAATTGTCGTCATATCCGTTTTCTCTTTGAATTTTCTTTTATTTCTTCCTGTTGGTAAGACTTGGAAATATTAAGATTAACCCTTTACATACCATATTTTTTTAATCTGTTAAAATGGATAAGACTATTAATTTTATTTCATGGAATGTTAATGCCTTAAATAATCCACTTAAACGTAAGAAGATTTTAAAAGTTTTTCATAGATTAAATGCTCAGATTATTTTCGTTCAGGAGACTCACATCCGGAGGAAAGATAATCAACGTTTTTTAGATTTTGGAGGGGTCAACAGTTCCATTCGAATTCACAAGCAAAGGTGAAAGGAGCTTCTATTTTTATAGACTCCTCAATTTCGTTTGTTCATCATGAGACAATATCAGACCCAAATGGTAGATTTTTATTAATTACTGGTCTGCTTCATAATAAAAATGTTGTTATGGTTAATGTTTATGCACCCAATGTAGGTCACCCTGAATTTTTTAAACATCTATTTGCATTATTTCCTAATTTAAAAGAATACACTGTGATTATGGGTGGAGATTTTAACTGTTGTCTAAACCCTTCCATGGATAGATCTGTATCAAATCCTGCACTTCCAAACAAATCCGCTGTCTTTATTAATTCCTTTTTAGTTGAATCTGGAATTTTAGATGTTTGGAGATTTCTACATCCATATGATAAAGAATTTTCATTCTTTTCTCATTGTTACGGACTCAGTGAACGTCCCTTTAAGATAGAGAGTGTGTGTGTATTTGTGTGTGTGGCATACTTACGTCAATAGAAGATAAAGGACATAATGACGTTGTTGAAGAAGTCAGAAGAAGAGAGAGAAGAAGAGAGAGAAGAAGAGAGAGAGAAGGGAGAGAGACACCAGCCTGCTAGTTTTCTCTATCAATGGATGAGAAACAATAACTGTGTCTGCCACTGAAATCCATGTATGGAAGTTGGAAGTAATCCGGTGGAGTTCACTTTGTTGCTGACCTGTAGAAGGAAACAGGTATTTGTGTGTGGACGACCAGGATTCGGATGCTTTTCAGGGTGAGGAAGTCACTACCGAGTAAACACTTAAGTGTCGCTTGGGTTCCATCGTGGAATATTTGGATTTCGTATTTACTCTCTCTCTGTTTCTCTACATCTACGTCTTATCTGAAGAAGCCCTTGCTCATGTTTCACCTTATGGCTTGCGGAACTGAACTTTAAGAACCATTCCTGAACGTGGAGTTTGGGACTTTGTCACACACACACGAAGAGTTTAGTTTTGGGGTTAACGTTCAAGGTTTAACATTTTTGAATTCTAACATACTAACATTTTTACTTTTATTTTACGTATGGTCATAAGTAGTGATTAATAAAATAGTTTTTAACACTGAATCATGCTCGGTGTGTTTCTTTTGTTGCTGGTTCATGACATCATGTTTACCATAACTACTCGAGGATTTATTATTTTTTTATTGATGCTAGATTAGCTCCACTTACTATGGACTGTAAATATGATGCAATTGCCATTTCTGATCATGCACCATTGATTTTATCAATTAAAGTACCAGATGTATCCTTTGATGTCAGACAATGGAGATTTAACCCTTCTCTATCACAAGACTCAGATTTCATCCAATTTATCAAAGAACAGATTTCATTTTTCTTTTTAACTAATTTTACTGAAAAAATTTCCAGTGGGATAATATGGGATACTTTTAAAGCATATATCCGTGGTCAAATTATTTCATATTCCGCTGGCTTGAAAAAATGAACTAATAATGAAATACGTATCTTGGTTGACAAGATTAAAGAAACCGATAAAAAATATTCTGATACTCTGAATCTGGAGCTTTTTAAAAAGAGAACAGAACTCCAATTACAACATAGTTTATTATTAACATCTTCAATTGAAAATCTACTACTTAAAAACAAAAGTCAATTTTATATACATGGTGACAAATCTGGTAAATTATTGGCCAACCAATTGAAAGCTACTTTATCTAAACGTCAGATTAATAAAATTCATAAACCAAATGGTACCTACACGATATTCTTCTTCTTTATACCAATCAGAATCCCCTGAGGATCCTACATCAATGTATGAATTTTTGAGAGATCTGAAGATTCCCCAACTATCTTTAAATGAACGTTCTACATTAGATGCTCCCATTTCGGAGGAAGAAATAAAGAAAGTAATATTTTCAATGAACTCGGGTAAAGCACCCGGCCCTGATGGATATACAGCTGAATTTTTTAAATCCTTTTCTGATATTCTTGCTCCCTGGTTAGCCAACATTTTTAAAGATGCCCTATCAGTGGGTAAAATACCACAATCTTTCTATGAACAGGTTACTTCTTAGTTTTATTGGGGAAAGTGGCAATGTAATGAATTGATGCTTTCTCCTTTAGAGATGATGTTTTTTCTAATTTGAAAGGTTTTTCGTACCATTGGCTTTAACTTTACACTGTTAAGTGGAACAATCAAATAAATGTTTCCAAACTGCTCAGCACCATGAAATACATGAAATAAAATGGTTTTCAACAAGTTACCACTTACTTTTATTGTGGAAAGTGGCAAGGTAATGAGTTAACCATTGAAAACGCTGGTTTAACCAATTTGGAAATTTACTCACCATTGGCATTAACTTTTCAGGGTTAAGATGTGCAATCAAATAAATGTTTTCAATCTGCTCAGCACCATGAAATACATAGTATGAAATGGTTTTCAACAAGTTACTACTTAGTTTTATTGTGGAAAGTTGCAATCGAATGAATTGATACTATCACCAATGAAACGCTGTTTTAGCCAATCTTAAAAGTTTTCTCATACCAGTTGTTGTATCTTTTCAGGGTTAAGATGTACAATCAACTAAATGTTCCCAATCTGCTCAGCACTATGAAATAGATAAAATGAAATGGTTTTCAACAAGTTACCATTTAGTTTTATTCTGGAAATTAGCAATGCAATGAATTGATGCTTTCTCCATTAGAAACGCTGTTTTAGCCGATTTGAAAATTTTCTCATACCATTTGCTTTATCTTATCACGGTTCAGATTTACAACCAACGAAACGTTTCCAATCTGATTAGCACCATGAAATACATGAAATAAAATGGTTTTCAACAAGTAAATACCAAGATTTATTGTTGAAAGTGCCAATCGAACAAATTGTAAATGCTGTTTTTACCAATTTGCCAGTTCTCTCATACCACTGGCTTTAGCGCTTCAGGGATAAGATGTACAATTAAATAAATGTTTCCAACCTGCTCAGTACCATGAAGTACAGAAAATAAAATGGTTTACAACAAGTGATCACTTAGTTTTGTTGTTGGAAAGTGCCAATGCCATGGATTGATGCTTTCTCCATTGAAAGCAATGTTTTAGCCAATCTGAATGATTTCTCGTACCTTTGGCTTTAACTTTATAGAGTTAACATATTATAATCATTTCCAATCTGCTCAGCACCATGAAATACATGACATAAAATGGTTTTCACAAGTTGACACTGACTGCTATTGTGGAAAATGGCAAACGAACAAATTGACACTGTCTCTATTGGAAATGCTGTTTTTGCCAATTCGAAATTTTTCTCACTATGGGCATTAACTTTTCAGGGTCAAGATGTACAAACAAATAAATGTTCCCAATCTGCTCAGCACCACGAAATACATAGCATGAAATGGTTTTCAACAAGTTACCAGTTAATTTTGTTTTGGAATATGGTAATCGAACGAATTGATTCTTCCACCTTTGTAAACGCTATTTTAGTCAATCTGAAAGATTTCTCATACCATTGGCTGTATCTTTTCAGGGTTAAGATTTACAATCAACTAAATGTTTCCAAGACGCATACATAGCATGAACTGGTTTTCAACAAGTTAGCACATAGTTTTATTCTGGAAATTGGCAATGCAAAGAATTGATGCTTTCTCCATTGGAAATGATGCCAACCTGAATGTGTTCTCATAACATTGTCTTTAACTTTATAAGGTTAAGCAATACAAGAAAATAAATATTTCCAAACTGCTTAGCACCACGAAATACATAAAATAAAATGGCTTTCAACAAGCTCCAACTTCGTTTCATTTTGAAATGTGGCAACCGAACCAATTGATGCTTTCACCATTGGAAACACTGTTTTAGCCAATTTGGAAATTTTCTCACCATTGGCATTAACTTTTCAGGGTTAGGATGTACAATCAAATAAATGTTTCCAATTTGCTCAACACCATGAAATACATAGCATGAAATGGTTTTCAACAAGTTACCACTTAGTTTTATTGTGGAAAGTGGCAATCGAACAAATTGATACTGTCACCAGTGGAAATGCTGTTTCGGCCAATTTGAAAATTTTCTCATACCATTTGCTGTATCTTTTCAGGCTTAAGTTGTACAACCAAGTAAATGTTTCCAATCTGATCAGCACCATGAAATACATAAAATGAAATTGTTTTCAATAATTTACCACTTAGTTTTATTGAGGAAAAGTGACAATCGAACGAATTGATACTTTCATCATTGGAAACGCGGGTGGGAAGATATGCAGGCATGCGAAGGCCTTGGCGAGTGGGATGAAGGAAAATCCCAAGGCGTTCTACTCGTATGTGAAGGATGATTAGAGTGAAGGTAGAGCCAATTTGGGATAGAGGAGGAAACGCGATTGGAGTAGGAGGAATTAGGACAGGTCCTTAGTGAATACTTTGATTCAGTATTCACCTGTGAGAGAGACGAAGTTTGTGAGGACGGCGTAAAACAGGCTGATAAGCTAGAACATGTCGATGTTAAGAAGGAAGATGTGCTACAATGTTTGAAAAACATTAGGATAGATAAGTCCCTGAGGCTGGATGGGATACTACGGAAAGTGAAGGAAGAAATTTCTGAGCCCTTTGTGTCCTCACTGGCCACAGGAGTAGTACCAGATGAATGCTATTCCTTGGTTCAATAAAGGCAGCAGGGATAACCCTGGGAATTATAGACCAGTGAATCTTACTTCAGAGGTAGGTGAATTATTGGAAAAGACTCTTAAGGACAGGATTTATGAGCATCTGGAAAAGTATAGTCTGATTAGGGATAGTCAGCGGAGCTTTGTGAGAGGCAGGTCATACCTCGAGCCTGACAGAATTCTTTGACGATGTGACAAAACAGATTGATGAGGGTAGAGCTGTGGATTTGGTGCATATGGAATTTAGTAAGGTGTTTGAAAAGGCGGTTTCGGTCCTCTATCACTATCGCTCTGCCTGACTTAACCCCTTCTTTGCCTCAGGCCCAGTTCCACTGACATGGCTACCGTTGCTGGCCTCCAAAAGGTCATCACCCCAACAGTATCCAAAGGGGTATACCTGTTCTTTCTTTTTCAATCTTTTTATTAGTTTTCCAATTAATACAGATTGATATATAGCATCAATATTTATACATGTAATACAAAGAGATCAGGATAACAATCATAGCATATATAATCATAAAGAACAATAAAATATAAAAAACCCTGTAGATCCAACGATCTCTTAGTAAATGAATATAATATAAAAGAAAGGAAAGAGAAATATTTATTATATAAATTTAAAAAAAAACCAAATCAATAGAAAAAAAATTATAAACAATATAAACTAAACAAAAAAAAACTTTTCAAAAGAAAAACAAACAGCAGAAAAAAAGGGAAAAAAAAACTGGGCTAAACTTTCTCAGTAGAAACAGAGCAATATTATGTCATCAAGTCTGTTCCTCCAAGTTGGAAAGTTATTGAAAGGGGATCTACATCATGTGAAAATATTGAATAAATGGACTCCAAGTATCTTCAAACTTAAGCGAAGGATCAACAGTACCACTCCTAATTTTATCCAAGTTTAAACATGATATAGTTTGAGAAAACCATTGAAAAGTAGTAGGGGGTATTGGATCCTTCCATTTAAGCAAAATGGATCGTTTGGCCATTAATGTAACAAAAGCAATCATACGGTTAGCAGAAGGAGATAAATGGCCACACTCTATCCTTGGTAGTCCAAAAATTGCAGTGATAGGGTGAGGTTGTAAATCAATCTTCAATACGTTTGAAATAATGTTAAAAATGTCTTTCCAATATTTTTCCAGAAGAGGACAGGACCAAAACATATGTGTCAAAGAAGCCACATTCGATTTACATCTATCACATATAGGATTTATATGGTTATAGAAACGAGCTAACTTATCTTTGGACATATGGGTCCTGTGGACTACCTTAAACTGTATCAACGAGTGTCTGGCACACATTGAAGATGTATTGACTAAATGAAGAATTTTCCTCCAAGTCTCTATAGGTATAAATGTCTGGAGTTCACTTTCCCATTCATTCTTAATTTTGTCTAATGATTCTAGATGTATTTTCATAATTAAATCATAAATTATTGCTATCAAGCCCTTGTGATAAGGATCAAGACCTAAAATTTTTTCCGTAGTTTCAATTTTGTAAGGTGTCGGAAAAGAGGGTATCGTAGTTTTTAAAAAATTTCTAATCTGCAAATAACAAAAAAAGTGTGATCTAGGCAAATTATATTTATTAGACAATTGTTCAAAAGATGAAAAACAGTTATCACTAAATAGATCCCGAAAACATACTATTCCCTTCCTTTTCCATGTGGAAAAAGCTGAGTCAGCTCTAGATGGATGGAAGAAAAAATTAGATTGAATGGGACTTGACAAATTAAGTTTATTCAATCCAAAAAATTTACGAAATTGAAACCATATTCGTATTGTATGTTTAACAATTGGGTTAGTCGTATGTTTACTTAACTTGATAAGTGCAAAAGGGAGAGAAGCACCTAAAATAGAAAGTAATGAAAAGTCAGGAACTGATTGTTGCTCAAGGCATACCCATTTGGGGCATTGAATTACGTCAGAATCTTGTATCCAAAAAATTAAATATCTAATATTAATTGCCCAATAGTATAATCTAAAGTTAGGCAAGGCCAAACCACCATCCTCTTTTAATTTTTGTAAATATTTCTTACTTAACCTTGGGTTTTTATTCTGCCAAATATATGAACGAATTTTAGAATCAATAGTGTCAAAAAAAGATTTCGGGACAAAAAATTGGAATCGTTTGAAAGAAATATAAAAATTTTGGTAAAATATTCATCTTAATCGCATTAATTCGGCCTACCAATGATAAAGACAGTGGAGACCACTTAGTAAATAATTGTTTAACATGGTCAATTAAAGGCAATAGATTAGCTTTAAATAAGTCCTTATGTTTCTTGGTAATCTTAACACCTAAATACATGAAATAGTCAGTTACCAATCTAAAAGGTAATTGGCTATAGATTGGGGTTTGCATATTCAATGGAAAAAGTTTGCTCTTATTAAGATTTAATCTATAGCCAGAAAAAACACTAAACTGATTTAGTAGTGATAGTACTGCGGGGATAGATTCATCCGGATTAGAAATATAAAGTAACAGGTCATCAGCATAGAGAGATATCTTATGAATCATCTGTCCATGAGTAATGCCACATACATTTGAAGAGTACCGAAGTGCAATAGCCAAGGGTTCTAAAGCAATATCAAATAATAAAGGGCTTAACTGGCAACCTTGTCTAGTACCTTGAAAAAGCCTAAACAAAGGAGATCTTTGATTATTAGTAAGTATTGAAGCCATATGTGTATAATAAATCATCTTAATCGCAGATATAAATTTAGGGCTAAAATTAAATTTTTGAACTGTAGTGAATAGATATTCCCATTCGACTCTGTCACGTCTTTTCAGCATCTAGTGAAACAACACATTCTGGAATTTGGGATAAAGGGCTATATATAATACTCATTAATCCTCCAAAATGGGAGCATCTAATGTAGAACGTTCATTTAAAGATAGTTGGGAAATCTTCAGATTTCTTAAAAATTCATACATTGATGTAGGATCCTCAGGGGATTCTGATTGGTATAAAGAAGGATAAAATTCTTGAAAGGATTTGTTGATTTGAACAGGATCTATGGTGTAGGTACCATCTGGTTTACAAATTTTATTAATCTGACATTTAGATAAAGTAGCTTTCAATTGGTTGGCCAATAATTTACCGGATTTGTCACCATGTATATAAAAGTGACTTTTGTTTTTAAGTAGTAGATTTTCAATTGAAGATGTTAATAATAAACTATGTTGTAATTGGAGTTCTGTTCTCTTTTTAAAAAGCTCCAGATTCGGAGTATCAGAATATTTTTTATCAATTTCTTTAATCTTGTCAGCCAATATACGTATTTCATTACTAGTTGGTTTTTTCAAGCCAGCAGAATATGAAATAATTTGACCACGGATATATGCTTTAAAAGTATCCCATATTATCCCACTGGAAATTTTTTCAGTAAAATTAGTTAAAAAGAAAAATGAAATCTGTTCTTTGATAAATTGGATGAAATCTGAGTCTTGTAATAGAGAAGGGTTAAATCGCCATTGTCTGACATCTGGTACTTTAATTGATAAAATCAATGGTGCATGATCAGAGATGGCAGTTGCATCGTATTTACAGTCCATAGTAAGTGGAGCTAATCTAGCATCAATAAAAAAGTAATCAATCCTCGAATACTTATGGTAAACATGAGAAAAGAATGAAAATTCTTTATCATATGGATGTAGAAATCTCCAAACATCTAAAATTCCAGATTCAACTAAAAAGGAATTAATAAAGACAGCGGATTTGTTTGGAAGTGTAGGATTTGATACAGATCTATCCATGGAAGGGTTTAGACAACAGTTAAAATCTCAAGGGGCATACCTGTTAGTGAGGGAAATGACCACAGGGTAACCCTGCACTGTCTGCCTATTCACCTTATTTCTCCTGGTGATCACCCATTTATCTGTAGCCTGCACCTAAGGTGTGACCACCTCAGTAAAACGCTCATCCATGATATACTCAGAACCCTGGATGATCCTGAGTACATCCAACTGCACCGCCAGTTCTTTGACCCAGTCTGTCAAGTACTGCAGCTGGGTGCACTACCCACAGATATATGCATCAGGGAGACCACAAGATTCACTGACTTCCTACATCTCTCAGGAGGGACATTCTACTGCCCTGACTGCCATTTTATATACACTGTCAAAGGTCTCAGATTAACAGGCAAATAAAGTCTTACCTGCTCCTCACCTGTGCTTCTTCACTGAAGCCTCTTGAGCCAAAGCCTCAGTTCCCCACTCTTACACTTGCCACTATCATAATGGCCACTCCAGTTAACCTCACTTTCCTTTTGTTGGTTAAAGTGCCTCCCAATTAGCCAATCAATTAGACTTGTCTTTTTACAAGTTTCTGCTCTCACTCTCAACTCCTGACTCCTGGAAAAGTGAAATTAACAAAGAACGAGACTTGACTCTTTCATTAGCATAGATGGTTAGCATGATTGCACAGATAAGGTGGATGGAAACAGTCTTTTCTCCAGGGTAGGGGAGTCCAAAACTTGCAGGCATAGATTTAGGGTGAAAGGAAAATACTTAAAAGGGACCTGAGGAGCAACTTTTTCATGCAGAAGATGGTGAGTATATGGAACAAGCTGCCAGAGGAAATAGTTGAGGCAGGTACAATAGTATAATTTAAGAAGCACTTGGAGGGGAGGGGCCTGAAGCAATATGGGCTGAATGCAGGAAATTGGTACTCGATGGTGGACAACATGGTCGGCATGACTCGTTGGGCTGAAGAGGGGCCAAATCCATGCTGTATTGCTCTAGGACTCTAAAATGGGAAATTGGTATTTAATGTGCCATTACAAACAACACCATGCTTTAACAGTGACCCAGTTGTGTTCTGTGTATCTGGCATCATGGATTGCCCCATTAATTTATTTGGGTCCATGTTAGATTTGCGAATATGCCTGGAACTGAGCTTAAGGCTGCCTGCGTCTTGAGGTGATCACATGTGATGTTGATACATTTTCACCTTCTTAATCATCAATTTTGAATGTGTGTTGCATTTTTAAAGTTTCACCAGATACCATCAATGGCATAATTGCTGCTGCATAACTTACTATCAAAGAAGTATTCAGCAATCCCAAGGCAGTATACATGGCCATGTAAACTGGAGATGAGACCACAACCTGAATTCCCTCTGCGTACAACTGTATAGGAAGGAATTATACATGATCTGCAGGATTGAATTTTCCAAGTGAGCTAAAAAAAAAGGGTATGCCCTTCCTCGATCAGCATGAAAATCATAAATTTGACTGATGTTAATTGTTGACAACCTGCAGCACAGACTTCTGATCATCTGCATTCATCATACTGGACAGAAATCACCTCTCACTGTGAGGCCAAGAGGATAGCAGCAGTGGAGCTGTTAGATCAAGTACTCCCCCAGTTCCAACTGGCCCAACCTCCCTTCCAGCTAGTGATTTCCATTTTTTGGGGGAAAGTTGCTTTCTCTTCATGTAAATTAAATTTAATTTAAAGATATTTTCTTAATTTAATTTTAATTCCTTAATTTAAAGATATCATTGTTGGTAAAGTTTATACATTCTCTGCAGGATTCCTCATATATTCCCAGTTTGGATTAGTTTCCTCCCATTGAAGTTGATTACTGTTTCATTCATTTGCAGGTTGCTTGATTTTTATGAGAAATTAACCATGTTACAACTGCCATTATTTTTGATTGCAATGTCATTATGCCAAATGCTGCTCTGTATCTTATTTCATCATTGAATGCCAAATATATATTCTCCACAAGGTAAGACAACCTCAGAGACAAAGATCATACGTATAATTAGATACATATACTCCGTGACCTTCAGTTAATTTTTCATTCTTCAGTTGTATTGTTTAGAATTCTGCTGCAGAGATAGTTAGTTATTTCCCTAATCAGATAAAGTGGGCATAGTGGCCATGTTACTCCAATAATCCACTATCCAACCATTCAGAAATCCCGATAGTTCAGCATTTGGCTCAACGAGTAATGCTCACCCAAGACTCTCCAGGGCCCTGATTCCTATGCCAGCACCACCCCACTCCCCTCAACCCCCCCCCCCCTCCCCCCATCCCCTGAACTCACTGAGTTAAATGGAGAATTTATTATAATACTCTGTGGCATCATTAAAAATATGGTGGGGAATTAAGAATGAATAACATCTAATAGTGTGGACAATCTACCAGTCCAGCACCAGCAAAGCACCAAGCATGCTGGATATTGGAACTGTACTGTTTTTTCCTTGAAGAAAACAAAATTGTTCTTGTAGGAGTGCAGGCTTTTTGTTGCCAATCTAATTAGATGCATACATAATTGCCATGGAAACGGTCTTAATGAGAAATGACCTCTAGCTGCTCTTAGTTTCTATGGCAACTAAACCTAATAGACAAGTTTGGCAGTAGGAAATGAGCTGAATATTAATGTCTTTTTTTTGTTTTTGCTATGTGATTGCTGCGTGTTTTTATAAACTCCTCTTTTCAGCTGAGTTGGGGGAAAATCAGTTCTGTGTGCCCATAGCGGAAATGGGCCAAGCAATACAAATATCAGGTATTATTAAGTAATCTTCAACACTAAAAAAATAAGCTGCAAGCTTCTGCTTGACAATAGTTGCATTGTGCCATATTTATTCCATTATCAATTCACATTTTAGTTGAAATGGTTTAAATTCTCTCCCAAGATGACATTCCATTTTCTTCACAAAGCAGATAATTTCATTTTCATTATTTCTGTCCTCTCCCAACCCCCACACCGACTCTCAGAAGCATCATGACGTAGATATTAAGTTCAGCATCTGCTCCACAGTACACATGGGGATGGAGCATATGGGGATTTCAGGGAGCGGTTTTGTTGTGCTTGGATGCTGAAAGTCAGATGTACAGCTCTCTCTTTCTCTTTCCTTTCACATTTTTGCAATCAACTTTTGTTGGACCAGTGCACAACTTTTACAAATACATTTCTAAATGTAAGTACAGTGGGTTATTCAATGCATTCTGACAGTGTTCTTATGCGGTGGCGGAGTGTGTGATGTTGTGCTGGATACCAGTACAATCCTGTGTCATTTTTTCTGAACAGGCAGATGCTGCAACATCGGCTGTCTGAAGGGAGAGATACTGGCAAATTTGATTTGTTTGAGTTTAGTAAGGTAAATCAACTTTGTATTGCAAAATGCACATTGAAACCAAAATATGATGGTTTCATAGGCTGTGAACATTTTATCAATTTTTGGAGATGAAATCTACCTTTAATTGCATTGTGGATCACTTTTCACTGCCTTTGTCAATGCCTAATTATTTATTTTAAATTATTTTGAATTGAGATCATAAAATCTCAATGTTATTTATATGCTCAGGATGATAGCATTTTTAGCTTATGTTTCAGTTTTACAACAATTTTATTTTAGATCTAGGGAGTTTCAAAACCTCTGATCTTAAATCTTCCTTTTTTAATTTTTGTTTGCGATCTGGTTGTTTCTGCAAATGCCAACCTTAAATGCTGATCTCTCATTGCTCTTACATAGAACATGGACAGTATAGCACAGGAAATAGCCCTTTGGCTCATGATGTCAGTGCCAAACATGACGCCAATTTAAACTGCAGATCTGCCTGCACATGGTCAATATACCTCCATTCCCTGCCTGTTCACGTGTCTGTTTTAAATGCCTCTTAAACGTTGTGATTGCATTTGCTTCTACCTCCTCCCGGCAATGAGTTCCAAGAGCCATGTTAAAACACTTGCTTTGTAACTAAGAGAAAATCGAACATGGAGCATAGAATAGTGCAGCACAGGAATTATGGTTTGCCAAATAAATTAAACTAGTAATTAAATGACTCACAAAACTAATCCCTTCTGTCTACACAATGGCTATACACCCCCCCTATTCTCTGCACATTCATGTGCCTATCTGAGAGCCTCTCAAATGCCTCTATTGTATTTGCCTCCACCACCACCCCTAGCTGTGCATTCCAGGCACCCACCACTTTGTGTAAAAAAAATTTCCTACACATCTCCTTTGAATGTACCCCCTCTCAGCTTAAATGCATGCCATCTAATATTAGACATTTTGACCCTGGAAAAAAGATACCAGCTGTCTACTCTATCAGTGCCTCTCATAATCTTACAAACCTCTGTCAGATTTCCACTCAGCCTCCGGCACTCCAAAGAAAACATGCCAAGTTCATCCAACCTTTCTTTATAGTACATGCCCTCTAATCCAGGCAGCATCCTAGTAAACCTCTGCACAATCTCCAAAGCTTCCACATTCTTCCTATTACGGGGTGACCAGAATTGAATGCAATACTCCAGACACAGCCGAACTGGAGTTTTATAAAGCTGCAACATAACTTCAGCTTTTGAACTCAATGCCTCAAGTAATAAAGGCAAGTATGCCATACACGTTCTTTACCACCCTGTCAACCTGTACAGCCACTTTCAGGGAGCTATGGACTTGAACCGCAAAGTCCTCTGTACATCAACAGTGTGAAAGGATCTTGAGATGAACAGTGTACTGTCTCTTTATATTTGATCTCCCAAAGTGTCACACCTCACATTTGGATGGATTAAACTGCTTCTGCCATTTTTCCACCCATATCTACAACTCACCTATATCCCGCTGTATGCTTTGGCAATCTTCTAAACTACTCACACTACCACCAATCTTTGTATCATCTGTGAACTCACTAACCTACCCATCTACATTTTCATCCAGGTCATTTATAAATATCACAAACAGCAGAGGTCCCAATATGGATCCCTGTGGACCACCACATGTCACGGACCTCCAGCCAGAATAGGTCCCATTGACCACTACCCTTTGTTTTCTCTGGGCAAGCCAAATCTGAATCCAAATGGCCAAGTCATCATGCATCCCATGCATCTTGATCTTCTGGATGGAGGGACCATGAGGGACCTTGTCAAATGCCTTACTAAAATCCATGTAGAGAACATCCACAGCTCTTCATTCATCAATCACCTTTGTCACCTTCTCTTAAAAACTCAATCAAGTTAGTAAGACATGACTTGCCTTGCAAAATACCATGTTGACTGTCCCAAATTAAGCCATGGTCTTCCAAATGCTCATAAATCCTATCCCTAAGAATCCTCTCAATAGCTTCCTGACCACTAATGTGAGTCTCACTAGTCTATAGTTTCCAGGGTTATCCCTATTTCCCTTCTTGAATAACACAACAACATTAGCTATTTGCCAGTCCTCCAGGGCCTCACCTGTGGCTAGAGAGGATATGAAGCTCTTGGTCAAGGCCCCAGCAATCTCATCTCTTGCCTCTCTCAATAACCTGGGGTTGAACCCGTCAGGCCCAAGGAGCTTATCCACATTAATGTTCTTGAAGAGACCCAACAGTTCCTCCTTCTTTATCTTAAGGTGCCCTAGCATATTAGCACACTCCACAATGATCTCACTGTTCTCCATGTCCTTCTCTTCGGTAAATACCAATGCAAAATACTCATTTTAGACCTTGCCTAAATCCTCTGCCTCCTTTATCCTTGGGTAGTCCTACCCTCTCCCTTGTTATCCACTTGCTCTTGATAGACGGTATGTATAGAATTCTTAGGGATTCTCTTTAATCCTACTTGCCAAGGACTTTTCATGGCCCCTCCTGGCTCTTCTATTTCCCTTCTTTATAATCCTCAAGGGCTCCATTTGATTTTATCTTCCCAAACCTTACATATGTTTCCTTGACTAAGTTCCCCACCTCTCTCAACAACCAAGGTCCCCTTACCTTGCCACTCTTGTCCTTCCTTCTTACAGGACCACACCTGCACTTTATTCTGTGCATGTGGTTTTTAAACACCCTCCACATGTCAGATGAGGACTTGCCCAAAAACAGCTGTTCCCAATTAACTCTCCCTAATTCTCGCCTAATACTCTCATAATTTGCCCTGCTCCAAATTAATACTCTCCAGCAAGGTTCATACTTATCGTTGTCTGTAGCTACCTTAAAACTGAAGGAGTTGTGGTCACTGTTCCCTAACTGTTTTCCCACTGAAAGGTCAGTTACCTGGCCAGGCTCAGTACCCAGCACCAGATCCAATCTGGCCCATCTTCACGTTGGACTATCTGCATATTGATTTAAGAATCCTTCCATTGGATGCACCCAACAAATCCTGCCCCAACTAAACCTCTTGCACTAAGAAGGTCCCAGTTGACATTGGGGAGTTGAAGTCACACACAACAATCCTGTTGTTTTGACACATGTACCCTATCTGCCTGCATATCTGTTCCTCAATATACTGGTGGGAGATGTAGTATAATCCCATCAGAGTGATTGCACCTTTCTTATTTTTGAATTCTACCCATATAGACTCAGTGGATGAGCTCCCCATTATTTCCTCTCTGAGTGCAGCTGTGATATTATCCCCGAATAATTGTGGCCTCCCTTACCTCCCTCTCTATATTTTCTAAAATATGAAAACCCCAGAACATTAAGCATCCAGTCCTGTCCCTCCCGCCACATGACTCTGTATTGGCCACAACATCATTGTTCCATATACTAATCCATGGTCTGAGTTCATAACTCTTACCCCTAATACTTCTAACATTAAAATAAATGCATTTCAACCCATCCATCCCATTATGTCTATTACCTTGTTTATGCCTGTTCTTCCTTACAGACTTACTGGACATAACATCTGTCTTCTCAGAATCTAAGTACTCAAAATTAGGTTTGTTATCACTGACTTGAATGTCATGAAATGTGTTGTTTTGCGGCAGCAGTATAGTGCAAAGCCATAAAAATACTATAAATTACAAAATAAATAAATAGCGCAAAAAAATAACAAAGTAGTGTTCATGGGTTCGTGGACCATTCAGAAATCTGATGGCAGAAGTGAAGTAGTTGTTTCTGAATCTTCGGACTCCTGTACCTCCTTCCTGAAGGTAATAACGAGAAGAGGGCATGTTCCGGATGGTGAGGATCCTTAGTGATGGATGCCGCATTCTTGAGTCACCACCTCTTGAAGATGTCCTCGATGGTGGGGAGGTCTGTGCCCGTGATGGAGCTGTCTGTGTCTACATCACTCTGCAGTCTCTTGCGATGCTGTGCATTGGAGCCTCCAATACTAGGCTGTGTTGCAACCAGTCAGAATGCTCTCCACTGTGCATCTATTGAAATTTGCAAGAGTCTTTGGTGATATACCAAATCTCTTCAAACTCCTTATGAAGTAGAGGTGCTGGTGTGCCTTCTTCATGTTTGGATCAATGTGTTGGGCCCAGGGTACATCTTCCAAGACGTTGATGCCTAGGAACTTGAAGCTGCTCACCCTTTCCACTACTGACCCCTCAATGAGGACTGAACTTGTCAAAGGACTTGCTAAATCCCAATAGACAACATCCACTGTCTACACACTCACCTACCCTTCTGGAATTTCCCCACAAATTTTCACCTTGCTCTCCAGTTCATTATGACTATCTCTGACACCTCTCACTCCTTCCTTGATCTTTCCATCTCAGGAGATTCCTTATCCACTGACATCTTCTACAAATCCACCGACGACCACAGCTACCTTGATTACAGCTCCTCCCACCCTGTCTCTTGCTAGGACGCTGTCCCCTTTTTCTCAATTTTTCCACCTCCGCTGCATCTGCTCCCATGATGAGGTTTTCCACTCCAGGACATCCGAGATGTCCAACTTCTTTGCTAACTGTGACTTCCCCCCTACTGTGGTCGAGAGAGCTGGCACCCACATCTCTGCCATTTCCCTTACCCCTGATCTCATCCTTATCCCTCCCAGACCCAAAAGGGATGAGGACCCCCTGTCATCACATTTCACCCTACCAGCCTACTTGTCCAACACATCATTCTCCGCCACTTCCACCATCTCCAACGGGACCCCATTACCAAGCATTTCTTCCCCTCCCACCCCTTTCTGCCTCTCACAAGGACCGCTCTCTCCGTGACTCCCTTGTTCACTCCTCCCTCCTCATCCATCCCGCTCCCACTCAGGGACTTTCCACTGGCCCCGCCATAGGTGCAACACCTGCCCCGACAACCACCTCCATCAACTCCATTCAGGGACCCAAACAGTCCTTTCAGGTAAGACAGACATTTACCTGCACCTCCTTTAATATCATCTACTGCATTCAGTGCTCCAGGTGTGGCCTCCTCTACATTGGTGAGACTAAACGCTGACTAAGTGACCATTTTGCAGAACATCTGTGCTCTGTCTGTAACCGCGACCTACATCTTCCCATTGCCAGTCACATCAACTCCCCCTCGCACTCCATCGCAGATATGCCAGCCCTCGGCCTCCTCCATTGCCAGGAGAAGTCCAAGCGCAAACTGAAGGAACAGCACCTCATTTTCTGTCTTGGAACCTTGCAGCCTAATGGCATGAACATTGAATTTTCCCACTTTAAGTAATCCCCACAACAACACCCCCATCCCCCAACCATGCCTCTTCTTTTCTTCCCTTTCCTGGACTACCTCTTTTTCTACCCCCCTTTTTTCCTCCTTACCTTTGATCCATCCTCCAGTGGATCTGCTCTCCCCTCCCTCCCCACACCTGCCTATCACCATGTCTTACCTGAATCTACCTATCACCACCTTGTGCCCACCCCACCTCCCTTCCTTTGTCCACCTATCACTGCTCTGTTTTTCCCTCCTATATATTGGGCTTCCCCTTAGTCCTGAAGAAAGGTCCTGACCCGAAACGTTGACGGTCTACTTTTCTCCACGGATGCTGCCTGACCTGCTGAGTTTCTCCAGCATCATCACATTTTTCATCTAGATTCCAGCATCTGCAGTCCTTTGTTTCTTTACTGCAAGAGATTTGTCAGACATGAATTCCCTCGCACAAAGCCGTGCTGACTGTCCTGAATTAGACCCTGTCTCTCCAAATGTTGGTAGATCTTGTCCCTCAGAATCCCTTCCAGCAATTTACCCACCACAAATGTCAGACTCCCTGGCCTGTAGTTTCCTGGCTTGTTTTTGCTACCTTTTTTAAACAATAATAACACATTAGCCACTCTCTAGTCCTCCAGAACCTCATCTGTGGCCAGGATAAAGCAAAAATCTTTCCAAGGGCCTCTACAATTTCTTCTCTAGCTTCCCACAAGGTTTGAAAATGCACCAGGTCAGGCCATGGGGATTTATCCTCCTTAATGCACTTTAAGGCCTCCAATACCTGCTCCCTGCTAATTTGTATGTGGTCCAAGTAAACACCATTCATTTCCCTCATTTCCTTAGCCTCCATCACTTTCTCCACAGTAAGAACTGAAGAGAAATATTCATTAAAAATCTCTCCCAGTTCCTTTGGTTCCACATACAAATGGCCATGCTGATCTTTAAGGAGACCAATTCCCTCTCTAGCCACCCTCTCAATATATGGATAGAATCTCTTAGGATCTTGACTGACTTTGCCTGCCAGTTCCTTCTCATATCCTCTTTTTGCCCTCCTAAGTTCTCTCTTAAATGCATTCCTACACTTCTTGTAGTCATCAAGAGATTCACTAGTTCCCTATTGCTTATGCGAAGTGTATGCTTCCCTCTTTTTCTTAACCAGAGTCTCAATATCTCCCATCAACCAGGGTTCCCGAAACTTACCAGCCTTGCCTTTCACTGTAACAGAAACATCCAGGCCCTGAACTCTTGACGTGACACTTAAAGGCCTCCCACTTGGCAGATGCTCTGTTCCCTGTAAACAATCTCACCCAATGAACCTCTGCAAGGACTCACTTAATGGCTCCAAAATTTGCTCTGCCCCATTTCAGCCCCTATGAACCAGCCGTATCCTTCTCCACAACTATTTTAAAACTAATAGAATTATCGTCACTGGAACTAAAGTGCTCGCCGACAGACACTTTCATCACTTGCCCTACCTCATGTCCCAGGAGGAGGTCCAGTGTTGCACCTTCTCTAGTAGGTCCATTGATATATTGATAAAGGAAGCTTTCTTGGACACATTTCACAAATTCCACTCCAACCAAGCCTTTTACATTATGGTTGGCCTAGAAAGTATTAGGGAAGTTAAAATCTCCCACTAATACTACCCTATTATGTTTACAACTAGCTGCAATCTCTTTACCTATCTGCTCCAATTCCTGCTGACTATTGGAGGGGCCTATTATACGATCCTATCAATGTGACCATTCCCTTCTTATTTATATGTTCTACCCATGTGGCCTCAGTGGATGATCCCCCCAGAATATCCTCTCTAATGATTGTTGTTATGTCCTCTTTCTCTCTTACCTGTACTTCTGTCACGCCTGCAGCATCTGTATCCTGGAATATTATGCTGCCAGTCCTGCCCTTCTCTCAGCCATGTTTCTGTTATGGCTGTGATACCCCAGCTCTCAGGGCCAATCCACACCCTGAATTCATTTGCCTTACCTGTCAAGCCCCTTACATTGAAATAAATGCAGTTTAAACCAAATATCTTTCCTCTCTCTTCACTGTGCTCCTGTCTATCCTGACAACTATACTTGCTCTCATTGGCTACAGCATTATTGTCTGACATTTTCCTCTTAGAACCATAGAACAGTACAGAACAATACAGGCCCTTTGGCCCACCATGTTGTGCCGACCTTTAAACCACACCTAATACTATCTAACCTCTTCCTCCCACATATCCCCCTATTTTAAATTCCTCCATATGCTTATCTAACAATCTCTTGAATTTGACCAACGTACCTACTTCCACCACCACCCCAGGAAGCGCATTCCATGCACCAACCAATCTCTGGGTAAAAAACCTCCCTCTGATATCTCCCTTGAACTTCCCACCCATTACTTTAAAGCCATGCCCTCTTGTATTGAGTATTGGTGCCCTGGGAAAGAGGCACTGGCTGTCCACTCTATCTATTCCTATTAATATTTTGTACACCTCTATCATGTCTCCCCTCATCCTCCTCCTCTGCAAAGAGTAAAGCCCTAGCTCCCTTAGTCTCTCCTCATAATCCATACTCTCTAAACCAGGCAGCATCCTGGTAAATCTCCTCTGCATCCTTTCCAACACTTCCACAATCTTCCTATAATGAGGCGACCAGAACTGGACACAGTACTCGAAGTGTGGTCCAACCAGAGTTTTGTAGAGCTGCATCATTACCTCGTGGCTCTTAAACTTGATCCCATGACTTATGAAAGCTAACATCCCTTGTCTATATTTTGTTGAATCCTTTGACAACCTTCATCACTAAGCACATTTCTTCCAATTTTTGTGTCACCTGCAAACTTACAAATCAGCCCACCTGCAGCTTCATCCAAATCATATACATATATATAATACATACATATATATGTACCTGTGTACGTGTGTATATATATATATATATATATATATATATATATATAAAATGAGGTCCCAGCAATAATCTTCCCGGAACACCACTGGTCATAGGCCTCCAGTCAGAATAATACCCTCCAACACTATCCTCTGTTTTCTATAGCCAAGTCAATGTTGAATCCAATCTACCAAGTGGATTCCATGCACCTTAATCTCCTGGATCAACCTATCATGAGGGACTTTGTCAAAAGCCTTAATAGAGACCAATCTTCACTGCCCTGACCTCATCAATCATCCTTGTTACCTTCTCAAAAAACTCTTATCCCTAAGAATCTTGTCCAATAATCTCCCTCTCACTGATGTAAGCTCACTGACTGAAAATTCCTTGGTTTGTCTCTACTGCCCTTCTTAAAGAAAGGAACAACACTGGCTATTCTCCAGTCCTCTGGGACTATGCCTGTGGCTAAAGAGAATACAAAGACCTCTGTCAAAATCCCAGCAATAGCCTCTCTTGCCTGGGATAGATCCCATCAGGCTCTGGGGATTATCCACCATAATGTTCTTCAAGAGCCCCAACACCTCTTCATTCTTCATATCAACATGCCCTAGAATATCAGCATACCCCTCCCTGGTCTCACAAGGAACCAGGGATTGGCAAGGCCAAAGGTGGCCCTGAAATGTCCTTGGCAAGTAGGATTAAAGAGAATTGCAAGGAATATACTTACATTAAAAACAAAAGGATAACTAGGGAGAGGGTAGGACCAATCAAGGATAAAGGAGGAAATTTATGCTGGGAGTCAGAGGATGTAGGCAAGGTACAAAATGAATACATTACATTTGTATTCACCAAGAAGGACATGGTGAGATTAGTGAGATTAATGTGGGGAATGCAAATGTGCCAGGGCATTTTGAGATCAAAAATGAAGTGATACTGGCTGTGTTAAAGAGCATCAAGGTGGATAAGCTCCCAGGACCTGATGGGATCTATACCAGATTATTGAAAGAGGAAAGAGGGGAGATTGCTGGAGACTTGACAAAGACCTTTGTATCCTCATGGGCAACAGGCAAGGTCCTGAAGGACTGTTGAATAGCTAATGTTACTCCTTTGTTCAAGAAGAGAACTAGGGATAAACCAGGAAATTACAGGCCAGTGAACCTCACATCAGTGGTAGGGAAGCCCTTGGAGAGGATTCTTAGGGATAGGATTTATGCAGATTTGCAGAAACAGGGCCTGATTAGAGACATCAGCATGGCCTTCTGCAAAGCAGGTCATGTCTTACAAACTTAATTGAGTTTTTTGAGGAGGTGACAAAGTAATTGATGAGGGTGGGGGGGGCAGTGGATGTTATTTAAATGGACTTTAAGTCATTTGACAAGATCCTTCATGGTAGGCTAATCCAGAAGATTAAGATGCATGGAATCCACAGTGACTTGGCAGTTTGGATTCAGAATTAGATTGTAAAAACAGACAGATGTAGTGGTGGAGTCATGTTATTCTGGCAGCAGGTCTGTGACCAGTGGTGCTTCACAGTGACTGGTGTTGAGAATTCTGTTGTTTGTGAAAATGTAGATGGGAGAGTTAGTAAATTTGGTGGAGTTGTGGATAGTGGAGAGGTCATTTGTACTCTGGGAGGTCAAATGTAAGGTCATTTACCATTTCTCTACCCATATCTGCAACTGATCTATATTCCACTGTATCCTTTGGCAACCTACACTATCCAAAATGCCACTAATATTTGTGTCATTGGCAAGCTTAGTAGCCCACACATTCACGTTTTCATCCAAATCATTTATATATATATATATATATATATATATATATATATATATATATATATATATATATATATATATATATATCACAAATAGCAGGGGTCCCAGTATGGATCCCTGCAGAACCACCACCAGTTAGGGACCTCCACATAAAAGAAGACCAATCAAACACTACCCTCTGTCTTATGGGCAAGCCAATTCTGAATCCAAACAGCCAAGTTACGGTGGATCCCATGCATTTCAGTCTTCTGGATCAGCCAACTATGACGGACCTTGTTGAATTCCTTACTTAAAAAAAAAATCGATATAGACAACATCTACTGCTCTATGTTCATTGATCACCTTTGCCACCTAGAATCATAGAGTTATGAAGTCATACAGCATAGAAACAGGCCCTTCAGCCCAACTGGTCCATGCCAAGACATCCACCTGAGCTAGTCTCATTTGCCCACATTTGGCCCACATCCCTCTAAACATTTCCTTTCCATGTACCTGTCAAAGTATCTATTCAATGTTGTTAATGTACCTGCCTCAACAACTTGCTGTACAGTTCTATGGTAACTTCCTCTGGCAGCTCAGTCCATATACAGACCACACCCTGGGTGGAAGGGATGCCCCTCAGGTTCCTGTTAGATCACTTTAAACCTGTGTCCTCGAGTTCTTGATTCCCCAACCCTGGAAAAAAAGACTGCACATTGACTTAGTCTATGCCCCTCATAATTTATAAGATCACCCCTCATTCTCCTATGCTCCAATGAAAAAAGTCCCAACCTGCTCAATCTCTCTCCATAACTCAGTCCCTTGAGTGTAGGCAATCTCCTCATAAATCTCCTCTGCATTATTTATAGCTTAATGGCATCTTTCCAACAGCAGGGTGACCAAAATTGAGCACAATTTTCCAAATGTGGCCTCACCAACATCTTGTACAACTGCAAACTAACGTGCCAACTTCTATTCTCAACGTCTTGACTGATAATGGCCAGCATGCAAAAACCTTATTTACCGCCCTTTCTACATGTGATGCCACTTTCAGGGAACCATGTACTCGTACTCCTAGGTCCTTCTGTTCTACAATACTTCCCAGGGCCCTACCATTCACTGTGAAACTCCTACCCTCATTTGCCTTCCCAAAATCCAACACCTCGCACTTATACGAATTAAACTCCATTTGCCATTCCTCAGCCCACTTACCCAGCTGGTCAAACTCAATCTGTAAATCTTGATAACCATCTTCATTGTCGATGACACCACCTATTTTAGTATCATCTGCACACTCACCAACCATGCCTTATACATTCTCATCCAAATCAGTGATATAGGTGACAAATAGGAATGAGCCTTGCACCAACCCCTAGAGAATACCATTCGTTACAGGCCTCTAGTCTGAAAAACAACTCTCCACCATCACTTTGCTTCAAAAATCTCAATCAAGAAAGACATGACCTGCCCTGCACAATGCCATCCTGACTGTCCTACATTCTCTGCCTCCAAGTACATGTTCCCTCCTTTATCCTAGCACATTAGCATACTCCACGCTGATTTCACTGTCCTCCACATCCTTTTTCTGGTAAATACCAATGCAAAGTACTCACTTAGGACCCTCACCCACATCCTCACCCTCCAAGCACATGTTCTGTCCTTCATCCTTGAGTGGTCCTATCCTCTCCCTGGTTATCCTCTTGCTCTCGATGTATGTATAGAATTCCTTAGGATTCTCTTTAATCTATTGGTCAAGAACTTTTCTTGACACTTCCTGGCTCTCCTAGTTCCCTTATTGAATTTTTTTTCTGGCTTCTTTATAATCCTCAAGGGCCCTGTTCTATTTTAGCTTCCTCAGCCTTACATATGCTTCCTTTTTTTACTTCACTAAATTCACCATCTCTCTTGACATCCAAGGTTCCCTTACCTTGCCATCGTTGTCCTTCCTTTTTACTGGAACATACCTGTCCTTTACTCTGTGCAGTTGGTCTTTAAACACCCTCCACATGTCAGATGTGGACTTGCCCAAAAACAGCTGTTCCCAATTAACTATCCCTAGCTCATGCACTTTGGAAAGTCATATGTTTGTAGCACATATTGAGTAAATTATAGGGACTTTAGGTGTGTTAATGTACAGAGGGATGTTGGGGTGCATGTCCATAGCCCACTGAAAGTGGTGACACAGATGAATAGGGTAGTGAAGAAGGTATTTGGTAGGCTTGTCTTCATAGGCTGAGGCATTGAGTATAAGAATTGGGACATCATATTGCAGCTGTGCAAGATATTGGCTAGACCTTTTAAGGTGAGAGGGGAGAGATTTAACAGGAACCTGAGGGGCAACTTTATCACCCAGAGGGTGGTCAACATATAGAGTGCACTGCTAGAGGAAGTGATTGAGGCAGGTACATTAACAACACTTAAAAGACACTTGGAGATGTACATGGATAGGATAAGTTTAGAGGGATATGGGCCAAATATGGGCAAATGGGACTAGTTTAGATGGGTATCTTGGTTAGCATGGACCATTTGGGCCAAAGGGCCTGTTTCCATGCTGTACGACTCTAGGATCTCATTTGGGGTTATTGTGTACAGTTCTGATCGCCACACTATAGGAAGAAGGTGATTGTAATAGTGAGAGCAGAATAGATTCGACAGGATGTTGCCTGGAAAGAGGGCTCTAGTTCTAAGGAGAGATTGGATAGGCTGGCTTTATCCTCACTGGAACATAGGAGGCTGAGTGGTGACCTTACAAAGATTTATAAAATTATGAGGGACATAGATAGGAAATATAGTCAAAGTCTTTATCTCAGAAGAGGGGAGTCTAGAACTAGAGGACACAGGATTAAGATGGGAGGGGAGAAATTTAAGGAAGATCTGAGGGATAAATTTTTCACACAGAGTAGTTGTTATCTAGATTGAGCTGCCAGAGGGGATGGTAGAAGCAGATACAATTACAACATTTAACGAGCACTTCGACAGGGACTTGGATAGGAAAGGTTCTATGAATCAGAGTTGTGCAGCACACAGGAATGGTCACCAGACCCCTCAATTCAGCTTTACCATTCAATAAGATCAAGATTGATCTGATCTTGGTCTCCATTCCAGTTTTCAGCCTGATCACCATAACTCTTGATTCCCCTTTAGTTCACAAAACTATCCATCACAGCTTTCAATATTTTCAACAATTCAGTGCACTGCGCTCTTTGATTGAAAATTCTGAAGTCCAACCACCCTCTATGAGAAGAAATTTCTCTTCATCTCCATTATCCCCTACCTCTAGGTTCTCCCATGAAGGGAAACATCCCTACAGTATTTATCTTTTCAAAGTCTCTCAGATACATTTATATTTCAAAGAGATCACATCTTATTTTCTAGACTCCAATGAGTAGAAGCGAACTTTGTTCATAATTTATCCCTTATATCCTGGGTATCAATCTAATAAACCTTCCTTATACAGCAAGTACTGTATATCCTGCCTCAGATAAGGAAGCTAGAATAGTGCAGAGTCTTTGAGATAACATGTAGATAGCTCAACCAGAGAAGGAGCTGTACTTGACCTCATCTTTGGAAATTAAACTGAGCAGGTGGTGGAAGTGTCACTTGGGGAACACTTTGGAAACAATGACCATAATTGTGTAAGTTTCAAGGTAGTTATGGAAAAGGATAAGATTCTAAATTGGTAGAAGGGTGATTTCAATAACATTAGAGAGAACCTGGAAAGAGTAGATTAGGAGCAGATGCTCCTGGGTAAAATAACATCTGACAAAAGAGAGTCAGATTTACAAGGCTTTTGCCAGAACTAGAGGGGCTGAGTTATAGGGAAAGGTTGGCCAGGCTAGGTCTTTATTCCTCGGAACGTAGGAGAATGAGACCAGTCTTTTTTCCATGGTAGGGGAGACCAAAGCTAGGGGGTGTATATTTAGGGTGAGAGGAGAAAGATTTAAAAGGGACCTGAGGGGCTACTTTTTTTATGCAGAGGGTGATGAATAAATGGAACAAGCTGCCAGAGGAAGTGGTTGAGGCAGCTACAATTGTATCATTTAAGAAACACTTGGACAGGTACATGGAGGGGCAGGGCTTAGAGGGATATGGGCCAAATACAGGAAATTGAGACTAGCTAAGTGGGTAACGTGATGGGCACGGACTTCTTGGACCAAAGGCCATGTGTCTGTGCTGTGTTGCTCTATGACTTTATGAATCTAAGTGCGTGGTGTTAGATATTTTAGAATGCATAAAGGTGGATAAATCACCAGGGCCAGAATGCTATGGGAAACAAGGGAAGAGACTGGTGGGGCCCTGGAAGATGTCTTTGTATTCTTATTAGCCACTGGTGAGATATCAGAATACTGCAGGATAGCCAAATCTTATTTAAGAAGAGCAGAGGGATAAATGGTAACTACAGTCTGGTGAGCCTTATATCAATGGAAAGGAAATTATTGGAGAAACTTCTAAGGGACATAATTTATGTATGCTTTGAAAGGCAGGGACTAATTAGGCATGGCTTTGTGTGAGGGAAATCTGTCTCACTAATTTGATGGAATTTTTTGAAAAAGTAAGAGATTGATGAAAGTAGGGCAGAAGATATTGTATATATGGACTTTAGTTAGGAATTTGACAAGGTCCCATGTAGTATGTCGGTCCAGAGGGTTAAGGAACAAGGGATCCAAGGTGAGCTGCAAATTGGATCCAAAATTGGCTTGGTAATATGAGACAGAGTGTGGTGGTGATGAAAGAATGTTTTTCCAATTGGAAATCAGTGCCTAGTTATAGCAGGATATAGATCAGGCGAAAATTTGGGCAGAGCATTTGCAGATGGAATTTAATCCTGACAACCGTAAGATGATGGATTTTGGAAGTCAAATAGAAGTAGGACATATACAGTATATGATAGGACACTAAGGAATGTTGATGAATAGCACAATAAGCCATTTGTGCTTCCTGTCATCAGCAGGGAAGCCAAATGGTTTGGTCCTTTGGCAAGACTGAAACCAACTCTCAATAATGATTAAAATTCCCCTTGGTTCTCAGTCCGAAATGCTCTGTGCTGAGGTTTCACCAACATAGTCCCCCTCCAGCTCCCACCACCACCTCAGCTCATATAATGTTTCTGCCTGTACTTTCTGTAGATACATCACAAAAGAGATGGCATTATTACTTCCTTGCAAGAACTTCTCATCAGTTTCCCCATGCCCCTCCAATACCAGATGTATACTACTGCTTGATCAATTAGTCATTGTTAATTATTTTTAAAAGACCATTCCTGCTATTCTCATAATATTCAGAAATTATCACCAGCTCACTATCTCACATTTGAGTCCAATTGTAATCAAGTCATCTGCAATCAATTTATTGTTGGGTGACTTCTTGGTGCCATTTGTTGTGACTTGAGTGAGCCAGACAGGAACTGTAGCTGTAATAGTATTGTATAGCACCAGTATTCAGCAGGTACAAGGTGGGAGATCGTGTGGGAGAATCTCTTGGTAGAATTTGGTATTAGTATATTACTGTTACTTGTACTGAGGTACAGTGAAAAGCTTGTCTTACAAACTGATCATACAGGTCAATTCATTACACAGGGCAGTTACATTGAGTTAGTACAAAGTGCATTGATGTAGTACAGGTAAAAACAGTAACAGTACAGAGTAGTGTCACATCTACAGAGAAAGTGCAGTGTAATAAGGTGCAAGGTCACAACAAGGTAGATTGTGAGGCCATAGTCCATCTCACCGCTCAATAGTCTTATCACAGTGGGGTAGAAGCTGTCCTCAAGTCTGGTGGTACGTGCCCTCAGGCTCCTGTATCTTCTATCCGATGGAAGAGGAGAGAAGAGAGAATGTCCCGGGTGGGTGGGTGGGGTCTTTGAATATGCTGGCTGCTACACCAAGACAACGAGAGTCCAAGGAGGGGAAGCTGGTGTCCATGATGCGCTGAGCTGTGTCCACAACTCTCTGCAGCTTCTTGCAGTCCTGGGAAGAGCAGTTGCTGTACCAAGCCGTGATACATCCAGATAGGATGCTTTCTATGGTGCATCAGTAAAAGTTGGTGAGAGTCAAAGGGGACAAACCAAATTTCTTTAGCCTCCTGAGGAAGTAGAGGTGCTGGTGAGCTTTCTTGGCTGTGGCATCTACATGATTTGACCAGGATTTCTTGATAGAATCTGCCTGAACTCAAAGTACATCAAGATTTTATGCACGTTAAGCTCAAAGCAAACAGCAGCTGATTAAAAACAAACAGTTTCAACTATTACAATTGCATAGTTTACTTCAATTTTTTTTGGGTGCAGACAAATAATTCCATAGAATTGCATTTTATAATGGTAGCATATCTTAACAGACAATACTTGGAATATTCCTTTGTTGGGAACCCAGCATAACCACCTTTTACCATTGCACTGAGGTGTGGCTCTCTGGATACAGAGACACCCCAGTTATTGATTGACAAATATGAACATGACCATGTTAGGTATCACCTAGGTATATGGGCTGAAAATGGGCAAATGGCTTTCAATCCAGGTAAATGTAAGGTATTGCATTTTGGGAGACCAAACCAGGGTAGGACTTATACAGTGTATGGTAGAGCTATCGCTCTGCCACTTTTTCCTGCCCTCCTGTGCAGCAGAGTCACTCATGGTGCCATGATCCAGGCTACTGCCACCTTCCCCTGATGAGCCATCTCCCCCAACAGTATCCAAAGTGGTACATCTGTTTTGGAGGGAGACGACCACAGGGGACTCCTGCACTACCTTCCTGCTACTGCTCTGCCTTTTGGTCACCCATTCCCTATCTTCCCCTAGGTGCTTAAACTGCAGTGTGACCAACTCACTAAATGTGCTATCCACAACATTCTCAGCATCATGGATGCTCCAAAGTGAATCCTGTGCCATCATGCTGTCTATCAGGAGCCGCAGCTGGACACTTCAGGGATACTGGCAACCTCCAAGTTCCCACATGGCACAGGAGGAGCATGACTCGGTTTGAGCTCACCTGCTGTCACTAAAAAGCTTTGAGGGAAAATAAAGAGACAAAAAGAAAATAAGAACCTCCCCTCACCTTAGTGTCGTTCACCCTCTTCACCGAAGCCTGATATTCACCCAAGCCCACACGTAGACAACCAGCAGCACTTCGACAAGACAGCAGCTTATCTCAAAATGGCCACTCCGCTTACTGTAACTTTTTATTGGTTGCTGATAACTTGCCAATCACCTATTTACTAACAATTAACTGACTTACCTCTTAAATTCCTGCAAGTGAAACTCCCAAGTAAGCAGAGTCTCACCTCTTCAATTCCCCCACTCTCTCCAAGTCCCAACTCCAGTAAGTGAAACTCACAAGCAAGCAACAAGTTTGCTCAAGCTCAGGCTGGTTTCAGTTCCCTCATAGTATCAATGAATATCACATTACTTAAAGTTTCTTCAAACAAGTGGAGACACAAGAGACTGCAGATGCTGGAATCTGGAGCAAAAGTCCTGATGCAGGGTCTCCACCCAAAACATTGACAATTCTTTTCCTCCCACAGATGCTGCTTGATGTGCAACTCCGCAGTTTATTTTTTTATTTTTTATTTTTTTTTTTAAAAAAGTCTTCATACAAGTGTCTGTTAAGAGATTGTTTTGTCAGTTACTTTGTGAGTGTTTGTTGATGGAACTGCCTGTAATTTCAGGACTGATTACTGTTTGTTGTATTTGAAGACAATTTTAAGACAGATTCTTGTTTCTATGAATGGCTTCCTGATTATAGCTGCTTGTCCTTAGCAACATCCATTATCTCTCATTTTGTCCTTATCCATGGTACCCTTTTTCAGAAACATCCTACTAGGTTTGTTATACAAGGAACATTTAACCTTATCTGCCTTTATGATGGAGCATTAGTTTCTGCACTACACCACATACATGGTTTCTTTTCAGTGCAAATCTCAAAAATATTGTGGTAACATTAAGCATTGATTTTAGACTGTTACATTTATCCAACTTATTGTAAAGCATACTTGCAGAATGTTTACGAGATGGCTGAGTTTTGATTCATCCATGCTGTTTGTATGATGGGCCAGCAGATTAGTAAGAATTCTGTGTCTTCTTGACATTACATTTGTATTTTGAAGATAAAGCAAAAGTCTTCACTTTACATTCTCTACACCCAGGTCTTGAGTTACACAGTTCACACTACTCCTTTTCTTGGATATATCTTGACTACAAGTTGTAGGTTTGGATGATGTTCAATATTGTCATTGAGATCAGAGGTGGCATTGGCAATTAACCTTTAAAACTGCCATCCTCAGCCATCATAAACTAACTTTTGCTCACAAACAAGTCTGTATTGCTGGTTACTCTTACTTGGCAAAATCTCTCTAACTAAGTTAAATTGTGTTTTGGGATGTGCTTCAGTTTTTGCAAAGCAGAATTATTTATTTTAATTTGCATTCCATGAGCCAAATGCAGTCCTTAACTGTAACCAAACACTGAACTCATCCTCATATCTTGACTCCATTTTGTCACCCTTAGTGCAGTCCCTTTCCACCTATGTCTATGATACTTTGCATGCCCTCCATTGCTTCAACTTTCAGTTCCCTGGCCCTGACCACCTCTTTCACAATAGACATTGAGTCCCTGCACTCTTTCATCTCCCATCAGGAAGGCCTTAAGGCTCTCCGCTTCTTTCTCAACAGACCCAACCAGTTCCCCTCCACTGCCACCCTCCTGTCTGGCTGAACTGGTACTCGCCCTCAACTTCTTTTGGCTCCTCCACTTTCTCCAAACCAAAGGTGTAGCAATGGGCACTCGCATGGGCCCCCGCATGGGCCCCAACTATACCTGCCTTTGTCAGCTACTTGGAACAGTCCACGTTCCAAGCCTACACTAATAACGCTCCCCAACTCTTTCTCCATTGATGACTGCATTGGGGCTGCTTCCTGCACCTATGCTGAGCTCGTCAAGTTCATCAACTTCGCCTCCAACTTCCACCCTGCCCTCAGATTCACTTGGTCCATCTCCAATACCTCTCCCCCCTTTCTGGATCTCTGTATCCATCTCAGGAGACAGATTAACCACAGGCAACTTTTACAAACTACTGACCACCACAGTTACCTTTACTGCACCTCTTCCCAAACAGTCACTTGCAAGGATACTAGCCCCTTCTCAGTTCCTCTGCCTCCACTGCATCTGTTCCCATGATGAGGCTTTCCACTCCAGGATATCTGAGACATCCTCTTTTTCAGAAGAGGGCTTCCCTTCCATCACCAGCAATGCTGCTCCCACCCACACCTCCTCCTCCATTTCCCACAAGTCTGCCTTCACCCTGATACAGTGACAGGGTTCCCCTTGTACTCACCTACCACCCCACAAGCCTCCGCATCCAACACATAATTCTCTGCACTTCCGCCACCTCCAAGAGGATTCCACCATAGGGTTCCCCTCCACCCTCCACTTTCCGTAGAGATCACTCTCTCTGTGACTCCCTTATCTACTTGTCTGTCCCCACAGATGACCCTCCCAGAACTTAATCCTGGAACCACATTAAGTGCTATACCTGTTCCTACACCATTCAGGGACCTAGATGGTCCTTTCAGGTGAATCTTCCCAGTGTACTTCAGTGAGGTCTGGTTGACCTTTGTCAGCCATCTATCCCAACTAGAATAGACCCCATGAGATGACTTTCTCCACTCTTTTCCTCAAGTTATTTCAGTTTTCTTCATCATCCTCTGGAACTTATGTTCAAATGGGCTTTTATAGTTTGGACATTATTAGCAGTAACGTGATCTAAAATTGCAGGTAGTCAGGAAGTGTGAGTGATCAGAGGCTTCCAGCCCACCAAGGTAAAACCTCCTCTCACCCATATGGCCTAGTACTCAGTAGTTCTGTGAACATGGAACATTACAGCACAGTACAGGCCCTTCAGCCCACAATGTTGTGCCAACATTTTATCCTGCTCTAATATCTAACCCTTCCCTCCCACATAGCCCTCTATTTTTCTATCATTCATGTGCATTTCTTAGTCTCTTAAATGTCCCTAATGTATCTGCTGGCAGTGAATTCCATGCACCCACCACTCCAAAAGCTTACTTCTGACATCCCTCATACCTTTCTCCAATCACCTTAAAATTATGCTCCCTCATGTTAGCCATTTTCACCTTGGGAAAGTCTGACTGTCCACTCGATCTATGCCTCTTATCATCTTGTACACCTCTATAAAGCTGCCCGTCATCCTCCTTTGCTCCAAAGAGAAAAGCCCTAGTTCACTCAACTTATCCTCATAGGACATGCTCTGTAATGCAGCAGCACCCTGATAAATCTCCTCTGCACCCTCTAAAGCTTCCACATCCTTCTTATAATGAGGTGAAGAGAATGGAACAATACACCAGGTGTGGTCTGACCAGAGTTCTATAGAGCTGCAACATCACCTTGTGGCTCTTGAACTTAATTCCCCAACTGATAAAGGCCAACACACCATATGCTTTCTTAACCGCCCTATCAACCTGCATGACAACCTTGAGGGATCTATGGACATGGACATGTTCCTCCACACTGCTAAGAGTCCTGCCATTAACCTTGTATTCTGTCTTCAAATTTGATCTCCTGAAGAAACATCCAGCATAGTTAATGTAGGGGAATATAACCAATCACCTCATTCCACTGCCGTCAATCAGGGCACAAGAAAGAATATTCAGCACCTAATGATCTACCATCATTCTTCATAACCCATCTAGTTTCTCCAATGAGTCCAGAGAGTTGTAGTAAGTTTCAGCATATTTTGTTCTAATGACATTTTCCAAACCTTGTATAGTTTCCTTGCAGAACAAAAATTGTTTCTGTAATAGATTCATCCTCACTTCTTGTAAGGGGAATTGTCCAGTCATGTATACATGAACAAATGTTCCTCAGACTACTTTTATTACTAGCATCCTGTACATTCACACTTCTCCAGCTCAATGAACAAGTCCAATCCCATTTTCTGACAGTTCAGTTTTTTTTAAACTCAGTTACTCATAAGTCTGCCTTTGTTTCCTCATCAGAATCATGTTTATTATCACTGTCTCATGAGGTAAAATTTGTTGTTTTGCAGCAGCAGTACAGTGCAAAGACATAACATTACTATAAATTACAAAATAAATTAGTGCAAAATAAATGAGGTAGTGTTCATGGACCATACAGAAATCTGATGGCAGAGGTGAAGTTGTTTCTGAATCATTGAGTGTGGGTCTTCAGGCTCCTGTACCTCCTCCCTGCTGGTAGTAATGAGAAGAGGGCACATCCTGGATGAGGGCCCTTAGTGATGGATGTTGCCTTCTTGAGGCACCACCTCTTGAAGATGTCCTCAGTGGTGGGGAGGGTTGTGCCCTTGATGGAGCTGGCTGAGTCTACAACCCTCTGCAGCCTCTTGCAATCCTGCATATTGGAGCCTCCATACCAGGCTGATGCAACCAGTCAGAATGCTCTCCACCATATATCTGTAGAAATTTGCAAGAGTTTTTGGTGACATAACAAATCTCCTCAAACCCCTAACGAAGTAGAGCTGCTGACGTGCCTTCTTCATGATTGCATCGATGTGCTGGGCCTAGGACAGATCCTTCAAGATGTTGGTCGTCAGGAATTTAAAGCTGCTCACCCTTTCCATCACAGACCCCTCAGGACTGGTGTGTGCTCTCCTGACTTCCCCTTCCTGAAGTCCATAATCAATTTATAGAACACTACAGCTCAGAAAACAGGCCATTTGGCCCTGCAGTCCCATCTACCTGCACCTAGGCCATAACCCTTCAGACATCTCCCATCCATGTATCTATCCAATTTATTCTTAAAGCTTAAGAGCGAGCCCACATTTACTACATCAGATGGCAGCCTGTTCCACACTCCCACCACTGAGTGAAGAAGTTCCCCCTAAACCTTTCCCCTTTCACCCTAAAGCCATGTCCTCTCATACTTATCTCCTAATCTAGGTGGAAAGAGCCTACTTGCATTTACTTTGTCTATACCCCACAATTTTGTAAACCTCTATCAAATCTCCCCTCATTCTTCTACACTTCAAGGAATAAAGTCCTAACCTGTTCAATCTTCCCCTGTAACTCAACTCCTGAAGACCCAGCAACATTCTATTAAGTCTTCTCTGCACTCTTTCAATCTTGCTGATGTCCTTCCAATAGTCCTTGGTCTTGCTGATGTTGAGTGCAAGGTTATGGTTGTTGACACCATTCAAAGCAACTGATCTCTCTCTCCTGTACACCTCCTCATTGCCATCTGAGATTTTATCAACAGTGATGTCATCTGCAAATTTACAGATGGCTGTGCTTAGCCACAAATTCATGTGTGGGGAGAGTAGGGCAGTGGGCTAAGCACACATCCTTGTGGTGCATGTGTTGCTTGTCAGCAAGGAGCAAATGTTACTACCAATCTGTACTGACTGTGGCCTCCTGATGAGGAAGTCAAGGATCCAGTTGCAGAGGCCCAGGTTTAGAAGGTTGGCAATTGATACCGAGGGGATGATGGTATTGAATGCTGAACTGTAATCAATAAACAGCAGCCTGATATGTTTTGCTGTTGTCAAGGTGCTCCAAAGCAGAGTGGAGAGTCAGTGAGATTGTGTCCACTGTAGACCTGTTGCAGCAGTAGGCAAATTACAGTGAGTCCAGGTCCTTGCTCAGGTAGGAGTTAATTCTAACTACAACATCCTTTCAAAGCATCTCATTACAGTAGATATGAGTGCTACTGGGTGATTTTTGAAGCAGATGGGAACCTCTGACTGCAGCAGTGAGAGGTTGAAGATTACCTTGAACACAGGTTTTCACAACCCAGCCAGGTACACTATCAGGACCTGACACCTTGAGAGTTTGCCCTCTTGAAGAATGTTCTGACAATGCCCTCCAAGACAGATCACAGGGTCACCAAATGCTGTAGGGATTCACACAGATGTAGTGTTATTTTCCCTTTGAAAGGGCACATAAAAGGCATTCAGCTCACTGGGGAGCAAAGCATCACTGCCATTCATGTTGTTAGGTTTCACCTTATAGGCATACATTTCATGATGGCAATACCACAGTACCATCCCAGGGAAAGCTTTATACCTGGAGAAGTGTCCATAATTGTACTATACCCTTCAAGGATAACCAGAACCTATCATCTGTTGAGACATTACTGGCAATATACTTTGCTTCCTGCTTGACCAAGTACACATCAACTCTTCTTTATAGCTGTAAGAACTTTGTCACAAAAATCCATCAGTAACGCCACCAAGCCTACTTATGTTTGCAGTATACGAGGATTGAATGACAGCTGTAACAAGAGCCCGAACTGAGATTTTGAACGTAGAACAATACAGCAAAGAAACAGTCCCTTTGGCCTACAATATCTGTGCTGACCATAATGCCAAATTAAACTAATCCCATCTACCTGCACATAATCCATGACCCTCCATTCCCTGCAATGTTCATGTGCCTGTCTAAATGCCACTATCATGTCTGCTTTTGCCACCATATTCCAGACACTTACTACTTTGTGCAAACAAAATATCCCCCCCACAAACCTTTAAACATTCCCCCTCTTACCTTAAAGCTATGCCCTCTGGCATTTGAGATTTCTATCCTGGAAAAAGACTGACAATCTACCCTGTCTCCCCCATAATTTTATAAACTTGTAAAACAGAGGTCATAGCATTGATCTTTATGGAATGCCACCAGTCACAGAACCACTACCCTTCGTCTTCAGTGGCCAAGCCAATTTTGAATCCAATCTACCTAGCCACCATGGATCCCATGCATCTTAATCTCCTGGATCAGCTTCTCAGAGATTGGCCCTCCTTATTCCCTGCATGAGTTCTTTCCTGTTTTCTTTATATTCCTTCAGGACCCTCTGATTTCAGCTTCCTAAAGCTTACATATGCTACTTTTCTTTTTGACTCAGCCAAAGCTCCCAAATGTTGCCATCCTTTTCTTTCATCCCTACTGGAACATGCCAGTCTTGAATTCTGATCAGCTGGTCTTTAAATGATTCCCATGTCAGATGTGGACTTCCCCGATTACAGCTGCTCCTAATCTACTCTATAGCTCCTGCCTAATAACATGGTAATTTACTTTTCCCTAATTTATGCTTTCCCCAAGGTCCAGACTTATGAATAATTATCTTAAAGCTTAATGAGTTGTGATCACTGTTCCCAAAATACTCTACAATGGAAATCTCAATCACTTGGCCAGGCTTGTTTCCCAATACAAGGTCTCATATAGCCCCTTGTCTCATTGAACCATATATGTACTGTTTCAAGAAACCCTCTTGGATGCCCATCTAAGCCTCTTGCATTGAGGAAGTCCCAGTCAATATTAAGGAAGTTAAAGTTACTAACAACAATCCTGTTGCTTTCACATCTTTCCATAATCTGTCTATTTATCTATTCCCAATCTCCTACTGGCTACTGAGAGGCCTGTTGTATAACCCCATCAGAGTGATTGCACTTTTATTTTTGAGCTCTACCCATATTGCCTCATTAGATGAGCTCTCCAGTATGTCTTCCCTGAATACAGCTGTGACATTCTCCCTGATTAGTAATGCAACTCCTCCACTTCTTATCTGGGATCAGTTTAGTATGAAAGGATAAGATGGAGTGGAATCTTTAAAATGCATCCATGAGATGTTTGTGCCAGTACATAGGGCAAGTGGATGAAGTGTCGATAGGTGAGCACTTTGGGGGATGGTGACCATAACTCAGTAAGCTTCAAAGTAGCTAAGGAAAGAAGGAACATCCAGAAATTAAATGTCTGAATTGGGGGAAGGCTACTATAAATAGCATTAGCCAGGACCTGGCAAATATAAACTGGGAGCAGTTGATTGCAGGTAAATCTATATTTGGGAAGTGGGAGTTTTTAAAAAGTGAAAATAGTGATAGCTCAGGGCCAAATGTGTTCCTGTAAGGGTGAAGGGTAAAGGCAGGAAATCCAGAGAGTTCTTGATGTCAAGGGATGTTGAGGGTTTGATAAAGAAAAAAGCATGTCAAGTATAGAACTCAAAACAGAGGAGGGCCTTTGGGAGTAAAGAGTATACAGAGGGTGCTTAAGAAAAATTAGGATGGCAGAGAAGGTCCACAAAATATCATTTTATGGGTGCATTAAGAGCCAAAGAGTAAGCAGGAAGAGACTGGGGCCCATTAAAGGCCAAGAGGCAATCTATGAGCTGAGCCAGAGGATGTAGGCATGATTTTAAATGAATCTTTCATCTGTATTCACTAAGTAGAAATTTTGGTTGTTGGAAATTTCAGCTGGGTTGGTCACTTTGGGATGTGAATTCCTAAAGCATGCTAAAAGGAGGCATTATATACCCAAGGAAAGGGTAGGACCTCTCAAGGATAAAGTAGGGAACATGTGCTTGGAGGCAGAGGATGTGGGTGAGGTCTTAAATGAGTACTTTGCATCAGTATTTACCCAAGGAGAAGGACATGGAGGATAGTGAGATCAACATGGAGCATGCTAATATGAGAGGGTACTTTGAGATAAAGAAAGAGGTAATGTTGGGTCTCTGGAAGAACAAGGTTGTTCAGTCTCCAGGACCTGGTGGGATATATCCCAGGTAATTGAGAGGCAAAAGATGAGATTGCTGGGGCCTTGACCAAGATTTTCATATCCTCTCTAGCCACAGCCAAGGTCCTGGAGGCCAGGTGAGTAGCTAATGTTGTTTTATTGTTCAAGGCAAATAGGAATATTCAAAACTATAGGCCAGTGAGTCTCACATCATTGGTGGGGAAACTATTGGAGGATTCTTAGGGATAGGATTTGAGCATTTTGGAAACCATGGCCTAATTAGGGACAATCAGCATGGCTTTGTGTGGGGTAAGTCATGTCTTACCAACTTGATTATTTTAGAGGAGGTGACAAAGGTGATTGATGAAGGTAGAACAGTGGATGTTGATTTTAGTAAGGTATTTGACAAGGTCACTCATGGTAGTCTCATCCAGGAGATTAAGATGCACAAGATCCACAGTGACTTGGCTGTTTGGATTCAGAACTGGCTTGCCCTTAAAAGACAGGGTAGTGATTGAAGGGAGTCTGGCTGGAGGTCCACAACTAGTGGTGTTCTGCAGGGACCTCTGCTGTTTGTGCTACATATAAGTGGCTTGGATGAAAATGTGGATGGGTCAGTGTGGAAAGGTTGACAGGGTTGTGGACTGTGTAGAAGATTAGTCGCAGATATGGGTGGAGAATCTGGCCAAGTGGGAGGAAATGCACTTTGGGAGATCAAATGTAAAAGGACAGTATTTGTTAAAGACAAGACCTTTAACAGTATTGATGTACAAAGGAATGGTAAAGGCAGTGCATGTCATGCTTGCTTTATTGGTCAAGGCACTGAGTTTGAGAGTCAGGAAGTTATGTTGCAGCTTTATAAAACTCTAGTTAGGACACATCTGGAATATTACATTCAATTCTGGTCACCCCATTATGGGAAGAATGTGGAGGCTTTGGAGAGGGTGCAGAAGAGTTTTACCAGGATGTTCCCTGGATTAGACAGCATGTGCTAAGGGGAGTTTGGACAAACTGGTGTTTTTTTTTCCCTGGAGCAGCAGAAGCCGAGGGAAGACCTCAGAAAATTGAGAGACAGATCAAGTGGATAGCTGGTATCTTCTTCTAATACTAGAGGGCATTCATTTAAGGTGAGAAGGGGCAAGTTCAAAGGAGATGTGCAGGCCATGTTCTTTACACAGATAGTGGTGGGTGCCTAGAATGTGATGTTGGGGTGGTAGTGGAGGCATTTAAGAGGCTCCTAGATAGGTACATGAATGTTCAGACAATAAAAAGATATTGACATTGTGTAGGTAGAAGGGATTAGTTAGTTGCTTAATTACCTCAGCACAACATCATGGCCAAAGAGCCTATTCCTGTACTGTACCTTTCAATGTTATGTTCTATTAGCTGGGCATAGACTTTAAAGAGCAGGGATGAACATTGCACAGAACTGCACAGCAATAGCTCAGGTGCTTCAGCCCATGATTTCTGTGCTGATCATGATGCCAATTTAAACTACACATCTCCCTGCATATGGTCTGTATCCCTCCATTGCCTGCCTGTTCATGTTTGTCTAAATGTCTCAAACATTACAATCATATCTGCTTTTACCACCTCCCCTGGCAGTGAATTCCAGACACCTACCAGTCTGTGTTAGAAACAAAGTTGCCTCGTAAGTCTCCTTTAAACATTCCCCCTTTCACCTTAAACCTGTGCCCTCTAGTGTTTGACATTTCCACCCTGGGGAAAAAGGCTCTGACTATCTACCCTTTATATGCCTCTCAGAAAAATATGTAATTATATCAGGTCACCCAGCCTCCAACACTCCAAAGAACACGACTCAAGTTTGTCCAATCTCTTTATAGCTAATACTCTAATCCAGGCAACATCCTGGTGAACCTCTTCTGCACCTTCTCCAAAGCTTTCACATCTTTCCTATATATCAGCAACCAGAACTGCACAATACTCCGTGTGGCCTAAAGTTTTATACAGCTACAACACTACTTTTATACTCAACACCCCGACTGATGAAGGCCATATGCCTTCTTTACCACCCCCCCCCCATCTACTTGTCATCATCACTTTCAGGGAGCTATAACTTGCATCCCAAAATTCTTCTGTACATCCATGCTTCTATCCATTCTGCTATTTATTGTATACTTTCCTCTTCCATTTGACCTCCCAAAGTGCAATGCCTCACTTGTCTGGACTAACTCCATTTGATATCTCTGCCCATATTTCCAACTCACCTATATCCTCCTGATTCCTCTGACAACCTTCCTCACTATCCACATCTGCCAATTCTGCAGATGTGCCAATCAGCCCACCTACATTGTCATCCAAATTGTTTATGTATATAAAAAAGCTCCCTGCACTGATTATTGCAGAGCACCACTGGTCAAGGATCTCCAGTTAGAACAACTCTTTCCACTACTTTCCTGGCCAAGCCAAATTTGAATCCAATCAACTAATTTGTATAAGACATTGGTGAGGCCACACTTGGAGTACTGTGTACAGTTTTGGTAACCCTATTATAGGAAAGGCATCATTAAGCTGGAAAGAGTGCAAAGAAGATTTATGAAAAAGTCACCAGGACTCATGGGCCCGAATTAAAGGGGGGTGGGGTGGGGAAGGTTGGGCAGATTAGGACTATTCCTTAGAATGCAGGAAATAAAAAGGGTGACTATAGAGGTGCATAAAATCATGAGGAACATCAACTAGGTAAATGCAGTTATTTCTCTCCACCCGCTCCTCCCCCCGCAGGAAAGTGAAACCAAGAACTAGAAGACATAGGTTTAAGGTGAGAGGGAAAGATTTAAAAGGGACCTGAGGAGCAACTTCTTCACACAAAGGGTGATGCAAATATGGAACAAGCTGCCAGGGAAAGTAGTTTGAGGCAGGAACAATAACATGTAAAAGACATTTGGATAGTACATGGACAGGAAAGGTCAAGATGGATATTGGCAAAGCTCAGGTAAATGGGACTAGCTTAGGTGAGCATTTTGGTCAGCCTGGACGAGTTAGGCCAAAGAGTCTGCTTCTGTGCTGTATTACTCTATGACCAAGTGTCCTTGGTTCCCATGTTCCTTAAACCCATCAGACCTGGGAACATCCACTTTAATGTTCAAGATCTGAACACCTTCTTGATATCAAGATGAAGAAAATAACCCTTCCTGATCTCACTATCCTCCATGTCCTTCTTGCTGAACGCTGATGCAAAGTACTCATTTTGCAAATCACCCACTTCCTCTGGCTACAGGCATAAATTCCCTCCTTTGTCCTTGTGGTCCTACCCTCTCCCTCCTTACCATCTTGTTTTAATGTCTGTATAAAATGCCTTGGGATTTTCTTTAATCTCTCTTGCCAAGGATGTTTCATGGCCTCTTTTAGGCATCCTGATTCTGTGTTTGAGTTCTTTCCTCCTTCCAGAGAGCCATAGAACACTACAGCACAAAAAACAGGCCATTCAGCCCTTCTAGTCTGTGCTGAAACTTTATTCCATTAGTCCCATTCTCTTGCACCCAGTCCATAACACTTCAGACATCTGTCCGATTTATTCTTAAGAGTGAGCCTGCATTTACCATGTCAGATGGCAGCTTATTCCACACTCCCACCAGTAAGTGAAGTTCCCCCTAATGTTCCCCTTCACCCTAAAGCCATATCCTCAGTTATCTCTCCTAATCTAGGTGGAAAGAGACTACATGCATTTACTGTCTATACCCCTCAATTATGTAAACCTCTATCAAATCTCCCCTCATTCTTCTGCACTTCAAGGAATAAAGTCCTAACCTGTTCAGTCTTTCCCTGTAACTCAACTTCTGAAGACCTGGCAACATTCTAGTAAATCTCCTCTGCACTCTTTCAATCTTACTGATATCTTTCCTATAGTTAGGTGACCAGAACTGCACACAATACTCCAAATTTGGCCTCACCAATGTCTTATACAACCTCACCATAACATCCCAACTCCTATACTCAATACTTTGATTTATGAATGCCAGGATGCCAAAAGCCTTCTTTACAACCCTGTCTACCTGTGACACCACTTTCAGGGAATTATATATCTGAACTCCCAGATCCCTTTGTTCCTCCACACTCCTCAGTGCCCTACCATTTACTGTGTATGTCCTACCTTGATTTGTCCTTCCAAAATGCAACACCTCACTTGTCTGCATTAAATTCCATCTGCCATTTTCTGGCCCATTTTTCCAGTTGGCCCAGATTCCTCTGCAAGCTTTGAAAGCCTTCCTCACTGTCCACAACACCTCTAATCTTAGTGCCATCAGCAAACTTGCTGATACAATTTACCACATTGTTGTCTATATCAATGATCTAGATGATAAGCAATGGTCCCAGCACAGATCCCTGAGGCACTCCATAGGCCTCCAGTCTGAGAAACAATCATCCACTACCACTGTCTTCTCCCACACAGCCAATTTCAAATCCAGTTTACAACCTCTCCTAGTGTCCGAACCTTCTGAACTACCCTCCCATGTGGGACCTTGTCAAAGGCCTTACTAAAGTCCATGTAGACAACATCCACAGCCTTTCCTTCATCTACTTTCTTGGTAACCTCAAAAAACTACAAGATTTATTAAACACAATCTACCACACACAAAGCCATGCTGACTATCCTTAATCAGTCCCTGGCTGTCCAAATACTTGTATATCAGATCTCTCAGAACACCTTCCAATAAATTTACCTACTACTGATGTCAGGCTCACTGGCCTGTAATTAAGTGGTTTACTTTTAGAGCCTTTTTAAACAATGGAACAACATGAGCTACCCTCCAGTCTTCTGGCACTGCACCTGTGGCTGAGGACATTTTAAATACATCTGCCAGGGCCCCTGCAATTTCTACACTAGTTTCTCTCAAGGACTGAGGAAATACCCTGTCAGGCCAAGGGGGATTTAGCTACCTTTATTCACTGTAAGGCAGCAAGCACCTCCTCTTCTTTAATCTCTATGTTCCATAACACTACTGCTTGTTTCCCTTCCTTCCATATACACTATGCCAGTTTCCTGACTAAATACTGAGTCAAAAACTGTTTAAGATCTCCCCCATCTCCTGAGGTTCCACACATAGCCGACCACTGATCTTTTAGGGGGAAGAATTTTGTCCCTTACTATCCTTTTACTCTTAATATACTTGGAGAAACCCTTCAGGTTTACCTTCATATTATCTGCCAGAGCAACCTCATGTCTTCTTTTTGCCTTCCTGATTTCCTTTTTCAGTATTTTCTTACTTTTTCTATACTCAAGTACCTCATTTGTTCCTAGTTGCCTATACCTGCTATACACCTCTTTCTTAACCAGATCACCAATATCCCTTGAAAACCAAGGTTCCCTGTTCTTGTTAACTTTGCCCTTTAATCCAGGCAGGAACATGCAAACTCTACACTCAAAATTTCACCTTTGAAGGCATTCCACTTACTGAACACATCCTTGCCAGAAAACAATTTATCCCAATCTATTCTTACTAGATCTTCTCTCATTTCCACAAAATTGGCCTTCCTCCAATTTAGAACCTCAGCTTGAGGACCAGACCTATCCTTATCCATAATTAACTTGAAACTAATGACATTATGGTCACTGGACCCAAAATGCTCACCTACACATACTTCTGTCACCTGACCTGTCTTGTTCCCTAATAAGAGATCAAGTATTGCATTCTCTCTCCTTGGTACCTCTAATATTGATTTAGAAAAACTTTCCTGAACACATTTGACAAATTCCAAGCCATCCAGCCCTTTCACAGTGTGGGAGTCCCAGTTTATATGTAACAAAACTTCTATTTTTGTCAACCCCTTTGCAATAAAGACCAATGAACCTTCTTAAATGACTTGTTAACTAATGACTTGCCAACTTTCAGTAATTCATGCTGAAGAACACCCAGAATCCTCTGCAATTCATTCATATGCAGCTTCTTTCCATTTTGATAATCTGCCTTTTAATTTTCTTGAGAAGTGCATGACCTCACTCTCTCACATTAAACTTTATTTGCCAAGTTTTCACCATTTGCTCAGCCTATTTCTATCTTGCTGCAGAATCACAATTGTGCCCTTCCATCAATTTTGTGTCATTGGCAAGCTTGGATATCTTGTGTTCTGCTCCATCTTGAAGATCAATATAAATATGGAAAAGCTGTTTTAAGATATTAGTTAGGACACAGCTGGAGTACAGTACTTTGTGCTGTTATGGATGCCACATTATAGAAAGAATGTGCTTTCACTGGAGGAGGTGCAGAGCAGATTCACTGACATTTTGCTTTGAATGGAGCATTTCAGTTATGAAGAAAAACTGGATAGGATGGCTGTGTTTTCCTTTGAGTAGGGAAGACTGAAGGGGGACCTGACTAAGGTATGAAAGCTTGAGGGGCATAGATATGTTGGATAGTGAGAAGCTTCTCCCCTTAGCAGAGAAAAACATAAGCATTCTAATTATAGATATGCAAGCAGTAGGAGAGTTGGAGGGCAACATAGAACAGTACAGTACAGAAACAGGCCGTTTTATTTGACCCACAATATTCTGCCAAACTAAGCTATTAAATGCATAACTAACTAATCCCTTCTGCCTACACAATGTCCATAACTCTCCATTCTCAGCAAATTTAAGTGCCTATCCAAGAGCCCCTTAATCACCTCCATCATATTTGCCTCCACTACTACACCTGGCAGTGCATTCCAGGCACCCACCACTGTTTAAAAAAACTTACCCCCCCCCCACCTTAAATTCATGCCCTCTGGGAGGCAGCATTTCAATCCTGGAAAAAAGATGCTGGCCATCTATCCATGTCCTCTAGGAGGAATTTCAGTCCTGGAAAAAAGATGCTGGCTGTCTATCCATGCATCTCAATCTTGTAAACTTATCAGATCTCTCCTCAGCCTCCACTGAAGATGAGAAAAAAAGGTTATATAACATCTCCTTATACCACATGCCCTCTAATCCAGGCAGCATCCTGATAAACCTCTTCTGCACCCTCTCCAAAGCCTCCATATCCTTCCTCTAATGGGGTGACCAGAAATGAATGCAGTACTCCAGATGCAGCCAAAGCAGAGTTTTATAAAGCTGCAACATTACTTCCTGACTCTTGAACTTAATGCTTTGACTAATAAAAGCAAGCATTCCATAGTGCCCTCTTTACCACCCTACCAACCTGTGCAGCCACTGTCAGGGAGCTATGGACTTGGACCTCAAGCTCCCTCTGTACATCACAGTTAAAAGGCCCTGCCATTAACAATGTACCATCCCTTTACATTTGACCTCCCAAACAGCAGTACCTCACTTGACTGGATTAAACTATTTGCTATTTCTCCACCCATATCTGCAACCAATATCCCACTGTATCCCTTGATAATCTTCTACTCTATCCACAATGCCACCAATCTTGGTATTGTCTGCAAATTTACTAACCCACTCATCCATGCTTTCATCCAAGTCATATACTTATTATATAAATTAGTATAGTAGAGGTCCCAGTATAGATACTGGTGGAACACCACTCGTTATGTACCTCAAGCCAAAATAAGTCCTATCAACCATTACCCGTCTCCCCTATGGGCAAGTTTATTTGAATCCAAACGGCCAGATCACTGGATTCCATGCATCCTAATCTTCTGGATTAGCCTACATGAAGGACCTTGTCAAATGCCTTACTAAAATCCACATAGACAGCATCCACAACTCTACCTTCAATCACCTTCAGGACCTCCTTGAAAAACTCAATCAAGTTAGTAAAGACATGACCTGTCCCACACAGTCATCCTGACTGTCCCTATTTAGGCCACAGCTTTTCAAATGCTTGTAAATCCCATCCATAATAATCTTCACAGATGGCTTCCCAGCCACTGATGTGAGACTTGCCAGTCTGTAGTTTTCAGGATTATCCCCATTTCCCTTCTTGAATAATGGAACATCAGCTACTTGAGACCTTGGGAACTTGAGAACTTGCCTGTGGCTAGAGAGGACTTGAAGATCTTGGTCACAGCCCCAGCAATCTCATCTCTTGCTTTTCTCAAGAATCTGGAATATCTCCCAAAAGGCCCTTGGAATCATTCAAATATTTAAATGAACACTTTAAATACCAGGGCATAGAAGGCCAAGTGGCAGAAACTGGGATTAGTAAAGATAGGTAATTGATGGCCAATATAGTCACAATGGGCTGACAGGCCAGTTTCCATGCTGTATGACTGTTAAGATAAACAGAGGCTGACAACTGCAAAACTATGAAGCTAACAGAGCCATGGAAGATATTATTTTGTGGTCTGTGGTCACCTCCAATAAAGGGAGGAAATTTCCTTTATGTAGAACACAATAAGTTCTGCAGGTGCTGGAGTCTGGACCAATACACAAGTGCTGGAGGAACTCAGCAGGGCAGGCAGCATTTATGGAGAGAAATAATCAGTCAACATTTTGGGCTGAGACCCCTCATCAGGGCTGGGAAGGAAGAGGGCAAAAGCCAGAATAAGGTGGGAGGAGGAGCACATGTAGGCAGGGGGGATAGGTGAATTCAGGTGATAGGCAAGTCCAGGTAAAGGGGGGGGGGGGAAGGTAGGTGGGTTGGGGGGGGGGGAGGGGAGGAGATGTAATAAGCTGAGAGGTGATAGGTAGAAGAGGTAAAGGGCTGAAGGAGGAGGAATCCAGTAGGAGAGGGCAGTGGACCATGGAAATAAAGGATGGAGGGGGAGAGGAGATGGGCAGGTCATCAAGGTGGGGGGAAGCCACAGGAAAAAGGGATGTCAAAGGAATGGGGGGGATGGAGGGAAGAAAAGGGGTAGGGTTACCAGAAGTTACAAATTGATGTTGAGGCCATCAGATTGGAGACTCCCAAGGCAGAATATGTGTTGTTCCTCCAACCTGCATCTGGTCTGAATGTGGCAGTAGAGGAGGCCATGGATAGACATGTCAGTATGGGAGTGGGATATGGAATTGAAGTGGGTTACCACCAGGGGTCCTGGCTTTTGTGGCAGACAGAGCAAAGGTGCTTGACGAAGCAGTCACCCAATCTGCGTCAGGTCTCACAGGTATAGAGGAGGCCACACTGGGAGCACCAGATGCAATTAAATGACACGCTTGGACTCACCACTGCCTCATGGTGGTGAGGGAGGTGGTGTAGGGACAGGTGTAGCACTTGGTGCTTCCACAGTCCACTGCCCTCTCCTACTGGATCCCTACTTCAGCCCTTTGTGCCTTCTGCCTATCACCTCAGCTTATTACACCTTCCACAACCCCTTCCCCCCCCCCCCCCCAGACTCGCCTATCACCTGAACTCACCTATCCCACACCTGTGTGCTCCTCCCCCTGCCCTCTTCCTTTCCAGTCCTGATGAAGGGTATCAACCTGAAGCATTGACTGTTTATTTCCCTCTATAGATGATGCCTGACCTGCTGAGTTCCTCCAGCAGTTCTTGTGTATTGCTCCTTCACATAGAAGTTGCATTCCATTTTTCTTGTGCACATTAGAATTTTCTATGTAGAACCATGCTGAATTGGAGGTCATAGCATGGTACAGCATGAAAATAGGCCACTTGGCTCAAGTGGTCCATGCCAACCAGGATTTCCATCTGAGCTAGTCCCATTTGTCTGTTTGGCCCCAATCCCTCCGAACCTTTCCTATCATGTATTTGTCCAAGTATCTTTGAAGTGCTGTTGGTATACCTGCCTCAACCACCTTCTCTAACAGCTCATTCAAATATACTGACCACCCTCTGGGTGAAAATGTTGCTCCCCAGTTTCCTGTTAAATCTCTCCTGTGCCCTCTAATGCTTGATTCCCTATTTCAGGGGAAAAGGATTGTACATTGACCCTACCCACACCCCCCATGATTTTATACATCACTAAGATCATCCCTCATTCTCCAATGAGGAAAGTTCCAACCTGCTCAAACTCTCTCCATAATTCAGTCCCTCAAGTCCCAGTAACATCCTTGTAAATCTCCTGTGCACTCTTTCCAGCTTAATGGCATCCTTCCTATAGGAAGTAACCAAAACAAAATATTCCAAATGCAGCCTCACCAACCTCTTGTACAATTGTAACAAAACATCCCGACTCCTATACTCAGTGCTGTGACTGATGAAGGCCCAGGTGCCAAAAGCCTTCTTCAGTACCCTGTCTACTTGTGACACCACTTTCAGGGAACCATGTACTTGTACTCCTAGGTCCCTCTGTTCTACACCACCTCCCAGGGCTCTATTGTTCAGTGAAAGTCTTCCCAAAATGCAATATCTCACATTTATCTAAATTAAACTTGATTTGCCATTCCTTGGCCCACTTACCCAACTGATCAAGAGACCCCTGTAGATCTGATAACTATCTTCACTGTCAACCACACCACCTGTTTTAGCATCTGTAAACTTAGTGCGCTTGTAAGTTCTCATCCAAATCATTGATTTAGATGACAAATAGTAACAAGCCTAGCACTGACCCGAGGAACACCACTAGTCACAGACCTCCAGTCCAAGAAACAATCTTCCAATGTCACCCTCTGCTTCTACCATCAAGTCAATTATGTATCTCCCAGGAGTTCATGTGATCTAATTTTCCATGGCAGCCAACCATGTGGAACCTTAAAGGCCCTATTAAGGTCCATGTAGACCATATCTACATTGACCTTCTTGGTCACATCAAAAAATTCAGCCAAATTCATGAGATATGATCTCCCATGCACAAAGTGGTGCTGGCTATCCCTAATCAACCTGTCATTTCAAGTGCTTATATCTTAATCCTCAGGATCCCCTTTAACTTACCTACCACAGATGTTAGGCTTATGTTATACAGTTCCCAGGTAATTCTTTGCAGCCCTTCTTAAATAAAGGCAGAAGATTAGCCACCTATAGTCTTCTGGCACTTCACCTGTCACTAATGATGCACATCTCAGCCAGGTCTCCTGCAATTTACTCTCCAGCTTCCCAGTGTTCTTGGACATATCTGATCAGGCCCTGGAGATTTAGCTACCTTCATTCATTTTATGCCATCCAGTACCTCCTCAGCTGTAATGCAGACAATCTCAAGTTCTGAAGCCTTCATGTCTTTCTTCATAGTAAAGAGGGGAGAAATATTCATTGAGGACATTGCCCATCTCCTGTGGCTCCAAAGATGTCCACTTTGGTCTTTGAGGGGTCCTATTCTCTCTAGAGATTCTCAGTCCCTTAATATAGGGATAAAATCTCTGGATTTTCCAGGATCTTCTCTGCCAAAGCCAACTCATGTCCCTTTTTGCCCTTCTGATTTCCTACTGGAATATACTCCTGCATCCCCAGTAGTCCTCTGGGAATTTGATTCTGGCTAATCATACTTGATCAATGCATCCTTTTTCTTGACTAGGGCCTCAATATTCCTCATCAGCCAGAGTTCCCAACTCCTGCCAACCTCACCCCTCACTAACAAGAGCATGCAGGTCTTGAACTCTCAATATCTCTCAATGTGTCCAAAAATATTTGTAAAGTGACAAGTTTGCATGTTAATTCCTAACCTGCATAGGTCCCAAAGGGTGTACTCTGAATTTAAATCAGCTTCCAGTGTTTTGTTGTGCATCAGAGAAGGGCATCAGCCATTAAGTGTATGCTTCTCAGCAGTCAGATAGAAATGATACATAATAAATGCCATGGAGGAGCAGTGGAGTACTCAGACTCTGAAGATCTTGTCTATGTTTATTAAAAGTAAAAAAGTCAAGAAAGATCCTTTGTCAGTGGGTCAGGAGGCCTGGTAGGGCCACCATAAGAAAAGCCTAGCAGATGCGGGTAGAAGTCCTGTCTGTGAGGAGTGAAAATCCCTAGACCTTGGGAACATGCTGCAAAAGATGTGGCCTCATTAGAAATGTTCAGATGAGCTCCACAGCAACTTAAATACAATCTTTTGTACCAACACTTGTTCTGATACATATACAAACACTCCCACACACATGCACCAAGCCCCATATATACTTGCTTCCCTCCAAACCCTCACAAGAATATCAATCCAATAAGTACATAACAAAACTGCAATTCACTCTATGCTTCTTCTTTTAGACAAAGACAGAGTCAGGAGTCGGAGGGAGGACACCTGGATGGGAGTTCTTTACCAGGCCAAAGGAGAGGATCCTTCTCCTCATAAGCAAGAGGGAGCCATTGAAGTACAAATGGAATCTGAAGCTCAAATCTTGCCAGGTGTGCCTATCAGATATATTTCAGACTCATCAATCCATCCTTTGTTTTGATCTATTGTCCGTTTTGTGATTTTGAATGAGCCACATGCAGACAGACTGTAGATGTAACAGCTCTTACTCAGCACAAGAGGAAAACTTGGTTGAGGGACTCCCATACTCAAAATGATTCAAGTTTTATATCCTTTAGAGACAAACATGATAGAATACAATTTCAATTATAATGCATAGTTTATTATTGGTGTGAACAAATCATTCCATTGAATTATGCATTTTAACTGAAGACCAACTCTGAATATTCAAACTCCTCTGTTGGGATAAGGTAGTTCACACTGATATACTAAAGCTGCTGAGAACAAAACTCAGACATCTAAAATATTCTTTTTCACCATGTGGCAAAATAGCCAATCTGGTACCTCCCTTAATCTCAAGTTCCCACTGGTTATTGGGTGGTCTATAATACAGCCTCACTGGAGTGACCCTCCCCTTGTTTCTAAGTTCTATCCATATGGCCTCACTGGATGATTCCCCAAGAATGTTCTCCAAGTACTGCTGTTATGTCCTCACTTATCAAAAAGGCAACACCCCCTCCTTGCTTAACTGTACCCATCATACCTGTAGCATCTGCATCCTGGACTATTGAGCTGCCAGTCCTGCCCTTCTGAGCCATGTTTCTGTTATAGCTATAACATCCCAGTCCTCAGCACCAATCCATGCTGAGTTTATTTACCTTACTTGTTAAACCTCATGCATTGAAATAAATGCAGTTTAACTGGGTATTCCTTTATCCCATGGCCAGCTCCAGCTTGGAGTTCTCCACCCCCCCCCCCACAAATCTAGTTTAAACCCTCCATGTAGCACTGGCAAATTTCCCTGCAAGGATTTAAGTGCAACTCATCCCTCTTGTATAGGTCACCTGTCTCAGAATTGATCCCAGTGGTCAAGAATCTGAATTACTGCCTCCTACACTAGCTCCTCAGCCATGAATTCATGTCATCTATCTTTCCATTTCTGACCTTGCTAGCATGTGGCACTGGGAGTAATCTGGAGATTGCTGCCCTCATAGGTCCTGCTTCTTAACTTCTTACCCAACTCCTGATACTATTTCTGCAGGACCTCATCCCTTGTTCTACCCATGTTGTTTGTACCAACATGTACATTGACCTTTGGCTGTTTGCTCTCCTGCAGCTGCTCAGAAACATCCTTGACCCTGGCACTGGGGAGGCAACACCATCCTGGTGATTCTTTGGTGGCCACAGGATCTGTGTCCCCCTCACTATCAAGTCTGCTATCACTATTGCCCTGTCTGACTGCACCCTTTCCCTCAGAGGGAGAGCCAGACACTACTGCTGCAACCCCTGAAAGAACATCCCCCTTAATAGCATCCATAGAGGTATATCTGTTTGCAAGGGGAATGGCAACAGGGGAACCCTGCACTGTCTGCCTAATGCCCTTACTTTTCCTGGTGGTCAGCTATCCATCTGAAGCCTGTATCTTGGGTGTGACCACCTTAAGAAAAGTCTCACCTATGAAGCCCTCAGCTTCCTGGATGATCCAGAGTACATCCAACTCCACCTCCAGTTTCTTGACAGTCAGTCAGCAGCTGCACATAGATGCAATTCCCACAGATGTAGTCATCAGGGAGACCATGAGGTTCCCTGATTTCCCACATCTTACAGGATTCCACTGCCTTAACCACCATGTTGCCTACACTGAATTGAGTACCAAAGATAAACAGCAATATAAAAGCTTACTTGTACTCCTAACCAAAGCCTTTTTAAAAATCTGCTCTCATTCCTAACATTGGGCCACTTAGCCTCCACACACCAAAGCCTCAGCTCCCAGTAATGGCTGAGGACTGGGATGTTATTCCCATGATGGAAACATGGATAACCTTCTTTACTATCACTTAATTTCATGTCATCCACAAACTTACTGATCAAACCTTGTGCATTTATATCAAATCATAAGTAAATAATGAATAACAAGGATCCCAACACTGACTCCTATGGCACACCACTAGTCACTGGCCTCCATTGAGGAATGGCCTTCAACCACCACTGTCTGCTTCCTACCTCCAAGCCAATTTTGAATCCACCCAACTAGTTATCCCCGAATTCCATGGGACTTAACCTTCCAGACCAGCAAGATGCAGGATCTTGAAGGCCTTGATAGAGTCCAAACAGACATCCACTGACCTACTTTTTGGTTACCTCTGAAAAACATTAAGTTCATTGAGCATGACTTTCCATGCACAAACCTATGTTGACTCCTGCTAATCTGACTCAGTTTATCCAAATGCTCTAGATTTTGTCCCTCAGAATTCCCTCCAGTAACTTCCCCACTACTGACATCAGGCTGACTGACCTGTAGTTCCCTGGCTTGTCCTTGATACTCTTCTCAAACAATGAAAGAACATTAGCCACCTTCTAGTCTTCAGGAACGTCACCAGTGTCTAACAATGAAGATTCTCTGCAATTTCTTCTCTAGCCTACCACAAAGTCCAAGAAAGCACTTGGTGAGGCCCTGGTGATATCCACATTAATGCCCTGCAAGGCTGCAAATACCTTCTCCCTGTTAATATGAATGTCCTCTAAAACATCATTTCTCTTCTCTTGAGGAACCATGATTTACTCTTCAGTAAACATAGGACAAATATTCATTAAAATCCCACCCATCTCTTGCAGCTTGAGACATAGGCAGCTCTGCTGATCTGAAAGGGGGCCTACTCTCTCCAAAGCCACCATTTTACTCTCTAGTGACAGAACTTTTAGGATTTTCCTTATCCTTACCTGCTAGATCCATTTCACACCCTCTTTGCCCTCCTGATTTTCCTCAAGTATTCTTCATTTTTTTAATATAAAAATCAAGCAATTCACTCATCCCTGACATCCTAAACCCAATGTACATTTCCTTCTTTATCTTGAAGAAAGCCTCAATATCTCTTATCTGCCAAGGTTCCCTAAACTACCAGGCTTACCCTCCACTTTCACAGGAAGGTACTGCTCCTTGACATCACTCTTAAAAGCCTCCCATTTGCCATTCATTCCTTTCCCTTCAAAGGGACTTACCTAATCAACCTTTGCTAGATCTTGTCTAATTCCCCCCACATTAGCCCTGCTGCAGTTTGAGACCCTAACCTGTCCTATACTTTTCAATCACTATCAAAACTAATAGAATTATGGTCACTGGAGCCAAAGTGCTCCCTGACTGCTATGTCAGTTATATGCCCTGCCTCATTCCCCAAGGTCTAGTATTCCACCCTCCTGAGTAGGGCCATTTATCTATTGACTTGGGAAACTTTCCTGGACACATTTCACAAATTCCACTGTATCCAAGCCCTTAACCTTCTGTGTGGCTAAGTCAATACCAGGGAAATTTAATTTTTCCACAAATACAACTGTTATTTGTAGAACTGAGCAGTTTCTGTGCACACTTGCTCCTCAAATTCCCACTGACTATTGGGTGGTCTATAATTCAGCCCCTCTGAAGTGACCCTCCCCTCTTGTTTAAGTTCTACCCATATGGCCTCACTGGACAATCCCCCAGGAATGTCATCCAAGTACTGCTGTTACATCCTCCCTTATCAAAAAGGGAGCTTGTACCTGTCACACCTGTTGTAGCTGTATCCTGGAATACAGAGCTGCGAGTCCTGCCCTTCTCTCAGCTATGTTTCTGTTATGGCTGTAACATCCTGGTCCTCAGTACCAATCCATACTGAGTTCATCCTGTTAAACCTCATGCATTGAAATAAATGTAGTTTAACTGAGTATTCCTTTCCCTCCCTTAACTGTGCCCCAATTACTAAACTTGCTCTCACAGGCTACTGCTTTATTCCATGACTTGCTCCTGCTCAGAGTCCCAGCCCCTTGTCAATCTAGTTTAAATCCTCTGGTTTAGCACTGAAATATCCCTGAAAGGATATTGGTCCCTCATTCACATGCAATCTGTCCTTCTTGACAAGTTGCCTCTACCCAGAAGAGATCTTAGTCTAAGAACCCGAATCCCTGCCCTCCACACTTGCTCTTCAGCCACAAATTCATCTAGACTATCCTTCCAGAATATTACAGCACAGTAAAGACCCTGCAGCCCACAATGTTGTGCCGACATTTTATTCTGCTCCAAGTTCTATATAACCCTTCCCTCCCACATAGCCCTCTATTTCTATCATTCATGTGCCTTAAATATTCCTAATGTATCAGCCCCCACAACCTCTGCCAGCAGCATTCCATGCACCCACCACTCTAAAACACCTGACATCCCCCTTATACCTTCCTCCAATCACCTCAAATTATGTCCTTGTGTTAGGGATTGTTGCCCTGGGAAAAGTCTGACTGTCCACTCGATCTATGCCTCTATCATCTTGTACATCTCCATCAAGTCACCTCTCATCCTCCTGTTCAAAGAGAAGAGCCCTAAGCTCACTCAACCTATCCTCATAGGACATGCTCTCCAATCCAGGCAGCATCCTGGCAAATCTCCTCTGCACCCTCCAAAGCTTCACATCCTTCCTGAGGCAGCCCAAATTGAAAACAATACTCCAAGTGTGGTCTAACCAGAGTTCTATAGAGTTGCAACATTATCATGGCTCTTGAATTCAAAACCCCAACTAATGAAGGCCAACACCATATACCTTAACCATATTGACCTACACAGAAACCTTCAGGGATCTATGGACCTGGACCCCAAAATCCCTGTTCCTCCACACTAAGAGTCCTGCCATTAACCTTGTATTCTGCCTTCAAATTCAATCTCCCAAAATATAACACACCACACTTATCTGGGTTGAACTCCATCTGCCACTTCAGCCCAGGTCTGTATTCAATCAATATCCTGTTGTAATCTATAGCAACCTTTTACACTATCCATAATACCACCAACCTTTGTATCATCAGCAAACTTAATAACCCACCCTTCCATATCCAAGTCACTTATAAAAATCACAAAGAGCAGGGGTCCCAGAAAAGATCCCTGCAGAACACCACTGGACACCAATTTCCAGGCAGAATATGCTCCATCCACCACCACCCTGTCTTCTATGGGTGAGCCAATTCTGAATCCACACAGCCAAGTTTCCCTGGATCCCATGCCTCCTGACTTTCTGAATGAGCCTTCCATGAGGAACCTTATCAAGTGCCTTACTAAAATTCATGTATACCACATCCACTGCTCTACCTTCAATGTGTTTTGTCACATCCTCAAAGAAGTCAATCATGAGGCATGACCTGCCCCTCACAAAGCTATGTTGACTGTCCCTAATCAGCCTCTGCAAATGCCCATAAATCCTGTCTAAGAATCTTCTCCAGTAATTTGCCCACTACTAAAGACTCACTGGTCTGTAATTCCCAGGGTTATCCCTACTCCCTTTAGTAAAAGGGACATTTTCCACCCTCCAATTATCTGGCACTACTCCAAAGGCATAGTAATCTCTTCCCTCACTTCCCATAATAATCTTGAATACATCCCATCTGGCCCTGGTGACTTCTCTATCCTAATGTTTTTCAAAAGTTCCAGTACATCCCCTTTCTTCACATCAACATACCCTAGCATATCAGCCTGTCATACACCATCCAATGTCAAGGTCTCTCTCCAGTGAATACTGAAGCAAAGTATTCATTAAGGACCTCCTCTACCTCTGATTCCAGGAACCTGTATCCTTTTATCCCTGATCATTCTAGTCATTCTCCTGTTCTTCAGGTGTAGAATGCCTTGGTTTTCCTTAATCCTACTTGCCAAGGACTTCATGCTCCTCCCCCCCTTCTAGCTCTCCTAAATCCATTCTTAAGCTCCCTCCTGACTACCTTGCAACTCTCCAGAGCTCTGCCTGACCTATGCTTTCTAAATCTCAGGTAAGCTTCTTTCTTCTTGAAAAGACATTCTACATCTCATCAACCAGTTCCCTCACTACCATCCTTACCCTGCCTCAACTGGATAAACCTATCCAGAACACCATGCAAGTACTCCCTAAACAATTTCCACTGTGCACTTCCCCAAGAACATCTGTTCCCAATTTACACTCCCAAGTTCCTGCCTAATAGCATCATAATTCCCCCTCCCCCAGTTAAATACTTTCCCATATCATCTACCATAGCCTTGGAGAGGGATAGGAGCAGAGGTCTAAGAGTTATGGTCACTATCTCCAGAATGCTGTCCCATCAGGAGATCTGAAACCTGATCAGGCTCATTACCTGGTACCAGGTCTAGTATGGCCTCTCCTCTAGAGAGCCTGTCCACATACTGTGTCAGGACTCCTTCCTGGACACACTGAACAAGCTCCATCCCATCTATCCCCTTTACACTAAGGAGTTGCCAATAAATATTAGAAAATGAAATCACCCATGACAACAACCTGTTATTTTTGCACCTCCCCAAAATCTGCCTCCTGATCTGCTCCTCAGCATCTCTGCTGCTATTGTAGGGTCTGTCAAATACTCCCAATAGTGATCACTCCTTTTGTTTTTTACTTCCACCCACACTGACTCAGTGGACAATCCCTCAAGGACATCATCCCTTTCTACAGCTGTGACACTGTCCCTGATCAGTAAAGCCACTCCCCACCTCTTACCTCTACCCCTGTCCCTTTTGAAGCATCTAAGCCCCAGAATATCCAGCAGCCATTCCTGCCCTTGCAACAGCCAAGTCTCTGTAATGACTGTCATATTTTCATGTACTTATCCATGCTCTAAGTTCATCAGCCTTTTTCCTGATACTTCTCACATTAGACATACTTCAGCCCATCCAACGGACTAATTTTGCCCTTCAACTACCAATCTTTCCTCAGTCTTTCTACATTCTGTATCTACTTGTACACTAAGTGAACGAACCCCTGACCTGTCACTCAGGTTCCCATCCCCTTGCTACACTAGATTAAGCCCTCCCCAACAGTTCTAGAAAACCTGCAGACAAGAATATTGCCCCCCCCCCCCCAAAGTACAGGTGCAACCCATCCCTTTTGTACAGGTCTACCTTCCCCAGCAGCAATCCCAATGATCAACAAATCTGAAACCCTACCTCCACACCAATCCTCAGCCACACATTCATCTGCCAAATCATCCTATTCTTACCCTCAGCAATCTAGAGATTACTACCCTTGACGTCCTGCTTTTCAGCTTCCTACCTAATTCCCTCTTAAGGGCCTCATCTCTTTTCCTACCTATGTCATTGGTAGGAATATTGTACTATGACCTCTAGTTGTTCACTCTCCCCCTTCAGAATGCTGTGGGCCCAATCCAAGACATCTCTGACCCTGACACCAGGGAGGCAATATACCATCCAGGAGTCTCTTTCACTTCCACAGAATCTCCTGTCTGCCCCCACCCCCCTACAATGAAATCCCCTATCACTACTACCCTCCTCTTCTACACCAGATGACCTGGCCTCTGTGGCCTTCCCCTAGTAGGTTATCCCATCAACAATATCTAAAGCAGTATACCTGTTATTGAGGGAACAGTCACAGGGGTACTCTGCACTACCTACCTATTCTCGGTCCTTCTCCTGAAAGTCATCCAAATACCTACCTCCAGCAGCTTAGGAATGACTGCCTCCCTGTTGCAGTTATTTATGTATTCATTATCCCATAGGAGCCAAAGATCATCCAGCTGCAGCACCAATTCCCTAACACTGTCTGTAAGGTGCTGCAGCTAGATACACCTCATGCAGATATAGTTATCAGTGAGACAGGATGTCTCCCAGAACTCCCACATCTCACAAGCTGAGCACACCACTGACCCTAGAACCATCCTCACTACACTGTCCTGGCTAAACAGAACACCAAAGCAAGCAAGAAACTTACCAGAGACTTATCTTCACCTGTTCTTGTCAAAGCTTCGGCTCTCGCTCTAACACTAGCCACTCCACTTATACCTGCCTGCACTTTATTTGCTGCTGTTAATAAGCCAATCAACTGGTAACAATCTGCAAATGTGCCTCATTTAGACTCTTGCAAGGTGAAACTCACAAACACAGGCACAGAGACTCACCTCTTTCCAAAGGTCACGTTCCTATTTCTATTTGTGACCTTGCTGGTATGTGGCATCTGGAGATTACTACCCTCGAGGTCCTGCTTCTTTACTTCTTACCTAACTCCCTATACCCATTCTACAGGACCTCATCCCTTGTTCTACCTATGTCATTTGTACCAACATGTACAATGACCTCTGGCTGTTCACAGTTTTCTGCAGCCACTCAGAGACATTCTTGACCCTGGTGTCTGGGAAGCAACACACCAACCTGGTGTCAAACCATCAGGATTTCCAAACAATTGGATGGCAGATTATCGGAGTTTTACTGTATATAACTGTATACAGAAAGCTAGCATTGTTATTTTTTAAACATTTCTACTGTAACCATACATCTGACTGGGGCATTCTTTAAGTGGCTGAGCCTTAAAACATGGATGATTATTGTGAACCATTGTATGATACATCACTTGGGAGAATCCAGGCTGTACTTGCACAAGTTTCTGGTTCATCATCTTTCTTCCAGTGTTTTAATAATGCTGAAGCACTTGCCTGACTTGGGCAGAAACAAAAAGAAATGTTTCTCCTTCCTGGATGGAGTGTTTCCTGTGTACTCTCCATCTAGTACAACCTGCCAAGCAAGAGATGGACACCATTTAAGGTGTTTAAGTTTATATTTGCAGAGACAAAAGAGGTGGAAATGGTGAAACAATTTTGTAGTAAGAAAGTTTTGTGTTGTGGCAATCTTTGAGTCAAAAATTTTGTGCAAGGCATTGCACAATAGCTGGCACACCTCTGTAGAAATTTGTCTTTTAAGGAGATCTCCTTTTATTGCATCTTGGTAAAGGTCCTGAAGTAATGATAAATGTGGCTGAAAGTCCTTGATGGTTGCATGAATCAGAGTTATACTGCAAGGAAACAGGCCCTTTGGCCCTACTCATACATGCCAACCAAGCTGCCTATCTGAGCTAGTCACATTTGTTTGCATTTTACCCATATCCCTCTAATCCTTTCCTATCCATGTACCTGTCTAAATATCTTTTAAATATTGTACTTGTACTTCAATTTACCACCCTCTGGCAGCTCATTTCATATACCCATCATCCTCTGTGAAACACTAGTCCCTCCGGTCCCCTTTAAATCTTTCCCCTCTCACATTAAACCTATGCCATCTGGTTTTAGACTCCCTTACCTGGGAAAAAGACTGTGATCTTATCTATGCCCCTCATGATTTTACATACCTCTGCAAGGTCACCCCTAATGTTCCCATGTTTCAGGGATAAATCCTATCCAGTCCCTCCTTTTCACTCAAGTCCTCCAGTCCCGGTAACATCCTTGTGAATCTTTCGTTCACCCTTTCCAGTTTAACAACATGCTTCCTATAGCTAGGCAACCAGAGCTGCAGAGTGCAGTGGGGGTGGGGGTAGTAAAAGCTGACATTCCATCTGCACTATTTGGCTCATCTAAGACTTTTCATCCTCAGCTCAGTAAGAAATTGTCAACTCTCCAAAATAAAACCCTCACTTATCCTTTTGCAATCTCAAAACCATGTTCAATTTCGTGGAGAGGAAACTCATATCCTGGATGTTATGACTGAAGCTGGAGTTTAACATTAGGATTTGATATGCTTGCATTGGATAGAATTAATTAGTAACTTGGTAAAATGATCCCACCTGCCAAATTGCACAAATTTGTACCATAAGCTTTGAGCCCCTAGCAGTGGTATGGAGCTTTGAAAAATTTGAGTTGTTAAGTCTGGATCTGATAATTTTCTGGATTGGCTGTAGCTCCAGTTTGAAATGCATCCATTTTCTATATTTTTGTTTCCTGTTTTTTGATGAATCATGTTCACTTCAGTTCTGCTTGTGTGCAAATTGTAATTAAAATATATCTCCACTGTTTATAATTTAGTTCCCTTGTTTTCAGCCACCTATTTAAAAATATTTTTGTTAGATTGTCCACAAAATGCAGAATACTGAGTATAATATGACTGCTCACCAGTAACTGCCATCCAACCATTCCACAGAAGGATGTAGGTAAAAGCAGGGTAGGACCTTTATTTCATTCATATTTCAACTCATATTTGTGATATTTTAAACTCACATTATCAGACATTGATAAAGAGAAACAAAGATCTTTGCATCTATATTAACCCTTACTAAATAGAAGGGCAAGCTTTAAATGTATATTCAGTTTGAAAAGCTCCACAGTGAAAGCAAAAAAAATCACAATAATGCATGTTGTGATTATTTGTAAGCTTTTTTGGATCATTGTTATTGGTGACCTGTACAAAATTTGGTTAGTTCAAGTAGCAAGTTATTTGTGGTGCTATCCTTTAATAATTGCTAATTGCTTTACATAAATCTGCATTTCCCACGTGGGAGATCTCTCCATCCTTCGCCCGGTCCATAGGATTATCCGCATCTCAGTCGGGTGCTTACATAGTTTGGAAGTGATTGACAAAAAAAGGGATTTGGTGGAGATTAAATAGTCCCCCTCCCCCAGTTTGCATCACCTTTCTGCCCTGCCAACATGGACACCTGAGTGATGGCAGCCAGCGCCCTGAGCTGAAATTTATTCTGACCGTCTAATGAAGAAGGCTGGATTCTCTTTAGAGGACTGGCGCAGATTTTTTTAAAAGCTTCTCCCCTCCCCCACTCATCCAGGCCGTCTGAACAGGCCATTTATAAATTGCTGCTTAACGCAACCTCTGCTTTTTCTACTGTCTCCACCCCGTCTCCCTCGAACATGAGCTCACCCCAGACAAGCGGGTTCGGGAGACCAGTTATTGGTTCACTTCGCTTCTCTGGCTACTGACCCCGCCTCTACTTGTTCTCTCAAAACTGGTTAGCTGTCGAAGCGTCATTATGGAGCCGACTTCTCTGTGGAACGTTTTCGTGCCGAACTGAAAGGAAATCTCAACATAGTGATTTTTCGGTTGTATAATATATGAGATAAACAATCATGTTGGACATGTAAGTAAGTAAGAAAGAAGGAAGTATGCTGATGTGTTGGCCTATCTTTAATTTTGTAATCAGGGTTGTTGTTGGCTGCTTTACCATGATGAGTATATTTCTAATTTAAACTTTCACTAAATCCTGGAGTGTCTATGATGTGTGCTTTCTTGGCAAAGGGTTCCAGAAGATGAATAAAAACCTAATAATTTTAAATCATAGAAGTAGGTTATCTGCAGATTTGCTGAAGCTAAGTGTCAATGGTTTTGAGTTATTACGACGTTGCAGTTAATTTGCTGACGATTTTCCTCCCCATCAGTATTTACCTTTTTCAAAATTTTAAATGTTGTCTTAATTTACCTAATTTGGTTTAACATTAACGTTTGTATGGAATAAACTGAAATTTAATATGTTATGTTATATCCAATTTTATTTTTTTTCAATGGCTGATAATTGGTGAGAGACTTTCCTCTGGTTAGTGTTTGTGTTGACCACGTATCATTAAGATGAAAAATTTCTTTACAGTGGATTTGATTCTCCATCCAAGAGGTTGATGAGGGAAGTCATGTGATGAGTTTAGTCGGGAACGAAAAAAAATTTGGGCATCAAGGGATAATGGATAAAGTGCAGTTACATAGAATTTCAGCTGTGAATGATGGAGCTCTAAGGCCTATTCTTGCTGCTATTTCTTGTGTAGAAAGATGGAACTTTTGTAAATAGAGCATGAGCCAGTTAATTGGATGCAAAAATGAAGATGTCTTTACATAACCCACAAGTAAAGTTCATAGTTTTTTTGATTTGTTATTTGTAGTTTTGCTTCCAAATAAGAAACATTACACAGTAATGTGATGTGAACCGTTCACACTTGTCTTGTGGGATCTTGCGAATTGCTTTAGAAACATCTGGGTCTGCTTCTGGAGGAATATAAATATCTAGGTTCCACATGAGTGTTGGGGTAAGGAGAGTAAAGCTAAGTTTGAAGAAAGGACTGGAAATGATGGAAAATTGCATTTGTAATTGTGCTACTTTTTACTGTAGTGAGTGCATATTCAAATCAGTGTTTAAGAGTGGTTTAGAACATATCCAGAGATGCAATGAAATACTGTTGTATTCTCAAATGAAAGCGAAAAAGTTGGAAATTCCCACCCCCCCCAAAAAAAAAATTGATGTTTGTGATTATGATAATAGGATGCTTTTCTGATCTGAAGTCTGTGACCAGTGGTGTGCTGCAGAGATCAGTGCTGGGACCTATTTTGTTTGTGATTTATATATTAACATCTTGGGTGTGAATGCAAGAGGTACGATTAGTAAATTTGCAAATGAGATAAAAGTTGGCGCTGTTATGGACAGCGATTTGAGGTTGTCTAAGGCTATAGAAGGATGAAAAGTTGGGTGGAGCATTGGTAGGTAGAATTTAATATCAATAAGTATGAAGTAATGCATTTTGGAAAGTAAAATAAGGGTAGGACATATAATAAATGCTAGGGAGCTGAGGTATGTTGATGGACAGAGGGACTTTGGAATTTAAGTCCATTGTTCCCTGAAATTGGCAACATGGGTAAAGTGATGAAGAAGTCATATGATTGCATATAATATAAAAGTTGGGATATTGCATTGCAACTTTATCAAATACAGATTGGACTGCACTTGGTGTATTGTGTACCGCTTTCGTTGCCACCCTATAGGAAGGATATGGTTGTGCTGGAGAGAGTGCAGAGGAGATTGGCCAGGATGTTGCCTGGATTGGAGGGTTTTTGTTATGGGCTGAGATTGGATTAGCTGGGCTTCTTTTCATTGGAGCAAAAGAGGCTGAGGGATGACCTGATAAAGACATGTGAAACTATAAGAGACATAAATGGAATGCATAGCCAGAATCTTTTTCTCATTGTAGGGGTATCAAAAACAAGAGGGCATAGGCTTAAGTTGAGAGCAAGGAGTTTTAAAGGGGATCTGATGGGTAAGTTTATAGAGTGGTTGATATCTGGAGTACAGTGCCAGAGGAAGTGGTGGGATTAGATATAGTTACTACTTTAAGAGGCATTTAGACTGACTCTTAAATCGGCAAGGCATAGAAGGATATGGTCCTAACGAGATCAAATCGGCTTGGTGGACAGAAAGGTCAGCATGGACGTGGTGAGCCTATTTTTGTCCTGCACAAGTGTATGATACTTTGATTTAGTAGCATCCTTAGAGGGAAGCTTAACATTTTGTATCCATGATCTTTCATAAATTCCTGAAAAGTGCTAAGTATTTCCATTTTATTGGCTTTTATTTTGAGTTTCCAGCCTTTGTCATGTTATTTTTGTTACTTTATCTTCCTTGATTTTTGAGCAGCAGTTGGGAGGTTTGGAGGCTAAGATTTTACTTTAGTACACCATGATAAAAGCATTGAATTTGATTATTCAAGTCTTCCCATTAATGTCAAAGCTCTGAATTTGCCTTTTTCGAGCAGAATGCAAATCAATATGAGATGTCTGGAAAAAGTGATGGTTCAAGTACAGAATGGATGCAATAGGGGAAAATAAGGCTATCCAATGTTGGAGCCCCTTGGATGACGGAAAAGATAAATTGAAATGCTACAAAGGGAATCTTATGTTGGTTGTCAGTTTCATTATACAGTAGAGAACCAAACTGTATGAAGAAACTGCAGGAGATCTTAAAGGAAGCAAAGAACGAGCATTGGTTTGCAGCTGATGTGAAAGGGACCCCAGAAGTTGTATAGAAACTCAAATAATAGGGTAATCAAAGGAAATGTGAGGCAAATAGCGATCCAAAAGTGATGGCTTCTTCTGGAGACAGCAGCATTCTCTTTTGTGAACAAAGGTTCAATGTCACATTAAAGTAGATAAGAGAAAGTTGGTGGGGGGGGGGGGAATGGGGGGGAAAAAAAAGTGCTCCAAGTAAAGTCTAAATGAGCTCCATTTAATTTGTGAAGCAATCATGGAGGTGACATTGGCCACAGTTTTCCTAACCTCCCTGGATGTGAAACGGTACCAAAGGCCTGGAGGATTGCAAGAGTTGCACACTTTCCTTTTGCAAATCAGAAGGGGTATTTTGATTTGCAATTGCATTGACATTGCAATTACTGATGTCTGCTCAATGGCAGAGCAACTTTTAGATAGAAGAAGAGTGGATGCAGGAAAATTGGGTAATGTTCATAAGCAAAGGATAGTAAAGTACAATTTTGTTTTCGGACTGCATGAATGCAATTGTTCCCTGGGGCTACTGTTCTTTTTGATGTGAATCACAGAATAGTGGTCACAGGTTCAAAAGTCAAAAGTAATTGACTTCTGAGTAAGTTGAGGAGGAAAGTAATAGACTTTAAGAGGACATGAATAAACCAGTGAAACATTAGGTGGATGAAATTTAACCCAGATGGTCATTTTGGAAGGAAGAACAGAGATAATTGTGGATATATGTATATAAATCTTTGGTACAACAAATCAGGAAGTGTGTGTTTGAATTGATACTAAATGTGATGTTTTGATTTATTAAACGAGGCCTAGAGTACAAATGCAAGGAATTTTTTCTAAACCTTAATTATTTATTGGGTCTCAGCTGGAATATATTAATTTTAGCCATCACACTTTTGGAAGGATACCAAGGCCTTAAAGTGCAGGGGAAATGGTAGCATGGATGCAGGATATTAGTAATCTGGAGTTGTTCACTTATAGTAGTGAAGATTAATGGAAATTTTGATGGAGGTGATTAAAAATAATTGGTAGAGGAGTCTGTAATTAGAAGACACAAATTAATGTATTAGTGACTACACAAAAGTGATAGATGGAACATTGTGCAGTTATAATCAAAAGTAGAAATATATCCAAAATTAACATACATGCTTGGAAAAATAATTTTAGGAACATGTGGGCTCAAATTATCACGACAGTTCTTGCAGAAAGAAACAGCCAGTGTAATGGGCTAAATTCTGTATTATTCTAGGAAATACCAATATTGATGCATTGCAAAGTACTTACCAAACAAATTAAAAACCTTTCATGCCATAGATGCAGGTGAATTGATGGTAAATGAGAGAGAATCAGTGAGGATTGGGACTGATGAAAATGCAGACATGGGGAGAATGTCCAAACTCCTTACAGACAGTGGCCGGAATTGAACCCGGGTTGCCGGTGCTGTAATAGTGCTAACCCCTATATTACTGTGCCTGCCCCATATATACTTGATTGGCTTCTTTCTGTGTTGTAAGAAAATATGAAATGTGTGAAATATTTTTTTTCCAGGACTTGGGTATTGCTGGCAAGATCAGCATTTGTTATCCATCCAATAAGTGCCCTTGAGAAGCTATGGTTGAGCTGCCTTTTTGAAGGTACTCCCACAGTGCTATTGAGGAGCAAATTCCAGGATTTAGACCCAGAGATGACAACTTCCAAGTCGGAATGGCATGCAGCTTGGAAAGGAACCTACAGGTGGTGGTGTTCCCATGTGCCTGTTGCCTTTATCCTTTGTGGTAGAGATTGCACATTTAGGAGGTGCATCAGAGCAGCCTGAGTGAATAAGTGCAGTATGTTTTGTGGATTATGCACAGTTAGCTACCAGTAGAGGGAATGACTGTTTAGGGTGGCTGATATGTTATCAGTCAAATGGGTTGCTTTGTCTTGGGATGGTGTTGAGGTCTTGAGAGTTGTTGAAGCAGCATTCATCCCTGTGAGTGGAGAGTAATTCATGCTCCTGATGTGTCTTGTAGATGGTATGAGGATATTGGGAGATGAGTCAATCATCACAGGATGCCAGCCTCTGACCTGCTCTTTTGGCCATGATATTTATCTGGTTGGTCCATTCAAATTTCTGGTCAATGATGACCTCCAAGGTATTAATGGTGATTGTAATGACATTGAATGCCGAGGGTAGATGATTAGATACACTCTTGTTCAAAATAATCATAGGGTCCTAGAACAAAACAGCACGGATATAGGCCCTTTGGCCAATGTGTCTATGCTGCCACAATAGCTAGTCCCAATTTCCTGTGTTCAGCCTGTATTCCTCCAGGACCCTTCCCTCCACATACCTATTCAGTGCTTTTTAAATGATAATATTGTGCCTGTCTCAACCAATTCCTCTCGCCATGTACTCATTACCCTCTGAACGGACGACATTGCCACTCGGGTGCCTTTTAAATCTTTCCCTTCTCACCTAAATCTCCTAGTTTTGGACTCCTCTTTCCAGGGGAATAGACTCTTACTGTCCACCTTATCTATACTTATGATTTGAAATATTTCTGTAAGGTCGCCCCTCATTCCAAGGAATAAAGACCTAGTTTGTCTAACCTCTTCCTATAACTCAGGACCTGTAGTTCTCGTAAATCTTTTCTGCACTCTTTCCAGTTTAACCACATCTTTCCAATAACAGGTTAGATCCTCTGAGATGTTGATGCTCAGGAACTTGAAGCTGCTCACCCTTTCCACTATCGACCCTTCAGTGAGGGTTGGTGTGTGTTCTCCTGACTTTCCCTTCCTGAAGTCAGCATTGGTCTTGCTGCGGTTGTTATTGTGACACCACTCAATCGGCTGATCTATCTTACTCCTGTAAGCGTCCTCGTCACCATCTTGTCTGATCTTGTGTTTACAAGATGTGCAACTATTGGATTGATATTTAAACAATAATGTTGTACAACTGAAAGGTTTAGGAGTTGGAGAGAAGGAGTTAGGGGAATGGAAAATGGGCAGTGGATATTTTCCTTACTTGAGAGCTAGAATTTGTCCATCTTCTAAAATCTTGCCGGGGTAAGGGAAGTGTTTCATATTTTCCGCACCAGCTTTGCCATAGCAAATATTTGAATATCTATCTGGGGTATTCCTGGGTTACTGTGAGGTCCAGCAAGGAGAGACCATTTTTAAGATGTGTGCATCAGTTGAGGAGCTGTTTGTCTTATAAGGACTAGCAGTGTATAAAAGGGAGGCAGGATCTAGTGGAGTGGTCATTTTAAGAGGGGCTCTATTGAGGTTCAAAGTGCTGCTGTTGAGGGCAAAGTGTGGGCTTTGAATACCAGGCTTCGGTGAGGAGGTTGAGCAGAATCAAGGCAAGGCAGGATTTTAATTTTCCTTGAGTTAGAAGGGGGCAGTGATGGCAGTTAGTGGAGAGGTATGCTCCTTGTGGGAGATCAGGGAGAAGTCTAGTGTTTCTGCATGATGACTGGTTCTGCATAGCAGTGGGGTGGAGGTGGAAGAGAGAAGGGGAAGAGCTGCACTGATAACAGACTTGATATAGGGGGATACAGGAGATTCTGTGGTTGCCAACGAGACTCCAGGATGGTATGCTTCCTCCTGGGTGCTAGGGCCAAGGATGTCTGAGTGGTTGCAGAACATTCTCAAGGGTGAGGGGTCAGAGATTGTTGTACAGAAACATGATTGAGGGGTGGGCAAGGCTGGAAGCTCACTGTTCTGGGGCACAGATGCTATGGGGGTGATGGTGGTGGTGAGAGAGGAGGGGCGGTTGTGTTTTGTAATTGGGGAGTACATCACAGCTGTAATTAGGATATTCCTGGGGAATCATCCCTTGAAGCTATATAGGTAGAACTCAGATGGACAGATAGAGTTGTACTATAGCCCCCCCCCCCCCATAGTCGAGGAATTAGGGGGACAAATATGTAGATATCCAGATGGCTTATAAAATCAATAGGGTTGTAATAGTAGATGATTTTTTAACTTCCCCAATATCGACTCGGACTGTCATAGTCCTAAGGGCTTGGATGGGACAGAATTTGTGACGTGAGTCTAGGAAGGATTTTGAAAGCAATATGTTGCTAGAAAGGGGGCAACATTGGACCTCCTATTTGGAGATGAGGCAGGGCAAGTGACTGAAGTGTCAGTGGGGCCTCAGGGATCAGTAACAATAATCACCACAATTTTATTAGTTTTGAAATGGTTATGATAAAAGATGGGATTAGTCTGCAAGTTGAAGTCCTAAATTGGGGCAAGGGTAATTTTGATGGCATTGGACAGGAACTTGCAAAAGTTGTTTGGCAAAGGCTGCTTGCAGAAAAAGGGAGGTCTGGCAAGTGTGAGGCTGGTAAAGGTAAGATAGGAAGAGTTCAGGGCCAGCATGTTCCTGTTGGAGTGAAGGGCAAGGCTGGCTTTAGGGAACCCTGGGTCATGGGGGGGTATTGAGACTCTAGTCAGGGAAAAAGGAGGCAGCCGGGATCAAGAGAATCCCTGGAGTATAAGTGATGCGGGAGTACACTGAAGAGGGAAATTGGGAAGGCAAAAAGAGAACATGAGGCTGCTCTAGCAGAAAAAGGAAAGGAGAATCCAAAGAGATTCTATAAGTGTATTAAGAGCAAAAGGACAACTAGAGAGAGAATTGGTCTGCTTAAGCACCAATGTGGTCATCTACTTTTTGGATCAACAGAAGATGAAGTCTTAACTGAATATTTCTTGTCTGTATCTACCATGGAGAAGGTCATGGAAGCTAGGGAATTTGCAGAAGTGAATAATTATGTCTTGGAACATTATAAAAGAGGAGGAGCTGGCAGTCTTAAATCGCATAAGTGGATAAATTCCTGAGGTCTGACCAAGTGTATCGTAGGACATTGTGGGAATCCAGGAAGGAAGTTGTTGGGGCCCTGGAAGAACTAATTGTATCATCGTTAAACACAGGTGAGGTTCTGGAAGACTGGCAGGTGGCTAATGTTGTTTGTTTATTTAAGAAGGGCTGTAAGGACATGCTGGGGAAATACAGGCTGGTGGGCCTAACATTACTGGAAAAGGTTCTGTTGCAGAATCTATCTGCATTTGGAAAGGCAAGGGCTGGTTAGGGAAAGCACAGCTTTGTGCAAGAAATCGTGTCTCATGATTGAGTTTCTCTTTAAAAGGTGATCAAGGGGATTGAAGAAGGCAGGGCAGTAGACATTGTCTACATTGACTTTAGCAAGGTATTTGACAAGGTCCCTTATGGTAGGCTGGTCCAGAAGGTTAGATCACATGGCAACCAGGGAGAGCTGGTTAACTTAGCTTGATGGTAGGAAGCAGAGAGCAGTAGAACATTACAGCACAGTGCAGGCCCTTCGGCCCATGATGTTGTGCTGACATTTTCCCGCTCACAGAGCCCTCCATTTCTCTATCATTCATGTGTCTGTCTAAGAGTCTCTGCTCCCACAACCTCTGCTGGCGGTGCATTCCATGCACCCGCCACTCTGTGTAAACAAAAAAAACCTTACATCTGATATCCCCCTTATACCTTTAATCACCTTAAGATTATGCCCCCTTGTGTTAACCATGGGACCATTGTCGCCCTGGGAAAAAGTCTCTGACTGTCCACTCTATCTATGCCTCTTATCAGTGGAGAGTTGTTTGTCAGAATCGGAAGCCTGTGACCAGTGGTGTGCCGTTGGATCAGTGCTGGGTCCACTGTTGTTCGTCATCTATTTTAATGATTTGAAGAGAATGTAGTTGGCATGGTCATTAAGTTTGTTGATGACACCAAAATTGGATAATGACAATAGTGGACATTGAAGGAGATTATCTAAGATTAGAACAGCATCTATATCAGTGGAGAAAGGAGACCAAGGAATGACAGATGGAATTTAACTTGGACAAGTGTGAAATGTTGCATTTTAAGATGTTAAACAAGGGCAAAACTTGCATAGTAAATGGCAGGGCCTTAGTGTTGTAGAAAAGAGAGTATAGGTACATAGTTCCTTGGATGTGGTGTAACTGATGGTCACGGTGGCGAAGGTGGTGTTTGGAATGCTTGGTTTGATTGTTCATGGCATTGAGTACAAGAGTTGGGGTGTCATGTTACAAATGAACATTGGTGAGACCACACTTGGAGTATGGTGTACCTAGTTGCCTAGTTATAGGACTAATGTCATTATGCTGGTAAAGGTAATGGAAAGGTTCATAAGAATGTTACTGGGACTGGTGGGCTTGAGCTACAAGGAGAAACTGGATAGAATAGAATAGAACAGTACAGCACAGGAATGGCCCCTTGGGCCCATTATGTCAGCCATAATGCCAAATTAAAGTAAACCTATCTGCCTGCACATAATCCATATTACTCCAATGCCTCCGTGTGTGTGTCTAAATACCTCTTAAATGCCATTATAACTGTCTGCTACCAATACCACTCCTGGCAGCACATTTCAGGCACCCACTACTCTGGTTTTTTTTAAAAGAGAAAAAAAATTTAACCTACACTAAATTTTCTCTCTCTCACCTTGAAGTTATGTCCTTTAGTATTTGACATTTCTACCCTGGGGAAAATGGACATTGACTATCTACCCTGTTTATGTTCCTCATAATTTTGTAAACCTCCTGTCAGGTTTCCCCTCGGCCTCGTGCTCCAGAGAAAATTCAAGTTTGTCCTATGTCATGGCTAATACTCTCTAATCTAGACAGCATCCTGGTGAACCTCATCTGCACCCTTTCTAATGCCTCCACATCCTTCCTGTAATGGAATGACCAGAACTGCATGCAATACTCCAGATGTGGCCTAACCAAAGCTTTGTACAGTTGTAACATGACTTCCTGACTCATGTACTCAACGTTCTGACTGACAAAGGCAAGCATCTTTACCATTCTATCAACTTGCATTGTCACTTCCAGGGTACTATGAACTTGCACTCCAAGAACCCTCTGTATATCAACGATCCTGAGCTTCATTGCCATTTACTGTACATTTTCCCTTTTTCATTTGACCTCCCAAAGTTCATCTCACACTGGCCCGGATTAAACTCTGTCTGCCATTTCTCCACCCATATCTGTAGCTAATCTATATCCTGCTGTGTCCTTCAACAACCACCTTCTCTATCCACAACTCCCATGCATCTTAATCTTCTGGATGAGCTGACCATGAGGGACCTTGTTGAAGGCCTTACTATAATCCACGCGGACAATATAATATTGCTAGATAAGCATATGGAGGAAGTTAAAATGGAGGGATATGTGGAGGGATGGGTTTAGATAGTTTTTAGGTGAGGTTTAAAGGTCAGCACAACATTGTGGGCCGAAGGGCCTGTATTGTGCTATACTTTCTATATTCTATGAATATCCACTGCCCAACCATCATTAATCATCTTTATCACCTCAAAAGACATGACCTGCCCTGCACAAAGCTATGTTGACTATCCCTAATAAGGCCATACTTTTCCAAATGTGAGTAAACATTATCCTGAAGAATCCTCTCCAATAGCCTCCCTAGCACTGATATGATGCTCACTGGCCTATAATTTCCTGGTTTGACTCTATTGCCTTTCTTAAAGGAACAACATTTGGCTACTCTCCAGTCCTCTAGGACTTCTTTGCCTGTAGCTAGAGAGGATACAAAGAATTTGTCAAGGCCCCAGCGATCTCCTGTCTTCCCTCTGTCAATAACCTGGGATAGATCCCATCAGGCGCTGGAGACATATCCACCTTGATGTTTTTCAATGGATCCAACACCTCTTTCTTGATCTCAATATGCCCTAGGTTATTGGCATACTCCACACTGATCTCACTATCCTCCATGTCCTTCTCCTTGGTGAATACTGATGTGAAGTATGCCTACAACCTCTTGCTCCTGGCATAAATTCCCTTCATTAATCTTGAGTGGTCCTACCTTTTCCCGAGCAACCTTCTTGTTTCTAATACATCTATAAAATGCCTTGTTTTTCCTTAATTGTACTTGCCAAGGTCATTTCCCAGCCCTCCTAATTTTCTGCTTGAGTTCTTTCCTGCTTTCCTTGTATTCCATAAGGGCCCTGCCTGATTCTTAGTTTCCTAAACCTTGCATATACTCTTAATTTTTGAGTAAATTTACAACATTCTGTTGTCACGAAAGAGATGCCAGGATGTTGTGTTGCCTCACAGGTTCCAGGGTTGAGGATGCCTTGGAGTGGCTGCAGAACATTCTCAAGGGAGGGGGGGAGAGGGGGGAGGTGAGCAGCCAGAGGTTGTGGTGCACATTTGCACCAATAACATGGAGGGAAGAGGTCGTGTGCAGTGAATATAGGGAGTTAGGAAAGGGACTGAAAAGCGGGACCTCAAAGGTAGTAATTTCTGGATTACTCCCAGTGCCACATGCTGGACAGGGCAGGGATAGAATAGATGTATGTGTAGCTGAGGAGCTGGGGCAGGGTTTTGGGTTCTTGGATCATTGGAACCTCTTCTGGATCAGGGGTGACCTGTACAAGAGAGACAAGTTGCACCTTAACTGGAGGGGAACCAATATCCTGCCCAGGTGGTTTGCTGGAGTTACTTAGGAGGGGTTGAACTAGTGTGGCAGGGGGATGGAGCCAGAGCACCAGGTCAGAAAGTGGAGGGGTTGTTGTCATGATTGATTTTAACTTCCCCAATATAGACTGGAACCTCCTTAGTGCAAGAGATTTAGATGGTGCAGAATTTGTTAGATGCATCCAGGAGGGATTCTTAAATTGATATGTGGATAATCTGTTGTGAAACAGATTTGAGGTCAGAGGCAAGGACTCTGAACACACTTAGAGATAAATAATTTATAATGATTTATTTACAAAAGACAAACGTAGGGAAAGGGTAACTGGAATAACACACCCCCCCCCCCCCATTCATAGCGAGCGTGGGAAAATTACAATGGGGGTAGAATACACACACAACAAACTAGGTACAGACAATCAAGGAAAAACAATACAATACCCGCCACCCCTTGACTCAGTGCAGGTATGGCTGTATGCTATCAGGAATACTAACTAGAATGCTCCCAACCCTTAATGCACACCTCACCAATGATTTCTCAAGCGCCATTTCACAGTGCTTGGCCTGGAGTGAAGCAGGGTGAATCCCTCTGAGACAGAGGCCGAGCCAAGCACATGCGGCACTTTATAGTGCTGGGGGTCCAGCCCAGGTAATTTAAAAAGGCCAATGATTGGGTGGGGCAGGGCCAAACCTTGATTAGCAGTCTTCCGACCAGGTAGGGGCAGTGTTGTCATGTGACAGCCACGACTCTCCACAATACATAATCCAGTGAGATGAGGAGTCATACCGTTCCTTGTGTTGGGAAATGAGCCTGGCCAGGAGAACATTTGGGGAACAGTGATCACAACTCAAGTTTTATGATGGCTATGAATAAGGATAAGTATGGACCTTGTGGAAGAGAATCAAGCTGGAGCAGGGCAAATTACAAGAGTGTTAGACAGGAACTAGGGAGGGTTAATTGGGAACAGCTGTTTTTGGGCAAGACCACCTCTGACATGCAGGGTGTTAAAAGACTAACTGCACAGGGTACAGGACAGGTATCTTCCAGTAAGAAGGACAAGGATGGAAGTATCCTTAGATGATGAGAGAGGTGGTGAATTTAGTCAAGAAGGAAAAGGAAGCATATGTAAGGATGAGTAAGCTGAAATCAAATGGAGCCCTTGTGGATTATAAAGAAGCAAAAAAAGAACTCGAGAAGGGAATTAGGAGGGGTCATGAAAAGTCCTTGTCAAGTAGGATTAAAGAGAATCCCAAGGTATTCTATGTATACGTCAAGAGGATAACTAGGGAGGGGGTAGGACCACTAGTAGAGGACATGTGTCTGGAGGTGGAGGATGTGGGCGAGGTCCTAAATGAGTACTTTGCATTGGTATTTACCAAGGAGAAGGACATAGAGGATAGTGAGATCAGTGTGGAGCGTGCCAATATGCTAGGGCATTTTGAATCGGAGTCCTCGAGCAATACAGCATGGATACAGGCCCTTTGGTCCAATGAGTCCATGTTGACCATGGTGCCCACCTACCTAGTCCCAATTTTCTGCGTTTGGCACATCCTTCTAAGCCCTGTCCCTCCATGTACCTAGCCAAGTGCTTCTTAAATGATACCTGCCTCAACCACTTCCTCTGGCAGCTCACTCCATGTACTCACCACCCTCTGCGTGGAAAAAGTTGTCCCTCAGGCCCCTTTCACCCTAAATCTATGCTTCATAGTTTTGGACTCTCCTACCTTTGAGAAAAGACTGCTATCATCCATCTTATCTATACTCCATATGATTTTAAAAATCTCATTCTCCTATGCTCCCAGGGAATAAAGACCTAGCCTGGCCAACCTCTCCAAATAACTCATTCTCTAGTCCTGGCAATATCCTTGTAAATCTTTTCTGTACTCTTTCCAGTTTAATCACATCTTTCCTATAGCAGGGTGATCAAAACTGTACACAGTACTCCAAGTGCAGCCTCACCAATGACTTTAACAACTACAACATAATGTTCCAACTCCAATACTCGGTGTCCTGACTAATGTAGGCCAGCGTGTTAAACACTGTTTTCAACAAACTATGCACTGGTACTCCTAGGTCCCTCCGTTCCTCTAAACTCCCTGGTCCCTTACCATTGATAATCAGAGTCCTTTGCTGGTTTGACTTTCCGAAATGCATCACCTCACACTTTTCTGTATTGAAATCCATTTGCCACTCCTAGGCCCACTTCCCTAACTGATCAAGATCCACCTGTAATCTATGATCACCACCTTCACTATCAACAACACCTAATTTCATCTCAGCCACAAACTTCCTGATCAAGCCTTGTACATTCGCGTCCAAATCATTAATACAAATAATAAATAACCAGGGACCCAACACTGACCCCTGTGACACACCACTAGTCACTGGCCTCAATTCTGAGAAACAATCTTCAACCACCATCCTCTGCTTCCTACCACTGAGCCAATTTTAAACCCACTTAACAGCTCTCCCTGGATTCCATGGGACCTAACTTTCCAGACCATCTTACCACGTGGGACCTTGTTGAAGGCCTTGCTAAAGTCCAAATAGACAACATCTACTGGCCTACCCTCATCTACCTTTTTGGTTATCTCTACAAAGAAACTCTAAAAGATCCATCAAGCAAGATTTTCCATGCACAAAGCCACACTGACTCTTCCCTATCAGATGCTGTCCATCCAAATGTTGGTACATAAGTCCCTCCAGTAACTCCCCCACTAATATCAGGCTGACTGGCCTGTAGTTCCCTGGCTTGTCCTTGCTACCTTTGTTAAACAAGGGAACAACATTAGCCACCTTTCAGTCTTTGGGAACTTCAGTGGCTAATGATGAAGCTAAAATCTCCGCAAGGGCCTTCACAATTTCTCCTGTAGCCTCCCACAAAGGGATTTATCCACCTTAATGTGCTGTAAGGCTGCAAGTACCTCCTCTCTGGTAATATGAATGTCCTCCAAAACCTCTTCACTAGTTTTCTTGGTCTCTTGAGCTTAATCTCTTAACATCGGTAATACACTGAGGAGAAATATTTGTTAAAAATATCGTCTATCTCCTGCGGCTCAAGACATAAGTGGCCCTGCTGATTACTCAGGGCACCTACTCTCTACCTGACCACCCTATACTCTTAATATAGCTATAGAAGCTCCTAGGATTTTCCTTAACCTTGCCTGCCAGTTCCCTCTCTTTGCCCTCCTAAGTAGTATTAATCTTTTTATAGTCATCAAGGGATTCAGTTGTTTCCTGACCACCAAAACACAGTGTATGCTTCCTTATTCCTGACCAGAGCTGCAATATCTTTCGTCAGCCAAGGTTCCCTAAATTTGCAAGTTTTACCCTTCACCCTCACAGGAACGTTGCTCCTGGACTCTTGGTATCACGCTATTAAAAGCCTCCCACTTGCCATCTGTTCCTTTCCCTTCAAACAGGCTCTCTCAATCCACCTCTGTTAGATTCTGCCTAATTCCTTCAAAACATGCTCTGCTTCTGTTTAGGACCCTAACCTGTGGACCGTGCTATCCTATTCCCTTGTTATCTTAAAACTAATTGAATTATGGTCACTAGAGCCAATGTGCTCCCTGGCTACCACTTCAGTTACCTGTCCTACTTTCTTCCCTAAGAGAAGGTCCAGTATAGGGCCCTCTACATGTTGACTCAGGAAACTTTCCTGGACACATTTCACAAATTCCACCCTGTCCCGGCCCTTAACATTCTGGAAATTAAATCTTCCCCTAATACAGCCCCACTGTTCTTGCAACTGAGCAATTTCTCTACCATCTGCTCCTTAAGTTCCTGCTGACTGTTGGGGGGGAAAGTGGAAGAGAGGTGTATCCTTTGACAATCTTCCCAGTACAGATCCCTGCAGAACACCAATTGGTACAGACCTCCAGCCAGAATAAGTAGCATAGCCCTGCTAGAGTGACACTCCTTTTTTTTGGTTCTATGTTCTATCCATATGGCTTCACTGGATGATCCACTCAGAATGTCATCTTTAAGTACTGCTGTTGTGTCCTCCCTTTTTAATAAGGCAACACCCCCTCCTCACTTGTCTGTACGTCTTTCACACCTGTAGCATCTGTACCTTGGAACATTGAGCTGCCAGTCCTGCCCTTCTCTCAGCCATGTTTCTGTTATGGCTATAACACAGTCCTCAGAGCCAATCCTCACTCGGAGTTCATCTACCTCACCTTTTAAACTTTGAGATAAGAAGTAGTGTTGGGTCCCTAAAAGAACATTTAAGGTGGATAAGTCCCCAAGGCCTGGTTGGATATACCCTAGGTTACTGGGAGGCAAGAGATGAGATTGCTGGGGTACTGACAAGGATCTTGGTGTCCTTTGTAGCCACAGGCAAGGTCCTGGAAGACTGGCAAGTAGCTAATGTTGCTTTGTTATTCAAGAAGGGAAATGGGGATAATCCTGAAAACTATAGACTCTGTCTATAGAAGCTATTGGAGAGGATCCTTAGGGATAGGATTTGTGATCATTTGGAAAACCATGGTACGCTTAAGGACAGTTCAGGATGGCTTTTTGTGGGGCAAGTTGTACCTTACTAACTGATATTTTTGAGGAGGTGACAAAGGTGATTGAAGATAGAGCTCTGGATGTGGTCTATGTGGATTTTAGTGAGGCATTTGACAAGGTTCCTCATGGTAGGATCATCCAGAAGACTAAGATGCATGGGATCCACAGTGACTTGGCTGTTTAGATTCGGAATTGGCTTGTCCAAAGAAGATAGAGGGTAGTGGTTGATGATACTTATTCTGGCTGGAGGTCCGTACCAATTGGTGTTCTGCAGGGATCTGTACTGGGAAGATTGTCAAAGGATACAGTGGGATATAGATCAGTTGCAGATATGGGTGGAGAAATGGCAGATGAATAAACTGGTCAAATTGAGATGTTGGACTTCGGGAGAAGAAATGTAAAATGCAGCAGAAATGATGAATGGTTTTAATGAGTCAGTGATTAACTAACTCCCACCCTGGGAAATTGACAACCCCTCGGGACCATTCTCTAGTGTGGAACGGGCTGCCACCTGACGTGGTAAACGCGGGCTCACTCTGAAATTTTAAGAATAAATCGGATAGATACATGGACGGGAGAGGTCTGGAGGGTTATGGACTGGCTGCAGGTCAATGGGACTAGTGGAATAAAGTTTTGGCACAGACTAGAAGGGCCAAATGGCTGTTTTCTGTGCTGTAGTGTTCTATGGTAGTGCACAGTTAATGGCAGGATCCTTAATAGTGCTAATGTACAGAGTGATTTTGTGGTCAAAGTCCTTAGCTCACTGAAAGTGGCTGCACAGCTTGATAGGGTGGTGAAGGAGGCATGTGGCATCTTGCCTTTTCATTGGGGCATTGAGTTCGAGTTGAGAAGTGATGATGCTGCTTTCTAAAACTCTGGTTGGGCTGCATCTGGAGTATTGCATTCAATTCTGGTCGCCCCATTATAGGAACAATGTGGAGGCTTTGGAGGGTGCAAAAGAGGTTTACCAGGATGTTTCCTGGATTAGAGAGTGTTAGCTAAATGGAAAGGTTGAACAAACTTGGATAGTTTTCCCTCGAGCGTCACAGGCTTGTCAGGTGACCTGACAGAAGTAGATAAAATTATGGGATGCATAGATTGGGTAGTCAGTCTTTTTCCTAGGGTAGAAATGTCAAATACTAGAGGGCATAGCTTAAAGGTGAGAGGAGAAGTTTGAGGCAAGCTTTTTATTAAACCCAGAGAGTGCAGGTGCCTGGAATATGCTGCCAGGGGAAGTGGTAGAAGTAGATACAATAGCAACATTTAGGAGGCATTTTAACATGTACATAAACAGGCAGGGAATAAAGGGATATAGACCATGTGCAAACAGATGGCATTAGTTTAAATTGGCATCATTGGCACAGGCATAGTGGGCTGAATGTATTGCTCCTGTGCTGTACTGTTTTATGTTCTGTGCCATCCCTCATTTATGCAGTGATGGTGCATTTGATCAATAATTTGACTCCCTGTCTTTGTTCAATCCCTTTCCCTTCTCATGCCTGAAAGTTTAGTATTCTAGAATATTTGATTGCTAATCCTGCCATCCTTTCAATCATATTTCAGTGATTGGAACAATATTTGTATTTCCACATGCTAATTAGTGCTCTTAAGTTCATCTGTTGTACCAGTCAGGCTCCTTGCATTAAAATAGCAGCAATTTAGCTTTCCAGTCTGTTCTGCCGATTGTATGGATTTTTTTAGGGTCGTGGTTGTACAGCATGGAAATGGGCCCTTCAACCCCACTTGTCCATGCTGAACAAGGTACCTACCTGAGTTAATCCCACTTGCCTGAGTTTGGCCCATATCCCTCTAAACCTTTTCTATCCATCTACCAGTCCAAATGTGTAAATTTGACTGCATCCTTCCCCCAACTGTACACCTACTGTGTTCCATCCCCCTGCCAAATTATTTTTTTACACTTCGCCAAAGCATGACCAAACCTCTCAGCAGGGATATTGGACACATTCCAGTTCTGGTGCAACCTATACTGCATGAACAGATACTGTCTATCTCAGAACCATATTGGGGGGAAAAGCAACACTTTTTCAGTCTAATAGTTTGGTTGAACTTCTTCATGAGGGCAATGCCTGAATGTTTCTTTCTGTGAGGGGCTCTTTTACCACTATGTTTTGAAAAATTATGCATACAAGGCTGTTGATGTTGAAAGCCTTTTATCCTGCTTACTTTTTCTGCTTCCACTAGGAGGTCTTGTGCTGAACTTGTACTTGTATTCCTTTCATGTTCTCTTTGTTCACAAAGACTGGCCTGGTACGACCTTGCATTGAATGAATAGAGGAAAACAAATCGCACGGACTTGATTGCAAGGATATGTTGTTCTGGGATTCTTTTGTTTAAGTAGATGTTCAGTGCTGTGGTTCACGATGAGTGCATAAATGACTTTGCAGATTTTTATGTCTTTCGAGTGCTTGAAAACTGCTATAGATTCAGATTACTGTTGAGTAATTGGCAGGGATGAAGGTTAGCACAGTAATAGTTTAGAATGCAGATTTGCATTTTGTAAACTGCTTAGTCATTAGTTTCACTGGTGTAACTGTGAGAAGATCTGGCATATTAATGCAGCAAAATATTTACTTTAAAGAATTTCCCAATTGCTTTTGTCTGGTTAGCTTACTCCCTGAAAGAAAATAATTGCTATGTGCCCCATCCTCAGAATCCTGCTGGAAGTAGTAATAGTGTAAACTGTACACTTGCATCTTTGTTACATTTATTATTTACTTCATGTTTGCAAAGAGCTGAAATTAGAACATTTGTGCTAGTAGATTTTTAAAGTGTTCTGGCAAAACATGGAGCAATTCAGTGCTAACTTAAAATTGCAGTCTAGCAGATTTGAACTGACACATCTGATTTGTGCTATGGCTCAGTGAGTTGCAGGACCATAATTGCAAAGGAAACAAATTCTGGAAATGGAACAGTTTTGGTTTCTGATGGCGATTTTTATTTTGTGTACAGATGCTGTCTTTTTTCATCGGAGCACAAGCCCATAGGCTGAAAATATTGCTGACACCTCTGGACTCTAAATGCTGGATCAAGTGGGCAAAAGAATGGCAGATGGGATTTAACTCTGACAAGTGCAAAGTGATGGATTTTGGGAAGTTAACTAGACATGCATAATGAAGGATAGGGCCCTAGGGAGTATGGTAGACCAGAGAACTCTACAGGAATGAGTACCGAGTTCCCTGAAAGTGGTGACATGGATAGATAAGATCTTCTGTGAGGAAGAAAGACAAGGATGCAAGTTTAGAAACCTTGGATGATGAGATGTTGCAAATTTAGTGAAAAAGGAAGCACATGTAATGTTTAGAAAACTGAAATCTGACAAACCTTTGAGGAATATCAAGGAAGCAGGACAGGACTTAAGCAGGGAATTAGGAGAGCTAAAAGGGGCAAAGGAATGTCTTTGAGTAGGATTAAAGATGATCCCAAGCCATTTGATACTTGCATTTAAAAACAAGAAGGTAACTAGGGAGAGGTTAGGACCACTCGAGGACAAAGGAAGGAATTTGTACCTGGAGCCAGAGGAAATGGGCAAGGTACTAAACAAACTTCAAGGAGAACGACGTGATAGTGAGATTGGAGGATGGTGTGGTGGTGGTATGCTGATATTGTAGGGCATCTTGATGTTAAGGAGGTTGTGTTGGGGCTCTTGAAGAATATTATGGTGGATAGATCTCTAGGGCCTGATAGGATCTATCCCAGATTATTGAGAGAAGCAAGAGAGGAAATTGCTGGGGTCTTGACAGAGATCATTAGAACATAGAACAATATAGTACAGGAACAGGTCCTTCAGTCTATGATGTTGTGCCCAAACTAATTAAGCTAGTAATTGCCTAACTAAACTAATCTCTTCTGCCTACACAACGTCCATATCCCTCTATTCTCTGCACATTCATGTACCCACCTAAAAGCCTCTTAAATGCCTCTATTGTATTTGCCTCCAGTACCACCCCTGGCAGTGCATTCCAGGCACCCACCACTCTGTAAACAAAAAAAATTGCCCTGCACATCCCCTTTGAATTTGCCCTCCTCACTTGAAATGCCAGACATCTTGACCCTGAGAAAAAGATACTGGCTGTCTACTCTACATGTGCTTCTCATAATCTTATAAACTTCTATCATTGATATCAGCCTCTGATGTTCCAGATAAAACAACTGAAATTTGTCCAACCTCTCCTCATAGCTCAGACCCTCAAATCCAGGCAGCATCCTGAAATCTGTTCTGCTCCCTTGCCAAAGCCTCCACATCCTTACTGTATTAGGATGACCAGAATTGCAAACAATGCTCTAAATGCAGCCTAACCAGAGTTTTTCAAATCTGCGACATAATGTCCTGACTCTCGAAATCAATGCCTCAACTAATAAAGGCAAGCATACCATAAGCCTTTATCACCCTATCAACCTGTGTAGCCACTTCCAGGGAGCTATGGACTTGGACCCCAAGATCTGTCTGTACATCAGCACTGTTGAGGGTCCTGCCATTAACTGTGCACTGTCCCTTTTACATTTGATCTCCCAACATGCAACATCTCGCACTTGGCTGGATTAAACTCCATCTGCCATTTCTCAACCCATATCTCAACTGATCTATACTTTGGCAATCTTCTACCCTATCCATGACTCCACCAACCTTTTGTATCATCTGCAAACATACTAACGCACCCACATTTTCATCAAAGTCATTTGCATGTATCAAAAACAGCAGAGGTCCCAGTATGGACCCCTGCAGAACAGCACCTGTCACAGAACCCTAGCCAGAATAAGAGCCATCATCCAGTACCCTCTGTTGTCTTTGGGCAAGCAAATTCTGAATCCAAATGGCCAAGACACCATGGATTCCATGCATCTAAATCTTCTGGATGAGCCTTCCATGAGGGACTTCGCCAAATGCCTTACTAAAATCCATCACCTTTGTCACCTCCTCAAAATTCTATCATTAATAAGATATGACTTGCCCCACACAAAGCCATGCTGACTGTACCTAATTAGTCCATGGTTTTTCAAATGTTCATAAATCCTACCCTTAAGGATCCTCTCAAATAGCTTCCCTTCACTGAAATGAAACTCAACAGTCTAGTGTCCAGGATTATCCCGATTTTCCCTTGAATAACAGAACAACATTAGCTACTTGTCAATCTTTGCCTATGGCTAGAGAGGACACAAACGCCCCAGCAATCTCATCTTTTGCCTCTCTCAATAACTTGGGGTGTATTCCATCAGTCCCTGGGGACTTATCCCCCTTAATGTTCTTCAAGAGACCCAACAATACCTCTTTCTTTATCTCAATGCCTTGGCATATTTGCATGTTCCACACTGATCTCACTATCCTCCACTTCCTTCTCCTCAGTAAATACTGATGCAAAATATTAGTTTAGTACCTCGCCCACAGTCCTTTGACTCTAAGCAGTGGTCCTACCCTCTCCCTACTTATCCTCTTTCTCTTAAGGTGTAGAGTGCCTAAGGATTCTCTTCAATCCTGCTTTTCAAGGACTTTTAATGGCCTTTCCTGGCTCTCCTAATTCCTCGTTCTTCTCTGCTTCTTTATAATCCTCAAGACCTCTACTTGATTTTTAGCTTCCTAAACCTTGCATACACTACCTTTTTCTTCCTGACTAAATTCACCAGCTCTTTCATATTCCTAGGTTCCCTTACTTGCTGTCCTTGTGCTTCCTTCTAACTGGCATATATCTGCCCTATACTCCATGTAGTTGGTCTTTTAAGCATGCAAGGTCTATACTACTAATTCAAATCTATTTTTAAAACTTGCAGAGTCATGATCACTGTTTGCTAAATGTTCCCCAACTGAAAGGTCTGTCACCTGGCCAGGCTCATTTTCCAATACCAGGTCTGATATGCACCCCCCCCCCCCCCCCCCCCCAATTGGACTATCTACATACTGATTTAAGAAACCCTCCTGAATACACCTGATGAATTCTGCCCCGTCTAACCCTCTTGCACTAATGAGGTCTGTCTATAATTGAGAAATTGAATTCACCCACAATAACCCTGTTGTGTTTGCACCTTTCCCTAATCTGCTCGCATATTTGTTCCTCAATGTCCGGGTAGCTATCTGGGGAGGGGTCTGCAAATATAATTCCATCAGAGTGATGCACCTTTCTTATTTTTGAGTTCTATCCATATAGACTCAGTGGATGTGGTCCATTACGTCCCCCCTGAGTACAGCTGTGATATTGTCCCTGATGCAACCCCTTCCCCTCTACCTTCTAAAATATTGAAACCCTGGAACATTAAGCATCCATTCCTGTCCCTCTCAACCAAGTCTCTATAATGGCCACAACATCATTGTTCCATGTACTGATCCATGCTCTCAGTTCATCACCCTTGCCTGGAATTAAAATAAACACACTTCAACCTGTTCATCCCATCGTGTCTATTACCTTACTCCTGCTTGTCCTTTATAGACTAAATGTCATTACCAGTCACTTTCCTCTCAATTCTTCCACTTTCTAACCTGGTACTCTGGACCACCTCACTAAAACTCTCTGCATCCTGGATGATTCCAAGTATGTTCAACTCCATCTTCACTTTCTTAATGCAGTTATTGTATCCTTTTCATTCACAGGTGAGGTCCCAGAGGACTGGGGAATACCCAGTGTTGTTCCTTTGGTTAAGAAGGGCAGAGGGGCAAACAAGGAAATCATAGGCTGGTGACCTTCACATCAGTATTGGGAAGTTATTGGTGAAGATTCTTGGGGATAGTATCCTCTCAGACCTGGAAAAGCATCAATTTATTGGGGATAGTCAGTATGGCTTTGAGGGGAGATCATGTCTTACAAGCTTGATTGAATTTTCTTTTGAGGAAGTGACAAAGATGATTGAGGGCAGGGCAGTGGATGTTGTATACATGAACTCCATTGAAGTTTTCGGCAAGGTAGGCTGATTCAGAAAATCAAGGGACGTGGTATTTATGGAGACTTGGTGGATTGAAAATTGGCTTGGCCATAGAAAACAGGGGAGTAGAGGAGAGGTGTTATTCTGATTGGAGGTCTGTGACCAGTGCTATTCTGCAAGGATCAGTGCTGAGATATCTGCTGTTAGTGATGTACATAAATGATTTGGACAAAAATATAGGTGGGCTGATGCATAAGTGTGCAGATGATGCAATAATTGGTTGAGTTGTGGATAATGAAGGTTGTCAAAGGATACAGCAGAGCATAGACCAGTTTTAAATGTGGGCAGAAAATGGCAGAAGGAGTTTAATCTGGACAAATGTGAGGTGTTACATTTTGGGAGGTCAAATGCAAGAGGAAAGTGTACAGTGAATAGCAGGAACCTTTTGGACCATTGATGTACAGAGAGACCTTGGGTGCAAGTCCATAGCTCACTGAGAGTGACAACACAAGTAGAGGGTGGTAAAGGAGGCATGTGACATACATGAAGCATGCTTCATCAGTCAGTGTATTGAACATAAAAGTTGGAAAGTCATGTTGCAGTTGAATAAAACTGGTTTGGAATACTGTGCAGTTCTGGTTGTCGCATTACAAGAAGGATGTGGTGGCTTTGGAGAGGATGCAGAAGAGAGATTGCCTGGATTAGAGAGTATTAGCTATGAGATGTTGGACAATATCTGGAAACTTTGATTGTTTTCTGTGGTGCATTGGAGGCTGAGGGGTGACTATTTAGAAGTATGTAAAACTTAAGACTGGCATGGATGAGTTAGATGAGCAGTCTTTTTCCCAGGATGGACACGTCAAATACTAAAGTTTATAGTGAGAGGGGGAAATGCTTAACGCAGATATACAGGGCAAGATTTTGTTTTGCACAGAACAGTAGGTACCTGGAATGCTGCCAGGGGAAGTCGTGCCAACCAAGATGTCTATCTGAGTGAATCCCACTTGCCTGCATTTGGCCAATACCCATCTTGTTTTTTTTTCCAATCCATGTACCTGTCCAAATGTCTTTTAAACATTGTATCACATTGAGAGTGGCAGATAAATTAAAGGATAGTCTGGTGGGGTGGATAGTGAGGACAAGGGATCCCTGTCCTCGTTCTAGAGCTGTGGGAGTGAGATCTGATTGCCTTGCCAACTAATTGTTGCAGAATTCATTGTGTGGATATTCATGCATGGATGTAAAGGAGTACAAACAGAACTAGGATCATGGGAGTTGAAACTTGGCACCTAACCTGATGTGCAGAATTCTGGTTCCAAATTGTTGCCCATCTATTTTGAGATGAAATGCTAAGTCCAGTGTAATAGCTTTTGTTCCAATACACTCTCACTCCAGGCTTTCTCATTTGTTTATGCTAGAATAGTCCAGTGGCATTGCTACATGACTTTTGAGGTTGTCAGCAAAAATAGTATAAATGAGGCTTTGTTGAATACAAAGTACTGTTTTCATTTCCTTAACCTGATATGAAGTTCATTAGCCCTGTCAGCCTCTGAAGCACTGGCAGTAATTGAAATACCAAGTTTAAAAGGGAATGATTTTTCTATATATAACTGTATTTCACCTTAGTGCTAGATTTAAGAGATCCAACAGAATATTTGCACATTGTTATTTGTAGCAGCATGAATTCAAACAACTAAAAGCTCTAGATCTATCTTATAGGCTGCTTCCTGACAAAAGAGCTTTGGTCAAAGGTGACTAGAGTTTTGTGGAAGTGGTAGGCCTGGTTTTCATGAAGAGCTCCACAGGGTTTTCATGAACAGCTCCACAGTTGCCTTGAGCGTGGTTTGTCATTGTCTTAACACTGGCAAAGCTCAATGCTCAGTCTAATCTTTTGCTGAAGGAAATAGTCATAGTGTGTGGAAGCAGGCCTTTCAGTCCTACATATCCATGCTGACCAAGATGTCCATCTAAGCTAGTCACATTTGCCTGCATTTGGTATTGGTTTATTATTGTCACTTGTACTGACGTACAGTGGAAAAACTTGTCTAGCATACCAATTGTACAGGTAAATCATTACGCAGTGCAGTTACATTGAGTTAGTACAGAGTGCATTGAGGTAGTACAGGGTAAAAATAATAACAATGCAGAGTAAAGTGTCACAGCTACAGAGGAAGTGCAGTGCAGGTAGACAATACAGTGCAAGGTCACAACAAGGTAGATTGAGAGGTCAAGAGTACATCTCATCCTATAAGGGAACCGTTCAGTAGTCACAGTGGGATAGAAGCTGTTCTTGAGCCTGGTGGTATGTGCCCTCAGGCTCCTATATCTCTCTAAACCTTTCCTATCTATGTAGCTGTCTAACCTTGTAGTAGTAGTAGTAGTAGTAGTAGTAGTAGTAGTAGTAGTAGTAGTCTCGACCACTTCCTCTGGCAGCTCCTCCCATATATGTACCATGTGGAAAATGATGCCCCTCGGGTTCCTATTAAATCTTTCCCCTTGCCTTAAACCTATGCCCTCTAGTTCTTGATTCCCCAGCCCTGGGAAAAAGACTATGCACATTAACCCTATCTATGCCACTCATGATTTTCTACACTTTTCCTATGCTCCAAGGAATAAAGTCCTAGCCTGCCCAACCTCTCCCTGTAAACTCAGACCCTCGAGTCCTGGCAACCACCTCATAAATCTTTTCTGTACTCTTCTAGCTTAATTACATCTTTCCTATAACATGGTGACTAAAACCATACTCAAGTGTGGCCTTACCAATGTCGTGTATGACTGCAACATAACCTCCCAACTCCTATGCTCAATGCCCTGAATGAAGGCCGGCATGCCAAAACGCCACCATCACTACACTTTCAGGAAACTATGTACTTGTACTCCTAGGTCCCTCTGCTTGACAACACCACCACCACCCCACCCCCCCCCCCCCCCCCCATGCCCTACCGTTCACTATACAAGTCCTACCCTGCTTTGAGTTCCCTAAATGCAACACTTTGCACATCTGAATTAAACTCCATTTGCCATTCCTTGGCTCACTTACCCAGCTATTAAGGTTCATCTGTAATTCCTGATAACCACTTTCACTGTCTACAATGCCACCTCTTTCAGTGTCATCTGCAAATGTACTAACCATGCCTTGTACATTCACCAAAATTGTTCATACAGTTGACAAACAACAGTGGGCCCAGCACCAACCCCCAAGGCACACTACTATTCGTGGGCCTCCAGTCCAATAAACTTCCCAAATCACCCTTTGCTTCCTACCCATTCTGTATCCAGGTAACTAGCTGTCCCTAGATTCCATGCGATCTAACCTTCCAGAGCAGCCTACATTGCAGAACCTTATCAAAGGCCTTACTGAAGTCCATATAGACTACACCTACCACCCTGCCCTCATCGACCTTCTTGTTACTTTTTTAAAAAAAAACTCAATCAAATTCATGAGATTTGCTCTCCCATGCACAATCTATCCCTAATCAATTAGTCTTTCCAAATGCATGGATATCTTTTCCCTCAGAATCCCCTCCAATAAATTGCCTACCACGGATGTTAGCACAACGCTATTACAGCGCCAGCGATCGGGGTTCGATTCCCGTCGCTGTCTGTAAGGAGTTTGTATGTTCTCCCATGTCTGCGTGGGTTTCCTCTGGGTGCTCCAGTTTCCTCCCACATTCTAAAGACGTACGAGTAGGTTAACTTGGGGGTTTAAAATGGGCGGCGCGGACTCGTTGGGCCAGAAGGGCCTGTTACCACGCTGTAAATAATAATAAAAAAAGATGTTGGGCTTGCTGGTCTTTTATTCCCAGGTTTTTCTTTGCAGCCCTTCTTAAATAAAGACATAACATTAACCACCCTCCAGTCCTCTTGCACCTCATTCATTGCTAACAATGATGCATATATATCTCAACCACCTTTACTATAATGTGGACTATCCCCTAAGACATCCCCATGAACTTCCCTGCATTCACTAGTATTCATGCCTTTAGGCTATCTCTTTAGAAGTAGGTTTACATTCCAGAACCTTACTCATATCAATGGGTCTTTTCAAACTCTCCGAGAGGGCTGTCAACATAATAACTTGTTGATTCAGATGATCATTTTGCTGATTTATATCTTCATATGTAGCAATAGGACCTCTACTCCTCCAGGAGGCAGCATTGCTGCCTTCCACTTAATATTCTCTTCAGGATTCAATATGGCATGATGGAGGGAAAAGAGATCTTGGGGTTGTGCCCCGTACATGGTCTGAGTAGATTGTATATAATTTACAAATCCAACTGGATCTTTGTTTCTATCTGGGGCATGATGGGCTATTAGTAACATCTCTTGGGGTTTCCCTGGGGTATAAATAGGGTGCATTCTAGCAGCAGGGTTTTTCTCCCTCTGTTCTTAATTGGGGTTCTATTTTCACATGTTCAGCTACTCCTCCTGCTTGCTCAACTCTGGGAGGCTGGGCTTGGGGTATTTGCTCTGCACCATGGGGTGCTTGTGCTGGTGCCGGCAGTGCTGGAGCTTGATGAACTTGAGGTCCCTGGGGGGCATATGGAGGTGGTCTCACCCATAAGGAATCTTCCAATTCCTCATCCTCATCATTCTGCAAGAATAGGGTCGCCATGCCTGACAGTGGGTCCCCAGGGTCATTATCAGTCTTATTGTTTTTGGCCATTTTATTAATCAATTGGTGCTGCGCCTGAGCTTTGTTATCTCTAAGCTGCTTGCTTGTCATACCATTCACACTCAGCCTTTAACAGTCTTTGGGTGCATCCTCCTTAGTACATAACTCGCTCTCCAACTACTCCATTGTCTTCTGCCACTCTTTTAAACCTTGCTCTTTCCATTCCTTAAGTCGTTTTATCCACTTTTCCCCTACATTTCTTGCCCATAGTGATTGTTGTGCCTTCTCTAAAGCTTTCACTGACCATGTACCACTGATCGGCCACTCTTCATTACCTAATTTTTTTTGTTAAAGCTGCTGACAGTTGTCGATACAGCTTTTGATGTTCTGGGTGCAAATAACACACTTGTTGCACTGGGATGCCCCCATTACTTTTATCTAGGCTCTGTCCCATTTCTGTTATGTCTGAATCACAATTTATCCTGGTCTTACTGCCTCAGATCGAATTACAATTTGTCCCAGACTGTTTGCAAACAAACTCTGTAATACTAATTTAGTTTTCTGAACAAACTTATTTATACCAAATGAACTTTAAGTACTTATTTTTATACCATACGACTATTTCTTAAAAATAATACATGTGAATCTTTGTTCTCTGCTGGTTCTTTTTTGGTCTTGGCAGGGAACCAGATCTACCTTTGAGGGACCACAGTGTTCCCAGAGGTCAATGTAGGAGTCGGGCACAAGGGGTCTGAAGGCACCTTTATTTCTCCCGTTGACCTTCCGAACGCCACCTGTCACTTAGTCCAGTGTCCAGGTATCCCAGTGAGATCCTACCGACTATGCCAATGTGAAGGTCGACCCGCACTGTAATAAATCAGACAACAGCAGAATCAAAGAATATATGATTAATGCTTTATTAGTTTAACACTAGTGGGATTGAGGGATACAGAGAATGAATAAACAGTGTAATCCAAGCTCTGTACTGATCCTACCCTGGTCAGACTCCACTTGGAGTACTGTGCTCAGTTCTGGTCACCTCACTACAGGAGGGATGTGGAAGCTGTAGAAAGGGTGCAGGGGAGATTTAAAAGGATGCTGCCTGGAATGCAGAGCATGCCTTATGAAAGCAGACTGAGGGAACTTGGCCTTTTCTCCTTGGAGCAACGGAGGATGGTTGGGGGGGGGGGGGGGGGGGGACCTGATGGAGGTATACAAGATGATGAGAGGTATTGATCAGGTAGATAGTCAGAGGCTTTTCCCCAGGGCTGAAATGGTGACCACAGGAGGACATAGGTTTAAGGTGCTGGGGAGTAGGTACAGAGGAGATGTCAGGGGTGGGTTTTTTTTTACTCAGTGGTGAGTGCATGGAATGGGCTGCTGGCAGCGGTGGTGGAGGCAGATATGATAGGGTCTTTTAAGAGACTGTTGGATAGGTACATGGAGCTGAGAAAAATAGAGGGCTATGGGTAAGCCTAGTAATTTCTCAGGTAGGGACATGTTTGGCACAGCTTTGTGGGCTGAAGGGCCTGAATTGTGCTGTAGATTTTCTATGTTTCTACTCTGAGGTCTGTGGTCAGTGTCCCTACTCTTATACCCACTTCGTGAGAATCCTTCGTGGGAAGTTGCACTTACTAAGGCAGTTGCTTACAGAAGCTTTTGCCAAATCAAGGTATGTCAAAAAAAAATTTTTCTTTCTCACCTGCACCTGGACATTTTTACAGCCATAACTGTAGTCACCCCATGGTTGAGGCATTATCACACAGTGGGAAGAATAGCTGCACACCATAAAGCCTTACTTTGCCAGTCATTAACCCTTGCATTCCCAGTTACCTTTTTACACTCCTCTCTTTCCTCCATCTCTATCCTGCCTATAGCACCTTTACCCTGGTACATTTAGCTGTCAGTCCTGTCCCTCCTTCAGCTGCTTCTGTAATGGCAAAAATATCCCAGTCCCACATATCTATCCATGCCCTGAGTTCATTTGCCTTGTCTGTCAGGCCTCTTGCTTTGAAATAAATGCACTTTAACTCAGCCCGTGCCTGTCTTGTCTACTGAACTTGCTATGGTTGACTTCTGTGTCCACTTCCAGCCTCTCATTTGCCTCTCTACTGCTTTCGATCCCACCCTCCTACTAATCTAGTTTAAATCCTCATGACACTAGCAACTCTGTCCGTCAGGGTGTGGATCTCCCTCCAGTTCAGATGCAACGTATCACTCTTGCCCCAGAAATGTTAAAACACTTTGGTTTTTTAAAAGTAAGAACATAATTGAAAACATCATTCTAACTTATAGGGAAGTGTCTGATCCGGTTATTTTCGAACCCACAGGTTCTTTCAGGAGTCCAGGAATGAGACGAAACAACTTGGTGCTTCACAAAGTTTTATTGGAAAGTTTAATACAAAGAAACAGTCACAGAGCACATGGCACTGGCTTTGATGAGCCGAGACAAAGGGAACAAAAAGCTCAGGCCAGGGGAGAGGAAGAACAAGAGAGTGATTAACAAAAAGTGATACCTTTTATACCTGAGATAAGAGGTACTCCTTAGCTAACAGTAGTCCAATCAGGAAACCTATTAGATACTTGTGGCCAAACCAACCAATGAAAAAGCCAAATTCACCTGATAGATGCACCAATAAGCTAGTAAGTGGCCATTCCTTGTGCAGCCACTGGAGATGTATTAAACACTATACATGTTAAAAACTAATTAAAACAGTCAAATCTGACAATCTCCCCTTTGATTCTAAATCACCTATTTACAGTTATTTCATCTGGAAATTCGGAGGCAGAAAAGACTTAAAAATATGGACAAGGATATACTCATGTCCTTCAAAGCATTTGTAGCCCAATGTCATGGTTAGGCAGATCAGTGGATGCACTTGCACAAGTTTGAATAATTCTACTAATGATTGCCTTTAAACAAGTAATATGGATGTAGATTGTTATAAGACATATCAGAATGAACATTATGACTCTTATTAATGAGTAACCCCAGGTTCCAAGACTTAAATGAATCCAACCAAAAAATCCCATCCATCAGACTGATTATTTTAGTTATTTCCCTACAAATGTGATCAGCTAAATTAGTTGTGTCTTTGGATTTCAGGTATGTAAGTACAACACTCCTTACCTATGACTGCACATGTTTTTCCACCCCCCCCCCCCCCCCCACTAAAAGGAGATCTAATGCCATACGATTTTGAAGAACCATCTTGTACGTGGCAACCACTTCTGTTGTTACCTTTCCCAATGCTTCAGCAGTGTCATTGCTTACTTTTTCTAAGGCTGCAGCAACATTTTAATCTCCCTTATGCTCCTTGCAATGCCATAAAATGGATGCAAACTGATCTCCCTCTGAAATGTCTCATTTACTTTAGACTCAGGAGGTAAAGTGTGTCATGGCAGGAGAAACATACCCTAAATAGCAAGATCCTAACCAATTACATGGGAGAGATGTGCAGGCTCCATTTCCGCACATAAAATGTTATTGTTCCATAAGCTTAGACCATTTCTTATTGCTTTGCAGGAGCTGCATTGGATTGTAGTATTTCCCTGATTGTCAATAAAGATGCTAGAATCATTACCCCATTTAGGACAGTGTAAGGCATTATGGCATGAACTATGCCCTACTGGAATGGTACCTTCTGAACTCAAGCAAAAGGTAGCTTTTATAGTAAACACATGAAAAGATTTAGTGACTTTGTCATGAACACTGGATGCAGCTGTATCCCAGGATAAGACATGACTAGGGTCAGATGTAATGTTCCTGAAATCATGCTGGTTAGTTTTACATAAATGATCCAATTTAAAACTTTGTGGGAAGCATAATTGTTGTATATTTATGTATCCCTTGAGAATAATGAATCGTAGGCATAATGTCTACCTCGCCATTGCTGGGATGCTTAATAAAGAGCACATGCTTGCTCTGGATCTGCAGGAATGTCTAGCATTGGTGAATACTTAAGTATGTGGTATATATTGACACACCCAACAGCTAGAGTCATTAACAGCACCAGCAAATTCATGTGATACTCGCAAGTACACAGTCATTTCAACTCAGTAGAAAAAAATTGGTAAAAATATAACAACAACTAGTATTAGGATAAACTTCATAATGTCCAGTAGTTGTCAATTTGTTTGAAGTCTTCTGGCTGGTTAGTGAGGTTACTAGCACATTAAGCACAGCACTTGTTGTCTTCGTCTGGTGCCACTTTAGTCTGCTTGCAGTGGCTGGTGTGTATCCACTTGCTTTTACCTTCTACCTTGACTGCCGAATTGGTTATCAGCAGTACTTGGTAAGGGCCTTCCCACCGAGCTCCTAGTGGTTCCTTGTGTGGTTTCTTGACCAGGACCCACTCACCAGGAATCAGGGTGTGTCCTCTTTCTGATGGACTGCTCCAAGCAGCAGAAACCTGTTGGGAAGCAGACTGAACAGCTTGGGTTAATTTCACACAATAATCAACCAAACTATCTGCCATAATGTGTATATCAGCCTCTGAGATCAGGGGCTCCCAGTAGTGACATAGGTCACCCTGTTACCACTTCAAATGGACTGTTTTGTTTTCTTGTTTGGGGTTGCTCTGATACTACATAAAACCAAAGGAAGAGCAGTAGGCCATGGTATGCCTTCCTCGTGGTACTTAGTCAGCCGTCACTTGATGCTAATTCATTCTTTCAACTTGTCCTGATGACTCTGGATGATATGGACAATGAAAAGACTACAATGTTCATCAGTTGACATAATTCTTGGCAAACATTTCCAGTGAAATGTGTTCCTTGGTCTGAATCAATGTGGCATGGCAATCCCCATCTAGGAATATAGTCCTTAATCAGAGTTTTGGCTGTGTGTGTGGCAGTAGCTTTCCTTGCTGGGATGGCTTCCACCCATCTTGAAAATTTGTCCACTACTACTGGGACATCTGAATACTCTTGGCACTTTGGTAGAGTGATGTAGTCCACTTGTAGATGTAGAAATGGACCAGGTGGAGCAGGAGCACTTAGTTGAGGTAGTTTTTCTGCTGATCCAGGGTTAGTCTTCTGGCATGTCATGCATCTCTCAACTGTTTGTCGAGCTTGCATCCTGAACCTTGGATTCCACCACCTTTGGGATAACCTGTCAACCATCTTTTGCACTCCAATGTGTCTTAGGGAGTGTATATGCTGTGCCAGATAGGGAAGCAGTTCATTTGGGGCCACTAATCTATGACTAGTGCCATACCTCCATACTCCATCGTCGTTTAACAACCCACCATTTTCCATCCAGTACCACTTCTCTTGGTCTGAGTATTGATTTTGCATCTCTCAAATATCTTGTATTTTCATCTGTGATACAGAGTTGAACTTTGTTTTCATAATTTCCATTATCAGGTTTTCTTCTATTTTCTTTGTTCTTTCCCTTGCTGCCCTTTTTGCAGTCTCATCTGCGTATGTGTTTCCACAGCTTTCCACTGTGGTCATCTTGGAGTGACCTTTGCATTTCAATACAGCAACTTCTGATGGTAGTTTTGACTTCCATCAGTTCTCGTACTAGCTGGCCATTCTTGATTGGAGTTCCCACAGCTGTAAGGAATCTTCTTTGTCTCCATAAGTTCCCAAAGTCATGGATGACTCCAAAAGCATGTTAGGAATCAGTATATATGTTAGCTGATCTTCCTTCTGCTAGCTTACAGGCTTCAATCAAAGCTTTCAGTTCTGCCTGTTGTGCAGAGGTACCAGGGGCCATACTTCCTGAGGCCATCACTTCATTTTCTGTGACACCAGCCCAACCAGCCACATGAATTCCTCCTTCAATGATTGAGGAGCCAGTGTACAGAATTAGATCTGGGTTCAGTAAAGGCACTTATGGTAATTTGCATCTTCATGGCATGTTATTGTTCTGGCACAGTCATGATCATCTTGGTCTTCCATGTCCACTGGCAGCAGTGTAGCTGGGTTTGCTGGACTTGCTCATTGAATGATGATATTAGGTGCCTGAGGAACAGTGGACCACTTGGACCATCGAGCAGCTGTCACTTGAGGCCCTGTTCATGGTCAGTAGAGTATGCACTGAATGCAGACATCGAACACTTATAAAGTCTGATTCAGCACAATGTTAGAGACAGTCATAACTGTCAAGTAGGTTGCCTGCACTGTTCGTAGACATGAACCCCATCCTAGTGCTACATTGTCCAATTTGGCAGATTACTAACCAACAGGACACTGTTGGTCTCCATTTTCTTGAGTTAAAACTGCTGTCATGTAGCCATGCCTCTCGTTGACATGCAGGGTAGATGGTCTTCCTGTGTCAGGGATTCCTAGTGCAGGTGCAGTACTTAATATCTCCTGTTAAAGTTTGGAAAAGCTCCTGTCTGTTCTTAAGAGCCACAGGGTCATTGGAATGCTTGCTGCCTTTCAGCAGACTAGTGATTTCTGCATGTAATTCTACCCATGCTCTGTTGTAGTTGTATAAACCCAGAAATGATTGAAGTTGCTGGACCGTTGTAGGTGGTTTTGCTGATGTAACTGCTTTTGCACGATCTTCAGTGATTTCTCGTTTACCTTAATTTTCTGTCGCAGGTAAATCACTTCCTCTTGTTGTAGTTGTGCCTTGTTCAAGTTTGCTTTGTCCTTTGGAGGCTAGGTAATCGAGCAGATAAAGTAAATCGCGTTCATGCTGGTCTGCAGACTCAGAGGCAATCAAGATATCCACATATTTGATAATTGAGTCGGTGCCTGGAAAACCTCTTGGGTGTTGTCTCAAGGCCATGTGGTAGACAGGACTATTGTGAAATCCTTGTGGTAGCCTGGTCCACTGATATTGTTGACCATCAACTGTAAAAGCCAACCACTGCTGGCATTCAGGCACCAGTGGTACTGACCAGAAACCATTGGCCATATCAGTAACTGTGAACCACTTATGTGACGGGTTCAGGGTGTTGAAGATAGTTGATGGATCTGCCACCAGAGAGGTTAACTTGTCTGTAGTCCACTGTCAGTCTCCAAGTGCCATTTGCCTTCTTAACAGGCCAGACTGGACTGTTTGGACTGTGTATTGACAAGAATCCCTCACTCCTCCAGCTGATTGACAATAGGTATTATGCCTTCTACGGATGTTCTGCTTAGAGGGTATTGCTTGGTACTCAGCAGCATCCTCCCAGTTAACTTAACAGGGCCCATTTCCAGCAGGCCAGTCATTTTTGTCTAGTGACCATATGGGATGACTGGTTAATTTGGATTTTTCCAACCGCATGAGATTCCAAATAATTTAACCCTCCGTGAATTTCAGCGTGGAGTTTAAAGTCAATAGGACATCCATTCCAAGAGGCTGTGAGATGTCTCCCACCCAGAATTGTATTTCTCTTAGGTAAAGACCAAATTGTACTTTAACTGGTCTGCTTTTGATTAGTTCAATTCTGTCCTCTAGCACCATATGTATATTTATGGATGTCAGTCAATGGCATTTTGCATTTTTGGACAATAGCCTTGGTTATGCATGTTAGTTCCATTCCTGTATCCAGCAAGAATTCAACTCGTTCATTGCCAATTAGTAGGTTAACATACAAGCAGTCTGTTCTTTGCTCTATCAAGGCAAACAAGGACTGCAGGGAAGGGCCTAGTCACTTTCGCGACCTTGCCCACACGTCCACTGTGTCCGAAGTTGTACTTCGAAGCTGCCCTGTTCTTTGTGAGGCTGTGGTTGGAATTGTTGTTGTTGTGGAGGCTGTATATGTCAACACTTTTTTTTGCACTGTTCCTTCTTACCACAGAACTGACATCTCATTTTATTACCTTGTGGTCGTGGTCCAGACCAATATCGCAGTGCATTTGCAGTCCCACTTGTCCTGTTGGTTAGCAGGTGTGGACAGTTGGTTTATCTGTACCAATCTTATTTGGACTTTGATATCTCGCTCCACTTGTTTGGCAGCTTGCATCAGGTCACTGTAGGAAATGGCAGCTTCACTCCAATTTGCTTTTGTTAGCCTCACCATTTTGGCAACATCTGCCTTCAAGCCATCCATGAATGCTGACTTCAGGGGGTCATACTTGATTTCCTCTATATTATCTTCAGTTATTCCTTGAAATCCTGAATAATTGATCCAAACCGTCCTATACCAGTCTTCATATTCAGAGACATCCTCTGAAGCCTTTTGTTTGCAATCGACCACTTTCCTCCAATCAATCTATGTTGGGGCCTGTTCTTTCAGCCATCTCTTAATTGCATTCCAACCACCTCTTAGGTCCTGTCTGTCATCTCCCATGCTGTCACCAATTCTCTCACTCAACTGCCTGTTTGCTGAGAAGACAACATAGTGGCCAAAATTTGGAGGTCATCATATGGATGCAGTTGGTATGTTCTTGATTCGTTGAAGTTCAGTCGAAGTTCTTAATTTTCCTTTTTTTAGGATGTGGAACTTCTCTGGACCACTTATCAATTTTTTTTTCTGGATCCAGTGGTTGATGGTAAACCTCTTGTCTCCTTTCATAATCTCCATTCTCATTCTTGCCTGCTTTGATTGCCTTTGTTCTTATTGGGGCAAGTTGTGACATGGCTGCCAGGCCAGTTCTCTCATTGTTGTCATCATCACTTGAGTCACCAGAGGTTTCTGTTGAGTCAGTGTTCTATCCATCCTGCAGTACCGTAGATTTCCAAAGGTGGCGCTGTTCCTTGGGTCTGTTTGCCATGTGCTGCAATTCTCCAGAGTCCCAAAGGTGGTGCTGTTCCTGGGGTCTGCTCAATGCTGTGCCCCTGGAAGGACCGCCCACTGAAAGTCCTGACTGTATTGGAGCTGATTCAGTCTGCCCTGGAGTTCCCCACATTTTGCATTAAGCTGGTTACATTTATTGCTTTATTTTCTCACTTGTTCAGTTAATGCAGAAAGTTGTTCTTTGAACTTTTTACTCTATCATACTGTTCCTTCAGCATGTTACACATTTCTTTCTTTTTCCCCAGTTGCTTGGTTAATTTATTTGCTTGCTCAGTCAATTCACTATGTGCTCACTTTAGTTCACAGGTTTGGCTTCTTAGCTTAGCACTCTCTCAATCTTTTTTAGTTTCCAAATTAATACAGATTAATATATCGATGTTTATACATGTAATACAAAGATCAAGAGAACAATCATGTCATGGATAATCATAAAGAACAAAAGTATATAAAAATCTGTAGATCCAACATCTGTTAGTGAATGAATATTAATGTAAAAGAAAAATATAAAATGAGAAAATCCCCAAAACAGTAAGAAAAATTATGAACAGTATATCAAACCAAACTAAGTTAAGTTTTTAAAAAAAACAAAAACGGGACTAAAATTTCTCAATAGAAACAGTGTAGCGGTTGCTACCACGGAATAAAACAAGACTCTACTCGGAGGATTGCCAAACAGAACTGGTTTATTTTCCCGCCTTGCGCGGGCCCTTTAAGGGAGAATGTTCCCGCCCAAAACAACCGGTAATGACGTAAGTCCTACATCATCAGGACTTTCCCGCGCGCGGGTTCTCCCTGTCGCTCAGAAAGACGAGGCCCGCCGCCATCTTGGGCCTCGTCGCTCCGATGCCGAGCGACCCGACTGCCGAGCCGGTTCGCCCGACTAGACGGTGAGTCGCCACAACAGCAATATTATGTTGTCAACTCTGTTCCTCTAAATTGAAAGGTTATTATAAGGAGATCTATATCATGTGAAAATATTGAATAAATGGACTCCAAACCTCCTCAAATTTAAGCGAAGGATCAACAGTACCACTCCTAATTTTTTCCAAGTTTAAACATGATATAGTTTGAGAGAACCATTGAATAGTAGGGGGTATTGGATCCTTCCATTTAAGCAAAATGGATCATTTGGCCATTAATGTAACAAAGTTAGCAGAGGCAGATAGATGGCCAGCTTAGCACACTCACTCTCAGATGCAGTGATTTGGCTTTTTAGCTCGGCACGCTCACGCTTTCTTAGCTCTGTTAATACTGCAATAGTCCAGCCAGTTTTTGCCTTTCCCGACCACATTTTCTGAATCCTTTTCATGGTTTGTTTCTTAACTCCAGCCATCGTTTTAGTTCAATCTCAATGAATACTCTTCACTTAGATGTTAATCACAGTTATCAAGAGTTTCAATCCAAAATATTTCAAATAGTAAGGTAAAATACAGTTTCCTTCTCACTCTTAAACTTCCTTCAGATGGTGTACTGAAGCAGAATCAGATGATTTTCCCCAACAAGTCAGAAATGGAAGATACTCAAATTGTTTTTCATAACCATCCTTTGCCAACTACACCAAAATTGTTGGATCCGGTTATTTTTGAATCCACAAGTTCTTTCAGGAGTCCAGGAATGAGTTGAAACAACTTGGTGCTTCACAAAGTTTTATTGGAAAGTTTAAAAACAAAGAAACAGTCACAGAGCACATGGCACTGTCTTTGATGAGCCGAGACAAAGGGAACAAAAGAAAGCTCCAGCCAGGGGAGAGGAAGAGCAAGAGAGAGATGAACAAAGTGACACCTTTTATACCTGAGATAAGAGATGCTCCTTAGCTAACAATAGTCCAATCAGGAAACCTATTAGATACTTGTGGCCTATTAGGTACTTGTGGCCAACCAATGAAAAAAACACATTCACCTGATGGATGAACCAATAAGCTATTAAGTGGCCATTCCTTGTGCAGCCACTGGAGGTGTATTTAAACACTATACATGTTTAAAGACTAATTAAAACAGTCAAATCCAACAGGAGCTTACCTTTTGCCTTCCAATCCACAGTCATACAATCCTCATTGAAGTTGGTGAGGCCTTGCATCTAATACCAAGGTCTACCAACACAGGATTCGAAGTGCTTCAGTTGCATAAGTTGGGGAATTTCAAAAAAAAAACATGGAATCCAGCAGTGGAATGAAATGACAGATGTGGTGTTCTGAATCTGCCATTTAAGTCCAGGACTTGTGTTTAACAGCACATGCAAAAATACCAGATTAACTGCTGTTTAAATGGCTAAAAACCACTAGTCCCATTCAGAAACAGTTAATAGAAGCCAATGAGTTTTGGCTCAATAAATTACAGCAGGTAAACTAATTAAAAAGACTTGGTATCAAGGGAATGTTATCCATGACCAATTATATTTTATGAAATAAAGAAGACAGGGCATGAGTTTGTTATAACAGCTCCATGTTGGGCCTGCAGAGACAGGTGAGCTCCCTAGCAACTACATCTATGGTAAATATCTGTAAGTTGAGGAACTTTGGCTTAAGTTTTTGAGCTAAGTCTGATTTCTAGATGTTGTGATGTATCTGGCAAGAGGCAAGTTACAGGAGGCAGTCACAGCCCTTCAGTTAGTAGCCTAAATGTCGACAACAGTCAGGGGCACTAGGATGTGAGTGGTGTGGGATGTTGTGATATAGAAACCTTGGGTTTTGGCTTTGTCCAACAGGTAGAAGATGCTTGGTGCTATGGCACATGTGATCAAAGAATATAGAGAAGATGGCCAACTGACCAGAAAGGTGGCAAAAAAAGTTGTTCATGTTTGCAAAAACAGAGTGTTCCAAGGCCATTTCAATTCCATTTCCCATTCCTACGATGACCTGTCCATCTTCTGCACTGCCAGTGTGAGGCCCAATGCAAATTAGAGGAACAGCACCTTGTATTCTGCCTGGCTATGAACCCATTGGTACAAACATTGAATTTTCCAATTTCAGGTAACCCTCCCCACCCCCCTCTCCCTGATCCTCCTCCAAGTCCTCCCATTTGTCACCTTTCCCATATTTTTCTTATTCCTCCAACCCCCTGCCTCCCCCTCCAACTGCCCTTCATAATGGTTCCCATGATCACCTTCCTTGTTCACATTCCAACACTAGTAGCCTTTGTTTCTGCTTATTACCCTCCAGCAGCTGTCTCTGCCTTCACCTCCCCCACCACCCTCCTTACTGACACCATCTTTCTTTTATCTGCCTCCATTTGCCTCTGTCTCCCAACTCCACCCCTCCTGCTCTCCTACTTGGCTCAACCTGCCTATCATACTTCACCTCCCACACCCCAGAGTCCACCCATCACCTTCATCTGTGTCTCACCACTCCTGTTCCCCTCCTTTTTATACTGGCTATCTCCCCTCTTAGTCCTTAGTCCTGATGCAGGGCTTCAACCTGAATTGTTAACAATTCTATTCTTTCCACCACACCACCCCCCCCCCCCCCCCCCCCCCCCCCGCCCCACGTAGATGCTGCTGAGCTCCTCCAGCAGATTGATTGTTTGCCCTATGGCTTTGTTGCTTACCTGCTACCAGAGAGAAATTGCAGAGTCAGAGAGTCATTGAGTAATACAGCATGGGAACAGGCATTCAGCCCAACTTGTCCATGCCGACCATGGTGCCCACCATGCTAGTCCCATTTGCCTGTGTTTGGCCCATATCCCTCAAAGCCCCTTGTATCCATGTATGTACCCAAATATCTTTTGAATATTGTTATTGTACCTGCCTCAACCACTTTCTCTGTCAGCTTATCCCTTGTATATGCATGATGAAGTTGCCCTTCAGGTCCCTTTTTAAATCTTTTGCCTCCTCACCTTAAACCTATGCCCTCTAATTTTTAGTTCCCCTTCCCTGGGGGGGAAAAGGTGATGTATGTTCTCCCTATCTATGCCTGTCATGATTTTATACACCTCTATAAGGTCACCCCTCAATCTGCTATGCTCCAAGGAATAAAATCCCTAGCCTGGCAAATCTCTCCCTTAAACTCGGGCCCTCTAGTCCTGCAGCATCCTCAGATCTTCTGTGTACTCTTTCCAGTTGAATAATGTCTTTCCTATAACAGGGTGATCAAAACTGTATGTAATACTCCAAGTGCGGTCTCATGAACATCTTGTACAACAGCACTGGAATTGTGAGTGCTGTAACATAGCATCCCAACCCCTGTAATCAGTGCCCTGACTGATGAAGGCCACTGTGCCAAATGCTGCCTTCATCACCCTGTCGACCTGTGCTGCTTTCAAGGAACAATGTACTTGTACTCTTGGGTCCCTCTGTTCTACAACACTCCAAAGGGCCTGTGAAAATCCTACCCTGGTTTGACTTTCCAAAATCCAATACTTCATACTTATCCAAATTGCCGTTTGCCAATCCTCAGCCCACTTGCCTAGCTCATCAAGATCACCCTGTAATTTTTGATAACCACCTTCACTGTCTACAATACCACCTAATTTGTATTCAGGGGCTGAGAGGAACTTCGAATGGGAAGGGATAGATCCAGTTGTCATGGTCAATGAAATAACAAAAGCATTGCTGAAATGAAACCTAAAGTTCTATAGAGAGAGTATGAGGAGTCAGAGTCTAACTTGGCAATTAAAACTGCAAAGATTATGCTCATTGGAGCACCATGCAAATTGGCATAAGATGAGGCAGATCAGAGAATTGAAAAATGTAGGTCACAGGACAGCATGGGGACCAAACAGTTTTGACAAGTGGAACACCAGGACCAGTACTGATAAAGATGTTCTATTGGGACAGGTTTCACTTGAATCATCCTGGGACAACTAACACAACAAATCTAATAACTACAGATTAAGATAAGACTTAAAATTAAGTAATGATGTAGATTAAACTTGTGGATGAATCGAAATTCGAAGAGAGGGGGCATGTCATGGAGTTGTAGGACACAGAAACAGGCACTTCAACCCACCCTGTCCATGCTGACGCTTTTGCCTGTATTGTGTATGCATCCTTTTATGCCTTGCCCATTTGTTCTTGTCAAAATGCCTCTTAAAAGTAGTGCAGGCATCTGATTCCACCACTTCCTCTGGCAGTGTGTTTCAGATATCAATTACTCTACTTTTTTTTAAAAGAAATCCCCTCAGTTCCCTTTCAAAACACCTTCTCACCCAAACCTATATCCTTGTTTTTGATACCCCCACCAGATGGAGCACAGTGGGTAATGAAAAACAAAATGTAATGGGAAGAGACAAAATATTTAACAGAAGTAATGCAGCAATGAGTTGGGGAAAAATGGTAGCAAGTCATAACTGAAGGCACTTTATCTGAATGTGTAAAGCATTTGTAATAAATTAGGGGCACAACCATTAAAGCAGATATGGTTATAAGGGGACTAAGGCTGGGAATTGAATATTGGAAGGTACTCTGTTGCAGAAATGGGCAGAATGGAAAAGAAGGGAGTGGAGGTGGCTAGCTCTGATAATAAAGGATGATATGAAGAAAGGATCTTAGCTTGGAAGATTAGGGAATAGAATCAGTTTGGGTGGAGTTAAGATATAACAACAGTCCCATTTGACTGTTTGGCCTATCCATCCAAACCTTTCCTATCCACATACCTGTCCAAGTGCCTTTTAAATGCTGTTAATGTACCTGACTCACCCACTTCCTCTTGCAGCTTATTCCAGAAACTGAATACCCTCTGGGTGGAAAAAGTTGCTCCTCAGGTTCCTATTAAATTCCTTCTCCCTCACCTTAAACCTATGCTCTCTAGTTCTTGATTTCCCAACCCCAGGAAAAAGACTATGAGCATTGACCCTATCTATGCCCTCCATGATTTTGTATACCTTTTATAAGATCATCCCTCTGTCTCCTATGTCCAATGAGGAAAAAGTCACAACCTGCTCAACTCAATCATTGGCATCCTGGCAATGTACTCAAATCTCCTTTGCACCCTTTCTAGCTTTCCTATAGCAGAGTTACCAAAACTGAACTCAATATTCCAAATGTGGCCTCACCAATGTCTTGTACAGCTGCAACATAACATCTCAACTTCTATACTCAGTGCCCTGAATGATGAAGGGCAGAGTGTCAAAAGCTGCCTTCACGCCACTTTCGGGGAACTATGGACTTGTACCCCTAGATCCCTCTGTTCTATAGCATTCCCTCGGACCCTACCATTCACTGTGAATGTCCTACCCTTGTTCGTCTTCCCAAAATACACCTCACACATCCGAATTGAACTCCATTTGCCATTCCTAGGCCCACTTACCCAGCTCTTTAGATCCCTTTGTAAATTCTGATACCACCTTCACTGTCTACAACACCTATTTTAGTGTCACCTGCAAACTTACTAATCATGCCTTTGTACATTTTCATTGAAATCATTGATATAGCTGACCTAGGAATGGGCCTAGCACCGATCCCTGGGAACACCACTAGTCATGGGCCTCCAGTCCAAAAAAAAAAACAACCTTCCACCATCACACTCTGCTTCCTACCATCATAGTCATTGTGTATCCAACTAGCTATCTCTCCCTGGATTCTCTGCAAACTAACTTTCCATAGCAGCCTATCATGTGGAACTTTATCAAAGGTCTTGCTGAAGTCAATATAGACTACGTCTTCTGACCTGCCCTCATTGACCTTTTTGGTTACTTCACAAATTTGATTGAGTTTTTTTGAAATGATCTCCCATATACAAAGCCATGCTGACTATCCCTAATCAACCCATCTTTCCATGTATATTTATTCCCTCAGGATGTAGGCAAATTAATCTACAAAGGGACATGGACAGCTTGTGTGAATGGATCAAAGCATGGAAATAAAGAGTAATAAGGAGGAATGTGATATTAAAAAGTGGAGTACTATTAAATGTTGTATTGGACAAATCTATCCATCTCATCTTTAAGTGAACTTGAAGACTACTTGTTAAAGTCTGTGACCTTGTGCAGGAAACAACTACTTGCTACACACGAATACCAACTTAAATGCAAATGTTAGCCTTTTGAAAACGTGCTGGAATACAAGAGTAATCAGGTCTTAGTACAATTGCACAGGGGTTTCTATAAGACCACATCTAGAATATTGGATCCAGTTTTAGTTTGCTTAATAAAGGAAAGATAAATATTCTTGGAGATGGTACTCTCTGGAGTTTAGAAGAATGAGAAGGGGTTCAGTTGAAATGCAAGATTGAGGGGGCTTAAGATGGTAGATGGTCTGAAGAGGATTTCCCAAGTGAGGAGAATAGAAGGGGCATGGTCTCCATATTAGAGGTCAATCACCTTGTCTAAAAGATAAGTAATTTCTTCTGAGGGTTGTGAATCTTTGGAATTTGCTATTCCAGATTTGTCATTAAGGCTAAGAAAGGTAGATTTTTGAACCATGGGAATCAACATGGGGATCAAGCTGGAAAGTCCAGTTGACCTTATTGAAAAGTGGGCCAGATTTAAAGGACAATGTTGGTGACCCTTGCTCCTGTTTTTTCTGTACTTGTATGTTCTAAGTTGGAGATTCCTTTCTTCACTACTCTTTGATCCTTGTGAATCACCGATTTGGGAAGTATTCTTTATTGTGGCCAAAAACCTAACAAGAAAAAGGGGCCACATTTTTCAGAGGAACTACTGGCTTAGCTCCCAGTCCCAGCTCCTCCTCCTCCTCCCCATCAATGACCTAACTCGTTGGCTATGATGGTGTTCTAAGAAAGCAACATAGGATCATGGTCATCGAATTGTACAGCACAGAAACGGGACTTTCAGAGAACAAACCAAATGGCTGTTGGTTTGTTGTCTTCATTCAAATTGATCTGAATCTATTGCTATCTAACAGGCCCTATTTGTGGTTAATAGCTACATGGAAAAAGCTTCATTTTAACTTGTGATCTTGGTCTTGTATTTTATGCTTGAAGTCAAAAGTTGAGAATGGAACGTCATCTACAATAGAATGCTTGATTTATGCAAGTGAGAATGCGAAAGGCTATTAAGTAAATTCACGTATAAGGTAATAGTAATTCGATTATAACCATTAAGCTCTTCAGATAATATAACCTGGTAATATTTGGAGGATAATCCTTTTCATCAGAAAATTTCATCAATTTGCTCTCAATCCCAATGGCATTACGTAGTGACTTGTCAGTTATTTGTTGCACCATTTGTTTAAATGGATGTAATAAAGCTCTAATAATCTGCTATCTGACTATTTGGGAATCCCAATGGCGTGGCATCTGGCTTGCCAGGAAACTAAGGAGAGATTAAATTGAAATGTTTTTCAACAAAAAGTTTAGTGCCTTGTCAGGGTGACTGGAAAGGTTTTTTTTATCTTTGCAGATATCAGTAACTTGTGGACATTGATTTAATTTAACTGCTAGAAGATTTGGTGTGGAATTGAGGACAAAAACATCTGATACTTCGCTTCCAAGGCCTTGTTATGACTCCACACAATTTCTCTGGCATTAAAGTAGCCTTACAATGTTAGTGTCTGATGGTTTTTGAAGAAGTAACCAAGATAATTGAGGGCAGGGTGGTGGATGTTGTCGACGTGGATTTTAGCAAGGCCTTTGACAAAGTCCCACATGGAAGGCAAATCATAATCATATTTATACAGCACTGAAACGGGCCCTTTAGCCCAACTAGTCCACGCCAACCAAGATTCCAATTTAATCTAGTCCCACTTACCTGCATTTGGCTAATATCCCTCTAAAAGGGATAGTCTGGAAGGTTAGATCACATAGGATCTTGGGACAGCTAGCTAACTAGATAGAGGATTGGCTGATGGTAGGAAGCATCAAGAAGTACCATCACTGATGTAGGAAGCTACCATAGGATGATGGTAGGGTGATAGTGAAAGGATGTTTCTTAAAATGCAGGCATGTGACTAGTGGTGTGCCACGGATCGGTCCATTGTTGTTTGTCATTTATATAATCTATTTGGATGAGGATGTATAAGGCATGTGTAGTAAGTTTGCAAGTAAATAAGTTAGTGAATTGTCAATGATACCACACCTAAAATAGGTGGTATCATAGACAACAAAGAAGGTTTATCAGGATTTACAGGAGGATCTTGATCAGCTAGGTAAGTGGGCTGAGGAATGGCAAATAGTGTCCAATTCTGATAATTGCAAGGTGTTGCACTTTGGGAAGTCAAACCAGGGTAGGACATGTACAGTGAAGGGTAAGGCCCTGGGGAGTGTTGTGGAACAGAGGGATCGAGGAGTACAAATATATAGTTCCCAAAATGTGTCACAAGTGGACAGGGTGGTGAAGAAGGTGCTTTGGCATGTTGGCCTTCAGTCAGGGTATTGAGTATAGGGGGTTCAGATGTTATGTTGCAATTGTACATGACATTGGTGAGGACATACTTGGAGTATTGTGTACAGTTTTGGTTCCCCTGTTGTAGGAAAGACAGCACTAAGCTGGAAAGAGTGCAAAGAAGATTTATGAGAAAGTTGCCAGGACTTGAGAACCTGAGTTAGAGGCTGAGCAGGCTAGGACTTTATTCCTTGAAGTGTAGGAAACTGAGGGGTGACTTTAGAGATGTATAAATCATGACGGGCATAGTCGGTGAATGCGCAGTCTTTTTTCCAGAGAATGGGAATCAAAAATATTGGGCATAGGTTTAAGGTGAGAGGGGAAAGATTAAAAAGGGACCTGAGAGGTGGCAACTTCACACAGAGGGTATATGTAACAAGCTGCCAGAGGAAGTGGTTGAAGCAGGTACAATAAACAACATTTAAATGACATTGGGACAGGTACATGGATAGGAAAAGAAAAGAGGGATATGGGCCAAGAGCAGACAAACTGGATTAGCTTAGACTGAGATCTTGGCCAGCATGGATGAACATAGAACATTACAGCACAGTACAGGCCCTTTGGCCCACTATGTTGTGCTGACATTTTATCCTGCTCTAAGATCTGTGTAACCCTTCCCTCCCATACAGTCCTCCATTTTTCTATCATTCATGTGTCTACCTAAGAGTCTCTTAAATGTCCCCAATGTATCTGTCCCCACAACCTCTGCAGGCAGTGCATTCCATGCACCCATCACTTTTTTTTGGGGGAAAAAAACAAACTTACCCCTGGTATCCCCCTTATACCTTTCTCCAATCACCTTAAAATTATGTCCCCTCGTGTTAGCCATTGTTGCACTGGGAAAAAGTCTGTCTACTTGATCTATGCCTCTTATTATCTTGTACACCTCTATCAAGTCACCTCTCACCCTCCTTTGCTCCAAAGATAAAAGCCCCAGCTCACTCAACTTACCCTCAAGACATGCTTTCCAATCCAGGTAATTCTCCTCTGCACCCTCTCTAAAGCTTCCACATCCTTCCTATAATGAGGCAACCAGAACTGAGCACAGTACTCCAAGTGTGGTCTAACCAGAGTTGTACAGAGCTGCAACATTGGTTGGGATAAGTTGGGTAATGGGCTTGTTTCCATGCTGTATTACTCTGACTCTAGTGAAAGTTGGCTGATGGAGAAGTTTAATTGTAAGGTTCATAGAACAGTGTTATCCTTGTGTAAAACCACTCTGAAACTGGTGTGTTCCATGTTCTCATGGTTGTTGGCATGTAGCCCAGTGGGTTTGGTCCAGAGTGGAATAGGGGCTGAGTTATCAGATCAAACAAAACTTGCCAAAAACTGAATTCTGTAATGGGTGCGAAGATGCTCAGAAATGGGTAAAGTGTTGCTATATTGTTGCTTAAGCCAACTTCATTTTTTCCAGTTATGCAGCACCATTTTCTTTTAGAGTTCTATGAAAGAATTTCTCAGCCAGTGTGTTTCTAAATGAGAAGTATGGTGAACAAACTAGAAAAATTATTTTTATTTCCTTCTGCTTTTTGCAAAGCTGCTTGGAGCCATTCATGCTTAAATATATTCAATCATATTTGTAGATGTGACGTGCTTTGACTGGAAAATTTGAATATTCTGATTTTTATAAAACTGGTTTGGCACTTTTAAGTGTTTCATGATAATGAAAGCAGATTAAAAATCAAAGTAGATCACAATACATTATTCATTAAAAGTTGTGGATTGACCTCCTTTCATGCGAAGAGTTCTAGAGAATTTCATGCATCTGTGTTAGAAAGCATTGAAGTATCCTATTGTTCTGAGCATATTTCTCATGTGAATTGTTTACATAGATGTTCATTAAGAGCTGCTGAAGTACATCTGACATGCTTTAGCCAAAGGAACTTCACTGATTTATTCTGAGAGTACCTCACTGATCAAATTCAATTATTTGGTGGGCATTAAATATATCTGATTGTTGATTGACATCAGAACAGCAAATCTCTTTGCAGCTGACTGCTGCATCCCTATCCCAGTATCCTTTGCATGATTTGCTGCAGTCTGTTAGCACAGCAAGAAAGATGTACCAAGTAAAAATGGTTTTGTTTTCAGACTTTTGGGTCTTTATAAGCCAGTGAAACGCTGTTTTAGAAAAGTTATTACTATAAACAGATAAGAGTCACCACTTTTCTGTTTTTTATTGTTTTTTTTTGTCCTCTTTATGTACATGGAGCATCACTGCGTGAAGAAAGATATGCCTTTGCTCTAAGAATGGCTGTATTATGGTAGGATTTGCATGACATTGAAACAAAATTCAACACAATAGCTAGAAACAAGATCTTCTGGTTATCTAATGGCTATCTAAAAGTCTATATCTGTAAGTCTTTATTGGATTATTTAATGCATGTCGTGCATTGGACTCTTCTGTGATGGATATGCATTTCTATGAGAGTGTGGGTAGGATTTATTGGTAAATAATGAATTATTGCTGGCTTCTGAATTTTACATGGGATGGGAGCCCATAGACATGAGCTTGATGTGTTTGCCTCTTTGATTTGGAAATTTATTTTTCGTTTTGTAATCTGCCTATAAAATGTTTTTTACTTTGCAACGGTCATTATTTAATTTCTCACCACATACCACTGCAGTGATGCCAGTTCCTTCTGCAAAACCTCCGTAATAACCCCTGTTAAATCCGTTCTGTCAGCAAAAGGCATTTTGGCAGACTTGAGTTAAATTCAAAATCAATTCAAATATGGAGCCAAAAGTGGATGCTTAATTCCCTATTGTTTCTAACTATTTGGCAATTTCCAGAGATTCAAAGTGAAGAATGGTCACAATAAATTATATAAAAGTACATATCCAGATATGCTTAATTTTTACACACGTAAAACTCCATTAATCAAACATGCTTGGGATGTTGGTGGTGCTGGATTAGCAGATTGTGCAGGCTTTTAGATGTTATTACAATTAATACTTCAGCTCGGTTCAATGCACTTTTGTTTGGATATTACCTAATTGAATAACACATTATTCAGGGCTTCGGTGCATTTCAAGATGGTGTGGGGAGCAGGTCCCTGGTGCATCAAATGCTGAACAATTGGGATTTCTGAATCATCGGATAGTGGATTGTAGTGGATTTCACTGTAGTGGTTTTCGTGGAAAGCATCAAATGTCTAATGTAAAAAAAAGGATACTAATGATTCCCTGACTTTAAAAAATCTCCTTTTGAAATGAGATGCTAATTATTAAATAAAAATAATGAAAAATTCGACCAATTCCAGCAAAAAGATGCAGAAGGATATTTTCCTTTTTGGTAATTTTAGTACAAAAGGAGCATGCATTGTGATCTAGTCTAAGCTTGATGAATGTAGGATAATAAAGTCTCTGATGATTAATCTGTTAAAACCATAGTCTTTGTTGTGGTAACAATATGAACTATTCTGGTTTATTGACCAGATTGGGAGTAAGTAGTGCAGAGCAGAACAGCACAGCAGAGATGATATCCATACTCAGAACATCCAAAGGGGAAATAAAGAAGTTGCACTGATATAGAGCCCATCATAACCTCGGGACATCCCAAAGTGCTTCACAGTCAGAGGTATTTATAAAATGTGGATAGTTTTGTAATGCATCCTGTTCTGTGTGTAGCAAGGTCCCAAACAGAAATGTGATAAATGGAAAATATGTATGTTTGAGGGATAAATATTGATCAGGAATTGGAAAACTCCCTGTATTTCATTTTTATTCACTTTTCAGGATTTGAACATTTCTTGAGGGACTGCATTTTCTTTCTGGTGAAGATATTCTCATAATGTTGTGGGGTCAGGAGAAAGACTTGAAGTTGGAACCAATGATGATGAATGAATGGCAATTTCTAAATTGGGATGATATGACTTTAGGGGGAACATGCAGTTGGTGGTGTTCCTTTTGCAGTTGGTTCTGTCCTTTGTGCTCATAAGGGTCATGGATTTGGAAGATGCTTTCAGAGTGGCTCAAGTGAATAAATACCATGCATTTTCTGAGTGGCACACACTGCAGTTGCAGTGCACTGGTGTTGAAAGATTGGATGGAGTACCAATGAAGCATTTTATTTTGTTATGCATGATGCTGAACATCTTGTATTGATGGAACTGCATTTGTCTGGTAAGTGGAGAGTATTCCATCACTCTCCTGACTTGTGCCTTGTAAGAGGTGAGTTGATCACTGTATGACTCACCTCCTCAGACTGGAGGCCTGTGACTAGTGGTGTGCCTCAGGTATCTGTGCTGGGGCCATTGTTGTTTGTTGTCTATATCAATGATCTAGATGATAATGTGGTAAATTGGATCAGCAAGTTTGCTGATGACACTAAGATTGGAGGTGTAGTGGACAGCGAGGAAGGCTTTCAAAGCTTGCAGAGGGATCTGAACCAACTGGAAGAATGGGCCAGAAAATGGCAGATGGCATTTAATGCAGACAAGTGTGAGGTGTTGCATTTTGGAAGGACAAATCAAGGTAGGACATACACAGTAAATGGTAGGGCACTGAGGAGTGCGGAGGAACAAAGGGATCTGGGAGTTCAGATACATAATTCCCTGAAAGTGGCGTTGTAGGTAGACAGGGTTGTAAAGAAGGCTTTTGGCATCCTGGCATTCATAAATCAAAGTATTGAGTATAGGAGTTGGGATGTTATGGTGAGGTTGTATGAGACATTGGTGAGGCCAAATTTGGAGTATTATGGCAGTTCTGGTCACCTAACTATAGGAAGGATATGTAAGATTGAAAGAGTGCAGAGAAGGTTTACCAGAATGTTGCCAGGTCTTCAGGAGTTGAGTTACAGGGAAAGATTGAACAGGTTAGGACTTTATTCCTTGGAGTGTAGAAGAATGAGGGGAGATTTGATAGAGGTTTACAAAATTATGAGGGGTATAGACAGAGTTAATGCGAGTAGGCTCTCTCCACCTAGGTTAGGAGAGATAAGTACGAGAGGACATGGCTTTAGGGTGAAATGGGAAGAGTTTAGGGGGAACTTCACTCAGAGTGGTGGGAGTATGGAACGGGCTGCCATCTGATGTAGTGAATGCAGGCTCACTCTTGAGATTTAGGAATAACTTGGATAGATACATGGATGGGAGAGGTCTGGAGGGTTATGGACTGGGTGCAGGTAAATGGGACTAGTGGAGTACAGTTTCAGCACAGACTAGAAGGGCCGAATGGCCTGTTTTCTGTGCTGTAGTGTTCTATGGTTCTATAGGGAAAATGTTAGAATTGGGCAGCTTTGTGTAAGGGAAATCTTTGAAGAAATGTGCTGTAGGTAAGAGGAATTGGTGGATGCACTAAGGTTTCCAGAAGCCATTTGATAAGTTTCCACATTATAAGTTATTGTATAAAATAAAAGTTCATGTAGGTAATGTAATGGCATAGGTAGAAGGTTGGTTAACAGAAAACACAGCAGCCATAGATGGGGTGTGTGTGTGTGGTTGGCAAGACGTATCAAGTGGTGTGCCACAAGTATTGGCTCTCAACTTTTACAATTTATATAATGACTTGGATGAAGGGACTGAAAGTATATTTGTTAATAACACAATAAGTAAGTTGTAGCTTCCTTTTGTCCCTTCACAAAACAAAATATGCTAAGTGAATGGGCAAATGGGATATAATGTGAGGTTGCCCATTTTTGGCAGGAAAAATAAAAATCATATTATCTAAATGGGGAGACATTGCAAAACTCTGAACAGAGCTCTTTGTTAACCATTAGAGATGTGGTTGCAGATGACCAAGTCAGCAAACTGAATATTTGGAGGTAATTGACATTTTAGAAGGGCAGGCAGAAAGGAAAAGGGAATGGAGTAGCTCTGTTCATCACTGCAGTGGTGAGGAAAGAAGTGGCTCAGAAGCTCAAGTTGGGAGTCCCCAAAAACTGTCTTCTAAGAATGGAACTGTAATAATAATGGATGATCTTAATCGTGATGCTGATTTGACAAATCAAATTGGCGAGAGAGGCCATAAGGATGAGATCGTGGAGTGTATTTAGAGGGGTTTCTTCAAACAGTGCTGTGAGAAACTAACCAGGGAATGGAGAGGATTTTTAGTGATGCGAAGATATAAGCATTAGGAACAGCATGGCTTTGTGCGGGACAAGTTGTGTCTTATGAATTTGATTGACTTTTTTGAGGAGGTGACAAAGATGATCAATGAAGATAGAACTGTGGATGTTGTCTACATGGATTTTAGTAAGGCATTTGACAAGGTTGCTCATGGGAGGCTCATCAAGAAGATTGATGCATGGGATCTGCGGTGAATTGGCTGTTTGGATTCAGAATTGGCTTCTCCAAAGAAGATGGAGGGTAGTGGACGATGGGTCTTATTCTGGCTGCAGGCTATAAATTCATAGAGTTGTACAGCACAGAAAAAGGCCCTTTGGCCTGTACTTGGCCATGCTGTATATTCAAGCTAATTGCATTTCCCAGCACTTGGCCCATATCCCTCTAAACTCTTGTCATCTATATACCTGTCCACATTCTTAAATGTATTTAATGTACTTGCCTCAACAACTCCCTCTGGCAGCTGGTTCCATATATCTACCACCCGTTGTGTATAAAAGAAGGAAAAAAAAGTTGCCCCTTGGGTTGTTTTTAAACCTTTCGCCTCCAACCTTAAAACTATATCCTCCTCGTTTTCAATTTCATAACGCTGGGGAACAAAGATCACTCACCCTATCTAGGTCTGAAAGGTGTTTTTTCCGCAGGAATCCATACTGGGGCATCTGCTGTTTGTGATGCGTATAAATAAATGACTTGGATGAAAATGTGTATGGGTGGGTTAGTAAGTTTGCAGATGACAAAGATTGGTGGCTTGTGGATAGAGTGGAAGATTGCCAAAGGATACAGCAAAATATAGAACTGTGAGATCCAGGGCAAGTGGCAGAAGTGTCTGTCAGTGAGCACTTTGTGTCAAGTGACCATAATTCTGAGTTTTTAAAATACTTATGGAGAAGGATGTGACCAGTTCACAGGTTAAGGTCCTGAAATGGGGCAGAGTAGAGTTTGGAGTCATTGGATAGGATCTTGCAGAGGTTCATTGGGTGAGATTGTTTGCAGGGAAAGGAAGGTCTGCCAAGTGGGGGGCCTTCAAAAGTATGATATCAAGAATTTGGGGCCTGCACGTTCCTGTAAGGGTGAAGGGCAAGGCTGGCAAGTTTCCGGAACCCCTGGTTGATGAGAGAGATTGAGGGAGATTATTAAGAAAAAGAAGGAGGCATACTGCACTTTAGCAATTGGGAACTAGTGACTACAAGAAGTGTTAGGAGTGCACTTAAGAGAGTAGTAGGAGGGCAAAAAGAGGATATGAGAAGGATCTGGCAAGCAAGGTGAGGCAAAATCCCAAGAGATTCTATTGGTATATTAAGAGTAAGAGGTTGGCTAGGGCAAGAATAGGTCCCCTAAAAGATCAGCATGGTTGTCTCTGTGTGGAACCAAAGGAGATTGGAGAGATTTTTAATGGACAAAAAAACTTAGGAGGCTTTGTGGGTTTCGTTTTGGAAGACTTTGGAGCAGATAAATTTTTCTTCTTTTTAATAGGGTTTTAATTATAAGGGTTAGTTTTTAATAGGGTTGTTATTATTAGGGTTAGATTTTTATAAGGTCCTTTAAGTGTTTTATAAGTTTTAATCAGGAGGAGTGGGGGCAGGTGCGGCGTGGGCAGTTTAAAAAGCAAACTGCCATATCCAGTGGGCAGTGTTGGAGCAAGGAGCAGAGTGGTCAGGCTTTGGCTTAAGGGGCTTCGGCATAAAGGAGCAAGGCAGGTGAGTAGCTCGTAGGTGGGTAAAAGTAAGGTTTATCTGTTACAAAATTTTAAGTAGGAAAAATTAGGGGGGGAAAGAAAAGGAATTAGTTCAGATGGAGGACATGGTGGTATGCTGCAGCTGCTTGATGTGGGAACTTGTGGACTTTGCTGCGGTCCAAGATGGCCACATCTGCACTAAGTGCTTGAGGCTGGAGGAACTTACGCTCAGAATTGACGAGCTGGAGTTGCAGCTTCAAACACTGCGCAACATCTGGGAGGGGGAGAGTTTTGTAGATACTATACATAAGGAGACAGTCACACCCCCCCCCCCCCCCCCCCCTTAGAGCAGGTAATTCTGGAGTCCAGGAAGTAGGTAGGATGGTGACTGTCAGGGGAGGGAAAAGGAAAAAGAAAACTAACAGGCAGATAGAACAGAGGACCCCAGAGGCTGTTCCCCTCAGTAACAGGTTTTCCGCTTTGGAGGCTGTTGAGGGAGATGACTTGCTGGGGCCTAGCAGCAGTAGCCAGGTCTATGGCACTGGGACCGGTCCTGCTGCTCAGAAGGGAAGGGAGGAGAAGAGAAGGCAGTAGTGATAGGGGACTCGATAGTCAGGGAAACAGGAGGATCTGTGGCAGTGAGCATGATTCCCGGATGGTATATTGCCTCCCAGGTGCCAGGGTCCAGGATGTCACTGATCGGGTCCACAGGATTCTAGAGCGGGAGGGAGAACAGCCAGAAGTCGTGGTTCATGTTGGTATCAACAACATAGGTAGGAAGAGGGATGAGGTCCTGAAAAATGAGTTTAGCGAGCTAGGCAGAAGGCTGAAGGACAGAACCTCGGGCAGCGATCTCGGGATTGCTGCTGGTGCCACGCGATAGTGAAGGTAGGAATAGGAGGAGATGGCAGATAAATGCGTGGCTGAGAAGTTGGTGCAGGAGGGAGGGTTTTAGATTTTTTGATCATTGGGATCTCTTCTGGGGAAGGTGGGACCTGTACAGAGGGGACAGGTTACACCCGAACTTGAGGGGGGCCAATATCCTTGTGGCCAGGTTTGCTAGGGTGGTTCAGGAGGGTTTAAACTAATCGCGAGGGGGAAGGGAACGGGAGGAGTAGGTGAGAGGAAGAAGGGGATGGGGAAAAGTCAGATCTGACAGGTAGAGAGGCTTTGAGGAAGGAGGAGCAGAGTACAGGCTACAAAAGTAGTAAGGTGGATGGGCTAAAGTGCACTTACTTGAATGCGAGAAGCATCAGGAATAAGGGAGATGAACTGAGGGCTTGGATAAGTACATGGGACTATGCTATTGTGGCTATTACAGAGACCTGGCTGACATCGGGGCAGGAATGGATATTGAATATTCCTGGTTTTCAGTGATTTAAAGGGGATGGGGGGGTGAGAAGAGGAGGGGTGGTGATACTGGTCAGGGACACTGTTATAGCTGCAGAAAGGGTAGATAATGTAGAAGGATCCTCTCTAGAGTCAATATGTGTGGAAGTTAGGAACAAGAAAGGGGCAGTTACCCTTCTGGGAGTATTCTATAGGTCCTCCGGTAGCAGTAGGGATACTGAGGAGCAGATTGGGAGGCAGTTTTTGGAGCGATATGAAAATAACAGGGTTATTATAATGCGAGACTTCAACTATCCAAATATTGACTGGCACCTGCTTAGTGCCAAAGGTTTAGACTGGGCGCAGTTTAAGTGTGTCCAGGATGGATTTCTGACAGTATGTTGACAGGCCAACTAGAGGGAATGCCATATTAGATCTAGTTTCAGGTAATGAACTGGGTCAGGTGACAGATCTATCGGTGGGTGAGCATTTGGGGGACAGTGACCATTGCTCCATAACCTTTAGAATTGTCATGGACAGGGATAGGAGCAAAGAGGACGGGAAGATATTTAATTGGGGAAAGGTGAATTATGAGGCTATAAGGCAAGAACTTGGGAGTGTAAATTGGGATGACATTTTTGAAGGGAAATGTACTATGGAGATGTGATTGTTGTTCAGGGATCCCTTGCAGGATGTTGGGGATAAATTTGTCCCGGTGAGGCAGAGAAGGAATGATAGGGTGAAGGAACAGTAGGTGACGAGAGAGGTGGAACAACTAGTTAGGAAGAAGTGGGCAGCATACATACGATGTAAGCAGCAAGGATCGGACAGGGCTCGTGAGAAATATAGAGTAGCAAGGAAGGAGCTTAAGAAAGGGCTGAGGGGAGCGAGAAGGGGACATGAAAAGGCTTTGGCGAGTAGGGTTAAGGAGAATCCCAAGGCTTTTTTCTCGTATGTAAAGAGCAGAAGGATGGTTAGGGTAAAGGTAGGACCGATTAGAGACAAAGGTGGGAAGATGTGCCTGGAAGCTGTGGAAGTGGGTGAGGTTCTCAATGAATACTTCCCTCCTTGGTGAATACTGAAGAGGGGTCTTGATGATGCTGAGGACAGTGTAGGTGAGGGTAATGTTCTGGAGTATATAGATATTAAGAGAGAATGTGTTGGAGTTGTTAGAAAATATTAGGACAGATATGTCCCTGGGGCCTGATGGAATCTTCCCCAGGCTGCTTCGTGAGGCGAGGGAGGAGATTGCTGAACCATTAGGATGTTTGAGTCCTCGTTGTCAACGGGCTTGGGACTGGAGGGTGGCAAATGTTGTCCTCCTTATTCAAAAAAAACATAGTAGGGATAGTCCAGGGAATTACAGACTGGTGAGCCTTACAACTGTGGTGGGTAAGCTGTTGGGAAGGATTCTGAGAAATAGGATCTGTGAGCATTTGGAGAAACATGGACTGATTAGGGACAGCCAGCATGGCTTTGTGAAGGGAAGATCTTGCCTCTCAAGCCTGATAGGGTTCTTTGAGGAGGTGACCAGGAAGATTGATGAGGGTAGTGCAGTGGATGTGCTCAAGGCATTTGACAAAGTTCTACATGGTAGGCTTCTTCAGAAGGTCAGAAGCCAAGGGATCCGGGGAAGCTTGGCTGTGTGGATTCAAAATTGGCTTGCCTGTAGAAAGCAGAGGGTTGTGGTGGAGGGAGTGCATTCGGATTGGAGGGCTGTGACTAGTGGTGTCCCGCAGGGATCAGTTCTGGGACCTCTACTTTTCGTGATATTTATTAACGACTTAGATGAGAGGATGGAAGGGTGGGTTAGCAAGTTTGCAGATGACACAAAGATTGGTGGTGTTGTGGATAGTGTGGAGGGTTGTCGAAGCTTGCAGAAGGATATTGATAGGATGCAGAGCTGGGCTGAGAAGTGGCAGATGGAGTTCAATCCAGAGAAGTGTGAGGTGGTACACTTTGGAAGGACAAACTCCAAGGCGGAATACAAGGTAAATGGCAGGATTCTGGGCAGTGTGGCGGAGCAGAGGGATCTGGGGGTTCATATCCACAGATCACTGAAAGTCGCCTCGCAGGTGGATAGGGTAGTTAAGAAAGCTTATGGAATGTTAGCTTTCATAAGTCGGGGGATCGAGTTAAGAGCCACGAAGTGATGATGCAGCTTTACAAAACTCTGGTTAGGCCACACTTAGAGTACTGTTTCCAGTTCTGGTTGCCTCATTATAGGAAGGATGTGGAGGCGTTGGAGAGGGTGCAGAGGAGATTTACCAGGATGCTGCCTGGATTGGAGAGTATGGATTATGAGGAGAGACTAAAGGAACTAGGGCTGTTCTCATTGGAGAGGAGGAGGAGGAGGATGAGGGGAGACATTATCATTATCATGAGGTATACAAGATATTAAGAGGAATAGATAGAGTGGACAGGCAGCGCCTCTTTCCCAGGGCGCCAATGCTCAAAACAAGAGGACATGGCTTTAAGGTAATGGGTGGGAAGTTCAAGGGAGATGTCAGAGGGAGGTTTTTCACCCAGAGTGGTTGGTGCATGGGATGCGCTGCCTGGGGTGGTGGTACATTGGTTGAGTTCAAGAGATTGTTAGATAAGCGCATAGAGGAATTTCAGTTAGAGGGATATGTGGGAGGAAGGGGTTAGATAGTCTTAGGAGTGGTTTGAAGGTCAGCACAACGTGGTGGGCTGAAGGGCCTGTATTGTTCTATGGTTCTATGGAATATTTCTCTTCAGTTTTTACTGTGGCGAAAAACGATGGAAGCTAAGGAAATGGGGCAAATGAGTGTTGTTGTCTTGGGCCACATATGAATTAGCAGGGAGAAGGTGTTGGAGGCCATCGTGCATTAAGGTGGATAAATCTAAATCCCCAGCGTCTGACCTGGTGCATTCTTTGACCTTGTGGGAAGCTGGAGGAGAAATTGTGGAGGCCCTTGCTGAGAGATTTGCTTCATCTCTGACCACAGGTGAGATTCTGGAGGACTGGAGAGTGGCTAATGTGGTACCATTGTTTAAATAGGGTAGCAAAACCAAGCCAGGAAATACAGGCCAGTGAGTCTGATGTTGGTGGTGGGTAAATTGCTGAAAGGGATTCTGAGGGACACGATCTACCAACATTTGGAGAGACAGGGTCTGATTTGGGACAGTCAGCACTGTGGGAAGTCATGTCTGACAAATCTCATGGACCAGGGGTAACCAAGAGGGTAGAGCAGTGGATGTTGTCCACGTGGACTTTAGCATGGCCTTTGTGGTCCCTCATGGCAGGCTGGTCTGGAAGGTCAGATCACATGGGGGGAGAAAGTGGATTGGATTCATTGGTTCAATGGTAGGAGGCAGAGGGTGATGGTTGAGGGTTGTTTCTCAGACTGGATGCCTGTGTCTCATGGTGCTGGGGCCTTTGTAATTTATGTAAAAGATTTGGATGTGAATTTACAAGATGTGGTTAGTAAGTTTTCAGATGATACTAAAATAGCTGGTGTTGTAGATAGTGTAGAAGGTTATGAAAAAAACTACAGTGGCATCTTGATCAACTGGATGTGTGGGCTGAGGATTGGCAAATGGCTTTTAATCCAGATAAATGTAAGGTATTGCATTTGGAGAGATCAAACCAGGATATGACTTGTCGGTGAATGGTAGGGCCCTGGGAGTGTTAAGGACAGAGGGACTTAAGAGTGCAAGTGCATTGTTTGCTGAAAGTGACATCATAGGTAGATAGGGTGGTGAAGAAGGCTCTTGGCACGTTGGCCTTCGTCAGTTAAGGTATTGAGTATAGGAGTTAGGAAGTTATGTTGCTGTTATATAAAGACATTGGTGAGGCCATACTCGGGAGTATTGTGTATGCTTCTGGTTGCTCAATTATAGGAAAGATATTATTAAACTAGAAAGAGTGCGGTCAAGATTTACCAGATGTTGCCTATGAGGGGTGGTGGGGGGGGGGGGGCAAGTTACAAAGAGAGGTTGCATAGACTAGGACTTTATTCTCTGGAACGTAGGAGATTGAGGGGTGATCATGAGGGGCATAGAGTGAAAGCACATAGTCTTCCGCCCCCCCCGCCCCCAGGATGGGGTTGCTAAAAACAAGAGGGTTAGGTTTAAGATCAGAGGCAAGACATTTAAAAGGGACATCAGGGGCATCTTCATGCAAAGGGTGGTGTGTATTTGGAATGAGCTGCCAGAAATAATGGTTGAGGTGAGCACATTGGCAACATTTAAAAGCCATCTGGTTAAGTACATGGATAGGAGGGGTTAAGATGGTTATGGGCCAAATGTGGGCAGATGGGACTAGCTCACTGCGCAACAGTTGGTGTGGACCAGTTGGGCGGAAGGGCCTGTTTTCATGCTTTCTGACTCTGAGATGTGGGTGAAGAAATGACAGATGGAGTTTCATCTGGGCAAGTGTGAGGTGTTGCAATTTGGGAGGTCAAATATAAAGAGGAAGTACACAGTTGATGACAGAACCCTGAACAGCGTTAATGTACAGAGGGATCTTAGGGCCCAAGTACATAGCTCCTTAAAAGTGGCCGCACAAATTGAGGTGGTAAAGGTGATGTATGGCTTGCTTTTCTTTATTAGTTGAGGCACTGAGTCCAAGGGTCAGAAAGTTACGTTGCAGCTTTATTGGTATTGGTTTATTATTGTCACTTGTACTGAGGTACAGTGAAAAACTTGTCTCGCATGTCATTTGTACAGATCAATTCATTACACTGTGCAGTTACATTGGGTTAGTACAGAGTGTACTGATGTAGTATGGGTAAAAACCTCTGGTTCATAAACCTCTTGTTAGGCTGCATCTGGAGTATTACATTCAATTCTGGTCACCCCATTACAGGAAGGATGTGGAGGCTTTGGAGAGGATACAGAAGAGGTTGACCAGTATGTTACCCGGATTAAAGGATGTATCCAGCCTCTCCTTGCAGCACAAACTGAGGTTGTTTTCTTTGGAGCAATGGAGGCTGAGAATTTTATAAAAGTGATAGAAGTTTATCAAAAAAAATAGAGGTATAGATAGAGTAGACAGCTGGTACCTTTTCCCAGGGTTTAAATGTGAAAGGGGAGTAGGCAGAAAGTGCAGGCATCTTCTGTGGTCATTCCCCTCAAAAACAAATATACTGTTTTGGATTCTGTTGTGGGGGGAAATGTCCTTTTCAGGAGAAAACGGCAGTAGCCAAGACCATGGCACTGTGGCTGGCTCTGAGGCACAGTGGGGAATGGTGAAGGCAGACAGGACTTTAATGATAGGGGGGCAGACAGGAAGTTTTGTGGCCTCCAGCAGGAATCCAAAATGGTGTGTTATCTCCTTGGTGGTAGGGTCAGGGATGTCTGAGTGGCTGCAGAACATTCTCAAAGGGGCACAAATGATATGGGTAAAAATAGGGATAAGGTCATGAAGAATGAATATGGGGAGTTGGGGAAGAAGTTAAGAGGCAGGACCTCCAGAGTAGTAATCTCTGGATGGCTACCTGTGTCACATGCTTCTCGAGGGAAAGAATAGGAGGATATGGCAGATAAATGCATGGCTGAAAAATTGGTGGATGGGGTAGGGATTCAGATTTTTGGACCATTGGGATCTCTTCTGGGGCAGGGGTGAGCTGTACAACAGGGACCGGTTACATCTAAACTGGAGGGAGACTAATATCCTTGTGGGAGATCTTCTAGTGCTCCAAGGGAGGGTTTAAACTAAATTGGCAGGGGTTGGGATCCTAAGTAGAAGTGAGGCAATTCAGATGCAGGATACTGATAGAAAAGACAGTGAAAGCAAATTGAACAGGCGGGACAAGAAGGAGCATGGCGAAGAACAAGGAAAGTCAGTTGGATTAAATTGCATTTACTTCAATGCAAGAAGTCTGATGGGTAAGACGGATGAATTTAAGACATGGGTATGTGGAATTGGGATATTATAGCTATTGTGGAAGCATGGCTAAGGGAAGAGCAGGAGTGGCAGCTTAATGTCCTGAGATACAGGTGCTTTAGGTGAGATTGAGGTGGAGTGAAGAGAGGAGGGGGGGAGTTTCTTTTTTGATTAAGGGGAACATCACAGCAGTAGGTAGAGATGATATTACTGAAGAATCATCTGATGAGGTTTTATGGGTGGAACTGAGAAATAATAAAAGGATGATCACCTATGGGCCACCAAGTAGTCCTCGGGCACTAGAAGAAGAAATGTGCAGTGAGATTGGGAGAGTTGTAAGGATAATAGGGTGATGATTGTTGGAGATTTTATCTTTGCTAACATTGACTGGGATTGCCATAGTGTTAAAGGGCTAGATGGGGTGGAATTTATTCAAGGTGTTCAGGAAAGTTTCCTCAGGCAGTATATAGAGGGCCCTACCAGGGGGAGGCAAAGCTTGATATACTCCTGGGAAATGAGGAAGGGCAAGTGACTGAGGTCACGGTAGGGGAATACTTTGGGACTAGTGACCATAGTTTCATTAGTTTTAAATAGTTATGGAAAGGACAGAACTGATTCAAGAACAGGTTCAAGTTCTGAATTGGGGCAAGCAAATTTTGACATTATTAGGAGCTTGCAAAGGCTGATTGGGCTGGGTTGTTTGTAGACAAAGGGACCTCTAGTAAGTAGGAGGGTTTTAAAAGTGATTTTTGATTTTAATTCTTAAATTTTTAAAATCTATTTGTGGAACTGCTGGGGATGGGCCGAGTTCTCAATTTTTTTTCTGTCTTACTATGGAGAAAGACTCTCCAAGATAAAGAAGGAAGTATACATTGTCTTTAGGAGGTCAGGGACGAGTGAATCCCTTGATGACTATAAAAAGATTAAGAATACACTTCAGAGGGAAATCAGGAAGGTAAAGAGTTTGAGATGGATCTGGCAGATAACATTCAGGAAAATCCCAAGAGGATCTGTAACTATATAAAGAGTAAAAGGGTGGCTAAGGAGAGAGTAGGTCCCCTTAGAGATCAGTAGGGCCGCCAATGTCTTGAGCTATAGGACATGGGTGAGATTTGTAATAAATATTTCTCCTTGGTGTTTAGTGAATTGCTTAAGATAAGGGAAAATAGTGGAAATGTTTTGCACAACATTCATATTACCAGGGAGGAGATATTTGCAGCCTTGCAGTGCACTAAGGTGGATAAATCCTCAGGGCTTGACCGAGTTCATCCTAGGAGTTTGTGGGAGGCTAGAGGAGAAATTGCAGAGGCCCTTGTAGAAATTTTTGCTTCATTGTTAGCCACTGGTGAAGTTCCTTAAGACTGGAAGGTGGCTAATGTTCTGTTGCTTAATAACGGTAGCAAGGACAAGCTAGGGATCTACAAGCTGGTCAGTCTGATATCAGTAGTGGGGAAGTTACTGGAGGGAATTCTGAGGGACAGGATCCACCAGCATTTGGATAGACACAGTCTGATTAGGAGCAGTCAGCATAGCTTTGTGTGTTTTAGAGTTTTTTTTTGAAGAGGTAACCAGAAGGTAGATGAGGGTAGGGCAGGGGATGTTGTCTATTTGGACTTTAGCTAGGCCTTTGACAAGATCCTGCATGGCAGGCTGGTCTGGAAGGTTAGGTCCCATGGAATCCAGGGAGAGCTAACTAGGTGGATTCAAAGTTGGCTCGGAGGTAGGAAGCAGAGGGTGGTGGTTGAAGGTCCTTTCTTGGAAAGGAGGCCGGTGACTAGTGGTATGCTGAAGGGGTCAGTGTTGTTATTTATGTAAATGATTTGGGTGTGAATGCACAAGGCTTGATCAGTAAGTTTGCAGATGACACAAAATTGGGAAGTGTTGATAGTGAAGAATGTTATTGTAAATTGCAGGTGGATCTTGATCAGTTAGGGAGGTGGGCTGAGGAGAGGCAAATGGATTTTGATACAGTTGAGTGTAGGTGATACATTTTGGAAAGTCAGACCAGGGACTTGTATAGGACTTGAATGGTAGGAGTCTAAGGAATGTAATGGAACAGAGTGACCTAGGAGTACAAGTGCAAAATTCGTTGAAAGCGGCATCACAGGCAGATAAGGTGGTTAAGAAGGCCTTCAGCACACTGGCTTCATCGGTCAGGGCAATGAGTATAGGAGTTGGGACATTGTTGCAGTTGTGTAAGTCGTTGATGAGGCCACACTTGAAGTACTGTGTACAGTTTTACTCACCCTGTTATAGGAAAGATGTGGTTAAACTGGAAAGAGTGCAGGAAAGGTTTACGAGAATGCTGCCAGGAGTAGAGTAGTGCCTGAGTTACAGGGAGAGGTTGGATAGGCTAGGTCTTATTCCTTGGAGTGCAAGAGAATAAAGGGTGATCTTCTTGAGGTTTATAAAATCATGAGGGGCAAAGGTGAAGTGGATGGTAGCAGTCTTTTCCCCAGAGTAGGGGAGTCTAAAACTAGGGGGCATAGATTTGGGGTGAGACTGGAAAAATTTAAAAAGGACTTTGGGCAACTTTTTCACGCAGATGGTTGTGAATATATGAAATGAGCTTCCAGAGGAAGTGATTGAGGCAGGTACATTAGATACATCTTTAGATGTGGACAGGTATATGGATGACAAGAGTTTAGAGGGATAAGGGCCAAGTGCTGGGAAATGCAGTTAGCTTGAATATGCATCTTGGTTGGCATAGACAAGTATGGGTCGAAGGGCCTTTTTCTGTGCTGTACAACTATGACGCTATGTATTTCAGGTGAGAAGGGAAGAGTTCAAAGGAGATGCATTGGGCAAGTTTTTGTTTTACACAGTGATAGGTGCCTGGAGTGTGCTGCCAGTGGTGGAGGTAGGTAGGCACATAAAAATGCAGAGAATGGAGGGATATGGACCATGCGCAGGCAGAAGGGGTTGGTTTAATTGGGCATCATTAGCTTAATTAGTTTGGCACAACATTGTGGGCCGAAGGACCTGTTACTGTGATGTACTGTTCAATGAATGGGCTGCTTTAGATCAGATACTGTGTAATGAAACCTGATTAATCAATGATCTATTGTTAAGGATCCCCAAGGGAAAAAAGTGCTCATAGCATTGTAGAATTCAAATAAAATTTGAAGATCTGAAACTAGTGTTTTAGACTTAGACAATTACAATAGTATGAGAACAGTATTAGCTAAAGTGGACTGGGAAGTAAATGAAGGGCACAGATTAGCAGAGGCAGATATTTAAGGAGATTTTTCATAAATCTGTAGCTCACGGAGAAGGATGCATCACATGTGGGTTAGCCAAGGAAGTTATGGAAGGTCTTGTCTTGAAAGAAAAGGCAAACATTACAGTAAAAACTTGTGGTAGGCCAAAAGATTGGGGGAACTCTAGAAACTGGCAAAAGATGACTCAAAAAATACTGGCGGGAGAACATAGAGCATGAGAATAAATTAGCAAGTTATATAAAAGCAGACAGTTCCTCAGGTTTATAAATGAATGATGGTAGCAAAAGTAAACTTTGGTCTCTTGTGAATGTGGAAGTAATAATGGAAAATGGCAGAGATTCTAAGTTCGTAATTTGGATTGATCTTCACAGTAGATGCTGATTAATTGGATTTTTTTAAAAATAAGAGATAAATAAGGGGCTGTTGGGAGCAGGAAATTAAAACTATCTCTATCACTAGAGGAAAACTTACCAAGCAAACTCAATTAAAGGCCTGTAATGTCTGCATCCTTGGGTCCTAATAGAAGTTGCTGCAGATAGATTACAACCAACAAATCTACTATCAAAATTCCTTGGATTTTGGAGAAGTCCATGGATTGGAAAATGCTAAATGTAACACCACTATACAAGAAAAGAGGAAGCCAGAAAACAGGAAACAATAGACCAATTAGCATAACATCTGTCTGTGTGGAAATACTGGAATTCATGATTAAGGAAGTAATAGCAGAACATTTAAAAAATCGTAAGGCAATCGAGCGGAGTCAATATGGCTTTATGAATGGAAAATCTAGTTTCAGTGGCATAGTGGAGCAGCTAGTAGAGTTGTTGTCTCTTGGCTCCAGTTACCAGGGTTCAATCCAGACCTTGGGTCCTGCCTCTGGAGATTGCACATACTCCCTTTCACCAAGTGTGTTTCCTCTAGGTGCTCTGGTTTCCTCTGCATCTCAAATATGTGATATGGTAGGTTAACTGGCCACTTAATTGCTGCTAGTATGTAAGTGAGTGGTAGAATCTGGGGAGAGTTGATGGGAATGAGGGAGGGATATCATGGAATTTGGGTAGGATTAGTATAAATGGGTGCTAGATGGTTGGCACAGATTCGGTGGCCAACGGACCACTAATTTGCTGGAGTTTTGTGAGGGTTTAACAAACATGCTGGCTGAAGAGGAACCGATAGATGTATTATATTTAGTTTTCCAGAAGGCATTTGATAAATGCACAAGGTTAGGGATATATTTCGGCATGGATAGGTGATTGACAGTGAAAACTAAGTTGGGATGAACGGGTCATCTTTGGATCAGTGATCCAAGGGTTGCCAACTCCAAAGGTCCAAGGATCCAATGGGGTGCCACAGGGATCAGTGCTGAGGCCTCCACTATCTGCAATTTAAGTTAAATGACTTAGATGAAGAGATTGCACTGTAGTTAAACTTGTTGAGCTCTAGGTATTGGACATTTGGATGGGTACATGGACAGAAAAGGCCTTGAGGGATATGGGCCAATTGTAGGCAAATGGGGCAGGCTCAGATGAACATCTTGGTTGGCGTTGATGGGATGAGCTGAAAGACCTGTTTCCGTACTGAGTTAGAAACTGGCATCTAGGAAAGGGGAGTCCAGGCAATTTTTTTAGGGTAGGGTGGAAGTTGTGACAAAGGTAATGAAATTGAGATCCACACGAGTGCATAAAGAAGTACTGTTAGAGTTGTTGATGTAACTAATCACCTACTGGCCTCTGTCACTACCCTGCCCCACCCAGTGCCATCTACCTAATGTGGCCCCCTCATTTGTTTCTATCTCGTGCTTACCAGCAAATAAACTTATTGTGATTAATGTCTTTGTTCTCTTGCTCTGAAAGACGAACTGCATCCAATTCTGTATTAATCAGGGTAATTGCTTAGTATTTACTCCTGCCACTCTTCCTCATGTTCCATTTTGATGGTATATCCTTAATTGCATTTGAGTTTGCTGTTGGTTCTCATGGGCTGATATGTGAGTCACTAATGATTATGTCCTGAATTAGTTAATACAGGTTGTCAAACAATTGTTTCAATGATCCATCAATATCATTGAGTTTATCTGTTAGATGCATGGTTTTATTTGGCTTGAAGTTGTGAGAAAATTTGTAGTCATTTGAACTGAATAGTGTTAATTTAATTTCCATTTGTTTTATAAAGTTCATATTTATTCTTTCCTGTCTCTTCCTTTCAGTGTGCTGGGTGAGGCCAAACTGGACCCATATGTCAGTGCTTTAGGATGGCCAGTGACAGCTCAAGCATTACCAGTCCTGTGGTACGCCAAATTGACAAACAGTTTCTGATCTGCAGCATCTGCCTGGATCGTTACAAAATTCCTAAAGTTCTTCCTTGTCTGCACACTTTTTGTGAGAGGTAGGTAACACCTTTCCAAATTTGACTGAAATTTGTGCTTGAAAGAAGAAAAACCTTTTTTCAGTATTTTAGTGTAGAAATTGCTTTATTACATGGTGTCACCTGCAAATCTTCAACTGTGAAGTGTACAGAAGTGTTATCAGATTTCCCCGTGCGAGAAATTCCCCGCACTGTATTAGTTTCAACTTGGTGTACTGCTTTGATCTTTTACAGTGTCTCAGAGCTGCTGGCATTGGCTTTGCTGCTGCAATCTTGCCAGTCAGTTCTCAGGTGCGCCACAACATAAACACTTTCTAATTTATGAGGAATGATCTTAAATCTGAAGGATTAACTCCATTTATCTTTCCACAGTGCTGTTTGATGTGTTGAGCAGTTCCAGCATTTTCTGTTTTTATTTTGGATTGCCAACATCTGTAGTTTTTTTATGATTTTTCAGTTATAGTTGAAATATATTGGTGTTAATAAGAAGACTTGGATAATAAAACTGAATCTATGGCACAAAATGCTAGATTGAAGAAATGCTTGCTCCTGGTGAGCGCTCAATTTTTTTTTACTGTTATTGAAGAGCTTCTGCTCTCGATGAGTAGAAGTTCTTCAAAAACTCCAATAGCTGAAGTACAAGTTACCAGTTAGATCTTTGCTTCATGAGCAGTTATTAATTTCCAGCACTAGGGAGGTGGTTCTATAGAGGTGTGTAATTATGAAAGTAAATTAAACCTTATATTTCCTTAAATTAACAAGGGGGTATGCACTCATATAATTGAAAGGGAAATTGAGATTTGAAGTTATGATCACAGAATCATGTAGCACACAAAATGGCCCTTTTGGCCCATATTGTCCATGGTAACAGTGGTGTCCATCTACACTAGTTCCATTTACCTGCATTAGGTCCATATCCCTCTATGCCTTTCCTATCCATTTGACCTGTCTAAATGCCTTTTAAATGTTGTAATTATATATGCCTCCACCATCTCCTCTGGTAGCGTGTTCCGGAAAGCCCTTTGTGCAGAAAAACTTGCACTCAGATTTGCTTTAAAGTGAGAGGGGAGAAATTTAAACCAGTGCCTTCCAGCTCTAGACTCTCCTGCACTGGGGAAAGACTCTGACTATCCTATCGATGTCCCCCATAATTTGATAACCTCTAAGGTCACCCTTCATTCTCTTATATTCCAGTGAGAATGAACCCAGCCTATTGAATCCTTTGTATAATTATATCCTGGTGAACCACTTCTGCACTCTACTGTTACTACATCCTTCCTGTAGTATGGTGACCAGAACTACATAATTTACCAAGTGCTTCAACTGATTTTTGTATAGCTGCAATGTGATGTCCCAACTTTTATACTCAATGCCACTCAAAACCCAGAACCAGGCCCTTTCTACGACGATGATACCAAATTAAACTAATTCCACCTGCCTGCACATAGGGTAGATAATCTATATCCCTCCACTCTATCTATTGCCTCTCATAATTTTATATACTTCTATCAGGTTGTCCCTCAGCCTCTGACGCTCCAGAGAAGAAAATCCAAGTTTGTCCAGCCTTTCTGGAAGTGATTCTGAGAGATGGGATCTATCTACATTTGGAAAGGCAAGGACTGATTGGAGATAGTCAGCATGGGTTTGTACATGGAAAATAGTTTCTCACGAATTTTAATTGAGTTTGTTGAAGTGGTGACCAAGAGATTTGATGAGCAGGGTGGTAGATGCTGTGTACATGGACTTCAGCAAGGCTTTGACAAGGCCCCATATGGTAGGCTGGTCTGGAAGGTTAGGTCACCTGGGATCCAGGGTGAACTAGCCAAATGGATGCAAAATTGGCTTGGTGGAAGAAGGCGGTGGTAGGGGAGGGTTCTTATTCAGGTAAACACAGGAGATGGGCATCTTGCCTATCTCCTGTGGCTCCATTCAGAGACAACCACATTGATCCTTAAGGGGACTTCTTTTGTTTCCCTCCTCCCCCACACCCGTGCCCCCCCCCCCCCCCCCCCCCCCCCATTACTCAATATACTTGTAGAATCTCTTGGGGTTCTTCTTTACCTTATCTGCCAAAGTTATCTCGTGTCCTCTTTTTGTCCCCTGATTTTCCTTCATATTCCAGTCCCATCTACCAATCCATGCCCTGCATCCCCCACCTTACCTACCAGACTTCTTGCATTAAAATAGTGTTTAGTCCATCAAACATTCCTCATTCCCTAGCCTGTCTTGTTGACTGAGCTTGCTCACTTCAACATTTTATATTTGACTCAACTTGCCCTCCTGTGCTGGGTCCTACCTCTCCCTTAGTTACCATGCATGACTGTGTTTCTGTCTCTGATATTATAGTCATACAGTACAGAAATGGGCTCTCTGGTCCAACTGATCCATGCCAACCAAGAATCCCATCTAAGCTAGTCCCATTTGCCCACGTTTGGCCCATATACCTCTAAACATTTCCTATCCATATACTTATCCAATGTCTTTTAAATGTTGTTAATGTACCAACCTCAACCACTTCCTCCAGCAGTTCAGTCCATATACAGACCATCCTCTGGGTGAAAAAGTTGCCACTAGTTCCTATTAAATCTCTCCACAGCAGGAATAGTAACACCAGGAAAACACTCATTGCAAGTAATTTCGGAGGCAGAAAGAAGAGTCAGTATTGAGCTTGAGCATTTTGTAGAATAAGCAGACAACCTCCAGAATGCTGTGGAGCAGTCAGGCAAATGCAGTATACCTCTGCATTTGTGTCTGTATCACTATTTTCCATAATGAAAGTTTGCAGATGATACCACCGTAGTGGGTCGTATCTCAAATAACGATGAGTCAGAGTACAAAAAGGAGATAGAAAGCTTAGTGACATGGTATCATGACAACAACCTTTCCCTCAGTCAGCAAAACAAAGAGCAAAACAAACATTGACTTCAGGAAGGGGGGTGGTGCACACGCTCCTGTCTACATCAATGGTGCTGAGGTCGAGAGGGTTGAGAGTTTCAAGTTCCTAGGAGTGAACATCACCTGGCCAACCACATAGACACCACGGCCAAGAAAGCTCACCAATGCCTCTACTTCCTTGGGAGGCTAAAGAAATTTGGCACGTCCTTTTTGACACTCCAAATTGTCAAATCATCAATTTTTATTGATGCACCATCGAGTGCATCCTATTTGGATGCATCATGGCTTGGTATGGCAGCTGCTCTGCCTGTGACCACAAGAAACTGCAGAGAGTTGTGGACACAGCTCAGCACATCACGGAAACCAGCCTCCCCTCCATGGACTCTGTCTATACCTCTTGCTGCCTTGGTGAAGCAGCCAGCATAATCAAAGACCCCACCCACCTGGGTCATTCTCTCTCCTCCCCTCTTCCATCAGGCAGAAGATACAGGAGCCTGAGGTTACATACCACCAGGCTCAAGGACAGCTTCTATCCCACTGTTATAAGGGAACCATTCAATAGTCTTATGTGATGAGATGGACTCTTGACCTCACAATCTACCTTGTTATCACCTTGCACCTTACTGTCTATACTTCTTCCGTAGCTATGACACTTTACTCTGCATTCTGTTATTGTTTTTACCCTGTACTACCTCAATGCACTGTGTAATGAATTGATCTGTATGAATAGTATGCAAGACAAGTTTTTCCACTGTACCTCCATACAAGTGACAATAACATACTAATACCAATATCGAACTATAGGTTATAGGTGGAAATGCATCCTATGGGAAGTTTTTCTATTAACAGTAATACCACTGCAGGTGCATAGTCGATAGGCAAAGGAATTTTTATTGTATTCTAGGCAGAAGAGAAAGGGCTGTTGATTTTAATTAATGGATGTCTAGAAATGTTTAAAGTGTCATTGTACAAACAGGAGAAGAGCTGTTGGTTGTCAGTTTCCAGAGCAAACCTCTTCAGTATTCTCCTGCTGTGAACCTGCAGCCTGTAATTGTTGTCCTTGGTTAAACTAATTCAGTTCTCACTATGTATTTTGTTTATTGTTTTGCATAAATTCTGTATCTCATTTTTTGTTGTGATTTGCGAATACTGTAAGGGCAAATTTCTGTTATCTGAATTGCCGTAATCTTGTATAATCTGTAATTTTGTTTGATGCTGGGCATGCGTCTTTAAGCAGCAGAAACCTGAAACTAACATGTGTGATCAATGATGGTCTGTTGGACAAGTTTACCTAAAATTCATACTGTAATGCTGGAAATTGGCTCTGTGCTCTTATTACCGTCATTGGGTGCAGACATCATGCTGGGAATCGTAGTTGAGCTAGCAAAAAATCCAGATCTGAAATCCTCGGCTGAACTTCTGGTGTGTCCCAATGCAGTCTGAAGGCTGGAGAAGTTAGATGTGTTTTCACGGGAGCGAATGTGATTTTGAGGTGTATAAAATTGATTCGTACAGAGAGTGTAGACTACAGGAAAATCCCCATATCAGAGGTAAGTAAATCAAGAGGAGACAAATTTGGGGTAAGTGGAAGAGATAGAGGGAATATGAGGGGGCCACCTTCATCCAGAGAGTGATAAGTACCTGGAATGTAAGAGTTCCTTTATTTTAAAAAGTGCAATAAGAATAATCCAGAAAACAATAGTCCAGTGAGCCTCTCATCAATGGTAGGGAAACTATTGGAGAGCACGCTTTGGACTTGTGCATATTTACAAAAGCATGGCTTTATTAGGGATAGTCAGCATGGCTTTGTGTGGGGCAGGTCATGTCTTACAAACTTGGTTCAGATTTTTGAGGAGGTGATTGAGGATAGGGCAGTGGATGTTGTGTACATGCATTTCAGTAAGGCATTTGACAAGTTCCCTCATGGTAGGTTCATCCAGAAGATTAATATGCATGGAGTCTACAGTAACTTGGTAGATCAAATTCAAAACTTGGCTTGGTAAAAGAAGATGGAGGATAGTGGTGGAGGGTTGTCATTCTGACTAGAGATCTGTGACAAGCACTGTTATACAGGAATCTGTGATGTATCTCAATAATTTGGATGAAAATGTAGCTGGGCTGATGATTAAGCTTGCATATGATACAAAACTTGCTTGAGTTGTGGATAATGAAGAAGGTTGTTGAAGGATACCACAAGATATCAGGAAGGCAAAAAGAGGACATGAGATTGCTTTGGCAGATAATGTGAGGGTAAACCCAAAGGGTTTCTACAAGTATATTAGGAGTAAAAGGATAGTAAGGGACAAAATTGGTCCCCTAGAAGATCAGAGTGGTCAGCTATGTGTGGAGCCTCAGGATGTCGTCCCGAAATTAATTTTCCCCTTCTGTCCGCTGTAAGTAACACAGTGCCACGAGGTCAATTCAAACAAATACCTTTATTAGCAGTGCACCACTAGGAGAATTCTCTTCAGCACTCACTAAGAGTCGCTTCCTGAGTTCTCCCCGCACAAAGGGCAGACAGACATTTATACAGGAATTGTCTCACACATCCCATGCATACGGCGCCGCGAGTTTCGGTCAAGCTATAGAGATCCCGAGACAGCTATCACACCTCTTGTCTTAGTATAATCGAATTATAATCAAGGCATTCAAAGGCATGTATCACCCTTCATTGTTTAGACCAAGCCTCCACCTCGATGATAATTACACCCAGTATCGCCACAGTCTGACATAACGGAATGGTCCATTACCCGAAACAAAGGCAGTTAACATACTTAACATTCCAATTTAACTAGTGGGTCAGCAGCTTGCTAGTCCTTACTAGAGAAATATAAAGGCATATATATATTTTTTGTTTACCAGTTATGGGTATGGTTGCAATTCTTAACCCTTCACTTCCTCAAGGAGATGGGGGAGATGTTAAACAGCTTTTTTTTGCATCAGTATTTACTCAGGAAATTGGCATAGTGTGTATGGTGTTATAAACCAGCAACAAAAGAAACACTGAGTCATATATAAGTGTTTAAAACTACTTCATTAATAACTACTTATAAGAAAAATAAAAGTAAAAATGTTAAATCTTAAACATTAACCCCAAAACTAAACTTGAAGTGTGTGTGTGTGTGTGTGTGGCAAACTCCCAAACTCCAAGTCCAGGAATGGTTCTCAAAGTTCAGTTCAGCAAGCCGTAAGGTGAAACGTGATCAAAGGCTTCTTCAACAACCACTGTTGACTGAAGACAAAACATAGATGTAGAGAGAAAATAGAGTAATTATAAAATCCAAATGTTCCACAATGGAACCCATACAACACCTCAGTGTCTACTCAGCAGTGACTACTCCACTGCATCTGCCTCACCCCAAAAGGCATTCGAATCATGACCGTCCACACAAATACCTGTTTCCCTCTACAGATTAATGACAAAGTGGACTCCACCGGATTACTCTGAATATTCATACATGGATTGTAGTGACAGACAGTTACTGTTTTTCATCTATCGATTAGAGACTGGCAGGCCCCCCCCCTCCTCCCTCCCCCTCCTGTTGTCATAACCATGCCAACACACACACCACTATACTCTATCTTAAAGGGACATTCACCAATAGTAACCTAGTCCATAACAATAGAAGGAAGGGAAACAAGCAGTAGATATTAAAGAGGAGGAGGTGCTTGCTGCCTTACAGCGAATAAAGGTAGTTAAATCCCCCAAGCCTGACAGGATATTTCCTCAGACCTAGAGAGAGACTACTGTAGAAAGGTAGTGCAGATATATTTAAAATGTCCTTAGCCACAGGTGCAGTGCTGGAGGACTGGAGGGTAGCTCATGTTGTTCCGTTGTTTAAAAAAGGCTGTAAAAGTAAACCACGTAATTACATGCTGCTGAGCCTGACATCAGTAGTAGGTAAATTATTGGAAGATGTTCTGAGAGATCGGATATACTAGTATTTGGACAGCCAGGGACTGATTAAGGATAGTCGGCATGGCTTTGTGCATGGTAGATCGTGTTTAACGAATCTTGTAGAGATTTTTCAGGAGGTTACCAAGCAAGTAGATGAAGGAAAGGCTGTGGATGTTGTCTACATAGACTTTAGTAAGGCGTTTGACGAGGTCCCACATGGGAGGGTAGTTCAGAAGATTCAGACACTAGGTATCCATGGAGAGGTTGTAAACTGGATTCAAAATTGGCTGTGTGGGAGAAGACAGTGGTAGTGGACAATTGTTTCTCAGGCTGGAGGCCTATGACTAGTGGTGTGCCTCAGGGATCTGTGCTGGGACCATTGTTGTTTATCATCTAGATCATTGATATAGACAACAATGTGGTAAATTGTATCAGCAGGTTTGCTGATGGCACTAAGATTGGAGGTGTTGTGGATAGCGAGGAAGGCTTTCAAAGCTTGCAGAGAGATCTAGACCAACTGGGAAAATGGGCCAGAAAATGGCAGATGGAATTTAATGCAGACAAGTGTGAGGTGTTGCATTTTGGAAGGACAAATCAAGGTAGGACATACACAGTAAATGGTAGGGCACTGAGGAGTGCGGAGGAACAAAGGGATCTGGGAGTTCAGATACGTAATTCCCTGAAAGTGGCGTTGCAGGTAGACAGGGTTGTAAAGAAGGCTTTTGGCATCCTGGCATTCATAAATCAAAGTATTGAGTATAGGAGTTGGGATGTTATGGTGAGGTTGTATGAGACATTGGTGAGGCCAAATTTGGAGTATTATGTGCAGTTCTGGTCACCTAACTATAGGAAGGATATCAGTAAGATTGAAAGAGTGCAGAGAAGATTTACTAGAATCTTGCCGGGTCTTCAGGAGTTGAGTTACAGGGAAAGACTGAACAGGTTAGGACTTTATTCCTTGGAGCATAGAAGAATAAGGGGAGATTTGATAGAGGTTTACAAAATTATGAGGGGTATAGACAGAGTAAATGCAAGTAGGCTCTTTCCACCTAGATTAGGTGAGATAAGTACTAGAGAACATGGCTTTAGGGTGAAATGGGAAAGGTTTAGGGGGAACTTCTTCACAGAGTGGTGGGAGTGTGGAATGGGCTGCCATCTGATGTGGTAAGTGCAGGCTCATTCTGAAGTTTTAAGAATAAATTGGATAGATGTATGGAGGGGAGAGGTCTGGAGGGTTATGGACTGGGTGCAGGTCAATGGGACTAATGAAATAAAGTTTCAGCACAGACTAGAAGGGCTGAATGGCCTGTTTTTTGTGCTGTAATGTTCTATGGTTCTATATCCTTTGACAGGATACCAGGGAGAAGATATTTGTAGCATTGCAGTGCATCAAGGTGGATAAATCTCCAGGGCCTGACTAAGTACATCCCTGGAGTTTGTGGGAGGCTAGAGAAGAAATTGCAGAGGCCGCTGCGGAGATATTTGCTTCATAGTTAGCCACTGGTGAGTTTCCTGAAGACTGGAATTTGGTTAATGTCATTCTGTTGTTTAACAAAGGTAACAAGGGCAAGCCAAGGAACTACAGGCTGGTCAGCCTGAGATCAGTGGTGGGGAAGTTACTGGAGGGAATTCTGAGGGACAGGATCTACCAGCGTCTGGATAGACAGTCTGATTAGGAGGAGTCAGCATAGCTTTGTGCATGGGAAGTCGTGTTTGATTAATCATTTGGAGTTCTTTGAAGAGGTAATCAAAAGGGTAGATGAGGGTAGGCCAGTTAATGTCCATTTGCAGTTTAGCAAGGCCTTCAAAATCCTGCATGACAGGCTGGTTTGGAAGGTTAGGTCCCATGGAATCCACGGATCACTAGTTAGGTGGATTCAAAATTGGTTTGGAGGTAGGAAGCAGAGGACAGTGGTTGTAGGTTGTTTCTCAGAATGGAGGCTGGTGTGGTGTGCTGCAGGAATCTGTGTTGGGTGCCTTGTTATTTGTTATTTATATAAATGATTTGTATGTGAATACACATGGCTTGATCAGCAAGTTTGCAGATGACACGAAATTAGGAGTCACTGTTGATGGTGAAGAAAGTTATGGTAGATTATAGGGGGATCTTGATCTGTTAGGGAAGTGGACCAAGGAGTGGTAAATGAATTTCAATATGCAAGTGTGAGGTGATGCATTTTGGAAAGCCAAACCAGCATAGGACTTGTACTATGAATGGTAGGGCACAAGGGAGTGCATTGGAACAGAGGGACATACGAGTACAAGTGCATTGTTCATTGGAAGCATTGTAACAGGTGGACAGATTGTTGATCAAGGTGTTTAGCATGCTGGCCTTCATCAGTCAGGGCACTGAGTGATGGAGTTGGAAAAGTACATTGCAGTTGTGCAAGTCATTGTTGTGGCTGCACTTGGAGTACTGTATACAGTTTTGGTCACCCTGTAATAGGAACGACATGGTTAAACTGAAAAGAGTGCAGAAAAGATTTACGAGGTTGTTCCAGGATTAGAGGGCCTGAGTTGTAAGGAGAGGTTGGCCAGGTTAGGTCGTTATTCCTTGGAGCATAGGAGAATGGGGGGTGACCTTGTAGAAGTTTCTCAAATTATGAGAGGCATGATAAGGTGGATGGTAAGTCTTTTGCCCAGGGTAGGGGAGTCCAAAACTAGGGCTCATGGATTTAGGGTGAGAGGGGAAAGATTTTAAAAGGGATTTTAGGGGTAACTTTTTCCACACAGAGTGAGTGTATGAAATGATGCTGCCAGAGGAAGTGGTTGATCACTTAGTTTTAAGAAGCACTTGGATAGGTACATGGAGGGGAGGGGCTTGGAGGGATATGGGCCGAAAGCAGGAAATTGGGACTAGCTATGTGGTTGGCATGGACTCATTGGGCTGAAGGGCTGTATCCATGCTGTATTGCTCTACGATTATAGATCAGCTGCAGATATGGGCAGAAAAATGGCAGATGATGTTCAATCCAGGCAAGTGTGAGGAGATGAACATTGGGAGGTCAAACTCAAGGGGAATGCACACAGTAAATGGCATGAACCTTGAGAGCATTGATGTACTGAGAGATCTTGGGGTCTAAGTCCATCACTCCTTGCAAGTAGCAATGAGAAGATGAGGTGGTAAAGAAGGCATGTGGCATGCTTGCCTTCATCAGTCGGGGGATTGAGTTTAAAAGTCAGGAAGTCGTGTTGCAGCTGTATAAAACTTTGATTAGGCTGCACTCGGAGTATTGCGTTCAGTTCTGATTGCCCCATTATAGGAAGGATGTGGAGACTTTTGAGTAGGTGCAGGGACGGTTAACCAGGATGCTGCCTGGATTACAGAGTATTAGCTAGAAGGAAAGATTGCATAGACTTGGATTGTTTTTTGTTCTGGAGCTTCAGAGGCTGAGGGGAGACCTGATCGAAGTGTATAGAATTATGAGAGACATCGATAGGGTAGACAGTTGGTTTCTTTCCTCTGGTAAAAATATCAAGTACTAGAGGGTATGGCTTTATGGTGAGATAGGGCAAGTTTTTGTACAGAGTGGTGGGTGCCTGGAATGTGCTACCCAGGGTGGTGGTGTAAGCTGACATGGCTTTAAGAGACATTTAGACAGGCATCTGAATATGTAGGAAATGGATCACGTGCAGGCAGAAGGGATTAGTTTAAGTTGGCATCATTGTCGGCAAAGACACTGGCTGAAAGGTCTGTTCTTGTGTTATACTGTTCTATGTTCTGTTTCCCCTGGCATCTTCAGCAAAAAGACTAGAGGGCACAGTTTGAGAAGAGACTTTTCTTGGAGAGTGAACTTTTGGAATTCTGTCCAATGTTTAATCTGTCGCCTTCTGTCATTAATGGCATTCCAGGGAGCGGACTGTTGTAAACTAAATTATATTTTTTACAACATGCAAGTATTTTGTTTACAAAAAATTTAGATTTCATAATTTCAACAACAAAAGTGGTAATTTTGCTTCTGTTGCAGATGGAGGCAATCCAATTCATCTCTGTAGATAGTCATAGAGCAATACATCATGGATACAGGCTTTTTGGCCCAATGAGTCCGTGCCAACCATGGAGCCCACCCACCCAATTGCCTGTGTTTGGCTCATTAGAGGGAATGTACTTATCCCTGCATGTATCTATTCCAAGTGCTGCTTAAATGATACTATTGTACCTGCTTCAACCAATTCCTCTGGCAGCTTGTTCCATGGACTCTTAACTCTCTGTGTGGAAACACAGAAATCTTTCCTTTCTCACCCTAACTCTATGCCCTCTAGTTTTGGACTCCCTTGCCTTGGGGGGGGGAAAAGATTGCTACCATCCACTTTATCTATGTCCCTCATGATTTTATAAATCTCAATAAGATCACCCCTCATTCTCCTATGTTCCAAGGAGTAAAGACAGAGTTTGGTCAACCTCTCCCTATAACTTAGGCCCTCTAGTCCTGGCAACATCCTCAAATCTTTTCTGGAGGGGAACCAATATTCTCGCTCGGAGGTTTGCTAGTGCTACTCAGGAGGGTTTAAACTAGAGTGGCAGGGGGATGGGAACTACAGCAGCAGGGCAACAGGTGGTAGGGTTGAGGGCAAGAGAGATCATACGAAAAGCAAGACTGAAAGGAAGGACAGCAAGGGGCAGGCTAATAAACGTGGTGGGACTGATGGGCTGAGATGTTTATTTCAATGCTAGGGTAAAGAGGATGAATTTAAAGCCTGGATGAGTACATGGAATTATGATGTTGCCATTACAAAGACTTGGTTGTGTGAGGGACAGGACTGGTAGCTCAATGTTCTTGGGTTTCATTGTTTGAGAGAGAGGGGTAAAAGAGGTGGAGGGGTTGTACGTAAGGGAGAATGTCACAGCAGTACTCAAAGGACATACTGGAAGGCTCTTCGACAGAGGCAACTTAGGTGGAGCTCAGAAATAAGAACGCTAATAGGATTATACTTTAGGCCACCAAGAGGTGGAGGAACAGATATGTAGACAGATTACAGAAAGGTGCAGAAACAACAGGGTTGTCATAGTGGTGACTTTAACTTCCCCAGTATTGATTGGAACTTCCTTTAGACAAGAGGCTTAGATGGGGCAGGATTTCTTCAGTGCATCCAAGAGGGGTTCTTGAAACAGTATGTGGAGAGTCCAACTGGAGGAGAGTACATACTGGACCTGGTTTTGGGAAATGAGCCAGGCCAGGTCACAGACCTGATAGTGGGTAAACATTTTGGGAATAGTGACCACAACTTGTTGTGTTTTAAGATAGTTATGAGTAAGGATAAAATCAGATCTTGCAGGAAGGAACTAAATTGGGGAAGGGCAAATTACAATGGGATCAGACAGGAGCTAAGAGGTGCTGATTGAGAACAGCTGCCGTTGGAGGACATGTGGTAGTAGTTTAAAGACCAGCTGATTAGAGTTCAGTGTTGGCAAGTTCCGGTAAGAGAGAGGGCGCCTTGAATGAACTGAGAGGTCCTAAATTTAGTTAGAAAGAAGGAGGAAGTATATGCAAGGTTTAGGAAGCTAAAATCAGACTGTGCCCTAGTAGAAAATAGCAGGAACGTGCTCAAGCAGGTGATTAGGAAGGCCAAAAGGAGCCACAAAATGTCCTTGGTGAGCAGGATCAAGGATAATCCCAAGGCATTTTATACTTGCATTAAGAAAAAGAGGATATCCAAGGAGAGGGTAGGTCCACTCAAGGATGAAGGAGGGAATTTGTGCTTGGGAGTCGGAGCACGTGGCTGGGGTACTAAATGAGTACTTTATGTTGGTATTTCCTGATGAGAAGGTTTTGGAGGATAGTGAAGGCAGAGTGAGGCATGCTAATGTGCTGGGACATTTTGAGATAGTAGCTCTGAGGAGGTAATTCTGGTTCTTCTGAGAAGTATTAAGGTGGATAAGTCCCCAGGGCCTGATGGCATCTATCCCAGAATACTGAAAGAAGCAAGCGAGGAGATTGTTGGGGCTTTGACAAAGATCTTTGTGTCGTCACTAGCAACAGGCAAGGTCCTGGAGGACAGGAGAGTAACAAATGTTGTTTCTTTGTTCAAGAAAGGAAATGGGGATAATCCAGGTAATTATAGGCCAGTGAGCCTCTCGTCAGTGGCAGGGAATCTATTGGAGAGGAACACTGAGTAATAGGATTGATGCACATTTGGAAGGGCATGGTGTGGGGTAGGTCATGACTTACAAACTTGATCAAGTTTTTTTGAGGAGGTGATACATGTGCTTGATGTATGGGAGCAAGGCAGTGGACGTTATCTACATGGACTTCAGTCAGGCATTTGATAAGGACCCTCAGAAGACAGAGTAGGGGTGGAAGGCGGCTGTTCTGGCTGGAGGTCCATAGCCAGTGGTTTTTCACAAGGATCGATGCTGTATACGATGTATATCTATGACTTGGATGAAAATGTAGATTGGTGGATTAGCAAGTTTGTGGATGATGCCAAGGTTGGAGTTGTGGACAGTGTAAAGGACTATCAAAGTATACAGTGGAATATAGATCATTTACAGATATGGGCAGAGAAGTGGCAGATGGAGTTTAATCCAGGCAAGTGTGAGGTGTTGCACTTTGGGAGGTCAAGTGAAAGGAGAAAGTATACAGTTAATGGTAGGCCCCTTAAGAGCATTGAGGTACAGTGGGATCTTGGGTCCAAGTCCAGAGTTCACGGAAAGTGGCTACGCAAGTGGATACGTAGTAAAGGTGGCATATGCCATGCTTGCCTTCATTGGTAGGGATGTTGCATATAAGAGTAAGTGAGTCATGCTGCAACTCCATAAAATGTTAGTCAGACTGTACTTGGAGTATTGAAAGCAATTCTGGTTGCCCCATTATAGAAAGGATGTGGAGAGGGTACCAAGATGCTGCCTGGATTAGAGGGTATGAGCTACAAGGTAAGGTTAAACAAACTTGGGTTGCTCTCCCTGGAGCTTTATAGGCTGAGGGGAGACCAGGTAGAGGATTTAAAAATTATGAGAGGCATAGTTGGGGTAGACAGTCAGAATCTTTTCCCCAGGGTAACAGTGTCAAATCCAAAGGACATGCCTTTAAGGTTAGAGGGGTAGAGTTTAAAAGCGGTGTGAGGGACGAGTTTTTTTATGCAGAGAGCGGTAGGTGCCTGGAATAGGTTATCAGGGGTATGAATTGAAGCAGGCAGTTTGGTGGAGTTTAAGGTTTTTTGATATGCATGAATATGAAGGGAATGGAGGGATACAGTATGGATGATGCACAGGAGGAGGACATTTAGTATAAATTGGCATCAAGGTCAGCACATGTATCTATGTAGTCTTTCCAGTTTAACCACATCTTTCTTATGCAACATAATGTTCCCAACTCAGTGCTCTGACTGACGAAGGTCGATGTGCTCCCATCAGCCTGTGATGCTGCTTTCAATAAACTATGCACTTGTACTCCCAGGTCCCTTTTTGTTCCATTTCCCTCCCTAGTTCCCTACCACTCACTGTACAAGTCCTACACTGGTTTGACTTTCCAAAATGCATCACCTCACACTTGTCTGTATTGAAATCCATTTGCCAATCCTCGGCCCACTTCCTTAACTGATCCCCCTGTAATCTATGGTAAACTTCTTCACTATTAACAACACCTCCTAATATTGTGTCATCCATAAACTTACTGATCAAGCCTTGTGCAGTCACATCCAAATCATTTGTATAAATAATGAATAACAAGGTTCCCAACACCGAGCCCTGGGATCTATTGTGAGAAACAACCTTCAACCACCACCCTCTGCTTTTTACCTCCAAGCCAATTTTGATTCCACCTAACTAGTTCTCCCTCTATTCCATGGGACCTAACCTTCCAGACCAGCCAGCCATGCAGGACCTTGTCGAAGGTCTTGCTGAAGTCTGAATAGATAACATTCACTGCCCTAACTTCATCTACCTTTTTGGTTACCACTTCAAAAATAACTCCAAAAGATTCAGCAAGCATGACTTCCCATGCAGAAAGCCATGCTGACTCCTCCTAATCAGACTCTCTATCCAAATGCTGGTAGATTCTGTCCCTCAGAATTCCCTCCAGTAACTTCCCCACTTCTGACATCCGGCTGACTGGCCTGTAGTTTTCTGGCTTGTCCTCGGGCTACCTTTGTTAAACAGCGGAACAACATTAGCCACCTTCCAGTCTTTGGGAACTTCACTAGTGGCTAACGATGAAGCAAAAATCTCTGCAAGGGCCTCTGCAATTTCTTCTCTAGCTTCCCACAATGTCCAAGATGCACTTGATGAGGCCCTGGGGATTTATCCACCTTAATACACTGTAAGGCTGCAAATACCTCCTCCTTGGCAATGTGAATGTTGTCCAAAACTTCTCCAGCAGTTTCCCTCATCTCTTGAGCAACTATGATTTTTTTCTCCTCAGTACTGAGGAGAAATATTAATTTAAAAATCCCACCCACCACCAATGGCTGCTGATCAGCCCTGCTGATTTCTAAGGGGATCTACTCTCTCCCTGGCCACCCTTTAACTCTTAATCTAGCTATAGAACATCTTGGGATTTTCCTGCCAGATCCATTGCATACCCTCTTTGCCTTCCTGATTTCCCTCTTAATCTTTTTTACAGTCATCAAGAGATGCACTTGTCCCCAACCTCCTAAGCATCTCCTAATGCTTCCTTTTTCTTGACCAGACGCTCAATAATTTCTCATTAGCCAAGGTTCCCTAAACTTGCCAGGTTTATCCTTCACCCTATCAGAAACGTGCTGCTCCTGGACTTGTGATATTACACTCTTGAAAGCCTCCTACTTGGAGTTCCTTTCCCTTCAATTGACCTGCTAGATCCTGCCTAATTCCCCCAAAATTAGGCCTGATCCAGTTTAGGACCCTAACCTGAGGGTCCTTTTCCATCACTATCTTAAAACTAATAGAATTATGGTCACTAGAGTCAATGTGCTCCCTGACTGCCACTTCAGTTATCTGCCATACCTCGTTCCCTCAGAAAAAATCCAGTATTGCACCCTCCTGAGTAGGGCCTTCCGTATATTGACTCAGGAAACTTTCCTGAACACTTTGCACAAATTCCACCCTGTCTTGGCCCTGTTCAAACACTCTGGGTAGTCCAGTCAATACTGGGGAAATCAAAATCTCCCACTAATACAACCCTATTATTCTTTCAACTATGAGCAATTTCTCTACACACCTACTCCTCAAGTTCCTGCTGACTATTGGGGGTCTATACTACAGGCCCACTAGAGTGGCACTCCCCTTCTCGTTTCTTAGTTCTATCCATGTGGTCTCGCTGGACAATCCCCCAAGAATGTCATCTCAAAGTACTGCTGTTATATTCTCCCTTATCAAAAAGGTAACACCCCCTCCTAGCTTACCTGTACCTCTGTTACACCTGTAGCATCTGTATCCTGGGACATGGAGCTGCTAGTCCTGCCCTTCTCTCAGCCATATTTCTGTTATGGCTATAATGTCCCAGTCCTCAGTGCCAATCCATGCTCTGAGTTCATCTGCCTTGAGTTTAACACTCATGTATTGAAATAAATGCAGTTTAATTGAGTATTCCTTTCCCTGCCTTTTACTGTGCCCCGAGCTATCCTGATTACTAAATGTGCTCTAGCTGGCTGCTGCTCTATCCCGTGACTTGCTCCTTCTCAGAGTCCCACCCACCTACCAATCTAGTTTAAACCCTCCCATGTAGCACTAGCAAATTTCCCTCCAAGGATGTTGGTCCTTCTCTAGTTTGAAGGCAACCCATTCCTCTTGTAGAGGTTGCCTCTACCCAAGAAGAAATCCCAATGGTCCAAGAACCTGAATTCCTGCCCCCTGCACTCGGTCCTCAGCCACAAATTCATCTGGCCTATCCTATTTCTGACTTCGCTTGCTGGTGGCACTGGGATTGCTGCCCTCGTAGATCCTGTTTCTTAACTTCTTACCCAACTCCCTGTACTATTTCTGCAGGACCTCATCCCTTATTCTACCCATGTTGTTTGGACCAATATGTATAATGTCTTCTGTTTGTTTGCTCTCCTGCTCGAGAATTTTCTGCAGCCGCTCAGAAACTTCCTTGACCCTGGCAGCCATGAGGCAACATGCTATCCTGTTGTCTCTTCTGCGGCTATGGAACCTTCTGTCTGTCCCCCTCACTATCAAGTCTCCTCTCACTATTGCCCTGTCTGACTGCACCCTTTCTGAGCCTCATAGCCGGTCACAGTGCCAGAGACCTGACTAGCCCCTGAAAGAACACCCCCTTCAACAGTATCCAAAGAGATGTACCTGTTTGTGAGGGATATGGCCACGGGAACCCTGCACTGTCTGCCTACTGTCCTTTTTACTGGTGGTCACCCATCTCTCAGAAGCCTGTACCTTGAGTGTGACCACCTCAGTAAAGGTCTCCTCTATGAAGCCATCAGCTTCCTGGATGATCCCAATGACATCCAACTCCACCTCCATTTCTTTGACCCAGATCAATTGCTGACTTTGACAATATTCCAATTTAGTTTAATTTTAAGCTTTTATTTTATTGGACTTCATGTAGATTATAATGTCTGTAGTACACATTCACAAAGGGCAGATTTCACTCAATTCAGTAATACCCATATTGGTGGATTTAAAAATGAGCAATTTTTTTACATGCCTATTTTGCGGAATCTTCACTGTGGACTTTGGACTTCGTGCATAGCTACTACTGGTTGAAAGTAAGGAAAACCAGCTTGAAATAGGGGATAATTTTGTGATGTATATTTTTTTTGGGAATGACTAGCTGCTAGTTTTGTTCAGAAAGTACCTGTTGTTTTCTCAGTATTGAAGTGTACCTTGTGCTTAATTTTTGTTTATTGATGTGTTCTTTATTTTTTCATATAGACAGCTTTATTATATTGCATTGTATTGGAATACCATTGTCTTGCAATACTCAGGAAAAATTTAAATGAAATTGAGACCACCAATCATTCGGCTTCAAAACGTCTGCAGGATAATTGTTACATTTGATGTTCAGTGCCAACTTGTATGTTTCAGTCTGTCACTTGGAATTCTAGAATGGTTGCAGTTGCATGACTATTTTTCTAATGAATTAATATTAAAGTTTTCATGGTGTCTTTCTGTGATTTATTTTTGACAATTTTAGAGATTAGAACTCTTTTGCAATATCAATATTAATTTCAGAAGCATATTGGATACTTACATGACACTTTTTATTTTGCTCATCAGGTGTCTGCAGAACTACATTCCTGCCTATAGTTTAACACTTTCTTGCCCAATCTGCCGCCAGACTTCTATTTTGCCTGAAAAGGGAGTTTCTGCATTACAGAATAATTTTTTCATTACAAACCTAATGGATGTTCTTCAGCGGACTCCTGACAACAATCGTGAGGACTCCTCCATTCTGGAGACTGTCACAGCGGGAGCAGCAGGGAAACCCCTTTCCTGCCCAAATCATGATGGAAATGTAAGTTGGTCATTGTCTTGAATGTGTCTGTACTCTGATGTAATTTTAGTCAAGGTGATTTCCTATCCTTGTGTTTCTTGATAATGATACAATTTTTCGATAGAAAGGAAGGTTGTCTAAGGCTACAGCAGGATGTAGATCAGTTATTAAGTTGGGTGAAGCACTGGCAGATGGAATTAAATCTAGAGTGAGGTGATGCATTTTGGGAAGTCAAAGGTGGGACAAATGATGGGGCACAAACAAATGTTGATGAACAGAGACCTAGAGGTCTAAGGGCATAGTTCTGAGAGTGGCAACATGGGTCCGTAGGGTGGCAAAGAAGGCATTTATGGCATGCTTGCCTTCATTGGTTAGGGTATAAAGTCCCGAGTTGGGATTTTATTGCAACTTTACAAAACATTAGGCTACACTTGAATGATTTGTCTGCATTTCTGGTCACAACATGATTGGAAGGATGTGATTGCAATGGGGAGAGTGCAGAGGAGATTCACCAGGACATTACGTGGATTGGAGGACGTTAGTTCTGGGGAAAGACTGGATAGACTGCTTGTTTTCCCTGGAGCGAAGGAGACTAAGAGAATGTGATAGAAGTATACAAGATCACAAGAGTCATCGATACAGTTTGATAACCAAAATCTTTTTCCCATGGTAGGAGTATCAAAAACAAGAGGGCATCGTGAGAGGTAGGAGATTTATAGGAGATCTTAGGGGTGTCTTTCCAGAGCGTTTGGTATCCGGAATGCTCTGCTGGAGGAGGTGGTGGAATCGGTTACAATGACCTCGTTCGAGGCATTTGAACAGACACTTAGAGGCAAAGCATAGAAGGATGTGGGATTAGTGAAGATGGCGAAATGGTCTGCACGGATGTATGGCTGAAGGGCCCACTCCTGTGCCGTATGATGCTGTGACTCCATGACTATACATTAAAGTTATATTAAATGCCATCAACCTGTTTAGTAGGTGTCCTTCATACATGGCTTTTTTGTTGTATTGGAATGCCATTTTCTTGCTATACTTTAAAATAATTTAGTAAAAAACAAGGCTGCCAATCATTCAGCTGTAAAGCATCTAGGACACTGAGATTGTTCCGTTCTTTGTCTAGTGTCTAGTTTTCTGTTTTAATTGCATTCTCGATACTGAATGCTTTCTGTCTGGAGTAATTATACTTGGAAAATGAAAAATCAGTTTTATAGTAAATCAAAAAAAAACTACAGACGGTGGAAATTTGAAACAAAACCACAAAATACTGGGGAAAAAAAAACCCTCTGTCAGGCCGCATCTGTGGAAAGAAACAGTCGATGTTTCAGAAATCTGAAATCTTTCTGCTGATGCTGTATGATCTGCTGAACTTTTCCTGCATTGTGTTCTGAATTGGTTCTCTCATGTAACAAAGGCAGTGTCCATCATGGAGGTTGTAAGGCCCTTGTGGAGAAAGACTTCAGAACTGGGGAAAGTTAATGGGGAGGTTTTGGGGAAAGTCTCATTACAGTGGAGGAGGTGCGAGACATCTTAAAATGTATGAAGGTAGACAAATCTCCAAAGCCTGCCCAAGTATAGCCAAGAACACTGTGGGAGGCTAGAGAAGAAATTTCAGTACCCCTGGCTGAGATATTTGCATCATTGTTAGTCACGGGTGAGGGTAGCGAATGGTGTACCTTTATTTAGGAAGGGTTGCAAAGAGTAACCAGGACACTGTAGACCGGTAAGTGTAACATCTGTGGTAGGTAAATAACTGGAGAGGATTCTGAGGGATAAGACATACATTCATCTGGAGAGATGGGTTGATTAGATGTAATCAGCATGGCTTTGTGTGTGGGAGATTGAGTTTTTGATGTAACCAAGATGGTCATTTAGGACAGGGCAGTAGACATGGTCTATATGGACTTCAGTTAAGTCTTTGATAAGGTTCCACATGATAGGTTGCTCTGGAAGATTGGATCGCATACAATCCAGGGAAAGGTGGCCAGTTGGATACAGAATTGGTTTGATGGTAAGTAGCAGAGGGTGATGGTGGAAGGTTGTTTCTTGGACCGGAGGCCTGTAACTGATGGTGTGCCACAGGGGTCAGTGCTGGGCCCACTGTTTTATCATCTATATAAATGATTTTGAGGATGCACACAGCATTTTTAGTAAGTTTGCATATGACACTAAAGTAGGTGGACAATAAAGAAGGTTATCAAAAATTACGGGGATCTTGATCAGCTGAGGAATGGCAAATGGGTTTAATTCAGATAAGTGCGGGGTGTTGCATTTTGGAAAGTCAGATCAAGGGTAGGACTTCCACGGTGAATGGTTGGGCCCTAGGGAGTTTTGTAGAACAGGGGGACCATGGAGTTTAGGTACATGGTTCCTTGAAAGTAGAGTTACAGATGTACAGAATGGTGAAGGTGGCTTTTGGCATACTCTCGCCTTCATCAGCCAGGACATTTAGTATGGAAGTTGAGAGGTCATGGAACAGTTGTGCAAGATGCTGGTGTGGCTGCACTTGGAGTAGTGTGTTCCGATTTGGTCACCCTGCTATAGGAAAAATGTTTGTAAATCTTTTCTGCATTCTTTTCAGTTTACTAAAACATTGCCAGGACTTGGGGGATTGAGTTATAGGGAGAAGTTAAGCAGGCTAGGATTTTATTCCTTGGAGCATAGGAGATTGAGAGGTGATCTTTAAGAGGTATCTAAAATCATTAGGGATGTAGATAGGGTGAATGCACGTAGTTTTCCCAGGGTTGGGGATTCAAGAACTACAGGGCATGGCTTTAAGGTGAGGGGGAAAGATTTAACAGGGAATTGAGGGGCAACTTTTTTAGATAGAGGGTGGAATGAGCTGCCAGAAAATGTGGTTGAAACAGGTACAATAGCTTTTAAAGAACAGTTGGACAGGTACATGGATAGGCCAGGTTTAGCAAGTTATGGGCCAAATGTAGGTAAAATGGATTGGGTTGGATGGGCATCTTGGTCAGCATGGACCAGTTGGGCTGAAGGGCTGGTTTCCATGCTCAATGATTCTGACTCTCTTGAATCAGTGCGTGCTCCTACCCTTCTGCTCAAGTATTCCTATCTCCTGACTCCATTGGCATTGATTGAACAATGGGATCTTACAATGATAGACTAGTCTGGAAAGTTGTATTGGATAGGATCCAGGGAGAGCTAGCTAACTGGATTTGTAATCAGCTTGAGGGTAGGAAGCAGAGGGTAATAGAAGGTTGTTTCCTGGACTGGAGGCCTGTAACTGGTGGTGTGCCATAGGGATTGGTGCTGGGACCTTTGGTTATTTATATAAACTATTTGGCATGGTTAGCGAGTTTGCAGCTGATACCTAAAATAGGTTCTATCGTAGACAATGACAAAAGTTAGCAAAAGTTACAGGGGAATCCCAGTCAGCTAGGTAAGTGGGCCAAGGATTAGCAAGTGGTCTTCAATTCCATTAAGTGTGAGGTGTTGCATTTTGGAAAGTCAAAGGGTAGGACTTGTACAGTGAAGGATAGTGTTGTAGAACAGGGACCTAACAGTACAAGTACATAGCTCCCTGAAAGTGGCATCACAGGTAGATGGGATGGTGAAGAAGGGGTTTGGCGTACTGGCCTTCAGTCAGGGCATTGAGTATATTAGTTAGGATGTTATGTTGCGGTTGTACAAAACATTGGTGAGACCCCACTTGGAGTATTGTGTATGGTTTTGGTCACCCTGTTATAGGAAAGATGTAATTAAGCTAGAAAAGGTGCAAATAAGATTTATGAGAATATTGCTGGGACTTGAAGGCCTGAATTATTGTGAGAGGTTGGGCAGGCTTGGTCTTTACTCGTTAGAACATAGGAGATTGAAGGGTGATCTTGTAGAGGTGTATAAAATCTTGAGGGGTATAGATAGGGTGAATGCACAGTCTCTTTCCCAAGGAAAGGGAATCAAATACTAGAGGGCATGGGTTTAAGGTGAGAAGGAAAGGGTTTAATAAAGGACCTGAGAGGCGGCAACTTCACACGGGGTGGTGGATATATGGGACGTGCTGCCAGAGGAAAAGTTGAGGTAGGTATTGATAACGTTTAAAAGACATTTGGATAAATACAGGGATAGCAAAAGTACAGAACAATTACGGGCTGAATGTGAGCAAATTGGGCTAGCTTAGGTGGACACCTTGGTCAGCACAGATGAGTTGGAAGTTCCTCACCTGGAAGGGCTGTTTAGATCCCTGGATGGTGGTGAGGGAGGAGATGCAAGGACAAGTTTTACACCAACTGTTGCAGGGGAAAGTACAAGGGACCATGATGGGGAGGGATGAGTGGACCAGGGAGTCACAGAGGGAGTGGTCCCTATGGAAGGCAGAAATGGCAGGAGGAGAAGATTTGGCACTTGGTGGAATCTCATTGTGGTGGAAGTGACAAAGGATGATATGTTGGATGCAGAGGCTCATAGGGTGAAATGTGAGGATGAGGGGAGCTGTCAGGAGGCAGGTGGGGTGAGAGAAAACTTTCTCATCTGTTTGTTGTACTTTCGCCCCAAGCAAGAGACCAAGTACAGACTGGCCAACCATTTTGCAGGACACCTATGCTTGGTCTGCAATAGTCACGTCATTTCAATTTCCCTTCCCATTCCCACACTGACCTGTCCATTCTCTGTCTTCTCCACTGCCAGCGTGAAGCCCAACACAAACTTGAGGAGCAGCCACTCCTATTCTTATAACCCAATGGCATGAACATTGATTTTTCCACTTCACTTCTCCCCTAATGGTTCTCATTATCATCTCATTATCAGATTCCAGCATTGATGGTCTATTGTGTTGCTGCTTATGTTTCCAGCAGCTGTCACCAACCTTCATATTCCCCTCACCCTACTTGTTCTGTTTGACACTCATTACTTTTTCTTTGCCTCCATCTATCATTCACGTGCCACTGTCTCCTAACTTGGTGCCACCTGCCTGTCATCTTACACCCCTCCTCAATCCACCAATCACCTTTGACTCCTGTCTCACCAGTCCCTTTTCTTTATACTGGCCACGTCACCTCTCCACTCTGTCCTGATGTGGGCTCTCAGTCCAAAATGTTGACAATTCCTTTCCTCCCACAGATGCTGCTTGACCCGCTGAGTTTCTCCAGCAGATTGATTGTTGCTCCAATTTCCAGCATCTGCAGAATCTTGTTTCCAAATTAGCTTTACGTTTTGATTTGGCTACTGCCAAGTAATTGAGTGATGTTGAAAGTGGGCAGGAAGGACGAGAAGATGGGAAGAATGTGCTTCCCATTGTAGTTATGAATAATGGGTAATTTGTATGTTATGATCGTATTGAATTTTAGTTAATCTTGCCTGAATAATCATCCTTCAATGTCACACAAGGCAATTTTGTCTATTTTATTAACTTTTCCAAATCTTGGTGTTCCTTGTATTTATTGCCCATCCTTGATTACCTGTTTGTCAATTAAGTCAACCATATTGGTATGGCTCGAAGACCATTCCAGGTTTCTTCACCTGAAGGACATTAATGAATTGGATGGACTTTTAGGATAATCATACTGTATAGCATGGAAGTGGGCTCTTTTGCCACTGACTTGCCATCAACCATCAAGCACCCATCTTATTCTCCCCACATTCCATAAGACCATAAGACAAAGGAGCAGAAGTCAACCATTTGGCTCATCAAGTCTGCTCTGCTATTCTATCATGAGCTGATCCATTCTCCCATTCAGCCCCACTCCCCCGCCTTCTCACTATAAACTTTGATGCCCTGGCTACTCAAATATCTATCAATCTCTGCCTTAAATACACCCAATGACTTTGCCTCCACAGCCTCCCGCGGCAACAAATTCCACAGATTCACCGCTCTCTCTGGCTGAAGAAATTTCTCCGCATCTGTTCTGAATGGGTACCCTTCAATCCTGAAGTTGTGCCCTCTTGTACTAGACTCCCCTTCTATAAGAAACAACTTTGCCACATCTACTCTGTCCAGGCCTTTTAATATTTGAAATGTTTGAGGTACCCCCCCCCCCCCCCCCCCCCCCCCCCCCCCCCCCCCCCCCCCCCCCCCCATTCTTCTGAACTCCAAGGAGTATAGCCCGAGAGCCATCAAACATTCCTCATATTTTAACCCTCTCATTCCTGGAATTATTCTAGTGAATATTCTCTGAACCCTCTCCAATGTCAGCAGGGATGACTACCTCCCTGTAGCTCCTGCCTATCACCCTCCTCACTTTTTCCCTAACAAGCCGTAGGTCATCAAGCTGCAGCTCCAGTTTCCTAACATGGTCTCTAAGGAGCTGCATCTCGGCGCACCTGGCGCAGATGTGGCAATTGGGGAAGCTGGAAGTCTCCCAGGATTCCCACATCTGACATCCTGAACAAAGCACTAACCCTGCAGACATGCCACCTAATTCTACAAAGAATGTAGCAAGGAAAAAGAAGTCAACTTACCTCATCTCTTACCTGTTCTCGCTGAAGCCTGTTGAGCCAAAGCCTTACCACTCTGACTCGGACCACCCCTACAATGGCCACTCCGCTTTACATGACCTCTTTTTTTTATTGGCCCTCCTTAATTCTGCAAGAAAACAAAAACCTGTGAGAAAACACAAGCTTTTTAATCAGTTAGCCCGTACCTGTGAGGGACCCACTGCTCCTCCGTGTCTCTGGGCTGATTCTGCAAGAAAACAAGCTTTTTAAACAGTTAGTCCATACCTGTGAGGGACCCGCCAACAATTCCTTTCAGATTCTACCTTTCATCTACACGCTAGGGGCAATTTATGATGGCTAATTAATCTATCAACCCATGTCATTGGGATATGGGAGGAAGTGAGAATTTGCAATCTCCACACAGACAGCACCAGAGATCAGGACTGAGCCTGTGTTGATGTAGGTACAAGGCAGCCGCTCTACTAGCTGTGCTGCTCTGCTGTCCCTAATGACTAGTGTTTTTTTTAAATTTTGTATTATTAACTGAATTTAAATTCTGCACTTGTGCTCTTGGGATTTGAACTCTTCTCTGGATTGTTATTCTAGGCTTCTGGACTATTAGTCTAGGAATTTCACTGCTGCAACACCATTAACCCCCAATCAAAAGCTCATGTAATACAGTAATGCTGGAAATCATTTGAGTTTCTACTTTCGAACTGGAGGTTATGATTGTATAAGTATTAAATGTGCTGAAATTTTGCGAATTTTGAAATGTTCAAATTATTTTTTTTCCCATCCACCTAATGTAATGCGGGATGTTGTCTTTTTGCAGGTGATGGAGTTTTACTGCCAGTCTTGTGAGACAGCCATGTGTCATGAATGCACAGAAGGAGAACATGCTGAGCACCCAACTGTTCTTCTCAAGGATGTGGTAGAGCAGCACAAAGCTTCTCTGCAGACGCAACTAGAGGCTGCAAAACAGAGGTACAATTTAACACGAACTCTGCTTTGTTTCTGATTTATTTTAATGTTAATATTGAACATGGTGAATGGTTCATTAAACATGAGTTAATTAGGCTTCTTTAATAGTAAACAAATTTTTAAAAAAATGCAGGTGTTGGAAATAGTTTACAGATCGAGCAGCATCTGTGGAGAGAGAAAGTTAATGTAAAAGTATGTTTTAAGTTAGAGAGAGATGGGATGCTTGGAGGGAATGAAATAAATGTCTGATATGTTGAAGGCCGAGATTGACCAGGTGATATAAATGCTTTTGATGCTGTCTAAGAGAGGATGATGGTTGATAATCATTGCTGATTTGTCTGGAGGGGTGTAAATAAAATAAAAGTGAATGAAGGCTATAAAGGGAAAGTTCTGATTCTTTGGAATGCAGAACAAGAAGAATACTGGAGATATAGTTGTGGAGTAATACAGCACAGAAACAGGCCCTTTTGCCCCAACTCATCCACACTGACCAAGGTGCCCACCTATGCTAGTCCCTCCTGATCTGAACTAAAAGGATGCTGGAGTTAATTAAATCATGTAGCATTTATGGAGAAAGAAAAATTGTGTTCAAGTTGGATGACTCTACATACGTTCTAACAGAAATAAGAAAGGCTAGATATCAAAAATGGTTGCGATGTCCAGAGGGCTCCATTAGGCATTAAAGAAAGGTAGACTTGACCCCCTTGCCACTATAGGGAACCGACTGACGTGACAGACAAAGAAATACTTCAACTAAAGTCCAGTAGATCTCAAGTTTATTGTTTGAATGCTTGCATTTTATTCTATTAAAATATGTTGCACAAACTAGCCAGCTAAGTGGTTGAGGAAAAAAAAAACCTCTGATCTTTTCACAGGATGCCTGAATTGGACTCTTCTCTAGGTTTCCTGTCTGAAATCTTGCAAGACTTAACAAATGAGAAAGTAAGCATTGAAGAAGAGATTCATACTACATTCAGCGACCTCCAAAAGACCTTAAATGTACGAAAGAGTGTTCTGCTTATGGAACTGGAAGTCACATATGGTGTTAAACACAAAGTAAGAAGATCTTATTATTTGCCAAATTGAATAGTTTGCCAAAAACTTTATTTGTTAAAGTAGAATTGGTAACCAGTAATATATCACTAAAAACAGAAAATGCTGGAAATACAGGTTGGGGAGCACCTGTGAAGAGAAACATTTAGCTTTTCAGGACAATGATGTTTTACCACACCTAGAGTAAGTTAGAAATCAAACATGTTTTAAATTGGAGAAAGGAAGAGTAGAGAGAACAACTAAGGTGGCCTCAAAGGTGGTGAGTGCACATCATCAGTTCATAAATTGTCTTAATACTCTCTTTAAAAAGAAAAAGGAGAGCTGCAAGTTGACCTTATTCGCTGTTGGTATCCTTCTGGATGATTTGATGCCTGAGTTTATGTTGCCAGTATAAATTAGGTGTAAAGTGCTGTGAAGTTAGTTCATTTCAAAATATTTTCATTATTATGCATTGCAAGATAAATTAACATGCTGATTAAAAATAATACAGAAATCAGTGTGGGGACCCTGCATGTTTGCCGTATACATTAACAATTTGAATGTGAATGTGGGGGGCATGAGTACGAAGTACATGAATGACATGAAAATTATATTGATGAGTTAGATGGGCCGCGGAATGGCACTTAATTCTGATAAGTGCAATGTGATCCATTTTGGAAGTACTAAGGATAGCACAGTAGCACAACTTGTACAGTCAGAGCAACACAGCACAGATGTAGGCCCTTCAGCCCAAAAAGTCCATGCTGACCATGTTGTGCACCTAGCAAGTCTCAATTTCCTGTGTTCGGCACATATCGCTCCAGGCTCCTCCCCTTCATGTACTTATCCAAGTGCTGCTTAAGTGACAATATTGTACCTGCCACATCCACTTCATCTGGCACTGTTCCTGGACTCTTAATATCTTGCTCTTAAAAGCCTCCCACTTGTCATTTGTTCCTTTCTCTTCTAACAGGCTCTCCCAATCAACCTCTGCTAGATCCTGCCTAATTCCCTCAAAATTAGCCCTGCTCCAATTTCGGACCCTCACCTGTGGACCTGTCCTATCCTTTTCCATCAGTATCTTAAAACTAATAGAATTATGGTCGCTAGAGCACGTACCACCAGACAAGGACAGCTTCTACCCCGCTGTGATAAGACTATTGAACAGTTCCCTTATACAATGTGATGGACTCTGACTGACTCTGACCTCACGATCTACCTTGTGACCTTGCACCTTATTGCACTGCACCTTCTCTGTAGCTGTGAGACTTTACTCTGTTGTTATTATTTTTACCTGTACTACTTCAATGGACGTTGTACTAACTCAATGTAACTGCACTGTGTAATGAATTGATCTGTACGATCGGTATGCAAGACAAGTTTTTCACTGTACCTCAGTACAAGTGACAATAATAAACCAATACCAATACCAAAGTGCTCCCTGACTACCACCTCAGTTACTTGCCCTGCCTCCCTCCACAAGAGGAGGTCTAGTATTGCACCCTCCCGAGTAGGCTCCTTTACATATTTGACTCGGGGAAACTTTCCTGGACAGGTATTTCACAAATTCCGCCCCATCCAGGCCCTTAACACTTTGGGTGGCCTAGTCAATATTGGGGAAATTAAAATCTCCCACTGGCACAACCCTATTTTTCTTACAACTATGAGCAATTTTCAGGTTCCCGCTGACTACTGGGGAGGTCTATAATACAGCCACACTAGTGACGTTCCCCTTAATGTTCCTAAGTTCTGCCCAGATGTCCTCATTGGGCAACCATCTAAGGATACACTGTTATATCCTCCAAGCACTGCTGTAATGTCGTCCTCCATCGAAAAGGCAACACCCCATCCTCGCTTACCTGTACCTCTGTCATGCCTGTAGCATCCGTATCCTGGAACATTGAGCATGCCAGTCCTGCCCTTCTCTCAGCCATGTTTCAGTTATGGTTATAACATCCACGCTCCATGTTCATCTGTCTTTCCTGTTAATCCTTGTGCAGTGAAATAAATGCAGTTTAACTGAGATTTCCTTTCCCTGCCTTTACTGTGCCCCCAGTTATCCTGGTTACTGAACTTGCTCTCACAAGCTACAGCTTTATCCCATGACTTGCTCCTGCTCAAAGTCCCATCCCCTTGCCAATCTAGTTTAAATCCTCCTGTGTAGCACTAGCAAATTTCCCTGCGAGGATATTGGTCCCTCTCTAGTTCAAGTACAACTCGTCCCTCTAGTACAGGTTGCCTGTACCCCAGAAGAGATCCAAGTGGTTCCTGAATCCCTGCTTCCTGCACCAGCTCCTCAGCCACGATTTCATCTGGCGTGTCTTTCTATTTCTGGCCTCGCTAGCATGTGGCACCAGGAGTAATCTGGAGATCACTACCCTTGAGGTTTTGCTGCTTAACTTCTTACCTAATTCCCAATTACTCATTCTGCAGGACCTCATCCCTTGTTCTAACCATGTTGTTTGTACCAACATGTACAACAACCTCTGGCTGTTCACCCTCCTGTTTTGGAATTTTCTGCAGCGGCTCAGACACGTCCTTGACCCTGGCACCTGGGAGGCAACACACCATCCTGGCATCTCTTCTGCAGCCACAGAATCTGTTGTCTGTCCCTCAGACTCTTGTCTCCTATGACGATTGCCCTGTCTGACTGCACCCTTTCCCTCTGAGCCTCCAAGCCGGTCACAGACTGCTGCTGCTAGCGCCTGAAAGATCATCCCCCTCAACAGTATCCAAAGAGGTATACCTGTTAATGAGGGGAATGGCCATGGGGGAACCCTACACTGTCTGGCTGCTCCTCTTGCTTTTCCTGGTGGTCACCCATCTATCTGAAGCCTGTACCTTGGGTGTGACCATCTCTGTAAAAGTCTCATCTATGATGTTAGCAGAACCCTGGATGATCCTGAGTACATCCAATTGCACCTCCAGTTCCTTGACCCGGTCAGTCAGGAGCTGCAGCTGGGTGCATTTCTCACAGATGTAGTCATCAGGGAGACCATGAGGTTCCCTGACTTTCCACATCTTGCAAGAGAAGCATTCCACTACCATCTTGCCTGCACTGAATCGAGTGCTAAGGATGAATAAGAAATTAAAAATCCTTACTTGCTCCTCACCTGTGCCTCCTTGCCAAAGCCTCTCTAGCCAAGGCCTCGCTTCCCACTCCTACACTGGCTCACTGTCACAATGGCTGCTATAATTTGGTCACTCCACTTAACCTCACCTTGATCGAAATGCCTTCCAATTAACCAATCTATGAGGCTTGCCTTTGTAAAGGTTCCTGCTGTCACTCTCAGCTCCCAACTCCTGTAAAAGCTGCCTCACATAGCCAGAGACCAGGGTTCAAAATTGACCTCCAGTGTTGTATATATGGAGTTTGTAGGTTCTTGCTGTAACCACTGGGTTTCCTCTGAATGATTTTTCCCCTCGCATTCCAAAAATGTGCGTTGGTAGTTAATTGGCCACTGTAATTGTGTGTATAGGTGTGTGGTAGAATCTTGAACGTAGAACAGTACAGGATGGGACAGGCCATTCAGCCCATGATGTTGTGTGAATCTTGAAGTCAGTTCATACCAAATGTCGTCGTCATCCTCCTCTTCCTCTGCCTTGTCCATAAGCCTCCATTCCCTCATAAACGCCACCAAACTGCCTGATTCCACTACTACCCCGGTAACCCATTCCAGGAACCTACCACTCTGCTTTTTAAAAAAAACTTGCCCCTCACATCGCCTTTAAACTCCCACCTCTTCCACATTTCCTGCCCCCCACCCCCCAACCACCACTCCCTCAACCTTAACATCATGTCCTCTGTGGCTTGACATTTCTATCTACCCTGGAGGAAAGCTTCTGACTGACAACAGTACATTCCACATCTTAAGACTTGTTTAGTTTCATCCAATTCAGCATCACACTTGATTGAAATGGCCTTGCTACAACACCTTGTGTTGTGCTTTTCACCTTTCACTGTATGCTTTCAATGATAGTCACTTTCTAAACACCAGCAAGCTGCCCACCTTGTATAACTAGAAATGTTTGATGCTGAGAAGTGCAAATATTCCCATTGCTTGATGACAGCAAGATCACAATCTCCACCGTATCCTACACTCAAACTGCTCGTCAGAACAGATAATCTCACCTGATCTGCTTTTCTGACTGCATAGTGTGCTCCATAACCTTGTCTGTGTATCTTGTGGGGGTCTCTGCAGTAGCATCTACCATTGGATATCTTCTGCCCAAATATCTCTCTGCCATTATACAGCAGTATTTGCTTTGCTTGCTGCTCCATCAAAAGTAAACGTGTGGCCTTTGTATTCCAGTTATCCTTAAATTCCATCTATACTAGTCCCTGTGCACGTGTCAATCGCTGCACTTCCATGGAGAAGCATGCCTGCTTTGTTTTCTCACTACCCATGTACAACTTCCCTTCTTTTCTCAACTAGTGGAACAGGACTCATCAATTTGTCATCTATTGGAACTGCAGATAGTGACTTCGTTCTGGCTGTATCAATGACCTTGTGACTTCCTTGGGCTCACCTGACTAGAGGACGGTTCGGATGGGGCTAATATAGCCTACTGCTTGTGATTTCTGGATCTCTTCATTACTGAATGTTGCATTTCTCTGAAAAATAGTCCCTAGGTTTGAGTACTTCAATAGATACCTGTGATTACTGGTCCACAGCCCTAGCCCAGAACTACAGTAGGCACTGGGCCCATCCATTCCCCTGGAAGACTAAGAAAAATTAGTCCTCCTGCAAAGATGCTTAAAACCATTTTCTTCCATTTCAATGGAATGCTTCTGAGGTGATTCCAATATGCAAGTACCTTTTTCTGCTTGTAATCATAGAACAGTACATCACGATACAGGCCCTTCGGCCCACAATGTTGTGCCAGCCTTTAAACCTCGCCTAAGACTATCTAACCCCTTCCTCCCACATATCCCCCTATTTTAAATTCCTCCATATGCTTATCTAGCAATCTCTTGAACTTGACCAATGTACCTGCCTCCACCACCACCCCAGGCAGCGCATTCCATGCACCAACCACTCTCTGGGTAAAACAAAACCTCCCTCTGATATCTCCCTTGAACTTCCCACCCATTACTTTAAAGCCATGCCCTCTTGTATTGAGCATTGGCACCCTGGGAAAGAGGCACTGGCTGTCTATCTATTCCTCTTAATATTTTGTATACCTCTCTCATGTCTCCTCTCATCCTCCTCCTCTCCAAAGAGTAAAGCCCTAGCTCCCTTAGTCTCTCCCTATAATGCATACTCTCCAAACCAGGCAGCATCCTGGTAAATCTCCTCTGCACCCTTTCCAGTGACCAGAACTGGACACAGTACTCTAAGTGTGGTCTAACCAGAGTTTTGTAGAGCTGCATCATCACTTTGCGGCTCTTAAACTCAATCCCACGACTTATGAAAGCTAACATCCCAGAAGCTTTCTTAACTACCCTATCCACCTGTGAGGCAACTTTCAGTGATATGTGGATATGAACCCCCAAATCCCTCTGCTCCTCCACACTCCCCAGAATCCTGCCATTAACCTTGTACTCCGTCTTGGGAGTTAGTCCTTCCAAAGTGTACCACCTCCCACTTCTCCAGATTGAACTCCATCTGCCACTTCTCAGTCCAGCTCTGCATCCTATCAATGTCCCTCTGCAATCTTTGACAGTATCCACAACACCACCAACCTTTGTGTTGTCTGCAAACTTGCTAACCCACCCTTCTCCCCCCTCATCCAAGTCATTAATAAAAAATTCAGGAAAAGTAGAGGTCCCAGAACCGATCCTAGCCAGAATAACAGCCTTTCACCCCTACTGTCTTCTATGGGCAAAATCTCTGACAATTTTCTGCAGTTGATGATTCCACATGCTAAATGTGCTTCAAATCTCTGAAGGTCTGGGGTTAAAATATTCCTTCATAACTTTTATAATATCTTTCTAAGAGACCTTGTCTGTAATTTTTGGTATTCATAAACTCACCAATATATCAAGTCTCTGGACTACAATGATTTCCTTTTCAGCTTTATGCTTTTGGCCATATTTCTCAGCCTTGTGTCATTTCCTGGATCTTCAACAATGTTGTCAGCTCAGAAGCAACTGAGATTCTTCTGGATTAATAACAAAATGGACATATCTGCTAACTATTTTTGAGGACTCTAGTAGAAGAAACGGTAATATAGTGCACATATTCCTTGTTAGAGCTATTCAAATAATCCTCCCCAGTCCCATCCCTCCCTACGTAGCTTTATTTATTTCCCCTGTAAATGAATGGGAACAGGCCCTTCAGCCCACAATGTTGTGCCAAACTAATCAAACTAGTGATTAAATGCCTAACTAAACTAATTCCTTCTGCCTACACAGTGTCCATATCCCTCCATTCTCTGCAAATTCTTGTGCCTATCTAAGAACCTCTTAAATGCCTCTGTCATATTTTCTTCCACCTCCACCCCTGGCAGTGCATTGCAGGCACCCACCACTGTGTTTTCAAAAAAAAACTTGCCCCACACATCTGCTTTGGACTTGCCCCACACATCTGCTTTGGACTTGCCCCCTCTCACCTTAAAATCATGCCTTCCAGGGCAGGCACAGTAGTGTAGCAGATAGCGTAATGCTATTACAGTGTCAGCAACCCGGATTCAATTCCGGCCACTGTCCGTAAGAAGTTTGTACGTTCTCCCCATGTGTCTGCGTGGGTTTCCTCCGGATGCTCTGGTTTCCTCCCACATTCCAAAAAACGTGCAGGTTAGGTAGTTATGGGCATACTTTGTTGATGCTGGAAGCGTGACAACACTTGCGGGCTGCCTCCAGAATATTCTACACAAAAGCTGCATTTCACTGTGTTTCAATGTACATGTGACTAATACAGATATCTTATCTAGTGTTAGATTTTTCGACGATGGGAAAAAGATACTGGCTGGATATATTTTGATGTGTTGAAGAAGGAGGGATAACTTGAACAAAAAGGTGCTGTTTAAAAGGGGATTTAGCGACAAATGCAGTTTGTGCGCAATTCTTGAGTGTTGAAGGTTGTTTAAAAAAGCAAGTGGAATCCTTGGCTTTATAAATGGAATAAGTTACTACGAAAGTAAGGAAGTTATAAGTTATTATAAAACATTGGTTAGGCCTTGGCTTTCTATTACATGTTCAATTCTGGGCATCACACTTCAGGAAGATGCAAAGGTCTTAGAATAGGTGCAAAAGAAATTTGTCACAATGGAACCAAGGATGAGGAATGTGAATAATGTGGAGAGTCTGGAGATGTTAATTGTACTACATGAAGTGAAGATTTGGTGGAGGTAAGCAAACTAATTCCAGATCCATGAAATATGCAATTCAAAATTTTGGTGAGTGGAGGAATATTCGGGTATTTTAGGGATTCTCTGTCTAGACGGCACAGAAATGGGCTCTTCCACTCAACTCAACCATGCTGACCAAGATGTCTATCTGAGCTAGTCCCATTTGCCTGTGTTTGGCCCATGTCCCTCTAAACTTTTCCTATCCATGTACCTGTCCATATGTTTTTTAAACACTGTAATTTTTCCTGCCTCTACAAGTTCTTTTGGCAGCTTGTTTCATATATCAACTCAGGTCCCTTTTAAATCTTCCCTCTCTCACTTAAACTCATACCCTGTAGTTTTAGACTACACTGAATTTGACAATTTCAGAGAACCAGCCTCTCCAATTTGTATTGAAACTGGCCAGTTTTAATGCGACTTTTTGTCTCTCCATAGATGTTACCTGACCTCCTAAGCATTTCTAGTATTCTGTTTTGTTTTCAGATTTCCAGTATCATCAGTGTTTTTATTGAACAATTCTGGCATTGTTTTTTCTTCTTCTCCATCCATTTTCATTTATCTTGTATTTTCATTTCAGACAGACCAGCTGTGATTAAGTGCCGGCACAACCTTCTCTGTAAGCACCACCACTACCAGTCTCCTTTGTTCTCTAATCTATTCCAGACATTTTCTTTGTTCTCTCCATATATAGCTGCAGCACAGCTTCCTTGGTCTTATACTCAACACCCCTACCAATGAAGGCAAGCATGCCATATGCCTTCTTTACCACCTTATCTACTTGTGTAGCCAGTTTCAGTGAACTATGGACCTGGATCTCAAGATCCCTCTGTACCTCAATGCTATTAATAGGCAGGCCATTAAATGTATACTTTCTCCTTTCATTTGACCTCTAAAAGTGCAACAACTCACACTTGCCCAGATTAAACTCCATCTGCCACTTCTCTGCAAACTTGCTAATCCATCCAGAACATTGATTATATATCATAAACAGAGGTCCCAGCACCGATCCTTGCAGAACACCACTTATCACTGACCTCCAGCTCGAATAACGGCCTTGCACTCCTCCTGTCTTCTGTGGGCAAGCCAGTTCTGAATCCAAACTTGCAAGTCACCTTGGATGTCATGCATCTTTATTTTCTGAATCAACCTTATCCAATGGCTTACTAAAGTCCATGTAGGTAATGTCCACTGGCTTACCTTCATCAAGCACCTTTGTCACCTCCTCAAAAAAAAACTCAAATCAAGTTTGTAAGGCATAACATGCCCCACACAAAACCATGCTGACTGTCCCTAAGCAGGCCATGCCTTTACAAATGTGCATAAATCCTATCCCTCAGTATCCTCTCCAATAGCTTCCCTACCATTGGTTATTGGCCTATAATTACCTGGATTATCCCTATTTCCCTTCTTGAACAAAGGCAAAACATTTGCTATTCTCCAGTCTACTGGAACCTTGCCTGTTGCTAGTGAGGACGCAAAGATCCTCATCAAAGCCCCAGCAATCTCCTCGCTGCTTTCCATATTCTGAGAGAGATGCCATCCGGTCCTGGGGACTTATCCACCTTTCCACCTTAATGCTTTTCAGAAGACCCAGTACTATGTCCTGCTTAATCTCAAAACGTCCCAGCACATTACCATGCCCCACTCTGTTTTCACTGTCCTCTAATTCCTCCTTAGCAAATACTGACATAAAGTATTCATTTAGTACCTCAGCCACTTGCTCCGACTCCAATCACAAATTCCCTCCTTTATCCTTGACCTAACCTCTCCATAGTTATCCTCTTATTCTTAATACAACTATAAAATGCCTTGGGATTATCCTTGACCCTGCTTGCCAATGACACTTCTTGGGTCCTTTTGGCCTACCTAATTGTCTGCTTGAGCATTTCCCTTGTATTCCACAAGACCCTAATCTGATTTTAGCATCCTAAGCCTTGCGTATGCTTCCTTTTTCTTCCCGACTAAATTTAGGACCTCTTGGGTCATCCAAGGTTCCCTTACCTTTCCACCCTTGTCCTTATTCCTTACTGGGACAAGGTGATCCTGAACTCTGCTCAGCTGGACTTTAAAGAACTCCCACTTGTTAGATGTGGACTTGTCTGACAGTAGGGTGAAGAAATGGCAGATGGAGTTTAATCTAGACAAGTGAGGTTTTGCACTTCAGGAGATCAAATGTAAGAGGGAAGGAGACAGTAAATGGCAGGACCTGTAGGAGCATTGGTGTATAGAGGGATCTTAGGATGCCAGTCCTAAGAAAGTGGCAATACAACTAGATAGGGTGGTAAAGAAGGCGTACGGTATACTTGCCTTTATCATTGGGGGCATTGGATATAAAAGTCAGGAAGTCGTATTGCAGCTGTATAAAACTTTGGTTAGGCCACATTTGGAGCATTGTGTGCAGTTCTGGTTGCTACATTAGAGAAAAAATGAAGACTTTGGAGAGGTTCCCCAGGGCATTGGCTGGATTAGAGAAAATTAGCCAAAAGGAGAGGTTGGATAAACTTGGATTATTTTTCTGGGACATCAGAGGCTGATGGGTGACCTGATAGAAGTTTATAAAAGTAATGAGAGGCATAGATAGTTGTCTTCTTGGGGTGGAAATGTCAAATCCTAGAGAGCATAGCTTTAGGGTGAGAGGGAAAAAGTTCAAAGGAGACTTCTTTTTAAAAGAGAGTGGATTGCACTGCCAGGAGAGGTGTTGGAAGTGGATATGATAGCAATATTTAAGGGGTTTAGACAGGCACATGAACAGGTAGGGGATGGAATGATGTAGACCATGTGCAGATGGTGGGATTAGTTTAAATTGACATTATGGCTGGCACAGACATCGTGGGTCAAAGGTTCTGTTCCTGTGCATTATGACTGTGACCTGGTGGGCTGCAGACAAAGTGCCTGAAAGCAGGATTTAGCTGGGTTGCTCTTTGACCTATGTAGACACAATGGGACAAATGTGTCATAACTTCATTTCAATCAATAAGCTTTCTAAGTGGACAGAAGCTACTCTTGAGTTCTTTTGTTCTGAAATCAGAGCATTAAAACAGAGAAATATGGCACAATAGTGCTTTTGTAAACATTTGCAATAGGATCACAATCTTCCTTTCAATGCTACCTCGTATGGCAATTAGCACACTGGTTCAGAAATCCAGTGCAATGGCATACAGCTGTGACCTGCTACTCCAGCTCTTCCAGAGGTGGTCTAGCCCCTGTTGTTATCTACACATTAAAAAAAACATGTTTGGGCTGCAGGCAGAGAAAATAACTGACAGACAGTAAATAGTAGAGGGAATAATGGTGGTGATCACCACCAGCAGGGAAGAGATCCTTGCAGGAGAATAAGAGAATAGCCAGCTTTGTCTAGCGATAGCGGTGCAGGGGTTGTCAGCCCTCCTAGTATGTAGCAGTGTTGGACCAAGTTCAGTAATTCATTTAATACATGAAGTGAAATCTCTGAATTCTCGCACGCTACTTGCCTTTAACTCCAATGCTGTGAATACCAAGCCACCAGCTCTCCCTTCCGTACACTCTTCCACAGATGTACGTACACTGACATTCACTCACCGCATTCATTGAAGCACTTGCTTTTCCTTCCTGCACAATTAATCACACATACATCAGTCAATCACACTACCATAATCTTCCTGCACTCTTCCATTAAACCCCAACACCATGTAAGATAAGATGTTTACTTATTAGTCACATGTACATTGAAACACAGTGAAATGTGTCTTTTTGCGTTACTGAGAATGTGCTGGGGGCAGCCCACAAGTGTCGCCACTCTTCCAGAGCCAACAAAGCATGTCCACATCTCCTAACTTGTACATTTTTGGAATGTGGGAGGAAACCGGAGCATCTGGAGGAAAGCCATGCAGACACTGGGAGAATTACAGACAGCAGCAGGAATTGAAACTGGGTCGCTGGCACTGTAATATTGTTACACTAACCACTACACTACAGTGCCATAATGTACACAAACACCAGTCAAGGCAACATTTGAAGTGCATGCACTTTACTGATTGAAAGATGAAAATATCCAAGTGAAAGTGGCATTGAGCAGATGGAAGTCCCACAGGCAGGAGGTAGACTGTTAGCTTTTTGATTTGGTGGCTTGGATACTTCACCCTTTGGGCAACAGAGCAGGTTCAGAATTGCAAGTATGCAGGATGTTTGTGATTATTCAGTTTGATAAAAGGATATAAATAAGAGGTGTATAGCAATATTGGTTCAAGGAACAACCTTACTTTGACAAATGAGTTGCCTGAAAAATCAACTGAACTATACTGAAGAAAAGCAAAGGGTGGATCATGTGAATGGGAGTGTGCAATAGATCTTCAAATAAAGGGAAAGTGTGAGATATTAATATGTGCATTTTGAAGAGGTACAAAAAATATCAAGATGGAGGATATCAATGGCTGTGTGCAATGGCTCCTACATATGCATTAACTGGGACATTAAAGGAGAAAAGATTACTTGAGGTTTATTATGGAAATACATTCAAGAGAATCTTGTGACTGAAAACTTCTCCCAACAAGAGGATCGTGGAGACACAGATTGTAGATGCTAGAATCTGGAACAAAAAATGAGCTGCTGCAGAAACTGAGTGGGTCAGGCAGCACGTATGGAGGGAAATGGATGGTCAATGTTTTTGACTGAGTAAAGGGGAGATGGCCAGTGTAAAGAAGTGAGGGGGAGGGGTGGGACAAGACCTGGCAAGCGATAGGTGGATCTAGGTGAGGAGGGGTTAGTTGACAGGTGGAAGCAAGTGGGTGTGTGGGTGGAAGGTAGAGATAACAAATTTGTGAGGTGATGAGTGGAGAACAACAAAGGACTGCAGATTATTGTATCTGAGAAGTAACAAAAGTGAAGAGTGGAACTAAGTAAGGGAGGGATAGTGGACAGATGGGAACACTGGGGGAGGGGAGTGTGTGGGTGATGGGCAGATGGAGTAGGTGGAGGAGGGGAAAGAAACTGTAACAGGAGACTAGGGTAGTTGGAAAGAAGGGTGTGTGTGTGAGAGGACACAGGTAGATCAGGAGAGAGAAAAGCGCTGAGGCAGAGCAGATTACCTGAATTCAATGTTTATGCTATTACAGACTACCCAGGTGGAATATGAGGTGCTGTTCCTTTAGTTTGTTTGGCTTTGCCCTGGCAGTGGAGGAGGCAGAGGACACACAGATCTGTGTGGGAATGGGAAGACAAATTAAAATGGCTTGCCACTTGGAGCTCCAGATGGCCATTGCGGACAGGTGGTCAGCAAAGTAGTTGCCAGTTTGCATTTTTATGGGAACTCTATCCCTGTTCTGTCTGGGGGGAGGCGGGATGAGAGCAGAAGTACGAGAAGTGGAGGAGTAGTGGGTGAGTGCTCCATTGACCACAGTGGGGGAGAAGCCACATTTCCTGAAAAAGGAGGACATCTGATGTCCTAGAGTAGAAAGCCTCATCTCGAGAACCAATGCAGAGGAAACAGAGAAATGGAAGGTGTCCTTACAAGAGATAGGGTGGGAGGAGGAGTAGTCTAGGTAGCTGTGGGAGTTGGTGGATTTGTAGTAAATGTCAATGGATAGTTAATCTCTTCAAATTAAGCCAGATCAAGAAAGGGGAGAGAGGTTCTGAAACTGTCCAAGTGAATTTGAGGGTAGGGTGGAAGGTAGCAGAAAAGTTGGAATTGTCACGTTCTGTACATAAAAGAGAGAGGATCAGATAGGATCAATTTAGGGCAATCATTTTGGCCAACTGGAAAAGTTGCCAGTTGGGGAATTATTTTGAAGTGTTGATGGTGTTAGATTTTGCTCAGGTTAGTAAAGAACAGTCAGCAGAGATTTGTGAAGGCTGATTCCTGTTGAATTAATTTTAAATCTTTTTGAGAAATCACCAGGAGAACACAAAGCAGCTTATATAATGTAAATGGATTTTGGCAAGGCACTCTCAAAATCTCCCATAGAGTATTGATGAAGTCAGGACAATCCAAAGGGGAAGTAGAATGGTGGTTTGGAAATTGCTTCAGGGTGAGAAAGTGAAGAGTAATGCCCAATGGCATAACTGGAAGCTCAAGTATAGTATTTTGAGGGGATTGGTAAAATTTTCTTTAGTTTGAGTTTTAGTTAAGTAAATTAATGATTTGGACTTGAATGTGTGGGCTCTGATTCATTTTTTTTCCCCTTGATTTTGTTGTGTGTGGTGAAGAAAGTAGAACGGTAAATGCCAGGAACAGCCCTTTGGTCCATGATGTCTGTGCCAGCCATGATGCCTAATCTAATCCTATCTGCCTGTAGTGATCCATATCCCCTGCACGTTCATGTGCCTTCTAAAAGCCTCTTAAATGTCAATATTGTATCTGCTTTCACTGCCTAGAAAGAAATACTGAAAGTGCATGAGACAATCAGCGAAATGGTTAGTTGGTCGTAATTTTAAAGGGGAATTCAATCTAAAGGACTACTACCACATTGATATGGGAAGGGGAACATGGTGAAGTAATAGATGATAGATGCAGAATAGGGAACGAAGTAGGACTGAACAACATGGGGATCTTGCAGATAGCTGATATTTTCAGGCCAAATTGTTATGGTGGTTCAATGCACTGTTTACCTTATTTTGACATCTGAGATGCAAGGAGTATGATGATGATGAAACTGTTCCATAAAGATTTATTTTTGTCACAGTTCATTGCAAGAAGGGTGTTATAACACCAGAAAGGTTTGGGTGATAAGTATGTTCCTTTCTTTCTTTGATTTGGTGTTCCCTTTAGTGATAGGACAGAGTAGTGAGAATGGCTTCAAGGTCAGTAGTGTGTTATATGTGTGTGTATGTATGTATCCCTGGTACCAGGATCAGGGATGTTTCAGATTGGGTCCACAGCATTCTGAAGGGGGAGGGTGAACAGCCAGAGGTTGTGGTACATATTGATACCAATGACATGGGTAGGAAAAGAGATGAGGTCCTGAAGAGGGAATGTAGGGAGTTGGGTAGGAACCTGTAAAACAGGACCTCAAGGGTAGTAATCTTTGGAGTGCTGCCCGTGCCACGTGCCAGTGAGGGTAAGAATAGGATGATTTGGCAGATCAATGTGTGGCTGAGAAATTGGTGCAGGAGGCAGGGTTTCAGATTTGTTGATCATTGGGATCTCTTCTGGGGAAGGTATGACCTGCACAGAAGGGACAGGTTACACCTGAACTGGAGGGGGACTAATTTTCTTGCGAGCAGGTTTGCTGGAACTGTTGGGGAGGGTTTAAACTAGTTTGGCAGGGGGATGGGAACCAGAATGATAGGTCAGAGGTTGGTTCATTTAGTGTACAAGTGGATGCAGAGTGTAGAAAGACTGAGGAAGGATAGGCAGTTGAAAGGGAAAAATTGCAGTCAGTTGGATGGGCTGAAGTGTGTCTACTTTAATACAAGAAGTATCAGGAACAAGGCTGATGAACTTGAAGCATGGGTAAGTACGTGGAACTATGATGTGGTGGCCATTACGGAGACTTGGCTGTCGCAAGGGCAGGAATGGCTGCTGGATATTCTGGGGTTTAGACGTTTCAAAAGGGACAGGGACAAAGGTAAAAGAGGTGGGGAGTGGCTTTGCTGATCAGGGACAGTGTCACAGCTGTAGAAAGGGAGGATATCTGAGAGGAATTGTCCACTGAGTCAGTGTGAGTGGAAGTCAGAAACAGGAAGGGAGCAATCACTCTATTGGAAGTATTCTACAGACCCAACCCCAATATCAGCAGAGATGCTGAGGAGCAGATCAGGAGGCAGATATTGGGGAGGTGCAAAAATAACAGGGTTGTTTCAACTTCCCTTATATTGATTGGCACCTCCTGACTGTAAAGGGGATAAATGGGACAGAGTTTAAGTGTGTACAGGAAGGATTCCTGACACAGTATGTGGACAGGCCGACTAGAGGAGAGGCCATACTGGACCTGGTACTAGGCAGTGAACCTGATCGGGTTTCAGACCTCTCAGTGGGAGAGCATTTTGGAGATAGTGACCATAACTCTTTAACCTTTACCATAGCCCTAAGAGGGATAGGAGCAGACGATATGGGAAAGTAATTAACTGGGGGAGAGGGAACTTGGGAGCGTAAATTGGGAATAGATGTTCTTGGGGAAGTGCACAGTGGAAATGTGGAGGTTGTTTAAGCAGTACTTGCATGGGGTTCTGAATAGGTTTGTCCCATTGAGGTAGGGTAAGGATGGTAGAGTGAAGGAGCCATGGTTGACAAGAGATGTAGAATATCTTGTCAAGAGGAAGAAAGAAGCTTACCCGAGGTTTAGAAAGCATGGATCAGACAGAGCTCTGGAGAGTTACAAGGTAGCCAGGATGGAGCTTAAGAATGGACTTAGGAGAGCTAGAAGGGGGCATGAGAAGTCCTTGGCAAGTAGGATCAAGGAAAACACCAAGGCATTCTACACATTTGTGAAAAATAAGAGGATGACTAGAGTGAGGGTAGGACCAATTGGGATAAAAGAGGAAACGTGCCTGGAGTTGAAAGAGATAGGTGAGGTCCTTAATGAATACTTCAGTATTCACCAGAGAGAGAGAGAGACCTTGATATTTGTGAGGATGGCATATAACAGGCTGATATGCTAGGGTATGTCGACGTGAGGAAAGAGGATGTGTTGGAACTTTTGAAAAACATTAGGATAGATAAGTCACTGGGGCTGGATGGGATATATCCGAGGTTATTACGGGAAGTGAGGGAAGAGACTGCTGCACCTTTGACGATGATCTTTGTGTCCTCACTGGCCACAGGAGTAGTGCCAGATGATTGGAGGGTGCCAAATGTTGTTCGTTTGTTTAAGAAAGGAAGCAGGGATAACTCTGGGAATTACAGACCAGTGAGTCTTTCTTCAGTGGTGGGCAAATTACTGGAGAAGGTTCTTAGATGACAATTATGGGCATTTAGAGAACCATAGGCTGATTAGGGACAGTCAGCATGGCTCTGTGAGGGGCAGGTCATGCCTCACGAGCCTGATCGAATTCTTTGAGGATGTGATAAAGCACATTGAAGGTAAAGCAGTGGATGTGGTGTACGTGGATTTTAATAAGGCATTTGATAAGGTTCCTCATGGAAGGCTCATTCAGAAAGTCAGGAGGCATGGGATCCAGGGAAACTTGGCCATGTGGATTCAGAATTGGCTCACCCATAGAAGACAGGGTGGTGGTAGATGGAGTGTGTTCTGCCTGGAGGTCGGTGACCTTTTGGTGTTCTGCAGGGATCTGTTCTGGGACCCCTGCTGTTTGTGATTTTTATAAATGACTTGCATGAGGATGTGGAAGGGTGGGTTAGTAAGTTTGCTGATGATACAAAGGTTGGTGGTGTAGTGCGTAATGTAGAAGGTTGCTGTAGATTATAACAGGATATTGATAGAATGCAGAGCTGCACTGAGAAGTGGCAGATGGAGTTCAACCCAATGAAGGCATACACTTCGGGAGACTGAATTTGAAGGCAGAATACAAGGTTAATGGCAGGACTCTTAGCAGTGTGGAGGAACAGAGGGATCTTGGGATCCAGGTCCATAGATCCCTCAAGGTTGCCACGCAGGTGGATAGGGTTGTTAGGAAGACTTATAGAGTGTTGGCCTTCATTAGTTGGGGTATTGAGTTCAAGAGCTGCAAGGTGATGTTGCGGCTCTATAGAACTCTGGTTAGACCACACTTGGAGTATTGTGTTCAGTTCTGGTTTCGTCATTATAGGAAGGATGTGGCAGCTTTAGAGAGTGCAGAGGAGATTTACCAGGATGTTGCCTGGATTGGAGAGCATGTCTTATGAGGATAGGTTGAGTGAGCTAGGGCTTTTCTCTTTGGAGGATGAGCGGTGACTTGACAGAGGTGTACAAGATGATAAGAGGCATAGATTGAGTTGGATAGTCAAAGACTTTTTCCCAGGGCAACAATGGCTAACAGAAGGGGACATAATTTTAAGGTGATTGGAGGAAGGTATAAGGGGGAATGTCACGGTAAGTTTTTTTTTACATAGAGAATGGCGGGTACGTGGAACACAATCTGCAGAGGTTGTGGGGGCAGATATATTAGGGGCATTTAAGAGACTCTTAGACACATGAATGATAGAGAAATGGGGAGCTACTGCATGTGGGAGGGAAGGGTTAGATAGATCTTAAGGCAGGATAAAATGTCAACACAACATTGTGGGCCGAAGGGCCTGTACTGTGTTGTAGTGTTCTGTTGAGGAATAGTGAAAAATAGTTATTAGTAGAGATGACATGCTGGAGGGCTCATCCACTGAGGCAATATGGGTAAAGCTCAAAAAATAACACAGGTGCAATCACCCTGGGGTTACACTATAGGCCTCCCAATGGCCACTGGACAAAAGAATAATAGATAGTTAAACAGATTATGGGAAGATGTGAAATCAACAAGGTTGTCGTAATGGGTGACTTTAACTTCCCCGATATTGACTGGGATTTCCTCAGTGCATTCAAGAGGGTTTCTTGAAACATTATTTGGGTAGTCCAACTGGAGGACGGACCTTACTGGTCTTTGTTTTGGGAAATGAGCTTGGCCAGGTGACTGGCCTCTCAGTGGAGAGCATTTTGGGAACAGTAATCAACTCTAGTTTCAAGACAGTTATAAGGATGTATGGACCTTGTGAGAAAGTACTAAATGGGGGGGGGGGGGGTGATGGAGTGGAGGGTAAATTGCAACATTACTAGATGAGCTATGGGGAGTTAATTGAGAGCAGCTGTTATTGGGCAAGTCCACATCTGCCATGTGGGATTTATTTGAAGGACCAACTGATCAGAGCTCAGGACTGGCATGTTCCAGCAACGAGGAAGGACAAGGATGGCAAGGTAAGGGAACCTTGGGTGATGAGAGAGGTAACACTTTTAGTCTAAAAGAACAAGGAAGCAATAAGGTTTAGGAAGCTAAAATCAGACAGGGCTCTTAAGTAATATGAAGATTGAGACACTTGGACAGGTACATGGATAGAAAAGGTTTGGAGGGATATGGAGGTAAGTTCTCATGGTCTAAAAGAGGAGATTGCTGGGGCCTTGACGAAGATTTTTGTATCCTCACTAGCAACAGGCGAAGTCCTGGAGGACTGGAGAGTAGCAAATGTTATTCCTTTGTTCAAGAAGGTATGCAGGGATAATACAAGAAAATGTAGGCCAGTTAGCCCCTCATCAGTGGTAGGGAAGATATTGGACAGGATTCTTAGGGATAGGGTTTATGCACATTTGAAAAAATATGGCCTGATTAGGAACAGTTAACATGGCTTTGTGTTGGGCAGGTCATGTCTTACAAACTTGATTGAATATTTTAGAGGAGGTGACAAAGGCAGTTGAGGGTAGGGCAGTAGATGTTGTATACATGGATTTTAGTAAGGCATTTAACAAGATCCCTCATGGTAGGTTAATGCAGAAGATAAAGATGCATGGGATCCACAGTGACTTGGTAGCTTGGATTCAAAATTGGCTTGCCCATCGAAGACTGGTGGTGGTGGAAGTGTGTTATTCTGTCTGGAAGTCCGTGACCGGTGGTGTTCTGCAGGAATCTGTGCTGAGGCCTCTTTTGTTTGTGGTATATATAAATGACTTGGATGAAAATGTAGATAGGTAAGTTAGTAAGCTTGCAGATGACACAGATTGGTGGAGTTGTGGACAGTGCAGATGGCTTTCAAAGGATACAGCAGAATATAGATCCTTTTAATCCTGAAAATTGCAGTAAACAGCATGCTTTTAAACCTTTTAAAAGGATTAGCAATACTATTGTATAGAATTAGCAATACTAGTGAGGATCTGGTACAGATGTTGGTCTGATGATGGGTTTCAACCCGAAATGTCGACAGAAAATTTCTAATACAGCAGGAGGCCATTTAGCTCTAAATGTATATCCTCTTTAAATACAAAGGCTACTTAATCTTGCACCACTTCACGCATAGACCTGCAGTTCACATCTGTTCAAGTACATATGTGGTGAGAGCTTCTGACTCCACCATTCTTTCAGGCAGTGAGTTTCAAACCTCTGCCACCCTCTGGGTGACACTATTTCCGTATCTAATCCTTGGACCCTGCACCAATTCATGAAGAACACCGCTGTTTACTATCGACCAAGGTGGAAAAACAATTTCTCATTTCATTTTGATTTCGATCTTGTAACCAAATTCCACGCCGTAATTTCAGTGGCTTTACCCCTCCCTATCCATGTTACCACTTACAGATTTTTAACCTAGCACCACCTCCACTCCCAACTCTGTTCCTTCAACTCCAATTTCTTTTGTATTTATAGCTGGCACCCCATTTCCCTGCTCCACCTTTTGGCATCTTAGTCTTGCCCCTTTTTAAAATAACTTCTTCCTCCTGCTCTCTTTAAAACCCCAAAGCTTTTAATCTTCCTTTTCATTATTGCTTTCCTTGGTTTTGCAAGATTGTATGATTTATTTTTGCACTAATACCATTTTATATATGCAACTTGTGGATATTAAAGTGCATTGCATCTTTTTTAATGTGATTGTGTGATTTCAATACCATGTATGACTTTAAACAAATGTCCATTGAAATTGCTGTTATTTACTGTTAATGACATGCATTAAATACTAATTTCTTGTTGCAGGTTCTGCAAGCACAACTGGATGCACTAATGCAGGGTCAGGAAAGCATCAGGAGTAGTTGCAACTTCACTGAACAAGCCCTAAACCATGGGACAGAAACTGAAGTTTTGTTAGTTAAGAAGCAAATGGGTGATAGGTTGAATGAACTAGCTCTTCAGGAGTTCCCTTTACAACCTCAAGAAAATGATCAACTGGAATTTGTGGTGGAAACTGAAGGGCTTAAAAAATCCATACACAATTTAGGTACCATAATAACGACAAATGCAGTGGCCTATGAGACTGTTGCAACAGGTGAGGGTCTGAGACAGTGTGTGATTGGCCATCCTACATCTGTTACTATAACAACGAAGGACAAGGATGGAGAACTTGTTAAAACTGGAAATGCATGTCTTAGTGCTGAAATTGCATCTCCCGATGGTAGTGTAGTCGATGGGGAGATTCTGGACAATAAAAATGGAACTTATGACTTCCTTTATACTATTCAGAAAGAACAGAAGGAGGGTGACTTTACACTCACTCTCAGACTTTATGATCAGCACATTAAAGGGAGTCCATTTAAGTTACGGGTTGTCAAACCTACTGACCTTTCTCCAACATCTGATGGTGTCAAAAGACGTGTGAAATCCCCTGGCAGTGGGCATGTGAAACAGAAGGCTGTAAAACGACCAGCAAGTATGTATAGCACTGGAAAAAGAAAAGAAAATCCGATTGAAGATGATTTGATCTTCAGAGTTGGTATGTACATTTATTTCAATAGCTTCTCTTTCTCTGCTACCATTCCTCAGCTTGCCCGTGATCTTGCCACAATCTGGGGAGAAATTCAAATGTTGCCAGTTTGCGATACCCATACCCTCTCCCACCTTCAAGATGCTGGTCCAAAACTTAAATATTAATAATCTAGTTATGGAAGAGGACAGAACTGGCCCACAAATTCGTGTTCTAAATTGAGGCAAGGCAAATTTTGATGGTGTGAGACAAGAGCTTGCAAAAGTTGATTGGAGTAGGTTGTTTGCAGGCAAAGGGATTACAAGCAAGTGAGAGGCTTTTAAAGGTGAAATAGAGCTCAAGGTCCACATGTTCCTGTTAGAGAGAAGGGCAAGGCTGGTAGGAGTAGGGAACCCTGGATGACGAGGGATATTGAGGCCCTGGCCAGGAGAAAGGAGGAGGCATGGGTCAGGTACAGGCAGATGGGATCAAGTGAATCCATAGAGGAGTCATAGGAGATGCAGGAGTGTACTTGAAGGAAATCAGGAGGCAAAAAGGGGGCATGAGATGGCTTTGGCAGAGAAGATTAAGGAAAATACAAAAAGATTTTGTATGTATATTAAGGGAAAAAGAGTAACTAGAGAGAGAAAAGGGATCTTCAAAGTCCAAAGGGGACATTTTTGTGTGGAGCTGCAGGAGATGGGTGAGGTCCTCAATGAATATTTTTCCTGGAGAAAGACATGGAGACTTTGGAACTAGGAAAAGTAAACAGAGAGTTCTTGGGGATGGTCCACATTACAGTAGAAGAACTGCTGGATATCTTGAAAGGTAGACAAATCTCCAGTGCCTGACCAGAACACTGTGGAAGGTTAGAGAAGAAATTGTGCGAGCCCTGACACATTTGTATTATCGTTAGCCATGGGTGAGGTGCCAGTGGAGGGTAGCGAATGTTGTGCCTTTATTTAAGAAGGGCTGCAAAGAAAAACTTGAACTATAGACCAGTAAGGGATTCTGAGGGATAAGATGTATGGACTTCTGGAATGATGGGGGTTAATTAGAGGTAGTCAGCATAGCTTTGTGCGTGGGAGATCATGTCTTAAGAACTTGACTGAGTTTTTTGATGATGTGACCAAGAAAGTTGATGATGACGGTGATAGATGTGTATATGGACTTCATTAAGGCCTTTGACAAGGTTCCACATGGTAAGCTGCTCTAGGACATTAGATCGCATGGATTACAGGGAGAGCTGGCTAATTGGATACACACTTAGCTTGATGGTGGAAAGCAAAGGGTGATGGTGGAATGTTGTTTCTTGGACTGGAGGCCCATGACTAATAGTGTGCTGTGCACGTTGTTGTTTGTCATCTATATCAATAATTTGGATAAGAATGTACAAGGATGGTTAGTAAGTTTGCAGATAACATTAAAGTAAGTGGTATAGTGGACATGAAGAAGGTTGTCAAAAGTTACAGGGGGATCTTGATCAGCTGAGTAAGTGGGCTGAAGAATGGCAAATGGAGTTTAATTCGGTTAAGTGCAAGGTATTGCATTTTGGAAAGTCAAATCCAGGTGGGAATTTCAGTGAATGCCCTGTGGAGTGTTGCAGAACAGAGCAACCTTGGAGTACTAGTGCATGGTTCACTGAAAGTGACATTGCAGGTAGACAGGGTGGTGAAGAAGGCTTTTGGCACATTGGCCTTCACAAGTCAGGGCATTGAGTATAGAAATTGGGAGGTGATGATGTGGTTTCACAGGACGCTGCTGAGGTTGCCCTTGGAGTATCGTGTTCAATTTTGATTGCCTTGCTATAGGACAGATGTAATTAAACTGGAAAGAGTGCAAAGAAGATTTACAAGGATGTTGCTAGGACTTGAGAGATTAAGTTATAGGGAGAGGTTGGATAGACTAGGACTTTATTCCTTGAAGTGTAGGAGACTGAGAAGTGATCTTAGAGATGTATAAAATCATAGATAAGGTGAATGCCCTCAGTCATTTTTCCCAGAGTTGGGTAATCAAAAACTAGAGGGCATAGAACCATACAGCACAAAACAGGCCCTTCGGCCCACCGTGTCGTGCCGTCCATCAGACCACCCTCACACTACCTAACCCCTTCCTCCCGCATATCCCTCTATCTCACGTTCCTCCATATGCCTATCCAACAAGCTCTTGAACCTGTTCAATGTATCTGCCTCCACCACCACCCCAGGCAGTGCATTCCATGCACCAACCATTCTCTGGGTGAAAAACCTCCCTCTGACATCTCCCCTGAACCTCCCACCCATAACCTTAAAGCCATGACCTCTCGTCTTGAGCATTGGTGCCCTGGGAAGGAGGCGCTGACTGTCTACTCTATCTATTCCTCTCAATATTTTATATACCTCTAACATGTCTCCTCTCATCCTCCTCCTTTCCAGTGAATAAAGCCCTAGCACCTTAAGCCTCTCCTCATATTCAATACCCTCCAATCCAGGCAGCATCCTGGTAAATCTCCTCTGCACCTTCTCCAATGCCTCCACATCCTTCCTATAATGAGGCGACCAGAACTGAACACAGTACTCTAAATGTGGCCTAACTAGAGTTTTGTAAAGCTGCATCATAACCTCGCGGCTCTTAAACTCAATCCCGCGACTTATGAAAGCCAACATCCCATTGGCCTTCTTAACTGCTCTTTCCACCTGTGAGGCAACTTTCAACGAACTGTGAATATGAACCCCCAGATCCCTCTGCTCCTCCACACTGCCAAGTACCTTGCCGTTTACCCTGTACTCTGCCCTGGAGTTTGTCCTTCCAAGGTGTACCACCTCACACTTCTCTGGATTGAACTCCATCTGCCACTTGTCAGCCCAGCTCTGCATCCTTAAGATGAGTAGGGAAAGACTTAATAGAAACTTCAGGGGCAACTTTTTTGCACAAAGGGTGGCATGTATGTGGAATGAGCTGCCAGAGGAAGTGATTGAGGCAGGTACAATAATGTTTAAAAGACAGTTGGACAGGTACGTGGATTGGAAATTGCAGGGAATCTCTGAACTTTGGGTATCAGTCAGAAAAGAAGAAAAACTAGTTGGAAGGGAAAGACCTGAAATTGATCTTGTCAATTTTTTTTTGTTATCCAAAAGATTTTTTTTTCTCTTTCTCATTTCTGCTAACTATATTCCATTCCATTCAGACACATTTTCTGACTAACTTTTGGATGATGTCCTTCGCATTGCCGAGTGTTGGTGAAGCAGCATATACTACTTCAATTCTAGATGTATACATTTTTGCATAATGGTCAGCAAATGGGATTATGATATTGTTGCAATCATGCAAATGTGGTTGAGGGAAGGGCAGGACTGTTAGCTCAATATTCCCAGGTATATAAGTTTCAAGTGTGACAGAAAGGAGCGCAAAAGAGGAGGGGTGTTGCAGTGCTGATCAGGGAGAGCATTATAGCAGTACTCGGGGAGGATGTCCAGGAACTTCACCAGTAGCTAATGATGAAGCAAATATCTGCATAAGGGCCTCTGCAATTTCTTCTCTAGCCTCCCACAAAGTCTGAGGATGAACTTGGTCAGACCCTGGGGATTTATCCACCTTAACGCACTGCAAGTCTGCAAATACCTCCTCCCTGGTAATATGCACTTTCTCTAAAACATGTCCACTTGTGTTCCTTATCTCTTGAATAACCATTATTTTCCCTTCAGTAAATGCAAAATCCCACCCATCTCCTGTGGCTCAAGACATAGGCAGACCTGCTGATCTCTAAGGGGACCTATCCAATTAGCTTGCTCTCCCAGGATTGCATGTGATCTAACATTCCATAGCGGCCTACCATGTGGAACCTCATCAAAGGCCTTGCTGAAGTCTATAGACTATGTCTACCACCATATCGTCATCAATCTTCCTGGTTACCACTTCAAAAGACTCAGTCAAATTCGTGAGGCATGATCTCGCATGCACAAAACCGTGCTGACTATCCCTAATCAGTTCCTTTCCAAATGCTTGTATAATCTCATCCCTCAGAATCCCCTCTAGTAACTTGGCTACCTCATATGTTAGGCTTAATGGTCTGTGGTTCCTAGGTTTTTCTTTGCAGCCCTCCTTAAATAAAGGCACAACGTTAGCCAGTCTTCTGGCACTTCACCCATCACTAACAATGATGCAGCCAGTTGTTACGAACCAGCAACAAAAGAAACACACTGAGACATGTATAAGTGGTTAAAAAAAAACTATTTTATTAATAACTACTTATTATCATAAGGAAAATAAAAGTAAAAATGTTAGTGTTAGAAATAAAAACGTTAGATCTTAAACATTAACCCCAAAAACTAAACTCTTCGTGTGTGTGTGTGTGTGTGTGTGTGTGTGTGTGGCAAATTCCCAAACTCCAAGTCCAGGAATGGTTCTCAAAGTTCAGTTCAGCAAGCCAAAAGGTGAAACGTGAGCAAAGGCTTCTTCAACAACCACCGTTGACTGAAGATAAAACAGAGAGAGAAAATAGAGTAATTATGAAATCCAAATGTTCTGCTTTGGAACTCATACGACACCTCAGTGTCTACTCAGTAGTGACTACTCCACCGCTTTCTTCCGAAGCATCTGTCACCCTGAAAGGCACTCGAATCGTGGCCATCCACACAAATACCTGTTTCCCACTACAAGTTAACGACAAAGTGGACTCCACTGCTTTGTTCTGAAGTATCTGCCACCCCAAAAGGCATCAGAGATGTGGCCGTCCACACAAATACCTGTTTCCTTCTACAGGTTAACGACAAAGTGGACTCCACTGGATTATTCCAAAAATCCATATGTGGATTGTAGTGACAGGCATAGTTATTGTTTTTCATCCATTGATGGAGACTAGCAGGCTTGTCTCTCTCTGTCTCCTCTGACTGTCTGCTCCACCAACGTCATTACATCCTTATCTTCTGTTGTCGTCATCACGCCACACACACACACTCACACAACTGTGCTCTATCTTAAAGGGACATTCACCAATAGTAAACTGGTCCATAACAGTGTTCCTGCAATTTTTTTTCTTTAGCTTCCCACAGTGTTCTTGGATACACTTGATCAGGTCCCGGAGGTTTATCTGCATTTGTTTAAGACATCCAGTGCCTTCTCTGCTGTAATGTAGATTATCCCCCAAGACATTCCCATTAACTATCTCAAGGTCTGAAGTCTTCATGTTCTTCTCCATAGTAAAAAAAAGAGGAGAAATATCCATTGAGGACCTCACTCATCTCCTGCAGCTCCACATAAAGATGTCTACTTTGGTTTTTGAAGGGCCCTATTTTTTTCCCTTAATATACTTAAAATCTTTTTGGATGTGATTTTAGACAAGTTGGATGAGTGGATAATTGGATGGTAGTTGCTTTGCAATGTTAATAAATGTGAGGTTATCCACATTGATTCTAAAAGCAGAGGACATTCACTCAGTGGTGATAGTGGGATAGGAGGCATGCAAAGGGCCTGGATATCCTTGTACACCAGTCGCTAAAAGTACACTTTCAGCTGCAGCAAGCAGTTAGGAAGGCAAAGAGTGCATTGGATTTCATTGCAAGAAGATTTGAGTACAGCTGTGCAGGAACTAGGTGAGACCCTTTGAGATTTTGTGTGCAGTTTTGGTCTCCATATCCAAGGAAGGTTGTTCTTGCTATGAAGCAAATGTAATGAAGGTTTACTAGATGGATTTCTAGCAGCACTGCTACTTGAGGAGATATTCGGTCCAATAAGGTCTTTATTCACTGGGGTACAGTAAAATGAGGGAGAAAGGCATAGAAACTTATAAAATTTCAACAGGACTAAATTGGCTAGATTTGGTGAAGACCTTCCTGATGACTGGAGAGTCCAGAACAAGGGGTTACAGTCTTGGGGAAACTTCACCTTGTGGCATTCTCCACTGTACTCACATTCCTATGTGTTTTTAATGTATCAGCTTTGATTTGACTGCATAAAAACACATCAGGTGGTGTTAAATTTAAGTTAAGTAAATATCCCATCTTTCACATAGCATTTCTATCAGTGATTTAGACAATAGCTAAGAAATGCCAAAGATGTTCACAAAGATGTTTTGGTGTTAATAGCTTAGATTCATTTTCAGTGGAGGTCTTGCTTTAATGGTTTGTTGCTTTCATTCAGTTAGGTACATCTGCAGATAAAGGGGAGTAAATTTCCAATCCAGTGTCAGAAAAGTGGGAACAGCCAAGAACTTCTCTGCGATTTTTCTGTGAAATTGTAGGAACAAATAGTTGTAATAATTATAGGAACAAATACCCAGTGAAAATTATATTGACAGTTACTGAAGATAATGTTTCATTTGTCTTTCCAAATAAGTTGGTGTGCTTTTATTTTTCCCTTCCAGGCACAAAAGGAAGAAATAAAGGGGAATTTACCAATTTGCAGGGAGTGGCAACGTCCACCAATGGAAAGGTCATGATTGCAGACAGTAATAATCAATGTGTGCAGGTAAGGGGATGTGGATATAATTTGAAGGCCAAAGGCCTCCATCAACCCTCATTAACCTATATATGTTCTTAGTCATGTGTTCTCTTTTTTTGTTGTCATTGCACAGTTGGCATGAATATATTCTTCTGCACTGCGAAAACAGTTTTGAATTGATCTATGATAATTTTGGGAAGGGTGATAACTCTCTATCTTGACTGATCTCCACCAACTCTCTGGCTCAGCAACACCCTGATTTGCATCCCTCAACCCACTCTACAGTCCCACTTTTTCCTCCCCCTCAATGCTCCCTTTTTTAACCTAATTACTTCCTGTGATTATTTCCACCCCCCCCCCCAAGTCCTAGGACTCGAACGATCAGAATCACCTCTACCAATTTTGCTGGCCTCTGTCTGGAAGCATGGTTTTATCTCCAAGAAAATGCAGCACCCATTCCATATCCTAATCCCATTTTCTAGTACTTTGTCTGTGGTCTTCTATGCATTGGTAATTTAAGAGCTTGTCTGGATACTCCCTAATGTTGTGAGTGTACCTGCCTCTACCACCCTCAGAACATAGAACATAGAACAACACAGCACAGGAACAGGCCGTTTGGCCCATGATGTTGTGCCAAACTAATTAAACTCGTAACTAAAAGCCTATTAGACTAGTCCCTTCTGCCCACACAAGTCCATATCCCTCCATTCTTTGCATATTCATGTGCCTATCTAAGGGCCTCTTAAACACCTCTATTGTATTTGTCTCCATTGCCACCCTTAGCAGCACATTCCAGCACCCAACACTGTTTTTAAACAAAAAACTTGGCCGGCACATCTCCTTTGAACTTGGCTCCTCTCACCTTAAATGCATGCCCTCTTGTAGTAGACATTTCGATCCTGGGAAAAAGATGTTGGCTCTCTACTCTATGCCCCTCATAATCTTAAACTTCTATCAGGTCTTCCCACAGCCTCTGCTGCTCCAGAGAGAACGATGCAAGTTTCCTTCTAACGTCTTCTAACCCAGGCAGCATCCTGTTAAACCTCTTCTGTACCCACTCCAAAGCCTCAATATCCTTCCTATAACGGGGCAGCTAGAATTGAATGTAATACTCCAGATGTGGCCTAACCAGAATTTTATAAAACTGCAACTCAACTTCCTGACTCTTAAACGCAATGCCTTGACTAATAGGGGCAAGCATGGCGTACACCATTACCCTATCAACTTGAGCAGCCACTTTCATGGACCTCCAGGCAGAACAAGTCCCATTGACCACTACCCTCTGTCTTCTCTGGGCAAGCCAAATCTGAATCCAAACTGCCAAGTCACTGTGGATCCCATCCATCTCGATTTTCCAGATGAGCCTACCATGTGGAGCCTTGTAAAATTCCTTAGTAAAATCCATGTAGACAACATCCACAGCTCTACCCTCCTCAATCACCTTCATCGCCTCCTTAAACAAAAAAAAATTCAATCAAGTTAGAAAGATGTGACTTGCTCTGCATAGAGCCACGCTGCATGTACCTAATTAAGCTATGTCTCTCTAAATGCTCATAAATCCTATCCATAAGAATCCAATCCAATTGCTTCCCTGCCACTGACGTGAGACTCACTGGTCTGTAGTTACCAGGATTATCCCTATTTCCCTCTCGAACAATGGAACAACATTAGCTATTCGCCAGTTTTCCAGGACCTCGCCTGTAGCTAGAGAAGACACACAGATCTTGGTCAAGACCCCAGCAATCTCATCTCTTGGCTCTCTCAATAACCTGGGGTATATCCCATTAGGCCCTGGGGACTTATCCACCTTAACGTTCTTCAAGAGACGCAACACTAACTCTAAATCTCAAAATGCCCTATCATATTAGCACGCTCCACACTGATCTCCCTATCCTCCACATCCTTCTCCTTGGTAAATACTGACGCAAAGTACTCATTTAGGACCTTGCGCACATGCTCTGCCTTCGAGCACGTGTTCCCTTCTTTATCCTTAAGTGGTCCTATTCTCTTGCTCTTAATGAAGTTGTAGAATGCCTTGGGATTCTCTTTTAATTTGACTTGCCAAGGGCTTTTCATGGTGCCCCCCACCCCACCGGCCCTAATTCCCTTGAATTCTTATCTAGCTTCATAATCTTCAAAGACCCTGTTGACTTTAGCTTCCTAAACCTTCCATGCACTTCCTTTTTCTTGACTAAGTTCACCACCTGTCTCATAATCCAAGGATTTCTAACCTTGCCATCCTTGTCCTCCTTTTCTTACTTGAACGTACCTGTCCTGTAGTTGGTCTTTAAACCCCCTCCATGTGTCAGATGTGGACTTGCCCAAAAACAGCTGTTCCCAACTAATTCCTGTCTCCCCTAGCTTCTGCCTCATACTCTCATAGTTTGCTCTGCCTCAATTTAATAGTCTCCTGTAAGGTCCATATTATCCTTATTCATAGCTGTCTTGAAGCTTCAGGAGTTGTGATCACTGTTTCCTTAATGTTCTCCCCCTGAAAAGTCAGTCACCTGGCCAGGCTCATTTCTTAATACCAGTATGGCCCCTCCTCTAGTTGGACCATCCACATACTAATTTAAGAAGCCCTCCTGAATGCACCAAACAAATTCTGCCTTGTCTAAACCTCTTGAACTAAAGAGGTCCCAGTCTATATTGGGGAAGTTGAAGTCATCCATGACAACAATCATGTTGTTTTTATACTTTTCCCTAATTTGCCTGCATATCTGTTCCTCAATGTCCCAGTGGCTGTTGGGGGGGGGGGGGGTGGGGTGGTGGTCTGTACTATAATCCCATAAGAGTGATTGCACCTTTCTACCCATATAGACTTGGTGGATAAGCCCTCCATCATGTCCTCATTGAGTGCAGCTGTGATGTTCTCCCTAACTTAATAGTGCAACTTTTTCCTCCCCTGTCTCCCCCTCACTTCTACATCCCTCTCTACCTTTTCTAAAATACTGAAACCCTGGAACATTAAGCATCCACTCCTGCCCTCTCTCAAACAAGTCTTTGTAATGGTCAGAACGTCATTTACTGATCCATGCTCCTAAGTTCATCTCCTTTACTCTTAATACTTCTAGCATTAAAATAAACACTTCAACCCATCTGTCCCATCATGTCTATTACCTTGCTCCTGCCTGTCCTTACAGATTAACTGGTCATGAAATCTACCTTCCTCTCAATCCCTCCACTTTCTTACCTGGTGCTCTGGTTCCCATCCCCCTGCCAAACTAGTTTAAACCCTCCTGAGTAGCACTAGTGAACCTCTTGACCAGGATATTGGTTCCCTTCCAGTTAAGGTGCAACCCGTCTCTCTTGTGCAGGTCGCCCCTGCCCCAGAAGAGGTTCCAATGATCCAAGAACCTGAAACTCTGCCCACTATACTAGTTCCTCAGCCACCCATTCACGTGTCCTATCTTTCTATTTCCGTCCTGATTAGCATGTGGCACCAGGAGTAATTCTGAAATTACTACCTTTTGAGGTCCTGCTTTTTAGCTGCTTTCCTAACTCCCTAAATTCATGAACAGGACCTCTTTTTATCTCCCCCAACCCCCTTCCTACCTCTTGTCATTTGTGGCAATATGAACCATGACCTCTGGCTGCTCACCCTGCTGCTAGAGAATGTTCTGCAGCTGCTCAGAGACCTCCTTGACCTCGGCACCTGGGAGGCAACACACTGTCCTGCTGTCTCTTCTGCAGCTACAGAATCTCCTGTCTGCCCCCCTAACTTTCTTCTATCACTATTGCTCTGCCTGACTTTACCCTTCGCTGCTGAGCCTCAGAGCCAGCCACAGTGCCACTGACCTGGCTGCTGCTGTTGTGCCCTGATGGGGTATTCCCTGCTACAGTATCCAAAAGCATGTTGCCTCCCACTGAGAAGTGGCAGATAGAGTTTAATCCTGAAAAGTGTGAAGTTATATACTTTGGAAGATTGAATTTGAAGGCAGAATACAAGGTCAATGGCAGGACTCTTAGCAGTGCGGAGGAACAGAGGGATCTTGGGGACAACGTCAGTAGATCCCTCAAGTTGCCATGCAGGTCGATAGGGTTGTTAAGAAGGCTTATGGTGTGTTGGCCTTCGTTAGTCGGGATATTGAGTTCAAGGGCCTTGAGGTAATGTTGCAGCTCTATAAAACTCTGGCTAGACCACACTTGGAGTATTGTGTTCAGTTCTGGTCGCCTCATTATAGGAAGGATGTGGAAGCTTTAGAGAGGGTTCAGAGGAGATTTACCAGGATGTTTCCTGGATTAGAGAGCATGTTTTATGAGGATAGGTTGAGCGAGCTAAGGCTATTCTCTTTGGAGTGAAGGAGGATGAGGTGACTTGATAGAGGTGTACAAGATGATAAGAGGCATAGATCGAGTGGACAGTCAGAAACTTTTACCCAGGACGAAAATGGCTAACACAAGGGGGCATAATTTTAAGGTGATTGGAGGGTATAAGGGGGATGTCAGAGGTAGGTGTTCTACAGAGTGCTGGCTGCATGGAACACTGCTGGCAGAGGTGGTGGAGGCAGAGGTGGTGGAGGCAGATACATTAGGGACATTTAAGAGACTCTTAAATAGGCACATGGATGATAGAAAAATGGAGGGCTATGTGGGAGGGAAGGATTAGATAGATCTTAGAGCAGGATAAAATGTTGGCACAACATCATGGGCTTAAGGGCCTGTACTGTGCTTCTATGTTCATCAGGGACGCTACCAGTCTCCCTGATCACCCACATCCTGCAGGAGGAGCATGCCATTGCCCTAACTGCCATTCCACCTACTCTAATAGGAAGAGCAATTCTAAGGAAAACCTCACCAGCTCAACCCCCTCTCTCTGAAGCTTCATGAATCGAAGCCTCATGAATCAAAGCCTCGCACTTCTACTTAAACGCTGCCCTCACAGCTCAAACACGCCACTCCCAAAAAATGGCTGCTCCACTAAAGCTTGCCTCTCATATTTGCTGATGGGGGTGGATTCTGCCTCCAACCATTTACTGAGCATACTGAGCAACTTGAAAAACAGCACTCTCCTCAGCAGTTCTTTTTGTAAACTTTGAAACTCCCACCTGGCTCTGCCTCCGAACACTTAGTGAGCACACACTGGGTCTGGGTGAAGAAACATTTTTCTCTTACTCCTTGCATGCTATGTGGGGAAAAGTCTCCTGCAATATACCCTATCTATGCCCCTCATAATCTTGAGCACTTCAATCAGGTCTTCCCTTGGCCTTCTCCACTCCAAGGAAAACAAACCCAAGCTATACGGTCTCTCTTCATCCAAGGCAACTTCCTCTGCATCCTGCCCAGTGTAGTCATATCCTTCTGATAGTGTGGCAAGCAGAACTGTAAACATTCTTCAGGTGGGGCCTGTACAAGAAGGAAGGGTTGCACCTGAACTGGAGGAGAACCAATATCTTGGCGGGGAGATTTGCAAGTTCTCCTTGGGAAGGATTTAACCTAGTCTGGCAGGGGGTGGAATCCAAAGCAGTAGTGTGGCAGATGGGAAAGTTAAGACAAATATAAATGTTAAAGCAAGCCAGTTCAGTAAACAGGACAGGCGGGCTAATAAGGAATGAAGAAGGTATGACAGAATAAATTGCATTTATTTTAATGCAAGAAGCCTAATGGGTCAGGCAGAGGAACTTGGGGCATGCATGGGAGTGGGATATTATAGCCATAGCAGAAACATGATTGAGGGAGGGACAAGGACTGGCAGCTTAATGTTCTGGGGTACAGATGCTATAGACATGCTAGGGGTGAAAGTAAGAGAGGAGGGGGAGTTGCTTTTCTCTTTTAGTGAGAACGTCAGTTGGGGATGATATTCTTGTGGATCGTCCAATGCGGCTATATGGGTAGAACTTAGAAATAAGAAGGGGATAATCACTGATGGGATTGTAGGCCCCCCAATAGTCACCATGAATTGGAGGAGCAAATATGTAGGGAGATAATAGTGTTGTGATAGTAAGTGATTCAACTTCCCTCATGTTGACTGGGATTGCCATAAGGGCTTGGATGGGGCAGAATTTGTGTGTCCAGGAAAGTTTTTTTTTCTCAAACAATATGTAGATGGCCCTACTAGAGAGAAGGCAACACTCTACCTCCTGTTTGGAAATAAGGCAGGGCAAGTGACTGAAGAAGCATTCTAAAGGGATGATAAGGCAACCATGGCTGACAAGGGAAGTCAAAGACAGTATAAAAGCAAAAGAGATGCAAGAGATTCTGCAGATGCTGGACTCTGAAGCAATACACACAAAATGCTGGAGGAACTCAGCAGGTCTGGCAGCATCTATGGAGGGAAATAGTCGACATTTCGGGTTGAGACCCCTCATCAGAACTGGAAAGGAAGAAGGCAGAAGTAAGAAGAGGAAGGTTGAGGGAGGGGGAGGAGCACAGGCTGGCAGGTGATAGGTGAGGTAGGTTGGTGGGTGAGGAAGGGGCTATGAAAGGGAGTGATGTAAGAACCTGAGAGGAGGTAGGTAAGAGGCAAAGGGCTGAAGGAGGAATCCAGTAGGAGAGGGCAGTGGACCATGAAATAAAGGGAAGGAGATGGGGAATGGATGGGAAGGTCATGAGGCTAGGGTAGGGGAAAGAAGGGGTGAGAAGGCCACAGGAGTGAGGGAAGATGGGGGTGACGGGGGGGAGATGCTGGGGGTGGGGGGCGGGTGGCGCGCGCGGTTACCGGAAGTTAGAGAAATCGATGTTGAGGCTGTCATTGTTGGAGACTACCAAGATGGAATATGAGGTGTTGATCCTCCAACCTGCGTCTGGCCTCAATGTGACAGTAGAGGAGGTCATGGATAGACATGTTGGTATGGGAGTGGGATGTGGAAATGAAGTGGCTGGTCACCGGGAGACCTTTGCTTTGGCGGCGGATGGAACGAAGGCGCTCAATGAAGCGGTCACCCAACTGCATCTGGTCTCACTGATGTAGAGGCGTCCGCACCAGAGCACTGGATGCAATAAATGACACCCTCTGATTCACAGGTGAAGCACTGCCGCACTTGGAGGGACTGTCTAGGGCCCTGAATGGTGGTGAGGGAGGAGGCATAGGGACAGGTGTAGCACTTTGCATGGTTGCAGGGATAAGTGCTGGGAGGGTAATCAGTGGGGAGGGATGTGGACAAGGGAGTCGCAGAGAAAGTGATCCCTGTGGAAAGTGGAGAAAGGGGTGGGAAGATGTCACTGGTAATGGGATCCCGTTGGAGGTGGTGGAAGTGGCGGGGAATGATATGTTGGATGTGGAGGCTTGTGGGATGGTAGGTGAGGTCAAAGGGAACCCTGTCCCTGTTATGTCAGGGGTGGGGGGGAAATGGGGTGAAAGCAGATGTGTGGAAAATGGAGGGAATGTAGGTGAGGGCGGCATTGATGGTGATGGAAGGGAAACCCTCTTTATTGGGGGGAAAAAAGGACATCTCTGATGTCCTGGAATGGAAAGCCTCATCATGGGAACAGATGCGGCGGAGGCTGAGGAACTGGGAGAAGGGGATGGCATCCTTGCAAGTGACAGGGTGGGAACAGGTGTAGTCAAGATAACAATGGGAGTCAGTGGGTTTGTAAAAGATGTCAGTGGTTAATCTGTCTCCGAAGATGGGAACAGAGATCCAGAAAGAGGGGAAGAGGTGTTAGAGAGAGACCAAGTGAATTTGAGGGCAGGGTGGAAGTTAGAGGCAAAGTCAGTTAAATTGATGAGCTCGGCATAGGTGCAGGAAGCAGCCCCAATGCAGACGTCAATATAGCAGGCAAAGTGTTGGGGTGTTACCAGTGTTGGCTTGGAACATGGACTGTTCCACGTAGCTGACAAAAAGGCAGGCATAGCTGGGGCCCATGCGAGTGCCCATGGCTACACCTTTGGTTTGGGGGAAGGGGGAGGAGCTGAAAGAGTTGTTGTTGAGAATGAGTACCAGTTCTGCCAGGCGGTGGAGGGGAACTGGTTGGGTCTGTTGTCAAGCAAAAGAGATGGCATATAATTTTACAAAATTTAGCGGGAAGCTAGAGGATTGGGAAGCTTCTAAAAAATCCAGCAGAAGGCAACTAAAAAAGCAATAAGGGGAGAAAAGATGAAATATGAAGGTAAGCTACCCAATAATATAAAAGAGGATACCGGAAGTTTTTTTCGAAGAGAGACGAGTGGACATCGGACTGGTGGAAAATGATGCTGGAGAAGTAGCAATGGGGAACAAAGAAATGGTGGATAAACTGAATAAGTATTTTGTCAGTCTTGCTATGGAAGACACCAGCAACTTGCCAGAAATTTGAGAGAGTCAGGGCAGAAGTGAGTGTAGTCACTATTACTGAGGAGAAGGTGTTTGGGAAGCTGAAAGGTCTGAAGGTGGGTAAGAGTTACCTGGACCGGATGGACTACACGCCAGGGTTCTGAAAGAGGTAGCTGAAGAGATTATAGAGGCATTAGTAGTGATCTTTCATGAATCACTAGACTCAGGAATAGTTCCAAGGACTGGAAAATCGCAAATGTAGCCCTACTCTTTAAGAAGGGAGAGGGGCAAAAGACAGGAAATTATAGGTCAGTTAGCCTGACTTCAGTAGTTGGTAAGATGTTGGTCCATTATTAAGGATGAGGTTTCTGGTTACTTGGAAGCACATAAAAAAGGCTGCAGTCAGCATGGTTTCCTTAAGGGGAGATTTTGCCTGACAAATCTGTTGGAATTCTTTGAGGAAGTAACAGGCAGGATAGACAAAGGAGAGTCAGTAGACATCGTTTTACTAGGACTTTTAGAAGGCCTATGACAAGGAGCTGCACGCGAGGCTGCTGAACAAGGTTGGAGCCCATGGTATTACAGGAAAGGTCCTTGCATGGATAGATGATTGGCTGACCGGCAGAAGGCAAAGAGTGGGAATAAAGGGAGCCTTTTCTGGTTGGCTGCCAGTGACTAGTGGTGTTCCTCAGGGGGTCTGTATTGGGTCTGCTCCTTTTCATGTTATATGTTAACAACCTGGATGACAGAATTGATGGCTTTGAGGCCAAGTTTGCGGATGATACAAAGACAGGTGGAGGGGCAGATAGTCTTGAGGAAGTAGGGAGTCTGCAGAAGGACTTGGACAAGTTGGGACAATGGGCAAAGAAGTGGCAGATGGAATACAGCGTAGGGAAGTGTGTGGTCATACACTTTGGTAGAAGGAATAAAGGCATAGACAATTTCCAAATGGGGAGAGATGTCAGAAATTGGAGGTGCAAAGGTACTTGGAGTCCTTGTGCAGGATTCCCTAAAGGTTAACTTGCAGGTTGAGTCAGTAGTAAGGAAGGTAATTGCAATATTAGCATTCATTTCGAGAGGACTAGAATATAAGTGAGGATGAAATATAAGGTGTTGGTCAGAGCATATTTGGAATATTGCGAGCAGTTTTGGACCCCATATCTAAGAAAGGATGTGCTGGCATTGGAGAGGGTCCAGAGGAGGTTTACGACAATGATCTCAGGGATGAAAGGGTTAATGTACGAGGAGCGTTTGATGGCTCTGGGCCTGTACTTGCTGGAGTTTAGAAGAATGAGGGGGATATTGAAACCTATCTTAACATTGAAAGACCTGGATAGAGTGGACATGGAGAGGATGTTTCCAGTAGTGGGAGAGTCTAGGACCAGAGAGCACAACATCTGAATAAAAGGACGTCCCATTAGAACTGAGATGAGGAATTTCTTCAGTCAGAGGGTGGTGAATCTGTGGAATTCATTGCCACAGATGGCAGGAGAATGGGGTTGAGAGGGAAAAATAAATCAGCCATGATTGAATGGTAGAGCAGACTTGTTAGGCCAAATGGCCTGATCCTGCTCCTATGTGTTATGATTCTGTTGGTTTTAAAATGGTTATGGAAAAAGGTGGGACTAGTGGCAGAATTAAAGTCATAAATTGGGGCAAGGCTAATTTTGATGGCATTAGATGGGAACTTGCAAAGGTTGATTGGGAGAGGTTGTTTGCAGGCAGGAGGCTTTACGAAGTGAGATGGGGAGAGTTCAGGGATAGCATGTTCCTGGTGAAGTAAAGGGCAAAGCTGGCAGGTTTAGGGAAACTCTGGTTGAGGTGGAGTATTGAGGTTCTGATCAGGAAAAAGGAGGCACAAAAGGAAGCAACTGGGATCAAGCAGATGCTACTGAAGGGAGAAAGATGGAGTACACTTTAGAGCAAAATCAGAAGGGCAAAATGAAGACACGAGATGACTCTGGCAAAAAAAATCCTAAGAGATTCTACAAGTATGTTAAGAGCAAGGGGGTAACTTGGGTGAGAGTAGGTCTGCTTCAGGATAAATGTGGTCACCTATGTATTGGAGTCACTGGAGATGGCTGAGGTCTTAAATAGAATATAGAGCAGTACAGCGCAGGAACAGGCCCTTTGACCCTTGATGCTGAATTAAACTAAATCTCTTCTGGCTGTACATGATCCATATCCCTCCGTTCCCTGCATATTCATATGCCTAACTGAAAGTCTCATGAATGCCACTATATATGCTTCCACTGCCACCCCTGGCAGTGTGTTCCAGACACCTGCCTCTCTCTGTGTTTATGAAAGAAAAACTTGCTCCACTCATCTCCTTTAAATTTTCCCCCTCTCACTTTAAAGCTATGCCCTCTCATATTCAACATTTCTACCCTGGGAAAATGATATCTCTGCCTCTCATAATTTTATTAACTTCTATCAGCTTTCCCCTCAGCCTCCGTTGCTCCAGAGAAAACAATTTAAGTTTGTCCATCTTCTCCTTATAGCTAATATCCTCTTATCCAGGAAGTATCTGGTAAATCTCTTCTGAGCCCTCTCTAAAGCCTCCACATCCTTCCTGTAGTGAATGGGACAACCAGAACTGCACACAATACTCCCAAGTGTGGCCTAACCAAAATTTTTTACAACTCTAACATCACTTTGTGATTCTTACACTGTATGTCCACAGTGACAAAGGCAAGCATACCATACACCACCTTGACCATTCTATCTACTTGTGTTGCCACTTTTAGAGAGGCATGGATTTGGATAGTCTGGAAGACTAGATCACATGGGATCTGTGATTAGCCAGACAAGTGGATACAAAATTAGCTTGGTGGAAAGAGCAAGTGGTTGGTAGTAGAGGGTTGTTACTCAGATTGATGGCCTGGGCACAGAGGTGTGCCACAGGGATCGGTCCCCTCTTGTTTGTCATTTGTAATAACGATTTGGACAAGACTGTAGTTGGCATGGATAGTAAGTTTGTGGATGACACCAAAATTGGTGATATAGTGGACAGTGAAGAGGCTGATCTAAGATTGCAACAGGATCCAGGTCAGTTGGGGAAGTGGGCCAAAGAATGGCAAATGGCATTTAACTCTGACAATTGCAAAGTTTTGTTCTTTGAGTTAAACCAGGGTAGTACTTGCACAGTAAATCGCCGGGCCCTGGAGAATTTTTTAGAACAGAGGGACCCTGTTGTACAGGTATGTATTTCCCTGAAAATGACACCAAAGGTAAACAGGGTGGAGGAGAAGGTGTTTGACATGTTTGCCTTCATTGGTCAGGGCTTTTGATTACAGGAGTTGGGACACCATGTTACTACTGTACACCATTGGTGAGACCACATTTTAGGTACTGTGTGCTGTTCTAATTGCCTATCTCAAGAAAGGATGTCATTCAGCTGCAAAGGGTACAGAAAAGATTCATGAGGATGTTACTGGGACTGAAGGTCTTGAGTGAAAAGAGAAGTTAAATGGGCTGAGGGGTGACCTTACAGAGGTGTATAAAATCATGACAAATGGGACCAGCTCAGGTAAGCAATCTGATCGGCATGGATAAGTTGGGCTGAAGGGCCTGTTCCCATGCTGTACAACTCAATGACTCTAGTCCATGTGAATTTGAGGGCAGGGTGGAAGTTGGTGGTGAAGTTCAGAACATTTATGAGTTCAGCACAGGTGAATGAGGCAGCACCAATGTGACTGTCGATGTAGCAGCAAAAGGAGTGGTACCTGAGTAGATTTGGAACAAGGATTGCTCCCTGTAGCTAACTTAAAGGCAGGTGTAGTTCGGGCCCATGTGAGTGCCCAGAGCTGCTACTCTGATTTGTAGAAAGTGGGAGGAATCAAAAAAATAAGTTCAGGATAAGAACAAGTTCTGCCAGGCAAAGGAGAGAATTAGTAGAGGGGAACTGGTTGAATCTGTGTTCTAGAAAGAAACTGAGGGTCACAAGACCTTTCTAATGGTGAGCGGATGTGTATAGAGTCTGGATGTCCATAATGAAGATAAGGTGGTGGGGGCCAGAGAATTAGAAATTGTTAGAATAGTGAAGAGCATGTGAGTTGTCTTGAATGTAGATGGGGAGAGACTGGACAAGGGGTGCAAGAGTTGAGGTATGAGGAGATGGGTTCAGTGGGACAAGATCCAGCAGAAGCAATGGGCTTTCCAGGCCAGTCCTGTTTGTGATAGGGTAGGAGATAGAAATGGGCAGTATGGGATTGGACTACTATCAAGTTGGAGGCTGTGGAAGTGATGAGATCTGTGATGGTATGGGTAATGGTCTGGTGTTCGTTGGTGGGGTTGTGGGCCAGGGGTAGGTATGATGTGTCTGAGAGCTGTCAGATAATCTCCAAGTTGGAGGTCAGTCTGCCAGACCACAACAGCATCACCCTTGTTGGCACCGGGTTTGACAGCTGGGTTGGGCTTGATGCAGAGTGGGTGGAGATCTGTGTGTTTGGTGTGGGGGGTGGGGAGGGGATGGGAGGTGGGGAGATTGGGTAGAGGTGGGTGAGGGAAGTGTAGATGGCAAAGTAGTTGATATCATGTTGGCAATATTAGACTTGCAGGCCTATATTTATCTAGATTATTTCTGATGCTCTTGTTGGATAAAGAGCTCCTATAGTTCCTAGGAGCTTGGATTTTGGGTCCTACTGAATTTAGCAGTTGCACATGCTCCTGGTCATTGGTGTGCCACTCTGCACATTAGCATTAGGGCACACTAGAATTTCGAAGCTGATTTTGTTCAAGCTGACATTGTTAGCCATATATAGTATAAAATAAATTTTGTATTTCTGTACAATTGTGCTTAGTAGTGTTCCTATAAAATATTGATGTCTCCTAACTGGGCGTACAAGGCAATACTGTTCCTGTGGAAACAAATCTCACGTTTAACTCTTAATCTCAAAAATAAAACATCTAACAATATTTAAGTAAGGTTCTTTTCCACTTTTTTTAACTACTATTTGCTGGAACTGACCTTGATACTCTTGTTGACGAGCATGGTCTGATGCTGTGAATCCATTTTGGTTTATCTCAGATTAGCAAGAACACAATTAATTGATTAGTGAATTATGAATGTGTTACATTCACATGAATAGGTTTTCCTTGTGTACTGGTATAGTCCACCATTTTGGGGTCTTCACACAAGGTGATTTCATTCTGTATTGCAAGTAAATTCAGGAACAAAATGTTCCCTTTTATTTAGATATAAAATAACATACTGTTGATTCATGCCAAAGCATTGTACAAGATGTAGTAAATTTTTATTTCAGATTTTCTCAAATGATGGACAGTTTAAAAACCGGTTTGGTGTGCGTGGACGATCTCCTGGTCAGCTGCAACGTCCAACAGGTGTAGCTGTGCATCCAAGTGGTGATATCATCATTGCTGATTATGATAACAAGTGGGTGAGCATTTTCTCATCTGATGGGAAATTCAAGGTGAGTGTGAAATATTTGTGGTAAGCTGGTTTACTTTAAAAATTTGCATGTAAATACGGATAAGTATTTGATTAAATCTTTGTTCAAATTGATCTGAACTCTTGTATATTAACTATAAATGAATTCCCACTGGATTAGATTGTGCTATATTTTGCATACAGAGTCAATTAGAATTGCCATGTTTAGCCATTCAAACAGTTGCAAGTTCTACACTTCCGTGAGCTGTTAAACATGGCTTATGAATGGATTTCAAAGGTCTAGAGAGTCCAGCAGTGGGGTATGACCTTGCTGGGATTCCACTGTGTTGCATTGGAGAATTGCCTATATCAGACATGGTGGATGATCTGAGACACTATTCAATTTGAATGGGAATTTAGGGCAAAGATATAAGAAGCAAAGTTGATTTATAAAATTGAATAATTTTGTCTTTGCATAATATTTTTATTATTTATAAAATACATTAACTGTTCAAAAATTATTTTACTTCAAATTTAATGATTTATACAAACCCCAATTTATAGCCAATTACCTTTGAGATTGGTAACTGACTATTTTATGTTTTTAGGTGTTAAGATCACCAAGAAACATAAGGACTTATTTAAAGCTAATTTATTGCCTTTAATTGACCCTGTTAAACAATTATTTACTAAGTGGTCTCCACTGTCTTTATCATTGGTAGGCCGAATTAATGCGATTCAGATGAATATTTTACCAAAATTTTTATACTTATTTCAAGTGATTCCAACTTTTGTCCCGAAATCTTTTTTTGATACTATTGATTCTAAAATTCTTTCATATATTTGGCAGAATAAAAACCCAAGGTTAAGTAAGAAATATTTACAAAAATTAAAAAAGGATGGTGGTTTGGCCTTGCCTAACTTTAGATTATACTATTGGGCAATTAATATTAGATATTTAATTTTTTGGATACAAGATTCTGATGTAATTCAATGCCCTAAGTGGGTATGCCTTGAGCACCAATCAGTTCCTGACTTTTCATTACTTTCCGTTTTAGGTGCTTCTCTCCCTTTTGCACTTACCAAGTTAAGTAAACATACGATTAACCCAATTGTTAAACATACAATATGAATATGGTTTCAATTTCATAAATTTTTTGGATTGAATAAATTTAATTTGTCAAGTCCCATTCAATCTAATTTTTTCTTTCATCCTTCTAGAGCTGACTCAGCTTATTCCATATGGAAAAGGAAGGGAATAGTATGTTTTCGGGATCTATTCATTGATAACTGTGTTTCATCTTTTGAACAATTGTCTAATAAATATAATTTGCCTAGATCACACTTTTTTCGATATTTGCAGATTAGACATTTTTTTAAAAACTACTATACGCTCTTTTCCGACACCTTATAAAATTGAAACTACGGAAAAAATTTTAGGTCTTAATCCTTATCAGAAGGGCTTGATAGCGATAATTTATGATTTAATTATGAAAATATGTCTAGTCATTAGACAAAATTAAGAATGAATGGGAAAGTGAACTCCAGACATTTTATACCTATAGAGACTTGGAAGAAAATTCTTCATTTAGTTAATACATCTTCAATGTGTGCCAGACACTCGTTGATACAGTTTAAGGTAGTTCACAGGACCCATATGTCCAAAGATAAGTTAGCTCATTTCTATAACCATATAAATCCTATATGTGATAGATGTAAATCGAATGTGGCTTCTTTGACACACGTTTTGGTCCTGTCCTCTTCTGGAAAAATATTGGAAAGACATTTTTAACATTATTTCAAACGTGTTGAAGATTGATTTACAACCTCACCCTATCACTGCAATTTTTGGATTACCAAGGATAGAGTCTGGCCATTTATCTCCTTCCGCTAACCGTATGATTGCTTTTGTTACATTAATGGCCAAACGATCCATTTTGTTTAAATGGAAGGATCCAATACCCCCTACTACTTTTCAATGGTTTTCTCAAACTATATCATGTTTAAACTTGGAAAAAATTAGGAGTGGTACTGTTGATCCTTCGCTTAAATTTGAATATATTTGGAGTCCATTTATTCAATATTTTCACATGATATAGATCCCCTTTCAATAATCTTCCAACTTAGAGGAACGGACTTGACGACATAATATTGCTCTGTTTCTACTGAGAAATTTTAGCCCAGTTTTTTTTTCCGTTGTTTTTCTTTTGAAAAGTTTTTTTTTGTTTAGTTTATATTGTTTATAATTTTTTTTATTGATTTGGGTTTTCTTTTAAATTTATATAATAAATCTTTTTCTTTCCTCTATTTTATATTATATTCATTTACTAAGAGATCATTGGATCTACAGATTTTTTTTATATTGTTCTTTATGATTATCTATGCTATGATTATCCTGATCTCTTTGTACTACATGTATAAATATTGATGCTATATATCAATCTGTATTAATTTGAAAACTAATAAAAAGATTGAAAAAGAAAGAAATTTAATGATTTTTAAAACTTAAGAAGACATGCAGGATTCACAGCTGGCAGAACCCCATTCCCAACTTTGCAGATTCTTGGGCAACATACTTTGCTGCTTGAGATGTAAACCATGCTGCTGGACTTGGATGTGGAAGGCATTCAAGAGAGGTCCTCTGTGTGTAGTCCAGTAAGTGCAGATGTGCATTTAGGTGGATGGTGATTCTGGGTGGTTAGCCTAGTCCAGTGAGATCTGGCTCAATGGATCCATTAATCTTATAAGACTTGTATCTAATGTCATTGCAACTTTTGTAATTTGTTTTTTGATAAACAAGGTTAAAAGGTCAGTATAACAGTGGAGTCGAGAATACGATCAGATTTGCAGTGATTTTTATTAAGTGGTAAAACGGGTTCCAGGATCCTCATTCGTATGTTAATGTGTATTTTTCTAAATTGTACATAATCAACCCATTTCAATTTGAAAATACTTTTAGCTTGTTAGGTAATGTATACCAAAAATCAAAATTATCACATCAAGGAAGAATTGGTCCACAGCCATCTGTGTGAAACGTGATATTGTGTTTGGTTTCATTTAAGTCAGTAGAATTGGAATTTTAGAAGTGGAATACAATGCACATATATTAAATAGAGTGCTTGCTGGGTCTCCTGCAAAAGCGAAATTGGAAGAATGTTTTCATAAAAGACGGTAGTGTAGTGGTTAGCGTAACGCTATTGCTGTGCCAGCGATTGGGGTTCAATTCTTGCCGCTGTCTGTGAGGAATTTGTACGTTCTCCCCATGATTGCGTGAATTTCCTGAGTGTTCTGGTTTCCTCCCACAAAGATGTACGGATTAGTAGGTTAACATGGGTGTAATTGGCTGGCGCTGGCTTGTTGGGCTGGAAGAGCCTGTTACTATGCTGTTATTTTCCATAGTATGAGGTGATCTGAAGTGAGTAGTATTTCAACAGGAGATGCTCATTAATCTGTGTTGGTGTAGAATAATAGTTTAGAGTTTGCTTTGTCTTGCAAGTGCATATCAGTTTATCTTTAAGAGGTATGTGAGATACTTGCCTGACATGTTTTCTGTGCTGAATAAACAGTGATGGACTGCTATGTTGTGTTTCTTATAACAAAATTTTTTCAAATTGTTGAATTATTATTTGATACAGCTGCTTCAAGTTAGAGTAAAATGCTATCCCATAAATTATTGAAGATACTATTTTTTTTCCAAGGAGGATTTGAGAACAATCCTTGAATCATTTCCTCTGTCAAGCCAGTAATCTCATGCCTTTATGGAGCTTGGATTAAAATGCTTATTTCAAGAGCTTGATGTTGGTATTGCAAACTATGTAGCCGGCAGTCAGGGCAAGCTGAGTGCAATTAATGGCTCAGTCCTGGCGCAGGAAAGGATGTTGACATTGGTTCATTTATCTATCCAGTGGATTTGGAGGATTGTGCAGAGATAGTATTGGCAGCTCTCAAATGCTTTGAGAAGCTTGATTCTGCCAATAAATATTTCGGGATCCAGATTACTGCTGCCTAATAGACCATGAACCTTATGCCAGGTGTGAGGTCATATCTTCATGATGATGTCTCTGTTGTGTAGTCATCAGGGGCAATTTGTCTTATCAGAACAGATGTGACAAGCTAGGCCTGCACCTGCTAGAGTTTAGAAGACCTGATTGCGAGGAAGATAGTCCAAGGATACAGCAGGATATAGATCAGTTAGAAATATGGGTAGAAAAATTGAAGGTGGAGTTTAATTCAGACAAGCGTGAGGTGATGCACTTTGGGTAGTCAAATGTAAGAGGAAAGTGTTTACAGTAAATGACAAGGACCTTTGGAACATTGATGTATAAAGGGATCTTGGGGTGCAAGTCCGTAGCTCCCTGAAAATGGTAACACAAGTAGATAAGGTGATAAAGGTGATGTACAGCATACTTGCCTTTGGTTGGGGTATTGAGTATGAAAGTTGGCAAGTCATGTTGCAGCTGTATAAAGCTTTGGTTAGGCCACATTTGGAATATTGTGTGTAGTTCTACAGGCTTTGGAGAGGGTGCAGAAGAGTTTCACCAGGATGTTGCCTGGATGAGCAAGTATTAACTATATGGAAAGACTGGACAAACTTGGATTGTTTTCTCTGGAGTGTCAGAGGCTTAGGGGCGACATAATGGCAGTGTATAAAATTGTGAGAGGCATAGACAGGGTAGATAGTCTCTTTCTCCAGGGTGAAAATGTCAGATACTAGAGGGTATAGCTTTAAGGTGAGCAGGGGAAAGTTTATTTTACACAGAATGATAGGTGCTACCCGGGGATCTGATGGAAACAGATACATTACCAACATTTAAGAGGCATTTAGACATGAACAGGCAAGGAATGGAGAGGCACCATGTGCAGGCAGATGGGATTAGTTTAGATTGGCATCATGATCAGCACAGATGTGGTGGGCCAAAGGGCCTGTTCCTGTGCTGTATTGTTCTATGATTGAAACATACAAGATCCTGAGGGATCTTGACAGAGTGATTGTGGAGAGAATGTTTCCTCTAGAGGTCAGTGTTTATAAGTAAGAATTTGCCCATCTGAGCTTGTTGAAGCAACTTTTTTCCTCTGAGGATTAGAAAAGGAGGGGGAGCTCTTTCTCCAACGATAGTGAAAGCAGAGTTGTTGAATATTTTTAAGGCATTGGTAGATAAATCCTTAATATTACAGGTATTGAAAGTTCGCTGTGGATTGACAAATGCAAAGTTGAGAGTAAAATTGGATCAGCCATGATTTTATTAAATCGGGGAAAAGGCTTAAAGGGCCAAGTAGCTTGCTTCTGCTCCTAATTTGTTTGTTCATGATGCACTTTTCCTCAGATGACCAAATGCTGTATTGGTGTTGGAGCTTGTGATAAATTTCATGATATCTGCCTGAGGTGCCTCCCAAGATATGGAAAGTGGTCCATGTTTTCCAGGATGCTGTTGTGGCCCTTAATTACTGGGTGGGTTAGAAGTGGCAAAGGTGGACTATGTTGACCAGTGGTGCCTGTGTTTGGCAGATGCTTAGTGTAAAGCTCTCTTTCTCATGTGTTTCAGTTAATGAACTGACAATAGCTTAGAACTTGTCCTCCATATCTGCGTATGATGTACAGAGGGATCTTGGGATGCTAATCCATAGCTCCCTGAAAGTGGCGACACAAGTGGATAGAATGCTAATGAAGGCGTATGGCATGCTTGCCTCCATTGGGAAGGCATGCTGCAGATGTATAAAACTTTGGTTTGGCCAAATTTCAAGCACTGTGTGCAGTTCTGGTTGCCACATAATGGGAAGGATGTTGGAGGCTTTAGAGAGGGTGTAGAAGAGGTTCACTGGGAACATTGACTATAGATCAAAGAACATTAACTATAAGGAGAGACTGGACAAAGTTGGATTGTTTTCTCTGGAGCATCAGAGGCTCAGGTGACCTGATAGAAGTTTATAAAATTGAGAGGCATAGATGGGGTAGATGGTCTACCTTTTCCCCCTGGATTGAAATGTCAAATACTGGAGAGTATAGGTTTAAGGTTAGAGTCATAGAGTAATGTAGCATGGAAACAGGCCCTTTGGCTTAACTTGTCCATGACAAACATAGTGCCCACCAAACTAGTCCCATTTGCCCATGTTTGGCCCATATCTCTCTAAGCCCCTCCTATCCATGTATTTATCTGAATAACTTTTGAATGTTGTTATTGTACTTGCCTCAACCACTATCTGGCAGCTCATTCCATTTACGCACCACCCTCTGAATGAAGAAGTTGCTCTTCAGGCCCTTATTAAATATTTCTCCTCTCATCTTAAACCTATTCCCTCTAGTTTTTAGTCTTTTTTCCAGGGTAAGGGAACTATCTATGCCCCTCATGATTTTGTACACCACTATGTCACCCCTCAATCTCCTATGCTCCAAGGAACAAAGTCCTAGCTTGCCCAACCTCTCCCTATAACTCAAGTCCTGGCAACATCCTCAAATCTCCTCTGCATTCTTTTCAGTTTAATGGCACGTTTCCTGTAGCAGGGTGACCAAACTGCACACAATATTCTAAATGTAGCCTCACCAATATAACATCCTAGCTCCTCTCTTCAGTGCCCTGACTGATGAAGGCCAGTGTGCCAAATGCCACATTCATCACCCTGTCTACCTGTGACACCACCTTCAGCAAACTATGTACTAGGTCCCCCTTAGAGGAAAGTTTAAGGGAGATTTGCAAGGCAAGTTTTTTTTTAAATGCAGAGAGTGGTAGGTGCCTGCAACAGGCTGCCAGGGAAGGTGGTAGAAGCAGATACGATAGCGATGTTTAAGAAGCATTTAGACAGACACTTGAACAGGCACCGAACAGAGGAATGAGGACCATGTGTAGGCAGATGGGATTCATTTAAATTGGTATAATGGTTAGCGCAAACATAATGGGTTGAAGGGCCTGTTCCTGTACTGTTCTGTTGTGAAAGTTATGTAGCTCCACCTGAAACCAAGGTTTTAAATATAAAATGAAAGTGCATATCAACCTAAGAATTAGGAACCAAGTAGGTCATCTAACCACTTGTGCCTGCTCCACCATTTATCAAGATCATGGCTGATTTTCTACCTCTGCTCCACTTTCTTGCACTATCCCCATATCTCTGGATTCCTTTAATATCCAGTAAGGTATTAATCTGTTTTGAATGAATTTGATGACTGATCCTCCACAGTACCCGTGTAGGGAATTCCAATAATCTGTGAAAGAGGAAATTTCTTGTCATCTTAGTCCTGAAAGACCTACCCTTATTCTGAGACTGAGAGTCCTGGTTCAAAACATCTCAGCTGGGGAAGCATCCTTGCTTGTCGATACCTTGTCAGAATTTTGTAAGTTCAGTAAAACAACTCTGAAGTTTCAGTGGGGGCAAGTTGGGGACCTACAGTGGACTGGGAACCTACATTAAAGGGTATGACAATGAATAGTCAGTGGCTAGCATTTAAAGACATATTATGTTATCTGCAACCAAAGTACATTCCTTTGTGTTCTAATCCTAATTATAGGAGAAATTAAATATGCTATTTAATCTAAGGAAAGACTTTGTAAAGTTGCCAGGAAAAGAGGCCTTTCTAAGGATTGTGAATGTTTTTGAATCCAACAAAGGATGACCATGAAATTTATATTAAAAAAAAGAGAAAATAAAATGCAAGACAAAAACAATGAGAATTTAAAAAAAGACCAAGGTTTTACAGGTCTATTTCTTGCATAGTCCCTTGCAATAGAGGATAACTTTTAGTTTTATGACTTCTAGATGGCTAATGAGGCCAATGTAGGAACTGTTAACCCCCACACTGAAGGGGCTGGTAGTGGCTGATAGGGTGGGTGGAAGAATTTGTTGGTAGGAATGTTGCATTTCTTTAAGGAAGTTTTTCCACTATCCGCCTGGTAATCTCTTTCCATGACATAAAGTTTCTGTTTTAGGAAAGGGTGTTGGGCTTGTCAACACTGGGGCCTGCCCACTATAGCTAACAGAGTATATTTAGAGCCTCATTACTGGGATTGTTTGCCTGCAAAAGGACTCTGACATTGACATTAGTTCACTTGTCCTCTCTGTGAATTAGGAGGCTTACTCTGGTGTTTTTTTGGAGGTGATGTGTTACGTTCTGGGAAGAAAGTTGAGAAATATCTTGGGCAATGACGCAGCTATCAGTAACGTCAGTCTTCACTGAAGATAATACTTTTGTAGACTTATTAGTTAATATCATCATTTGGTGCTGTGTGAAGCAAGTGTAGGATGGAAATGAATTGCTGTGGGCAGTCAAATCTGAATTATATTCCACGTTCTCTCTTGGTTGTTGGAGTCGAAGGCTTTGGTGAAGTTAAAGGCCATGCTGTCTGCATTTTTGATGGAGTTGTTGAACGATACAGGTCTGTGCCCACTATGCCCCTAGATGGATGAAATACATGTTCTGATTTGGGGAAGCAGCTCTTCGGCCACTGGGAACAGACGATAGAGGAAGACTCTGGCGATGGCATGTTCTAGCTCCTCTTGACAGGTTGTCTGTGAGGCAGTGTTTGGGAAGAGCCAGCTTTGTGGGATCCTTGAGAGCAGTGACATCTTCTGGCAGTGCTTCTATTGGCACTATTGTTTTGGAGCCAAGTAGATTGAGATTTTAGAGTGGATTAGGTGTTGATTGGTCCAGCAATCATCTTGCCTATCATGATACAGATGATGCAGTTATCTTTTGAGATTCCTCACATGGGTTAGCAATGTTACCTTGAGGTCTTACAGTTGTACAGCACAGAAACAGGCCCTTTGGCCCAACTGGTCCATGCTGACCAAGGTACCCTATCCAAGATAGTCCCATTTGCCTTCTAAAGCTTTCCAATCCATGTACCTAACCAACTGTCTTTTAAACATTGTTATTGTACTGGCTCAACCACTTCCTCTGGCAGCTCATTCTACATACATACCACCCTTTCGTTAAAAAAAATGTTGCCCCTCAAGTTCCTATTAAATCTTTCCCCTCTCACCTTACCTCTATGCCCTCTAGTTCTTGATTCCCCAACCCTGTGAAAAAGACTGAGTGCATTCACCCTATCTTTGCCTCTTACTTTATACACCTCCTGTAAGATCACCTCTATCCCCTATGCTCTAAGGAATAAAATCCTAGCCTGTCCAACCTCTCTTGATAACTCAGTCCCTCAAATCCTGCCAACATCCTTGTAAATCTTTTCTGCACTCTTTCCAGTTTAATATCATCTTTCCTATATCAGGGCAACCAAAACTGAACACAATACTCCAAGAATGGCCTCACCAATGTCCTATACAACCATACCACAGCCTCCTAACTTTTATAATCAATGCTCTGACTGATGAAGTCCAGTGTGTTAAAAGCCCCCTTCACCACCTTGTGACTCCACCTTCAGTGAACCATGTACTTCTACTCCAAGGTCCCTCTGTCCTACAACAGGGTCCTGCTGTTCAGTGTGAAAGCCCTATGTGGACTTTGCAAAATGCAACACCTCATCCAGATTAAACTCCATTTGCCTCTCCTTGGCCCACTTAGTTGATCAAGATTTCCTTGTAACTTTTGATAACCTTTTTCATTGTCCACTATACCACAGTGGAATGGGCTGCCAGATACGGTGGTGGAGGTGGTTGGAGTTGAGGTCCTCCTTGGACCTGGCTCAACCACTTCCTCTGGCAGCTCATTCGGAGTATAAACATTAGAAGCCATTACATAATTTTAAAAAAAGAGATTAGGAGTGCATACAGAGGGGTAGTAAATATTACTGGCAGACAGGAATAAGGAAAATCCTAAAGTATTTTGTAAGTAAATTACGGGTCAGAGAGTATGATTGTGTGGCTAAGCATAGCTCCAAAGCCATCTACAGATTTGCCAATGACATCACTGTTGACAGAATCACAGATGATGAGGTGCACAAATGGGTATAGGAACAGAATGAGGAGGAGGTCAAATGCATGGTTGAGGGATTGGAGTAAGGAGCAGGAATTCAATTTTCTGTATCATTGGGGCAGGTATGACCTGTTCAAAGAGGACAGGGGGACCAACATACTGGTGGGGAGGTTTGCTAAGGTTACTGGGGAGAGTTTAAACTAGAATTGTTGGGGGGGTGGGATCCGTACTGGAGAGAGTGGGGAAGAGGTGTTTGGCTCTCAAATCGAGGAAGCTAGGACTAAGTACCGGAGGCAGGTGATAGAGAAGGGAAGTGTTCAGACAGGCTTGAGATGTGTCTACTTTAACACAAGGAGTATTGTGAACAAGGCGGATGAGCTTAGAGCTTGGATCGATACTTGGAGCTGTGATGTGGCCATTACGGAGACTTGGATGGCTCCGGGGCTGGAATGGTTGATTCAAGTGCCGGGTTTTAGATGTTTCAGGAAGGACGGAGGGAGGCAAGAGAGGTGGGGGAGTGGCACTGTTGATCAGAGTGTCACGGCTGCAGAAAAGGTGGACGTTGTGGAGGGATTGTCTACGGAGTCTCTGTGGATGGAGGTTAGGAACAGGAAGGGGTCGATAACTTTACTGGGTGTTTTTTATAGGCTGCCCAATAGCGACAGGGTTATTGAGGAGCAGATAGGGAAGCAGATCCTAGATAGGTGGGAGAATAACAGAGTTGTTGTGATGGGGGATTTTAAATTCCCAAACATCGACTGGCATCTCCAGACAGTGAGGGGTTTAGATGGGGTGGAGTTTGTTAGGTGTGTTCAGGAAGGGTTCTTGACACAGTATGTAGATAGACCTACTAAAGGAGAGGCTGTGCTTGATTTGATATTGGGTAATGAACCTGGTCAGGTGTCAGATCTCTCAGTGGGTGAACATTTTGGTGATAGTGATCATAATTCTATCTCCTTTACGTTAGCACTGGAAAGAGAGAAGAACAGACAGACTAGAAAGGTGTTTACTTGCAGTAAAGGGAATTATGAAGATTAAATTGGGAACAGATGTTCTCTGGGAAAAGTACGGAAGATACGTGGCAAATATTCAGGGGGTATTTGTGTGGAGTTCTGCATAGACATGTTCTGATGAGACGGGAGTCACGAGAGGATACCAGAACCATGGTGTACGAAGGCTATAATAAATCTAGTCAAAAGGAAAGGAAAAGCATACAAAAGGTACAGAGAGCTAGGTAATGTTAGAGATCTGGAGGAGTACAAGGCTAAAAGGAAGGAACTTAAAGAGATTAGGAGAGCCAGAAGGGGACATGAGAAGGCCTTGGCGGGCAGGATTAAGGAAAACCCCAAGGCTTTCTAAAAGTATGTGAAGAGTAAGAATGAGATGCGAAAGGATAGGGCCTATCAAGTGCAGCAGTGGAAAAGTGTGTATGGATCCGGAAGAAATGGCGGAGGTACTTAATGAATACTTTGTCAGTATTCACTACGGAAAGGGATCTAGGGGATTGTAGTGGGGACATGCAGCGGCCTGAAAAGCTTGAGCATGTAGATATTAGAAAAGAGGTGGTGCTGAAACTTTTGGAAAGCATCAAGTTAGATAAGTCGCCAGGACCACGAGATATACCCCAGGTTGCTGTGGGAGGCGAGGGAGGAGATTGCGGAGCCTCTGACGATGATCTTTATGTCGTTGATAGAGACGGGAGAGGTACCGGAAGATTGGAGGGTTGCGGATGTTGTTCCCTTAAGAAAGGTAGTAGGGATAGCCCAGGGAATTATAGACCGGTGAGTCTTACCTCAGTGGTTGGTAAGCTGATGGAGAAGATCCTGAGAGGCAGGATTTATGAACATTTGGAGAGGTATAATATGATTAGGAATAGTCAGCATGGCTTTGTCAAGGGCAGGTCCTGTCTTACGAGCCTGATTGAATTTTTTTGAGGATGTGACTAAGCACATCAATGAAGGGAGAGCAGTAGATGTAGTGTATATGGATTTCAGCAAGGTGATTGATAAGGTACCCCATGCAAGGCTTGTGGAGAAGGTGAGGAGACATGGGATCCAAGGGGACATTGCAATGTGGATCCAGAACTGGCTGGCTGGCCCGCAGAAGGCAAAGAGTGATTGTTGAAGGGTCGTATTCTGAGTGAAGGTCGGTGACCAGTGGTGTACCTTAGGGATCTGTACCCTTACTCTTTGTGATTTTTATAAACAACCTGGATGAGGAAGTGGAGGGGTGGGTTAGTAAGTTTGCGGATGACACAAAGGTTGGGGGTGTTGTGGATAGTGTGGAGGGCTGTCAGAGGTTACAGAGGAACATAGATACGATGCAAAGTTGGGCTGAGAAGTGGCAGATGCAATTCAACCCAGATAAGTGTGAAGTAGTTCATTTTGGTAGGTCAAATATGTTGGTGGAATATAGTCTTTATGATAGGACTCTTGGCAGCGTGGAGGATCAGAGGGATCTTGGGGTCCGAGTCCATAGGACGCTCAAAGCGGCTGCGCAGGTTGACTCTGTGGTTAAGAGGCATATGGTGTATTGTCCTTCATCAATCAGGGAATTGAATTTAGGAGCCGAGGGGTATTGTTGCAGCTATATAGGTCCCTGGTCAGACCCCACTTGGAGTATTGTGCTCAGTTCTGGTCGCCTCACTACAGGAAAGATGTGGAAGCCATAGAGAGGGTGCAGAGGAGATTTACAAGGATGCTGCCTGGAATGCGGAGCATGCCTTATGAAAGCAGGCTGAGGGAACTCGGACCTTTCTCCTTGGAAAGACGGAGGATGAGGGGGGACCTGATAGAGGTGTATAAGATGATGAGAGGTATTGATCGGGTAGATAGTCAGAGGCTTTTCCCCAGGGCTGAATTGGTGGCCACAAGAGGACATAGGTTCAAGGTGCTGGGGAGTAGATATAGAGGAGATGTCAGGGGTAAGTTTTTTTTTACTCAGAGTAGTGAGTGCGTGGAATGGGCTGCCGGAAACGGTGGTGGAGGCGGCTACGATAGGGTCTTTTAAGAGACTGTTAGATAGGTACATGGAGCTGAATAAAATAGAGGGCTATGGGTAAGCCTAGTCACTTCTAGAGTAGGCACACGTTCGGCACAGCTTTGTGGGCCGAAGGGCCTGAATTGTGCTGTAGTTTTTCTATGTTTCTAAGAGTGAAATTGGTTCAGCTGGTTGAGTGATGTTGTAACGTCAGCAAAACCAAGAAACTGATTGTGGACTTTAGGAAGGAGGAGTCAGGCGAACTAGCACCAGTCCTCATTGAAGGGTCTACAGTGGAAAGGGTGAGCAGCTTCAAGTTCCTAGGTGTCAACATCTCGGAGGATCTATCCTGGGCCCAGCACATAGATGCAATAATGAAGAAAGCATGCCAGCATCTCTAGTTTCTTAGAATTTAAAGAGATTCAGCATGTCATCAAAGACTGATAAACCTCTACAGCTGTACAGTTGAACACATTCTGGTTGCATCACAGCCTGGAATGGAAACTGCAATGCACAGAATGCAAGAGGTTACAGACATTGGTGGACAAGGGTAGTTCCATCACGGGTACAACTCTCCTCACAATAGGGGACAATGTCTCAGGAAGATGACATCCATCATTAAGGACTCCTACCATCTGGGCAATGCCCTTTTCTCATTGTTGCCATCAGGCAGGAGGTACAGTAGCCTGAAGACCACACTTTTAAGGTTCAACAACAGCTTTTACTCACTACCATCGGGTTCTTGAACTGACCTGAAAAATCATAATTCTACCTCAGACTATATTTGCCTCAACTTGCACTAATGTCATTATGTCTATTTTTATTTATTTTGTCATGTAAGTTAGGTAAAATTTATGTTAATTTAAGTTTATTTAATTTGTTTGTCAGGTGTGTAACTTATTATGCTGCTGTTGCAAAAAGTCAGTTTTCATAGCATTTATACCCTGGGTATGTATAGACCCAAAATATCCAAATGTAGACAACAAAATTGACAGTGAGGGCAGTCTTGGGCTACAGGACAATATTGACGAGTTGATAAACTGGGCATAGTAATGGCAGATAGAATTTAATCCTCGCTAGTGTGAGGAGACGTGGTTTGGATGGACTAATAAGGCTAGGATAGAATGAATGTTAGGGTCCTAGCCTTTATTGGGGAACAGAGGAATCTTGGTGTACAAATCCCTGAGGCGGCAGCACTGATACATAATGCAGTAAGGAAGGCATACAAAATACTTGACTTTATTAGCTGGGGCATAGCCTCTAAGAATAGGGAGTTTATGGCACAGCTATATAAAACATGGTTAGACCATAGCTGGAGTACTGTGTGTAGTTCTGGCTACCACACTGTAGGAAGAATGTGATGGAATGAAAGAGGGTGCAGATGAGATTTACCAGGGATGGAGTGTTTGAGTTATGTCGAGAGACTGACTTTGTTTTCCCCTCCAGCAGTAGGGTGGTGGGTGGAGAGAGAGGAGAACTGATTTGAAGAATATAAAATTGAGGGGCATAGATAGGGGAAAGAAGAAACTTTTCCACATGGCTGACCTGCCAAAAAGGTGTAAGCCAAGCTGAGGTTTAAAGACTATCCAAGGAAGACGTGGCACTTGCTTGGGCCCAGGTCACACCTGTTTTTTCTGGGATATGTGGAAAAGGTAGAATTATGATTTATCTGAGGTAGAATTATGATTTTTCAGGTCAGTTCAAGAAACTGATGGTGGTAGGGGAAAAAGCTGTTGTTGAACCTTTGTTGCCATCAGACAGGAGGTACAGAAGCCTGAAGACCACACTATGAGAAGAGGGCATTGCCCAGATGGTAGGAGTCCTTAATGATGGATGTCATCTTCCTGAGACATTGTCCTTACTCCCTTGATGCTTTTCCTGGTGTATTGATGACTGCATTGGTGCATCTTCCTTGGATTATCCTTCACAGTTTCAGCCAGCTCCAACAAGATCCCGCCACCAGAAACTTATTACTTTTCCCTGCCATCCTTCATTTTGAAGGGATTGCTCCCTTTACGATTCCCTAGTCTGCTTTTCCATCCCCACCAGACACTCTGTCTTATGGCACTTTCCCTGGCAACCACAGGAGGTCCTTTCATGTCTTCCCTTTGACCATCTGAGTTCCCAGATGGTGGATTCTAGCAGTAATTCATTTGCACTTCCAATTTAGTGTGCTGCATTTGGTGTTCACAATGTGGCCTCATTCCTTGGAGAAACCAAATGTAGGTTGGGTGATTGCAGATGCACCACAAAGCAATCAGACCATGGGTGATCCTGAGCATCCAGTTGCCTGCCAATTTAATTCCTTGTCCCACACCAACTCTTGGAATTTTCTGTCTGTGGTGTCCTGTACTGTTACACTGAAGCCCAATGCCAGCTTGAGAAACAACACCCCATCTTCCATCTGGGCACATTGCAGCCTTCTGAACTCTATTGAATTAACATAAACAGTAAAACACAGTCTGTTTTCACAATGTTTGTACCGAACACCATACCTTATTTTCCAGCTCTCTAACTTTATATAACTCACTTTTTCTATCTGTATCAGAACTGCCATTTCTGCCTGCCATCATTTTGGCTCCATGGAGTGAAAGAATCATACAGCATGGAAACGGGCTCTTTGGCCAACCTTGTCTATGCTGACCATGGTCTACACTAATCCCATTTGCCTGCATTAGACCTGTATCTCCTTTAAGCTTCTCCCCTTGCACCTTAAACCTGTGTCACCTAGTTGTAGACCCCCCTGCCCTGGGGAGAAAAATTCTGACTATTTGTCTTATCTACGTCCCTCATAATTGTGTAAACCTCTGTAATGTCACCCCTCAGCAATGTCACTGAGAATAAACCCAGCCTATGCAATCTTCCCTCATAATTACAGCCCTCCATTCCATGTAATATCCTGGTGAATCTTTCGTGCATTCTTTCTATTTGCTACCACATCCTTCCTGTAGTGTGGTAACCAGAACTGCACACAATACTTAAAATGCATTCTAACCGATATTTTATAAAACAGCAACATGTCCCAACTATTGTACTCAATGCCTAGGCCTCTGTTTTTCTTATTCTATTTGTATTGCTCAACCTGATAAGCATGTCCCACAGCCTTAGTATTAACAGCACATAGAGAAAGAAGCATAATAGGCTTTGAACTGTAACCCTATTACCAAAACATTCCCTTGTTTTACCCATCCCTCCCCTTTCTTCTCTGCTGCCAGAAGCTAACTTGGTTTTCTTTCTTTCCCAGTTGTGGCCTGCTGAATATTTCCAAAACTTTTCTGGTATTATTTTAGATTTCCAAATCCAAAAATTTTTGGTCCTAATTTAAATTTTTGGTGTTTGAGCGGAGGACTCAACAGGTTGCAAGCCTGCTATTTTTGTGACTGCCAGATAACAATTGTTTTGTAGACCTGGGAAGTCCAGTTCGTTACCACACAAGAAAATGGCATTGAATAATTGATGATAATAGGTGTGCACATTAAACTGGGAAACATGCTACTGTGAATTCTGACCTGAAGTGCCTGGTCAAACTTTGCAATGGTGTAACTCTAATTTATTCCAGGTTAAGTCGATTTTATGATTGCACAGTGATGGAAATAATACTACTACACAATCCAATTTCTAGATGTACTTTAACCATTTCTTTAACTCTGTAAAGAAACAATAGTATATTAATGTTTGGTGAAATCTCAGGGCAGTAAAATATCCTTGGATCCCTGCAATTCCTTAATCCAGTAAAGCCACTATAGGACATGTGATTAGATTCTGTAGACCAGACCTAAACTTAAGCGTCGGTCAATGCGGTATGTACTTGCACTTATCCTAAAATCTGCACAGAGGCATTGCAAGAAATGCAGAGATCCTCTCCATCATTTGGCTGAAAATACAATGAAAAATAAAACATTTGAAATTATTTTCTATCCCAACAGACCAAACTAGGCTCTGGGAAGCTTTTGGGACCGAAAGGTGTAGCAGTGGATCGCAATGGCCATATAATTGTGGTGGACAACAAGGCTTGCTGTGTCTTCATTTTCCAGCCTAATGGGAAGCTGGTGACAAAATTTGGTAATCGAGGAAATGGTGACAAGCAGTTTGCAGGTACACTTGATGGTAATACTTGAACCCCCTTTCTTGCCTCTTCTGCACACACCTTTGCATGAAGACAGCATACTCAAAGTATTTTGTATAAATTGCATACACACTGTTCTAATCTTGACCAAAATGATGAATGCATAATTTTGATCAAATTGTCTTGAATGGTTCATAAACAAAAAGAATAAATCCAAGAAATGAGAGATGCTAAAATAAAGCCTGCAACAGTTCAGAAAATAGCATTCTGGAGAGCAGATGTAGAGGAAAATCTTCATTTTTGAGCTCAGGTCTGCTACTTTGTCAAATTATATTTTGTCTTGTTCTAAGGTGACCCTTACAATGGAAAGTTCAATAATCACTCTTTGCTTCCTACCATCGAGCCAATTCTGAACCCAATTGGCTATCTCTCCCTGGAACCCATGCAATCTAACTTTCCAGACTAGCCTGCCATGCGGGACCTTGTCTAAAGTCCATATAGGCAATGTCCATTGCCTGACCCTCATCTATCCTCTTGTCTACTTCTTTGAAAAATCGCAAAATAGACCTTGCCTATCCAAATGTTGATAGATCCTGTCCCTCAGAATCTCCTCCAGTAACTTACCCACCACTGATGTCAGATTCACCAGCTTGTGGTTCCCTGGTTTGTCTTCATCTTTGCTGCCCTTAAGTAATGATACACTTGGTCAAGCTCTGGGGATTTGGTAATTGGTAATGGTCTTTGGCCATTTGTATATGGTCCAAGACATCACAACTCATTTGCCTCAATTCCTTTGCTTGCACAAGTGTGGCAACATCTACAAGGAGAGAAATAAGTTTGCAGTTTAATCTTTCACTGAAACAGGTCAGTGATGAGACAAATGGGAAAGGCTGGTTGTATGAAATAGTTGGAACAGATTGAACTTCTGAGATCTGTAATGTGCTTAGTTGGAAGGTGAGGCACTGAACCTCAAGCTTGCTTTGGTCTTTATTGAAATGGTGCAATAAGCAAATAATAGGGGTCAACATAGGATGGATAATTTAAAGAGAGATGAAACTGAAATATGTGGAATTTGCACGTTTCTTCCAAGATCCCAAAGACATGTTGGTTGGTTATTGGCCACTAAATTTACCTTGCTTTCCAGGTGAATGGTTGGAATCTTAGTGGGGGGAGGTAGTTAATGGGAATATAGGGATAATAAAATGGATTCGTGAAAATAGGTGCTTGATGATCAGAGTGAACCTGCAGCGCCAAAGGACCTGTTTCTATGCAGTATTACCATAACTCAGCCATAATTTACAAGCACTTTTGCAGATTCAGCAGAGATTCTGCAAAGCAGTCCATAATCTCTGCTCAGCTTCTCCAGCAAAGGAGAATTATGAGCATCCTATCTGCAGTATACTAAATTGGAAGAGGTACAGATGGTATTTCACCTGGAAGAGGTGCTTGGATGATGGGAATGGAAACATGGAAGGGAGGCATTGCTGCTGCTGCTGTGGTTATGAGGAGGGTACTGTGAGAAGGGGAATGGGTGTTGGACTAGTGAAGGAACATCTGTCCTTTCAGCATTCCAAAGGGATGTCTGGTGGTGGCATCAGATGAAGTTATATAGAGAATTATCTGCTGAATGTGAAGACTAGTGAATATGAAGAATGGTGAGGTGGAAGGGGAAATCATTATTTTGCAATGGGAACAGAAGGGTTGAGGGTAAAACTGCAGTAAATAAAATAGATGTAGTTGAAAGCCTTGTCAACTACAGCTGAGGAAAAAGGAAGACTTCTTTCCATGAACCAGTGTGGAAAGTAGTGTCACCAGAACAGATCAGACAGAAATGGTAAAAACTGAGAGAAATGGAATGGAGTTCTTGCAGGAAGCAGGATGGGAGGAGATGTAGTCAAGGTGGCTGTGGGAGTTTGGCTTGCATTGGATGTTGGTTGCTAACATGAGATGGAAATGGGGAAGTTGAGAAAGAGTCAGAGATGAACCATGTGAAAATGATTGCAAGGTGTGAATATAGGAGGTATGATTAGCAAGTTTGAAAATGACACAAAAATTGGTGGTAGTGTTGGGAGTGAGGAGGTAGTCATAGGCTATAGAATGGTATTTTTCAGCTGGTAAGTTGGGCAGGGCAATGGCAAATAAAATTTAATCATAAATGTGAGGTGGTGCATTCTGGGGTGGGGAGTGGGGGTCACATTCTGGGGTGGGGAGTAGGACACACGCCATGAATAGTAGGGCCATAGGGAGTATTGAGGAATAAAAAGGTCTTGGTCTAAGTCCTAAGATTCCTGTGTTGGTGGCAGCACAGATAGACAAGGTGTTGAAAATGCTTGCCTTCATTAGCATGGAGTATCGAGCAGGGAGGCCCTGGTACAACTTTATATCAAAGAAAACATTGTTATGCATGGGTGGAATATGATGTGCACATCTGGTCACCACTCTGGAGAGGGATGTGATTGCATTGGAAAGGATGCAGAAGAGATTCACCAACATGTTGCCTGGGATGGGATGTTTCAGGCTGGGTTTATTTTCCTTGGATCAAAGAGAATGGATAGGCTCCATGTGTTTCCCCTGGACCAGGGAAGATTGAGGGGAGGGGGATACTGGAGATGTGGGGGGGGGGGGGGGGGGGGGCAGTGGAGAACCTGACAAAGTAAGAGGCAGGGATGGGGTAGATAGTAAGGCACCTTTCCTGATGGCAAAGGTGTCTAAGAGGACATAAGTTTATGGTTTTGGGGGGGGGGGGGGGGGAAATCGGAGGAAGGATCCCCTCCCCCTTCCCCACAGAGGGTGGTTGCAATCTTGAATGCATTGCTTGAGAAATTGGTGGAGGCAGATGCTGCTTAAATGTTATAAGAGTATCTGGACTAACACTCGAATCACCAAAGCGTGGTAGGCTTCGGACTAAATGCTGATAAATGGGATTGGTATATAAATTTTATATATTGGTACTTGATGGTCAGCGTGGACAGAGGGCCTGTTTCTGTGCTATGAAATCTATGAAACATTCTCAGCAAAGCTGGTGAAACCTTAGAGCTGTATGCAAGACCAGGAAAAGAGAGAGAGAGAAAAAGGGACCAAGTTGGACTGAAATAAGGACAATTTCATGTAATCCAGAGAGGAAGACGTGAATTGGACTCAGGTTCCCGTGGCTACACCTTTGATTTTGATGAATCAAGTGGAAATGAAGAAGTGGTTTAATGTGAGAATAAATTTGGACAGGTGAAGGATTGTGGCAGTGGAGGGGAACTTGGGCCTCTGTTCGAGAAGTAAACAAGGGGCCATCCTGGTGTGTGATGGTGATTGTGAGGACTTTACAGCAAATCCAACAATTTCAACCAACCTCTGAACTGGCCAACTCTGATGCAAGGTCAGCAACTTGCAACTCAGCTCTATTTATCTCTTCAATTAAGACTTGAATATTTCCAGCATTCTGTTTGTTTTTCAGACTTAGAGCAACTGCAATGCTTTATTTCTCCAGTGGGTACTTAACACTTACACAATTTTTTGTTCCCTTTCTGTCTCTCTCCACCTCCTGATTTCATTTGTCTTGTTTATTTGCACTTCCACGTGATAGATCATCTGTGAATAACAGACTGCTTCATCCTATAGCCAGCAATACCATACGGTCTCTTTGTCTCTACCCTATCAAAGATATTCCCTTATTCTTTCTACCTCTTTCCCTTTCTCTGCAATTTAAGATATTTTTTTCAGTTTAATGAAAGGTCAACAGGGTTGAATTTTAGTCTCCGCATAACATGCTGAGTTGTTCCAGCATTGGGAACACTGTATTGGGAACACTGATGATAAACTCTAGTAGTCATCTCTACTTAGGCTGCCTTTTAGCACTCTTCAAAATCATGCCTTGTTTTTTCACACTGTCTTGCAACCTGACTATTCTTGTCCTCCTCTTCCATTTCCTGAACTGAGCTTTTCCTGTTTACTTGTTTACCATTTTAGCCTTTTTGTGAATCCATCCATGATTTATTTTGGGCTATGCCTCTACCAGAACATTCCACCTACAATCCTGCTTTGGTGAAGCTGCAACACAGTAAGACAACCCATGATCCACTGACCATCAAGGGCTTGACCTTTAATTGCCTTAATCATGAATGAAACTGCGAGGCCGTACTTCATCTGTTTTTGTGTGTTGGTGTGAACTTTTCTGAGCAATGCTGTTCAAGTCTATGTAACAGATATAACCTGAATGATGGGAGCAGTATTCTATATTCTGTTTAAATTTGGATAATTTTATGATTTTTGTCATCTTTGCACCTGTTTTTGTCATCAATTTCATACACTAGCTTCAGAGTGTTGACTTCTTTCCAGTGCTGCATCCATGGTATTGCTTCCAGCACTGCTATTCTTGGAGTCCATGTCGGTTTTAGGATTCTCATCTGTGATTGCTTCTCTCTGCTTTTTTTTTCCAATCTGCACTGTTTGTTTTCTTGTCTGAGTTTTCCTTTGGCTGTGGTGCTCTGCAATATGCATTCATTGTAAATCTATGGTGCTCTTGCTGTTCCATTTCAAGGTTAGTGCTGTGTAGTTGCTTTGGCCTGCATTGCTCAAGTTTTTCTTTGTGTGTTCCTGTGTGAGGATGTTCCTCATCTTGTTTCAGCTTCACAGGTACCTTAACCATTTACACTCTGACCACTTTTGAGGGGTATATCTGTGTCAGAAATTGCCAACTTATCTGCCCTAAGTATCCTTCAAATATTCTGTGTTTGTATGTCGTTCATTTTGATAATACTGTTCATAGCATGGATACTTATGGGCTGAGCCACCACTTGTATGCTTTGGCTCCGTTCCATTGTTGATGCCACACCACTTCATTTTCATATTCAGTGAATGCAACATAGCCCAACCCTTTTGGGAATTTTAAGTTATGACATTCTTGAAGATACCTTGATGTCAGCCAGCATCATTTTATGTGGGAGGTTTCCAGCAAGTAATGTTCTGCAGCCACGCCCTTGATTGTATTTTCTATTGTGAGCCTTCATAATTTTCTATCTGGTTTGCAGTGCAATTTGAAACTTTGAGCAGTTTCTTCTTCATAAATGTTTCTCCCAACTTCAGGGACTTTATTTTAACCACCTTTTATCTCCAAATGATGGCCTTGTTTTTGTTGTTGTTGTTGAAAACTTGTACCTGAAGCTGTCTTGTAACCTCGTAACCCATCTTGCTTGCTTCTCCCTAGCTGTAGATGACTTTGTGGTCTGTTATAACAGGGTCAGTGCATCATAGAGTCATACATCATGGAAACAAGCCCTCTAGTCCATCTAGTGCACACAGACCATTTAGCACTAAACTACTCTAATCCAGCTCTAATATTCTAATCCAGGTTGTTCTCCCGACATTCCTATCAACTGACCAACCCTGCCCACCACCCCCCCCAATATTCCACCACCACCTGCACTAGGGGCAAACTAGTGGCCAATTAATGTACTAATTTGCCTGTCTATAGCATGTGGGAGGAAACCAGAGCACCCAGAGGAAGCTCACATAGTCATGGTGAGAACATGCAAACTCCATACAGACAGCACTGGAGGTCAGCATTGATACAGGGTGCTGGAAGCTCTGAGGCAGTAGCTCTACTAGCTGAGCCACTGCTGCTTCTGTATTATCATTGGTTTCTGGATCTCCTTGCTGTCCAAGGCCATGATCCATTCAAAAACACAATTCCTCACTCCAAATGTCTCAATGTAGTCCATTCCTGTGATTGCTGTTGCACACTCATCGTCCATAACCATGATAAGTAAGTAGATCCAGACACCCAGCAGTTCATCTCGCACATCATTTGGAGAGTCTCCTGAGTAGGTAGAAAAACTCAAACCCAAGGGACTCCCAAAGAAGACTTGTGTGACCGGCTGGTTTCCTCTTGAACCCACTTCCAGCTTCCCTATGACTTGACCTTGATGAAGTGTGCCATTATTAACTCTGGCCTGTTCCTTGCTTGCTTGCTTGATCATGGCCTAAAGCAGAGTCATCTCATGTTCTAGCTCACCATCTTTGGCAATTTTGCATGTTCCCTTGAACGTGATCACAGTATTACCTGCTTTGCTTTGGTTCTCACAACTTGCATAGAACAGTACAGCACTGAAAAGGCCATGATGTACCAATCTTGAGCTAACTTACACTAAATGTCCTCCTCCTGTGTATCATCCATATCCCTCCGTTCCTTTCATATTCATGTCTATCTAAAAGCCTCTTAAACTCCACCAAACCGCCTGCTTCCACTACTAGCTGTGGTAACCCATTCCAGGTACCTACCGCTCCCTGGACTTGTGTGTGACACACACACACACACACACACACACACAGACCACACGCCCACGCCGCCACACCCACACCACAGGCGCAATCCTCCCTGCCAACGAGGACATCTTCAAGAGACGGTGCCTCAAGAAGGCAGCATCCATCACTAAAGACCCTCACCACCTGGGACCTGCCCTCTTCATGTTACTACCATTGGGGAGGAGGTACAGGAACCTGAAGACCCAAATTCAACACTTCAGGAACAGCTTCTTGCCCTCTGCCATCAGATTTCTGAACTGTCCATAAACCCATGAACACTACCTCATTATTCCTCTCTTGCACTATTTATTTATTTTTGTAACTATAGTAATTTTTATGTCTGTCTTGAACTCTGTACTGCTGCTGCAAAACAACAAATTTCATGACATATGTCAGTGATAATAAACCTAATTCTGATTTCCCCTACTCTAACCTGAAAAGCATGTCCTCTAGTGTTTGACAGTTTTACCCTGAAAAGATTATGTCTACCCTATCTATGCCTCTCATCATTTTAAAAATCTCTATCCCATCTCCCCTTAGCCTCCAACGCTCTAAGGAGAAAAACCCATGTTTATTCAACATTCCCTTGTATCTCATACCCACTAAACCGGGCTGCATCCTGGTAAGTCTCTTCTGCACCTTTATCCACAGTCCCCACATCTTTCCTATAATGGGGTGACCAGAACTGCACACAATACTCCAAGTACAGTCTGACCAAAGTTTTATATAGCTGCAGCAGGTCTTCCTTACTCTTGTACTCAACAACACTACCAATGAAGGCAAGCATTCCATAAGCTGCCTTTACCACCTTTATCCATTTGTATAGCCACTTTCAGTGAACTATGGACCTGAACCCAAGATCCCTCTGTACCTCAATGGGGCCTACATTAACTGTACTTTCTCCTTTCATTTGACCTCCCAAAGTGCACCACCTCATACTTGTCTGGATTAAACTCCATCTGCTACTTCTCTGCCCATATCTGTAACTGATCTATATCCTGCTGTATTTTTGATAGTCCTTTACACTGTCCACAACTCCACCAATCTTGGTGTCATCCACCCATCTACATTTTCATCCAAATCATTGATGTATATCACAGACCAGAGGTCTGAACACTGATCTTTGTGGAGCACCACTGGTCATGGACCTCCAGCCAGAATAACAGCCTTCTACCCCTACTCTGTTAACTGTGGGCAAGCCAGTTCTGAATACAAACTTGCAATTCACCCTGGATTCCATTCATCTTTATCTTCTGAATCAACCTAACATAAGGGACGTTATCAAATGTCTAATTAAGTCCATGCAGATGACATCCACTGCCTTACCCTCATCAAGCACCTTTGTCATTTCCTCAAAAAACTCAATCAAGTTTGTAAGGCATGACCTGCCCCACACTAAGCCATGCTGACTGTCTGTAGGCCACAAGTTTGTAGGCCATGTCTTTCCAAATATGCATAAATCCTATCCCTCAGTATCCTCTCCAATTGCTTACCACTCCGTACCACTAGCAATCCCTACTACTGACGAGAAGCTCACTGGCCTATAACTACTTGGATTATCCCCATTTCCTTTCTTGAACAAAGACATATTTGCTACTCTCCAGACCTTTGAGACCTTTCCTGTTGCCAGTAATCTTTGTCAAAGCCCCATCAATCTCCCTACTTGCTGCTTTTAAGATTCTAGGATATTTACCATCAGGCCCTGGCGTTTTATCCACCTTAATGCTTTTCAGAAGACCCAGACCTACCTCCTTAATCTCAAAATGTCCCAGCATATTAGCACGTGCCACTCTACCTTCACTATCCTCCAAATCTTTCTCCTTGGTAAATACTGACAGAAAGTACTCATTTGGTACCTCAGCCACATGCTCTGACTCCAAGCATAAATTTCCCCTCTTTATCCTTGAGTGGACCTACTCCTTAGTTTACTCTTTTTTATCTAATGTAAGTATAAACTGACACTTCTGGTCAATGTTCCATGCCATGATTAGAATTGACGATGTGCTATATGTCTCCAGTCCTATCCCCAACAGCTTTAAAGCCTTTCTTTCCTCATGGAGACATTGAATCTTCAGAAGTTGAGAAACAAGCCCTTTGGAACACCATGTTCATGCTGACTATCAAGTACCTATCTATACCCCTCTGCCTGGGTGAACTTGTCCTCACCCTCAACAATTTCAGTTTCAATTCCTCTCGCTTTCTACAGACCAAGGGCGTAGCTATGGGCACATGCATGGGCCCCAGCTATGCCTGCCTCTTCGTTGGCTGCGTTGAACAATCTCTGTTCCAAGCCTTCTCTGGCCCCATTCCTCAACTCTTTCTCAGCTATATTGACAACTGCGTTGGTGCCACCTCTGTAACCATGTGGAACTTGATAGTTTCATAAATTTCGCCACTAATTTTCACCCTGCTCTCCAATTCACTTGGACTATCTCTGACACCTGTCTCTCCTTCCTTGGTCTTTCCATCTCCATCTCAGGAGATTCCTTAACCACTGATGCCCACAGCTACCTCAATTACAGCTCCTCCCACCCTGCCTCTTGCAAGGATGTTATCCCTTTTTCTCAATTTCTCCACTTCTGCCTCATCTGCTCCCATGATGAGGCTTTCCACTCCAGGATGTCCAAGATGTCCAAGTTCTCTAACTGGGGCTCCCCCCCACCCGAATGTGGTCGAGAGAGCTCACACCAGTATCTCTCCCATTTCCTGGACCTCCGCTCTCACCCCCACCTCTCCCAGACCCAACAGGGATCGGGTCCCCCTTGTCCTTGCATTTCATTCCACCAGCCTACACATCATTCTCTGCTATTTCCACCATCTCCAATGGGACCCTGCCACTGAGCATATCTTCCCCTCCCCACCCCTTTCTGCCTTTTGACAGGGACCGTTCTCTCTGCGAATCCCTAGTTCACTCTTTTTGTTTTCCCCACCCCGGCAACTTTCCACTGCCCCGCCATAGGTGCAACACCTGCCCCTACACCACCTTCCATCCAGGGACCCAAACAGTCCTTTCAGGTGAGAGAGAGATTCACCTGCACCTCCCTTAATATCATCTTCTGCATTCAGTGCTCCAAGTGTGGCCTCCTCTACATTAGTGAGACCAAACGCAGACTAGGTGACCGTTTTGTAGAACACCTGCCCTCTGTCTGTGACAGCAATCTGCATCTCCCCATTGCCAGTCATTTCAATTCCCCCTCCCACACTATCACTGATATGTCAGTCCTTGGCCTCCTCCACTGCCAGGAGAATTCCAAGCGCAAACTGGAGGAACAGCACCTCATTTTCAGTCTTGGGACCTTGCAGCCTAACGGCGTGAACATTGAATTCTCCCACTTTAAGTGATCCCCACTCTCCCTTCCCCACAACACCCCCTCCCCACCATGCTGCTTATCTTCCCCTTCCTAGCCTCTTTTGTTTTCTACCTTTTTTGTATCCTTTCTCTTCTTACCTTTGACCCATCTCCCAGAGGATCTGCTCTCCCCTCCTCCCCCTGCACCTATTATCTCTTATTTGCATCTATCCATCACCACCTTGTGCCCACCCTGCCTCCCCTCTTTTTCCACCTATCACTGCTCTGCTTTTCCCTCCTATATATCGGGCTTCCCCTTTTCCTAACTTCAGTCAGGAGGAAAGGTGCTGACCCAAAACGTTGACCGCCTGCTTTTCTCCACGGATCCTGCCTGCCCTGCTGAGTTCCTCCAGCACCATCATTTTTTTTCATCTAGATTCCAGCATCTACAGTCCTTTGTCTCTATTCTAATCTCATTTATCAAACTTCTGTCTTGGCAATGCAAGTGCTCTACTAAAATACTAAAATGTTGCGAGAGTACCACCACCCACTCACGCAGTGCGTTCCAGATTCCACTCGCCCTCTGGGTGGAAAAGCTCTTCCTCAGATCACTTTCAAACATCTCACCCAAAATCTATGCCCACGAGCTCTAGACTCCTCTGTTATGGTGAAAATTTTCTTGCTATCTATCCCACTCATAACTTTGTACAGCTTTATCAGGTCTCTTCCACTTACTCAGCCTCCTCCATTTCAAGAAAAACAAACTCTGCCTTTTCTCATTCTTGTAAAGCAGCATCCCAGGGAACACCCTGGTGAATCTTCTCTGCACCCTCTCCAAAAGTGTATCCTAGGATGTTGTGGCAAGCAATGAAAAAAAAATTGCTGGGACTGTGGCAGGGATTTTTATATCTTCGGCAGCCACAGGTGAGGTACCAGAAGATGAGGGTGGCAAGTGTTGTGCCTTTATTTAAGAAAAACAAGCCAGGGAACTACAGGCTGGTGAGCCTGACATCAGTGGTGGGAAAGTTACTGGAGGGGATTCTGAGAGATAGGATCTGTCAGCATTTGGAAAGGTGAGGACGAATTAGGAAAAGTCAGCATGGCCTGGGAAATCATGTCTCATGAATTTAATTGCATTTTTTGAAGAGGTAATTAACAGGATTGATGAGGGCATGACAGTAAATGCTGTCTACATGGACTTTAGCAAGGTCTTTGACAAGGTCCTGTATGGTAGACTGGTCTGGAAAGTGAGATCACGTGGGATCCAGAGTAAGCTCGGCAACTGGATACAAAATTGATTTGGGGAAAGGTATCAGGGTGGTAGCGGAGGATTGTTTTTCAGATTGGAGGCCTATGACCAGTGGTGTGCTGCAGGGATCAGTGCTGATTACCGCTTTGTTTTTTGGATTATATTAATGAGTTGGATGAGAATGTAGGTGGCATGACTAAGGTTAAAATAGGATCTAGATCAGCTGGGAAAGTGGGCAATGGATTGGCAGATGGAAATTAACTTGGATGAGCATGGGGTGATGCATTTTGGGAAGTTAAACCAGGGCAGGACATACACAGTGAAAAAGAGGGCCCTGGAGAGTGTTGTAGAACAGAGACCAAGGAGTACAAATGCATAGTTTCCTCAGTGGTAACACAGTTAAACAAAGTGATAAAGGTGCTTACCTCTTTGCCCTTCTAATTTGGAATTGGAATGTCTTGGATACTGTTCATACAGGTCAATTCATTACACAATGCTTTGAGGTAACACAAGGTAAAACAATACAGAATGCAGAATAAAGTGTAACAACTACAGAGAAAGTGCAGTGCAGTGCAGGTTGACCATAAGGTGCAAGGTCATAATGAGGTCGATTGTAAGGTCAAAAGTCAATCTTATCATACTAGGAAACTATTCAATAGTCTTATAGCAGCGGGAGCTGTCCTTGAGCTGGGTAGCACGTGCTTTCAGGCATTTGTATCTTCTGTGAGAGGGGAGAAGAATGTCCCAGGTGGGTGGGGTCTTTGATTATGCTCGCTGCTTTCGCAAGGCAGCAAGAAGTATAGACAGAGTATATGAAGGGGAGGCTCTTTTCCGTGATGTGGACACAGCTCAGCACAACACTGCAGTCTCTTGCAGTCACGGGCAGAGCAGTTGCCAAACCAAGCCATGATGCATTCTATGGTGCATTGATTAGAAGTTGGTGAGTGTCAAAGGGGACATGCCAAATTTCTTTTGCCTCTTGAAGTAGAAGTGCTGGTGAGCTTTCTTGGCCATGGCATCTACGTGGTTGGACCAGGACAGTCTATTGGTGAAGTTCACTCCTCCGAACTTGAAGCTCTCAACCCTCTTGGCCTCATCACTGTTGATGTAGACGGGTGTATGTGCACTGCCCCCTTTCCTGAAGTCAATGACCAGCTCTTTTGACGACATTGAGGGAAAGGTTGTTGTCACTAATGACACCATGTCACTAAGCTCTCTATCTCCTTCCTGTACTTCAACTCATCATTATTTGAGATCTGTATGGTATGCTTGACTTCATTGAACAGGGCATTGAGTACAAGAGTTGGGAATGTTATGTTATGGCTATATGAGAGGCACCTGGAATATTGTGTGCAGTTCTGGTTGCTATGTTATAGGAAGAGTGTGATTAAGCTACAGAGGGTGCAGAAGAGTTTCACAAGGATGTTGCTGGGACTGGAAAGCTTGAGTTATAAGGAGAGATTGGATAACCTGTGACTTTTCCCTAGAGCAAAGGTGGCTGAGGAGTGACCTTGTAGAGGTTTATAAAATCATGAGGGGCATGGATAAGGTGAATGGTCAGTCTTTTTCTCGGGGAAGAAGTCTAAAGCTTGGGCACAGATTTAAGGTGAAAGGGAAAAGATTTGAAGGGGACCTAAGGAGGAAGTTTTTCACACTGAGAATATATGGAACCTGCTGCCAGAGGAGGTGGTAGAGGTGGGTACAATGACAATGTTTTAAAAAAAAATTTAGACAGGTTCATGGATAGGAAAGGTTTAGAGGGGTATGGGCCAAATGCAGGCACGAGACATGCTGAGGAAGGTACCTTGGTCAGCATGGACGAGTTGGGCTATGCTATATGACTGAATCAGTGTAATCGTGTCCTTCCTGTAGTATGGCAAACAGATCTGTGCACAATAGTCCAGCCGTGGCCTAACCAATGATTCATAAAGTTGTACTAAACCTTACTGTTTCTGTATTCTATGCTCCAGCTAATGAAGGCAAGCATCCTGTATGCCTCGTCTACCTACACTGCCTTTATCAGGAATCCTTGGACTCTTATAACAAGGTCCCTCTGTTCATCAGTACACCCGCGCGCTGTCCTAGTACAGATGTTACCTTTGTTAGTCCTGCCAAAGTGCATCAACTCACACTTATCAGAATTAAATTCCATCTCCATTTGCTCTGTTAATTTTACCAACTGATCAATATCATTCTGCAGTCTTAGATTAGTCTCCTCACTATCAATAATACCACCAATTTTTGTGTCATCTAAGGACTTGCCAGTCATACCTCCTATATTCATACCCAAATACTGAATGTGTATAACAAATAGTAAAGCTCCCAGCACCCTCCACCATCACCCTCTCCCACCCTATTACTAAGCAAATTTTGCATCCAATGTGCTCAATTGCCTTGGATCCCACAAGCACTTTTTTAAAAACTAAATTTGCCCTGAGTCTTGGTCAAAGGCTTTACTGAAATCCACGTAAATGAAATCAACCACATTGCCCTTCCAAACATTCAATCAATTTAGTCAGACAGGATCTCCCCTGAACAAAACACGACTTTTTGATAAATCTTTGCTTTTCCAAGTGTAGATTAATCCTTTTTGTCAGAATTTTTTCCAATGATTTAGCACTGATGTCAGACTTGCAGGCCTGTAATTACCTGGCTTATCCCTGCTGTATTTCTTGAATAAATCTCTCAGGGCTGCAACAACCTCTTCTGTTGCTTTCCATAGCAGTCTGGAATACCTCAGAATTTATCACCTTTTAACCCGATAAGACATCTAATACCTCCTTTTTAATTCTAACATGCTCTAAATATTTTGCTGTGCTCTCCCTAAATTCTCCAATTACAAGTCCTTTTTCTTAGTGAATATAGATGAGAAGCATTAATTTAAGACCTTATCCATGTCCTCTGGCTCCATGCACAGATTGCTGTTTTGTTCCCTAATGGGCCCTTTTTTTTTCTGTTACACTTTTGTTCTAAATACACATGAAATGCTTTGGGAAAAATCCTAAAATCCTTAAGCTTGTCTGCTCATGCTCCCTCTTTGCCCTTTTTTTAAAGTACTGAAGGCCTCCCTTGCTTTCAGTTCTCTACACTTGCCATGTTTCTTTTATTTCTTTATCCAGCCCTTGATATCCTGAGTTATAGCATGGAACAGTACAGCACAGGAACAGGCCCTTTGGTGCACGATGTCTGTGCTGACCGTGATGCACATGATCCATATCACTCCATTGCCTGCCAGTTCATATGCCTATCTATCTACTTCTACCACCATCCCGGCTGTGCATTCCAGGCACCCACTACTCTTGTTTCTTTAAAAACTTGCCCTGAACATGTCCTTTAAACTTTCCCCCTCTCATCTTTAAGCTATGCCCTCAAGTATTTGACATTTCTACCCTGGGGGAAAAAGACTGCCTACCCTATCTGTGCTTCTCATGATTTAATAAACTGATATCAGATCTCCCCCCAGCCTCTGATGCTCCAGAGAAAACAATCCAAGTTTGTCCAACACCTCCTAGAAGCTAATATTCTCTAATCCAGGCAGCATCCTAGTGAACCTCTTCTGCACCCTTTCCTAAGCCTCCATGTTCTTCCTGTAATGGGGCAACCAGAACTGCACACAATACTGGACAAAACTGCCCTTCCCTTTTACCCTCATGGGCCTCACTCTCATTACTTCACTGTTGAAAAACCCTCGTCAGATGTAGATCAGTTTACATCTGCTCCTAGTTTACTTTCTCGGGTCTGCCTTAACCCTGCCCCACCTCCAATTCTGAATCTTAATTTCTGCATTTTTACCCTTGATTCCCCAACCCTGGGAAAAAGACTACACATTGACTGTAACTATGCCCCTCATGATTTCTTACATCTCTATAAGATCACCCTTCAGTTTCCTATGCTCCCTGGAATTAAGGTCCTGGCCTACCTAACCTCTCCCTTTTACCCAGTCCCTTGAGTCCTGGCAACATCCTCAATTCTTTTCTGCATTCTTTCCAGTTTAATGATGTCTTTCCTATAGCAGGGTGACAAAACCGAACACAATAATCCAAGGTATGGCCTCTCCAACATCTCGTACAACTGCAACATAACATCCCAACTTCTATATTCAATGCCCTGACTGAAGGCCAGCAATGCAAAAGCCACCTTCACTACTTTGTCTACCTGTCACACTACTTTCAGGGAACTACGTACTTGTACTCCAAGGTCTCTTTGTTCTACAACACTCCCCAGGGCCCTGCCATTCACTGTGAAAGTCGTACCCTGGTTTGACTTGCCAAAATACAACACCTCGCACTTCTGAATTAAACTTTGCCATTCCTCAGCCCACTTACCCAGCTGATCAGGATTCTGCTGTAATTCCTGATAACTTTCTCACAGTCTATACCACCTATTTTAGTGTCCTTGGCAGACTTACTAACTATGCCTTGTACATTCTTATCCAAATTGTTGATGTAGATGACAAACAATGGACCCAGCACTGACTGCTGAGGCACACCAATCTGAGGCCTCCAATCTGAAAAATAAGCTTCCACCATCACTTTGCTTCCTACCATCAAGCCAATTTTGTATCCATTTAGCCAGCTCTCCATGGATGCCTTGCAATCTAACCTTCCAGAGCAGCCTAAAATGTGGAACTTGCCAAAGGCCTTGCTGAAGTCCATAGACTGTCTAGCCCCTTGCCCTCATCAACTTTCTTGGTTACTTCAAAAAAAAAAACTTAAGTTTGTGAGAGACAATCTCCCACATACAAAGCTGGGCTGACTACCCCTAATCTACCTGTCTTTCCAAGTCTATGTATATCTTATCCTTCAGAATCCCCTCTTGTAATTTGCCTCCCACAGATGTTAGGCTGACTGGTCCATAGTTCCCAGGTTTTTCTTTGCAATGCTTAAATAAAGGCACAACATTAGCCACCCTCCAGTCTTCCAACACTGACGATGATGCGTATTATCTTAGCCAGGTCTCCTACAATTTCTTCTCTAGCTTACCACCGCATTCTTGAGTCCTGAATATGCCTTGGGTATTTGTGTATACATCTGCTGCTCTGTCTTCTGCTAACTGTTAGGCTTCATAAAACTTTAAAACTTCCTTTATACAACATGGTAATAGGCCCTTCTGGCCCAAGGAGCCTGTGCCGCCCAATTACACCCATGATGACCTACTTACCCGTATGTCTTTGGAATGTGGGAGGAAACTGGAGGGGAAACAGTCACGGGGAGAACATACAAACTCCTTGCAGACAGCAGTGGGAATTGAACCCTGATTGCTAACGCTGTAATAGCGTTACGCTAACCACTATGCTACCGTGCTGCCCCATGTATTATACCCTAGGAAAATGATCATCCCCTTTTTTCCTTCACTCTACCCATATGGCTTGATTTTGAGAGCCTTCCAGGATGTCCTCCTTCAAAACTGGCAGTAATGGACACCTGAATCAATATTACAATGCTGCTTCCTCTTTCCAACTCCCTTTCCCTAATTCATACCTAATACCTAAAGGGCAGCATGGTAGCGTAGCATTGCGCTAACCGCTATTACAGTGCCAGTGATCGGGGTTTGATTCCCGTCGCTGTCTGTAAGGAGCTTGTACGTTCTCCCGTGTCTGCGTGGGTTTCCTCCAGGTGCTCCGGTTTCCTCCCACGTTGCAAACACGTATGGGTAGGTTAATTTGGGTTTAAAATGGGTGGCACGGACTCGTTGGGCCAGAAGGGCCTGTTACCACGCTGTAAATAGAATTTTTAAAAATTTAAATTTAATTCTATACACTAGAATCTTGAGTTGCCAGCCATATGCTTTCACCACATCTGTGACAGAACAATATAATATTCCCATGTGCTGATTAACACTCTGCAGACTCCTTGCATTAAAATAGATGTAGTTCACCGTTCCATTCCTGTCATATGCCTTATTATACCCAGCATACCGGACTGACTTCTATATTTAATTGTACCTTCCCATCAACTTTGCGTTACTGTGTCCTATTCTCATGCCAAATTAGTTTTAACCTTCCTCAAAAGCACTAGCAAATCTCCCTGCAAGGATGTTGAACATGTTCCAGTTCACTTCCAACCCATCCAGCTTTTCAAATTACACCTTTCCAGTACACCCAATGGCCTCCCTCCTACATCATCCTTCAGCCATACATTCATCTGATCTGTTCTCCTATTCCTATTCTCACTAGCACGTGGCATTGGAAACAATAGAGCTTGCAACTTTAGGGAATCTTGCAATTCCTGCAAGCTGTGCAACACATGGAACTGAGCTTGTCTGCCACTCAGATCTGTTTTGGAAATACCACACATTGGTTTTGTGGTTTCCCTTTTTACATACTCAAACAGCCTAGTCCAGTCAGCTAAAATTGACCTCATCTGAAAATGCCACAATTAAGGGTGGCACAGCTAGTTGAGCCACTGTCTCACAGTGCCAGAGACTCCGATTCAATCCTGAGTTTGCGTGCATGTTCTATCTATTGACAGTATGGGTTGCCTGAGTGCTCTGGTTTCCTCCTCTGGTTGGTAGGTTAATTGGCCATTGTAAATTGTTCCTTTCATGTAGGTGAGTGGTAGAATCAGGGTCGGGTGGCGGGGGTGGGGGGGTGTGTGATGGGAATGTGGGTAGAATAAAAAAAAATGGGATTAATGTAGGATTAGGGTAATTGGGTAGTTGGTGGCACAGATTTGCATCTCTGACTGTACAATAACAAAAGGGGTATGGGGTGGGGTTGTGGGGGGGAGGGGGGGAAGGAGGTCACCTACTCAAGATATCTTGTTTACCTCCTCTCACAAACTGTATATTTTAGCTATAAACTAGCCTGCAAGGAGTTGACTGTAAACTTTATTAGCTTTGACTGTTAACTTGGGATAAACTGAATGATATAAAACATTTCCCTCCACTCACCAAAGATCACACCGAGACTGCTGTGACTAACCATCATGTTACGTGTTCTCCTAATAATTGTTTGTATAAGGAACAGCTCTACACATTCCATACCTAGGGTGAATGCTGGATCTGCTCATACTACTTGAACTTCCCAATGCACTTCACATCTCAGTTTCCTGCCATTCTCATCACATGAATCTCAGAATTCTGTTCTCTAATCAGTAGATTTGTCTCCTGTTACCCTCAGAAGCAGCATAATCCCAAACCTATTGCACTGATAGACTCTGTTACTAATTAACAGCTTTCCAGGCATTTATCAATCCTTAAAAAAAAATTTACAGGCATTGAACAATAATGTGCTGAACATTCAGCATATTTGTACCAGCAGTTTGCTAGAATAATTTAAATAATTGCAAATATCTGTTGTTTAAATTTAATCTCAACTCCTCCCTCTTACAAACTTGCAGCAATTCTTTAAATCCTTGGATTTTTTACTAAAAAAAATTGCTTTTTAAAATACTATATATTAAGTGCGTTTCATTTTGTAACTGAATTTAATTCAGATTATTGGATTTGTAGTCTTGGTTCCTTTCTGCAGACTTTAATTAGATGTAGTGGTTCTAGTACAGTTGACCCCCATGATATGGGAGTTTGTGTTCCTGGAAAATTATCTGTATCACAAATTTCTGTAAAGCAAAGCTGTGTCATCTGCCCATGCAAGAAACAAGTTGAAAAAAAAATTTGACTTGATTTATTGACTTTTTCCACACAAATCCTTAGAGCAAACTTTATTTTGGACCTCAAGTTTTTGTATAGTGATTTGTGAAATCCATGAGGGCAAATTTCTGTAACCCAAACAGCTGTAAAGTGGGGGTCCCCTGTATTAAGGTAAACTGCTTTACTGAGATTGAGTTTGCTTATAATAAACCTCTCTTTTAACAGAAAGGCAATCCATGTTTAAAAATGTTTGAAGACATAGTGTTCAAAATACAAATGCTCAGAATGCAATATCTTTCAAGTAAATTGATCTTAAATTCTCTCTTCCAGGTCCTCATTTTGCAGCAGTCAACAACAATAATGAAGTCATTGTTACTGATTTTCATAACCATTCTGTTAAGGTAGAGAAAGCTCAATGTTAATAATAATAATTAAAAGACGGAAAACTGGATGTGCCCTTCTATGTCATGCCATTGGATGCTGTTTACTATTATCTGGTAATGATTCAAAATAAAAACCCAAGTGGCCTCATAAGGCTGTACTTAATTTATTCGCAAGTTTCTAAATGGACCTACAGTGATTATTTTATTTTTGCTGATGAAGTGGATGGACATCACTGTTGTCTTTATTCCCAACAGCCATTGACTATCAACAAAATAAAACAATGTTTCTATCTTCTGATTTGTTTATCATTCTGACCATGAGCTTATTAAATCAGGTTTAATTTGGGCCTAGTTACAATGGGTTAAATTTAAATATTCTTGCATCCCATCCTTCTACCCATATTTTGCTACAGTGAGGAAAATATACAGATCAAATCAAAAAAAAACTGCAGATGCCGGAAATCTTGAAGAAAACAAGGTGCTGGAAATATGAGGCCACATCTGTGGGAAGAGAAACTGTAACGTTGCAAGTCAAACAACCTACGTCGGTACTGGGAAGGAGAGAAAAGAAGCTCAAAGCTGCAGGGCGGATAGGGGAGGGGGATATTTCTGATATAATAAAACTGGGTGACCATAGGGGTAAGCTGTTATCTGGTCAATGAGTGAATGGGAGCAAGAACATGGACAAAATAATGTAGAAGTTGTGAATTGCAGAGTAGGAAGACAAGCTGGGCATATCCTCAATTCTAGAGAGAAATAAAAGGAGAAACAAGTGAGCTAAGCTAATTTGAAACAGCAATCAAGTTACCTGAGGATGTTGAATTCAATATAGAGTCTGGATGGCTGCAATGTGCCCAGATGGAAAATGAGATATTGTCCCTCAACCTTGCATTGGGCCTCATTGTAACAGTGCAGGAGACCACACACCAATAGGTCAGAGTGAGAGTGGAATGGAGAATTAAAATGGCAGGCAACAAGAAGCCCAGGGTCAAACCTGGGGACTGAATACAGGAGCTACATAAAGCAGTCATCTGATCTGCGTTTGGTTCTCTCAAAGTAGAGGAAGCTGCATTGTGAACACCAAATGCAGTACACCTAGATTGGAAGAACTACAAGTGAATTACTGCTTCACTGAGAAAGACTGTTTGGGTCCCTGGATGGTGGGAAAGGAAGAGGTAAAAGGACAAGTGTTGCATTGCCTCATCTTCCTGCTCTGCATTTTGTAAATCCTACATTCTTTGTCTATGTTCTTGCTCTCTAACATTTCCTCTTCACCCATTGAACAAATATAGTCTTATCCCCATGATCACCCTGGTTCTATCCCATCAATGAAGTCTCCCTCCTTGCATCTTAACTAGGTTCTTCTTCCCAGTTTTGACAAAGAGTCTTCGATCTGAAATGTTACTGTATCTCTTCCCACAGATGTGGCCTGACTTATTTCCAGCATTTTTTGTTTTGATGTTAACCATAGATATTGCTGGAGTTATGTTGTGATTCTTTCCCTGTAGCAGCATGTTGCAAATCTGTACTCTGAACAAAAGTAACTTGTTCATTGTTAATTGGTGTTTAATGTATAGTTGAAGTAGAACATAGAACAGTACTGCACAGGAACAGGCCCTTTGGCCTATGATATCTGTGCCAATCATGATACCAATCTAAACTAATCCCATCTTCCTGCACAAGGTCCATATCCCTTTATTCCCTTCCTGTTCACGTGCGTATCTCAATGCTGCTTAAACATTGCTGTTGTATCTGCAACAACCATTTCCCCTGGCAGTGCATTCCAGGCACCTACCACACTTTGTGTAAAGAAAAACTTGCCTCGTATCTCCTTTAAACTTTGCCCCTCTCACCGTAAACGTACACTTCCTTGTATTTCACATTTTCACCCGGGGGTGGAAAAAAAAGTACATATCTGTGCCTCATAATTTTTATGTACTTCTATCATGCTCCAGTGAAAACAATCAAAGTTGTCCAATCTTATATATTTAACACTCTCCCTAATCCAAGCAACATCCTGGTGAACCCAATTTGTGTCCTCTTCAAAATATCCACATCCTTCATGTAATGTGGCAACCAGAACTACACACAATACTCCAAATGTGGCCTAGGCAAAATCTTATACAGCTACAACATGACTTGCCAATTTTTATACTCAATAGTTAAATCACAGAAGACTAAACTTGAAAGGAAAACTTTCATTATTGGTATGGATTTGTACTGCATTAATCTTTCAACGGGTGGAGTTCAGTGTGTTTTGAATTAAAGATTTGTGCATGTATGAATTAAAGTTCCAGGATTTTGTTATGCCCTCTTTTCAAAGATAAAACTATTTTATTCAAGACTAAATATTAGATCAGAGGTATCAAAAGTTGTATTTTTAGTTTTCACAACATCTTCATTTTTACATGTAGGTGTTCAACACAGATGGTGAGTTTGTGTTAAAATTTGGATCTAATGGAGAAGGAAATGGTCAGTTTAATGCTCCGACTGGAGTGGCAGTGGATTCCAATGGAAATATTATAGTTGCTGACTGGGGAAACAGTCGTATACAGGTAATGGTTTCAATAGTGAAGCTTGCGTTTTTGTGGAGTTTGCTTTTGTTAATTTTTGCTTATTAGCAGTGGAGAAACATAATTAGAACAATTCCTGTCATTGATTTTTCTGTAGTTTTCATAAAGAAGAGAAACATAGTGACCTTTTGGATATAGTGTTAATTCCAATTTCTATTTACTTCTATTTTTAAATAGGTGTTTGATGGAAATGGATCATTCCTCTCTTACATTAATACTTCTGCTGATCCTTTGTATGGCCCTCAAGGTCTAGCATTGACTTCTGATGGTCATGTGGTGGTTGCTGACTCTGGAAATCATTGCTTTAAGGTTTATCGCTATTTGCAATAGCACCTGATCTTTGGATCTACAAATCTTAATGGTAGAGTTGGATATGGATAACCTGCATTAGAAAATTAGTGCAATTTCCCTTTAGTTTGGGAGTTGCCTGTTTGGAGATTTGTTTTTGTTTGGCGCATTTTCCCCCTGCTAGTTTAAGTATCCTGTACACATGGAAGGAAATGTGCAATTTTGTACCCAAGGCTTCTCTGTATCCTTCATAATGTTTTATGTTCTGGATTTGCAGGAGTCAAATAATGCTGTCATAAATCTAATAAGCAGATTGCACACATGAATTTGCAGATACAAATAATAGGATTATGTAGCTGGCTGACAATGAATTTAGAATGAAACATACTAAAGTATTATTGAAGAAAAATTTCATTCTGTACTGAAAGCTTTCATTTCAAAAGTCCAGATTTTGAATAAATGGCTGCAAATGAACTGTCATTCAGATCTTTCTGCCTTGTCCTCGTAGCTATATTTCTCAATCTCTACATGTATACTCTACCATGGCCTTGTAATTAAAACTTCATTTTTGTATGGAGGGTATATAGCTGTCATGCATTTAGAGCGTTGTCTTTTAGCTGCATTGTATTGATGCAAGCCATTCACAAAATATTCAGAGTAGCTATGATAAGATCAATTCCAAACTTCAGTATCGCTGATGTGCAGTTCTAATGCAAATTCATGAGGAAATCAACATTACATTTTAAGTTCTTGACATATTTCAGAATAATAGCATCAAATAACTGGTAACTAGTTGTTTTATTAAGGTTCTCTGTTTTAACCAAAATCCATGGTGTATGCCATATGCCTCGTTATTAGCTGTGCAGTCTGTCATTTCTGATGCAAGAAAAATGTTTGAAGAAATTGAATGATTTTCTGTACCCTAAAGTAAATCCAGCAGAAGTATAAATCTGCTGAGCAATTGGAAACAAAATGAAAATGCACTAACATTTTATTGCTCTGCCATTAATCAGATATAAGTTTCTTGAAAGATTTGTCAGTTTATTTTGGCCTAATCAGGTGTCTGGTTTGCATCTGTTTATCCTAATTCTAATACGTGCTAAGATTGCATAATTGGAGGAAACTTAGTCTTCTGAAGTGCATTAAAATTAAAATATGAAAGCTGATTTACATAATTCACTTAACTGTATGTTTTTTTACAATTATTTGTTATGGACAGTTCTGTTCATGCAAGGTTGTGGACTGTGGAAAGAGAAATGGTGTAAATTGTTTGTTAGTAATCTATGTGGATTAAAAATACTTTATTTGGACCAATAAGCAATTCATCTCTCCTGAGAGGGTTTAAACAGCAAGTTGCTGCACTGGACTGTAAATTTTAATGTTATTTTGTCTGTAAAAATGCTTAACAAAACTATTTATATTTTATCTCTAATGTATTAACAAATGCCTCTGTTGCCAAATGTTTTGGAAACCAAGTGCCCATAGAAATTGTTTGGGGGAAAAATATGCTCAAAACAGTAAATAAAATGTGATGCTGAAAGTGTTGAATAATTGAAGTGTGAATACATTGTGTGTGAATGTAAGCCTTTCTTTGCTCCCTTTTGTTGTGCTTCAATCATTTTATATTGTGGTTCAAAGAACGAGTAAGTGACTCTTTCACTACCACCCCCAACCACAACCACCACCCAAGACCACCTCAACACCAGAATTGGCATTCTATGTAACAGCATAGCCTTAACAGGTGTAATCTTTTTCTATAAGAAAACCTTAAAAAAATAATTTGATTTTTACCATGTTTAATGGGGACAATTGACACATTATTTGAATGTTACAAGCATTCCATCACTGTGATTCAGTTGAAAACTAATTGTTTTATGTACAGCTTATGAGGAAAAATAAAAAAAGTCATACATTCTGTCTACACATGGTTCTTTTACATGCCTTTTGTTTCCTAAAAATAAAATTTGACTTTGATTTATGTTCTGAATCTTCAGATTAATTGCAGTAAGAAAACATTCTGAATCAAATGTGTAGTCATAGGTGGGGTAGCATAGTTCTAGCAACTGTGATTCAATCCTGACCTCCAGTGCTGTCTGTGTAGAAGTTGCACATTCTCCCTGTGACTATGTGGGTTTCCCCCTGATTTTCTTCCAAATCCCAAAAGTGTGTAGGTTGGTAGGTAACTTTGTCATGTAAATTGTCCACAGTCTGTGGGTGAGTGGTAGAATTTGGGGGGGGGGGGGTGGAGGAAGAAGAGGGGATGGCAATTGATGAGAATGTAGTGAGGATAAAATGGGATTATGTGGGGGGGGGTGGAAATTGGTGCTTGATGTTCAGTGTGGACTTGGCTGTATCTCAAGGTGACTCTAATGAGCAACTTGAACTAAATGAATGGAACAAGTGCAATACTGATGTCTCAGCTTAAGTGTGCAGTGATCTTGAAATGAACTATTATTCTGTGAGCGCAACCATAAGATAAATAACAAAATAATCCAATGCTTCTGAGAGAATCATAACTCCTTTGCCCTTTTATTTTTTAAATAATGCCACGTGGTCTCATCCAAATATTGTTTAAAATACCTACCCTTCTAAATAAAATCAGAGTTGTACAACATAGAAATAGACCCTTCAGCCCACCATGTTTATGCTGATTATCATGCCTATCTATATCAATCCTACTTGCTTGCAATTAATTCCATATCTCTCTATCCCCTTCTCATTTAAATACCTGTCAAGATGCTGTTACTGTACCTGCCTCTACTACCACCACTGACAGTGCATTCCAGATACCAGCTATGGTCAAATAGAACATAAAAAAACTACAGCACAATTCAGGCCCTTCGGCCCACAAAGCTGTGCCAAACATGTCCCTACCCTAGAAATTACTAAGCTTACCCATAGCCCTCTATTTTACTCAGTTCCATGTACCTATCTAACAATCTCTTGAAAGAGGATGTGTTGAAGTTGTTAAATAATATTAAGACAGATAAATCTCCGGGGCCTGACGGGATTTTCCCCAGGCTGCTTCGAGAGGCTAGGGAGGAGATTGCTGAACCGCTGGTAAGGATCTTTGAGTCCTTGTTGTCTACGGGGGTGGTGCCGGAGGATTGGAGGATTGCGAATGTGGTCCCCTTGTTCAAAAAAGGTAATAGGGATAGGCCAGGGAATTATAGACCAGTGAGTCTCACGTCTGTGGTGGGTAAGCTGTTAGAAAGGATTCTAAGGGATAGGATTTATGAACACCTTGAGAATCATGGACTGATTAGGGACAGCCAGCATGGCTTTGTGAAGGGAAGATCTTGCCTCACAAGCCTGATAGAGTTCTTTGAGGAGGTGACCAGGAAGATTGATGAGGGCAGTGTGGTGGATGTGGTTTACATGGATTTTAGTAAGGCGTTTGATAAGGTTCCTCACGGTAGGCTTCTTCAGAAGGTCAGAGGCCGAGGGATCCAAGGAAGCTTGGCTGTGTGGATTAGGAATTGGCTTGCATGTAGAAAGCAGAGGGTTGTGGTGGAGGGAGTGCCCTCGGATTGGAAGGCAGTGACTAGTGTGTCCCGCAGGGATCGGTTCTGGGACCTCTACTTTTTGTGATATTTATAGATGACTTAGATGAGGGGGTGGAGGGCTGGGTTAGTAAGTTTGCGGACGACACTAAGATAGGCGGTGTTGTGGATAGTGTGGAGGGCTGTCGGAGCTTACAGAGGGATATTGATAGGATGCAGAGCTGGGCTGACAAGTGGCAGATGGAGTTCAATCCGGAGAAGTGTGAGGTGGTACACTTTGGAAGGACAAACTCCAGGGCAGAGTACAGGGTAAACGGCAAGGTACTTGGCAGTGTGGAGGAGCAGAGGGATCTGGGGGTTCATATTCACAGTTCGTTGAAAGTTGCCTCACAGGTGGAAAGAGCAGTTAAGAAGGCCAATGGGATGTTGGCTTTCATAAGTCGCGGGATTGAGTTTAAGAGCCGCAAGGTTATGATGCAGCTTTACAAAACTCTAGTTAGGCCACACTTAGAGTACTGTGTTCAGTTCTGGTCACCTCATTATAGGAAGGATGTGGAGGCGTTGGAGAGGGTGCAGAGGAGATTTACCAGGATGCTGCCTGGATTGGAGGGTATTGAATATGAGGAGAGGCTTAAGGTGCTAGGGCTTTATTCACTGGAAAGGAGGAGGATGAGAGGAGACATGATAGAGGTATATAAAATATTGAGAGGAATAGATAGAGTAGACAGTCAGCGCCTCCTTCCCAGGGCACCAATGCTCAAGACGAGAGGTCATGGCTTTAAGGTTATGGGTGGGAGGTTCAGGGGAGATGTCAGAGGGAGGTTTTTCACCCAAAGAGTGGTTGGTGCATGGAATGCGCTGCCTGGGGTGGTGGTGGAGGCAGATACATTGAACAGGTTCAAGAGCTTGTTGGATAGGCATATGGAGGAACGTGAGATAGAGGGATATGCGGGAGGAAGGGGGGTTAGGTAGTGTGAGGGTGGTCTGATGGACGGCACGACACGGTGGGCCGAAGGGCCTGTTTTGTGCTGTATGGTTCTATGGTATCAGCCTCCACCACCGTTTCCGGCAGCCCATTCCACGCACTCACCACTCTCTGAGTAAAAAAAAAACTTACCCCTGACATCTCCTCTATATCTACTCCCCAGCACCTTAAACCTATGTCCTCTTGTGGCCACCAATTCAGCCCTGGGGAAAAGCCCTTGACTATCTACCCTATCAATACCTCTCATCACCTTATACACCTCAATCAGGTCCCCCCTCATCCTCCGTCTCTCCAAGGAGAAAAGGCCGAGTTCCCTCAACCTGCTTTCATATCAGGTTAATGAACAACCTCTAGAGAACTTTCCAACTTTCATACACTCAATCACATTTCTGCTCTGCCTCAACATCTGGCTTTTCACACTTTCATACAAGTAGAATGTTAGAACCTATTGATAAAAACATAGTGTGCATTGCATGCTGTTGGAGAATAGCTAATGTTGTCCCCTTGTTCAAAAAGGGCAGTGGGAATAAGCCTGAAAACTTCTGGCCAGTGGACCTTACATCAGTGGTGAGGAAGTTGTTGAAGATTCTGAGGGACAGGATTTATGTTCACTTGGAAAGGCATAGACTAATAAGGAGGATACAGCATGGTTTTGTGCAAAGGAGATAATTTCTCACAAATTGAGTTTATTTTTTGAGGAGATAACTAGGAAAATTGATGAAGGAAGAGCGATAGTCGTGGTTTACATGGCCAGGTGATTGGGCGTTCAGTGGGACAACATTTCAGGGAACAGTGATCATAACTCAAGTTTTAAGATGGTTTTGAATAAGGACAAGTCTGGACATCAAGGAAGAAAGTGCTCAGTTGGGGGAAGACAAATTACAACGTTATTACGCAGGAGCTAGGGAGAGAAGATAGGGAGCAGCTGTTATTGGGCAAGACACATCTGGCATATAGGAGTCATTTAAAGACCAGCTGATCAGAATTCAGGATCGGCATGCTCCAGTAAGGAGGAAAGATACGGATGGAAAGGTTTAGGAACCTTGGTTGATGACTGATGTTGTAAATTTAGTCAAAAAGAGAAAGGAACAATAGAACCATAAGCTTTAAGAAACTAAAAATCAGGCAGGGCCCTTAAGGAATAGAAAAGAAAGTAGGAAGGAACTTAAGCAGGGGATTAGGAGGGCCAAAAGGGGCCATGAAATGTCCTTGGTGAGTAGAATCCAAAGGTGGCATCTTGAGATCAAAAAGGAGGCAGTGTTTTGTCTATTGAAGAACATTAAGGTGGGTAAGTCCCCAGGGCCTGAAGGGATCTATCCCAGAGCATTAAGAGAGGCAGCAGGAGATTGCTGGGGCCTTGACAAAGATCTTTGTATCTTCTCTAGCCACAGGTGAGGCCCCAGAGACTGGAGAATAGCAAATGCTGTTTCTTTATTTAAGAAAGGCAGTAGGAATAATCCAGGAAAGTATTGACCAGTAAGCCTTACATCAGTGGTAGAGAAGCTACTGGATAGGATTTACTCGCATTGAGTATGAGAGTGAGGAAGTTGTGTTGCAGCTGCATACAACTTTGGTTAGGCTGCATTTGGAGTATTATGTGCGGTTCTGGTTGCCTCATTACAGGAAGGATGTGGAGGCTTTGGAGAGGGTGTAGAGGAGATTCATAGGATGCTGCTCGGATTAAAGAGCATTAACTATAAGGAGAGGGTGGATAGCTTTTGGATTGTTGTCTCTGGAGTGTGGGAGACTGAGGGGAGACCTGGAAGTTTATAAAATTATGAGAGCACAGGTACGTTAGAGTCTCCATTCCCAGGACAAATGTCAACTACTAGAGGCATAGCTTTAAGGTGAGAGGGAGGAAAGTTTAAGGGGAATGTGCAGGGCAGAGAATGGTAGATGCCTGGGACATGCTGCCAACATCTGTCTCCTATCTTCACATTCCCCTTCCTCCAATTTGTTCCATCTTTTTTTTCACCTTTCACTCACTCTCTCTTTGCTTCCATCTATCATTCACCTGCCACTGTCTCCCAACTCCAGCCCTGCTCCCCTCCCTGACCTGGCACAACCTGCCTGTCATCTCATACCTGCCCTCAGTCCAACAATCACCTCAGATTCCTTTCTCACCACTCCCCTTCTCTTTATACTGGCCACGTCGCCTCTCAACTCTCAGCCCTGATGCAGGGTTACAACCTGAAACGTTGGCAGTTCCTTTCCTCTCACAGATGTTGCTCAACCCACTGAGGTCTTCCAACAGATTGTTGCTCTAGATTCTAGCATCTGCAGTCTCCTGTGTATCCATTGAACAAGTACCTGTATCCTGTTCTGTGATTGACAAAATGTACATGAGAAATAGGAGCAGAAGTGGGCCCTTCAGCCCCTCGAGGATGCTCCACTACCCAACAAGATCATAGCTCCCTGAAAGTGGTAACACAAGTAGATCAATTACTAAAGAAGGCGTACAGCATACTTGCCTTCATTGGTCAGAGCATTAAGTACAAAAGTCAGGAAGTTCATGTTACAGCTATATAAAATTTTGGTTACTCTAAATTTGCAGGTCTGGTCACGGCATTTTAGGAAGGATGTGGAAGCTTTGGAGAGGGTGCAGAAGAAGTTCACCAGGATATTGCCTAGATTAACAGTATTAACTGTAACAGATTGGACAAACTTGGATTGTTTTCTCTGGAGCATGGAGGCTGAGGGATGATCTGATGGAGGTATACAAGATTATGAGGGGCGTAGATAAGGTAGATGGAGTCTTTTTCCCAGGGTGGAAATGTCAAATACCAGAGGGCATAGCTTTAAGGTGAGTTTAAAGGAGATTTTTGAGGCAAATTCTTTACACAAAGACTGGTAGGTGCCTCAAATGCACTGCCAAGGTAGCAGGTGGTGGCAGCAGATACAATAGCAACATTTAAGAGGCATTTAGACAGGCACATGAACAGACAGGGAATGGGGGAAATATAGATCATGTGGGTGTGCAGTTTAAATTGGCATCATGGTCAGCACAGATATCATTGGCTGAAGGGGCTGTTCCTGTGCTGTGCTGTACTGTTCTATGAACTTGGTCTGCCATCCAACAAGTAATAGCAGACGATCTACCTCAGCACCATTTCCTTGCCCTCCCAATTTCTTTTGATTCTTCTAATATCTAGAAATGTATTGATTTCAGTTTTGAATGCAACTGATGACTGAACCTCCGTCCTCTGGGGTTGAGGGAATAAAAGGGTCCTCATTTTCAGTCCGAAATGTCCTATCCATTATAGGGTCAACTGTGACCCTAGTTGTGAACTCCTTAACCCCAGGAACCAATCTCCCTGGATCTATGTATCTGTGAGCCCTCTATGTATTTTATATTTTCAATAAGGTCATCTCTATTTCTTCTAAACACTTTCCTTATCCAACCTCTTCTTACATGACAGATCTGCCATTCCAGGAGCCTGTCCAGTGAATCTTCACTTTTTCTGGTAATACCAAAACTGTACATAATGCTCAACAAGCCCTGTACTGTAAGACATTTTTTACACTTGCACTAACATCCTCTGGCAACAAAGGCCAAAATACCAACTAATTACCTACTGCACCGACACATTAGCTTTCATTGAACTGTGCACAAGGACACAGAAGCCCCTTTGAACATCAACATTTCCCCATTCTCTTGCCAGTTAAAAAAATACTCCGCATTTCTGCTTTCTTTCTACCAGAGTGGATTTTTTAATCCAAAATAAACTTTATTCATAATAAAAGACAAACTATATACAATAATAAAACAGTGCAAGCTTTTACGTTCTTGTACAGATCAATCATTAGTGTTACCTTTTTATATAAAAAAAACGCAGCACTGATGCCACTCTTGTGGCTCCCTGGGGTGATACCCCAATCCCATATATACAATATTTAAGGGGCTTTCTTGCCTGACCCTGCCCCTCCCTTTCCAGTGGCAGAAGAACCCTAAACTGTAGTCCTTCCCCACCGAGCCCTTGTGTAGGCTGCAACCAGCTTCAATGCGTCCCTCAGCACGTACTCCTGCAGCCTGGAATGTGCCAGTCGGCAGCATTCCCCTACGGATATCTGGAAGACCAACAAGTTTCAGGCAGACCAAAGGGCATCTTTCACCAAGTTGATGACCTTCCAACAGCAGTTGATGTTTGTCTGTGTGTGTCTCCCCGGGAACAGTCCGCAGATCAGAGAATCCTCTGTTACGCAGCTGCCGGGGATGAACCGTGACAAGGACCCTTGTACCTTTCACCACACCCTCCTCACAAACCCATAGCCCGCAAAGAGGTGGGCGACTGTCTCATCCCCAGCGCAGTCCTCCCAGGGGCTGTGTGCGCTGGGAGTGATGTTCTGACCATGCAGAAAGGATCTGACTGGGAGGGCCCCTCTCACCACCAGCCAAGCGAGGTCTTGGTGCTTGTTGGTGAGTTCTAGCGATGAGGCATTCTGCCAGATGGTCTGGACGGTCTGCTCAGGGAACCACCCCACAGTATCCATCGAGTCCTTCTCCTGCACTGTCTGCAGGATGTTCTGTGCTGACCACTGCCTGATGGACTTGTGGTCAAAGGTGTTGGTCTGGAAGAACTTTTCCACAAAGGACAGGTAGTGCGGCAATGTCCAGTTGACTGGGGCGCTGCACGGCAACGGGACCAGGCCCATCCTTCGCAACACCAGGGACAGGTAGAACCTTGGCACGTAGTGACACTTGGTGCCTACGAACTTTGGTTCCACACACAGCCTGATGCAGCCACAGATGAAGGTGGTCATCAGGATGAGGGCGACATTGGGGACGCTGTTGCCCCCATTGTCCAGGGAATTGTGCATGGCAACCCGTCGGACCTGCTCCATCTTGGATCCCCAGATGAACTGGAAGACGGTGCAGGTGATTTCCAAGCCGGAGGAGCGAGGAACAGGCCACACCTGCGCCAAGTATAGCAGCCCTGAGAGTGCCTCACACCTGATGACCAAGTTCTTCCCAGTTGTTGAGAGGGAGTGCTGTTCCCACTGTCCCAGTCTCTGCTTCACCTTCCCAATCCGCTCCCACCAATTTTTGTTGCACGCCCCAGCTCCTCCAAACCAGATTCCTAGCACCTTCAGGCAGTCGGGCCATTTGCCAAAGAGCATGGCCTCGCTCTTCGTGCAGTTAACTCTGGCCCCTGATGCCAACTCAGACTGGTCAGAGATGTTGATCAATCTGTGAACTGACCTTGGGTCTGAGCAGAAGACGGCGACATTGTCCATGTTCGGGGAGGTTTTCACCTGGGTGCCCTCACTGCCTGGCAACGTCACCCCTCTGATGCTTTCGTCCTTCCTGATGGATTCGGCAAAGGGTTCTATGCAGCACACAAACAAGACAGGGGAGAGAGGGAAGCCCTGCCTGACTCCAGACTTGATGGGGAAGCTGTCTGTTTCCCACCCATTGGTTTGGACTGCGCTACAGATGTCTGCGTAGAGCAGCTGGATCCAATTCCTGATTCCCTCCCCAAAGCCCATTTTGGAGAGCACGTCCAACATGTACGTGTGTGATATCCTGTTAAAGGCCTTCTCCTGGTCCAAGCTGACCAGGCAGGTGTCCACCCCTCTGTCCTGCACATAAGCGATGGTGTCCCTGAGCAGCACGAGGCTGTCAAAGATCTTCCTGTCAGGTACAGCACAGGTTTGGTCCAGGTGGATCACCTGTCCCAGAGCAGACTTGACCCTGTTGACGATGGCCTTGGACAGGATCTTATAATCCACATTCAACAGTGAAATGGGTCTCCAATTTCTGATGTCCGCCATCTCCCCCTTCTGCTTGTAGATGAGGGCGATGATGCCCTTCCTTATGGATTCTGACATGCTGCATTGTACACTTCCAGCAGGTCCGGGCCCATTCAGTCCCACAGAGCTGAGTACAATTCCACCGGTAAGCCGTCGCTTCCAGGAGTTTTATTCGAATCAAAGGAATGGACGGAGCCAGTCAGCTCCTCCAGGGTCAGTGGTTGGTCCAGACTCTCCCGCTTGCTGTCATCTAAGACCCTGTGATAGAGGACAGGAAGTTCTGGGAGGCGGTGCTGTCTGTTGCCTTTTTGTCATACAGACTGGCATAGAAGGATCTGCAGATCCTTAATATGTCCATCTGCAAGGATGTTACTGAGCCGTCCTCTTCCTTAAGGCTGTGGATCAGAGCTCCCCCTGTGCACCTTTTGGAAGAAGAAATGTGAGCACATCTCATCCTGCTCCACGGAGTGAACCCTGGATCGGAAGATAATCTTGGAGGATTCGGAGGTGTGGAGCTGGGCTTGCCGGCTCTTTGCCTCTCGGAGTTCCTCCCTCACATTCACCCCCCCCCTTGACTGCAGAAGGAGAAGTTGTTGTAGGTCTGCCTGGAGTTTGCACAGTTCCCTCTGACTCTGTCTTGCTTTCTGGACCCCTCTGCGGATGGAGAACCTCTTGATGTTCTCCTTTGTTGCTTCCCACCAGTGCACAGGGGATTCAAAGAGGGGTTTCACGGTTCTCCAACCTGCGTAATCCCTCTTTAGTTCCTCAATGCTCTCTGGGGTCAGCAGCTTGACGTTCAACTTCTACATCCCCTTGCCTGCCTTCTGGTCCTCCTGTAGGTGACAGGACACCCGAAGGAGACGGTGGTCAGAGAAGAACATCGGCATGATGTCAGTGGATCTGACCATGATTGGCTCCGACACAAAGAGGAAGTCGATCTGGGACCAGGCTGAGCCGTCCGATCTCGACCAGTTGTGTTGTGGTTGCGCTGTGCCTGCAGGGGTGCTGAAGGCATCAGTCAGCTTGGCATCCTTTACCCTTTCCATCAGGAGTCTGGAGGTGCTATCCAGTCTGCTGTCGGCACTGCCGGATCGTTCGGCCGCATCAATGATGCGGTTGAAGTCACTGGCCAGAACAAATGACCAGGACGTTGCCAGTAGCAGTGGGAGCTGCTGGAGGACGGCCAGCCGCTCGCTCCACACGGGCGAGGCGTACACATTAATTAACCGGAGCAGAGTGTTCCGGTACATCACATGTGCCACAAGGAGCCACCCCCCCCCCACCTCTCTGACCTCAGTGACTGAGAAGTTGCCCCCCCCCCACATCAGAAACCCCAGGCTGGAAATGCGACAATTATTGCCCCCCGACCACACTGACAGAATCTGTGGGACCACCATTGTGACCACCTCCAATAGTTGCGGAGATGCGGCAGCCCGCACTCTTGCAAGAAAGTCACATCCGCCTTTACCTTGGCGAGGAACTGCAAGGCATTAACACATTGCTCAGTGCTCTTCACACTGTGCATGTTTAGAGATGCAAGTTTTATCTCCATGGCTCTTTTAGAGTTCAGTACCAGAGTGGATGATCATACATGTTTCCACATTTACTCGATCTGCCATGTTCACGCCCATTCATCTAATTTGTCTATATTCCCTTGATCCCCCTTTGTAACTCATCACGACTATGATTCCTGTTTAGTTTTGTGTCAAGAGCAAACTTAGAAATTTGGTCACATCAGCCAAATTAACATAGTGAATAACTGGGCCTCAAATGATCTTTTTTCCACTCCATTTGACCCAGCCTGGGAAGGAATGCTGGGTGCGTCAGTCACCAACTGTAAAGAAAGAAACAAAGTTAATCTTTCACGTCAATGACTCTTCGTCAGAAGGGTTCTGATAAAGGGTCATCGACCTGGATAAAGGGTGATCTTGGTTTTTATCTCCACAGTTGGTGCCTGTTCTCCTATTTCCATCATTCTCTCTTATTTAAACTTTTCTGCATTTGATATCTTTATTAGTCACATGTACATAAAAACACACAGTGAAATGCATCTTTTGCCACTGTTCCGGTGCCAACATAGCAAGCCCACAACTTCCTAACCCATACATCTTTGGAATGTGGGAGGAAACCAGAGCACCCGGAGGAAACCCACGCAGACACAGGGAGAACTTACAAACTCCTTACAGAAAACGGCCGGAATTGAACCCGGTTTGCTGGTGCTTTACTAGCATTACGCTAACCGCTGCACTACCATGCCTACCCTACCTTGTTTTTTATCTGTCAACCAACTTGCAATCCACGTGAGTGTAGCAGTCCCCATCCCCTATCCTCCAACCTTGCTCACCAAACCTACTGCATAACAGGGAGAGGGGAGAAGTAAGAAGTTCAGAGGTGATAGGTAGAAGAGGCAAAGTGCTGAAGAAGAATCCAGTAGGAGAGGGCAGTGGACCATGAAATAAAGGGAAGGAGGTGGGGAATAGATGGGCAGGTCATGAGGGTGGGGGAGGGGGAAAGAGGAATGAGGGAAGACAAAGGGGAGAAAAAAAGGGGGGAGGAGGGGTTACCGGAAATTGGAGAAAGCGATGTTGAGGCCATCAGGTTGGAGCCGTGCAGGGTTCGTCCTTGCCTATAGGGGTCGCTCTCCGCTCACTGCGGCGGTAATCTGGTTGGCGCTCAGCAACAGGACGGATGGTCCCCAGAGTTCGATGTTCGTTCTCGTTGGCGGTTTTGCGTGACGTTCAGGAGGCGGGAATTGCCTCGGAGAGGACAGGGCTTGAGGTCGTTGCAACAGTAACATGGTGAGAGGGGGGCCGTGGGGTATAAACTGATAACACTGAGTGTCGTCGGCTCTTGACAGCGAGTGAGGAGTTTCAGGCCCGACTCCGTCCGGACAACCATGGAGGAGTCTCTCGTATTCGAGTCACCTAATGCATGGTTCACCCCATTCAATTGAACTCTCTTCTTCCTGCCTGTTGGTAACGGTGATAAGCAGAGAACTGATAGTTAATCGTATTGCGTAGGTCATAATATCTAGCCCCAACTAGTAATTTATTCCTCGTTAATTACTTTGTAAAATATGTCGCCATTCGCTGCACCTCTTGCCCTTTTGGCGGGTAATTCCCATTCTGTTTTTGTATATTTCGTCGTATTCCAGCACAATCCGGACTTGTTCCTTGTTGATAATGAAACGGCTTTGGAGAGTGTGGAAGAATATCCCCCTGTTGGTTAGCCATCCAATGTGCTGCTCTTGTAGTCACAGTGTTTATGTGGCTGATGTCGTTAAGCTACGGTGGAAGATCTTGCTGGTGCTTGGTGATGATAATGGTATTGAATGGCACAATTAAGTGGTCATTGCCCAGCACTCGTTTGGTAGTAATAACTTCAGCCAATCCCCTTAGTAAAACTAGGTGGATGAGAATTAAGGTTCCCAGATAGCATACGCCGCCTCATCTGGAATTCAGCCTTTTCATTCATGTTTAGAATGAGATGAGGTCTCGAGCTAAATTGCGACTTCCTTCAGTCCTGTCTCCCAAGTTGCATCCTCTTGAACCAAAATCACTTCACAGTTTAGAGCCTCTTATGCTTCCTACTTTTCTATATTTCATTTCTTTCCTTGTTTCCCTTCTATTTTCTCCCTGCTCAAGTTCCCTTCCCCCTGCTATTTTAGTTTCAGTTTTTGACAGCACTGACAAACACTGGCCCATGTACATTGGTCCTGGTCCTGCCCCAGTGTAAACTGTCCAGTTAGCACTAGTTCTAATGTTCCAAGAATCTTAATCCCTCTCCACTACATCTTCTCTCCAGCCACATAGTCATTCCTATATATCTTCCTATTTCTATTCCTGTTAATGTCATTAGGAATAAACAAAATGATCTTTGAGGTCTTTTAAGTTTGTTACCCTCTGACTCTTATTGAGCATGTAGGATATCAACTGCTTTTTAAACCTATGCTGATGTTAGCTTTATGTATCATGACAACTGTTAATGATTTTGTCCAATGGTACAAATTTTAATTTTCCAAAATTTTCCCACCAATTTAATTACAAATTTTCATTTTGGTGTTTGTGCACACAAGAATGTATATATGGGGAGGGGTGGTGTGTTTAAATCAAAACTTGCATACCTTCTAGAAATTCAGTACTAAAGCTATTGGATGTTTTAGCAAACCGCCCTGCGTTCTCAAAGTGCAAAGGTTAGCTTAGTGCTCCTTGGTGGGGCCCAGTTTGAAATGAAGTTTAAATACGTGGCAGTTGCTGATTGCAGTGCAAAATGCAGTGTGTGTGGGGTATATTTTGAATCAATTGGTGCTGTGCTTATCTGGCAATATAGCCAGGCTACAAGTTAGAATGGGTATTTGAAGTTCCCATGGTCCTACCATTGCAGCACTGTGATGTCAGAACCCAATCTCTTCCTTTCACAAGTGCCTTTCACTATAGGAAGGATGTGATTGCACTGGTAGGTGTGCAGAGGAGATTCACCAAGATGTTGCCTGAAGTGGAGGACTTTAGTTATGGGGAGAGATTGGATTGGCTGGGATTGTTTTCCCTGGAGCAAAGGAAACGGGGGATGGGGGTGGGGGGGGATCTTGATAGAAGTATATAAGATTATGAGAGGCATGGATGGTCAAAATCTTTTTTCCCATGGTAGTGGTTTCAAAAGGAAGAGGGCATAGGTTTAAGGTGAGAGAAAGGAGATTGAAAGGGGATCTGAGAGGTAAGTTTTTTTTCCCCACATAGTTGTTGCTATCTGGAATGCATTGCCAGAGAAGATGGTGGAAGAAGATGCAATTACTATATTTAAGAGGCATTGAGATGGATACTTAAATAGGCAAGGCATGGAACCTTTTTGGGCAAGTGTAGATGGGCCAAAAGGTTGATTTGAATGTGGTGGGCCGACGGGGCTATTTCTGTGCTATATGACTCTGTAACAATTGGCTATTAATCATCCCCTTGCAGAATGTCCTGTGATCTGAGACCCTAGCCCTGGGAAGCCACACACTATCCTGGAGTCTTGCATACAGCTGCAGAAAGGCCTACCTGTTTCCCTTACAATTAAATCCCCTATCATTATAGCCTTCCCATTCTTTTTCCTCTCCTCCTGTGCAGCAGAGGTATCTTTGATGCCACAGTCATGGATGTTGCTGCCTTCTCTTCTGAAACCCATCTCCTCCATTAAAAACAGTGTGTTGATTAGAGAGGAAGATGGCAATGGGGGTGTGTCTGCACTGCCTGGTGCCTTCTACTCTGGTGGTTACACATTCCCTTCCCATTTGTGCAGTCTTTAGCTGTGGTGTGATTACCTCCTGTCTCAGTATTCTCGATGCTCTACAGTGAATCCGTTTGCAGTTCCAGCTCTGTAACGTGGTTAGCCAGCAGGTGCAGCTGGATACACTTTCTACACACACAGTTGTTGTGGACTCTGGAAGTGTCCCTGATCTCCCAAATGGTTCAGGAGTGGCATTCCATAGGACTGAGTTCTCCTGCAATGAATTACCTTTAAATTACCCTCAATTAAATGCTTGCAACAAACTTCCATTACAAGCCTACAGACTCAGTTAGCTTCCTCCCACTCTGCTGTCAGGAAGGGCTCCATTCCATTTTCTCAGTTCTTCCAACTGCGATGTATTTGCCTTGATGAGGTGTTTATGAAATATCTTCCCTTTTTTCTGAACTGTGGCTTCCCTGCAACTATATTTGACAAAGCCCTTGACTGAATCCTATCTAATTCTCACACCTCTGCTCATCTGGACAGAGCAATGGTAGAGTTTCCCTGGTCCTCATTTTCCATCACATTTCAGCTTTTGCATTCGATGGTACATCTTTTGCAGTTTCCACCAGCTTGAACATGTTCCCCTCTCTTTTCAGCATTTCGTAGATTCCATTCCCTTTGCAACTCCCTTGAGCACTCTTCTGCCACCACCAGCCATTCCCATTCTTACAATTAGCACAGAAACAGGCTGTTCAGTCAAACTTGCTCATGGTGACCGTGATGCCTATCAAAGCTCATCCCACTTACTGCACTAGACCTGTATCCCTCTTCTCCGTATCCATGTATGTGTCCAAATGTCTTTTAAATGTTGTAGTTGTTTCTTCCTGTACCACCTTGTATGGTAGGTTGTTCCATATAACCACCACCCTCTGCGTGAAAATCTTGCCCCTCGGATTCCCTTTAAAATTGTTCTCCTCTCACCTTAAACCTGTGCCCTCTAGTTCTAAACTTCCCTATTCTGGGGGAAAAAGATCCTGACTGTCCACCCTGTCTATGCCTGTCATAATTTTATAAACTTCTATCATATCTCTTGCAGTCTCCAACGCTGCAGAGAAAACAATCTAACTTTGTCCGAGCTCTCCATATAGCTAGTACCCTGTAATCTAGGCAGCATCCTGGTACACCTCTTCTGCAACCTCTTTAAAGCCTCCATCTCTCCTGTAATGGGGCAACCAGAACTGTACACAAAGCCTCAAGTGTGGCCTAACTCAAGTGTTTCCTGACTCTTAAGGTCAATGCCCCAACCAATGAAAACGAATTGGAATTAGTTTATTATTGTCACTTGTACCAAGGTACAGTTTTAAAAAAAACTTGTCTTGCTTACTGTTCATAAGGTCAATTTATTACACAGTGCATTGAGGTAGTACAAGGTAAAACTACAGAATGCAGAATAAAATGTGACAGCTACAGAGAAAGTGCAGTGCAGATAGACAATAACATGCAAAGTCATAATGAGGTCAATTGTGAAGTCAAGAGTCCAACTTATCGTACTCGCAAACTGTTCAATAGTCTTATAACAGCAGGATAGAAGCTGTCCTTGAGCTTGGTGGTACATGCTTTCAGGCTTTTGTATCTTCTGGCTGATGGGAGAGGGGAGAAGAGAGAATGTCTGTGGTGGGTGGGGTCTTTGATTATGCTGGCTGCTTAAGGCAGCAAGAAGTATAGACAAAGTTCATGGAGGGGAGCCTGGTTTCTGTGATTTGCTGAGCTGTGTCCACAACTCTCTGCAGTTTCTTGTCACAGGCAGAGCAGCTGCCATACCAAGTCATGATGCATCCAGATAGGATGCATTCTATGGTGCATCAATAAAAATTGATGATTTGACAATCTGGAGTGTCAAAAAGGACGTGTCAAATTTCTTTAGCCTCCCAAGGAAGTAGAGGCATTGGTGAGCTTTCTTGGCCGTGGCGTCTATGTGGTTGGCCAGGTGATGTTTACTCCTAGGAACTTGAAACTCTCAACCCTCTCGACCTCAGCACCATTGATGTAGACAGGAGCGTGTGCACTACCCCCCTTCCTGAAGTCAATGACCAGCTCTTTTGTTTTGCTGACATTGAGGGAAAAGTTGTTGTCATGACACCATGTCACTAAGCTCTACATCTCCTTCCTGTACTCCGACTCAACGTTATTTGAGATATGGCCCCCTATGGTGGTATCATCTGCAAACTTGTAGGTGGAGTTAGAATAGAATCTGGCCATGTAGTCACGAGTGTATAGGGAGTAGAGCAGGGGACTGAGGACACAGCCTTGTGGGGCACCCATGTTGACAATAATCGTGCTGGAGGTGTTGCTGCCTATCCTCACTGATTGCGGTCTGTTGGCCAGGAAGCCAAGGATTCAGTTACAAAGGGAGGTGTTGAGTCCCAGGTCTCGGAGTTTAGTGAGGAGTTTGCTTAAGATTATAGTTTTTGGAGGCTAACGTAGGTGTCTTTACCGTGCAGATGCTGCAGAGATGAGTGTAGGGCCAGGGAGATTGCATCCGCTGTAGGTCTGTTTCGGTGGTAGGTGAATTGCAGTGGGTCTAGGTTGTCTGGGAGGCTGGAGTTAATGTGTGCTATGACCAGCTTCTCAAAGCACTTCATGATGGTGGACCCCCAAGATCCCTCTGTACATCAACACTGTTAAGGATCTTGCCATAAACAGTGTACTGTCCCTTTATAGTGCAACACATCACATTTGGCCAGATTAAACTCCAACTGCCATTTCTCTGCCCCTATCTGCAACTGATCGATATCCCGCTGCATCCTTTGGCAAGCTTCTACACTATCCACAACACCTCCAATCTTTGTATAGTCTGCGAACTTATTAACCCACCCAACCACATTTTCATCCAGGTCATTTATATATATCACAAAACAGCAGAGGTCCCTGTACGGATCCCTGCGAAACACTACTAGTCAGGTACCTTCAGCCAGAGTAAGTCCCATTAACCACTACCTTCTGTCTTCTATGGCATCCCAACTCTGAATCCAAAAGGCTAAGTCACCGTGGATCTGATGCATCTTCTGGATAAGCCTCCCATTGGAGACCTCATCAAACGCCTTACTAAAATCCACGTGGACAACATCTACAGCTCTACTTTTATCAATCACTTTCGTCACCTCCTTGAAAAACTCAAATCAAGTTAGTAAGATGTGACTTGCCCTGCACAAAGCCATGCTGACTGTCCCTAATTAGACTATTATTTTCCAAATGCTCATAAATCTTATCCCTAAGAATCCTCTTCAATAGCTTCCCTACCACTGACGTGAGACTCACCGGTCTATAGTTTCCAGGATTGTTCTGTTGTTCAATGAGGGAAATATGAATAATGTTAGCTACTCACTAGTCTTCCAGGACCTCACCTGTGGCTAGATTGGACACAAAGATCTTGGTCAAGGCCCCAGCAATTTCATCTCTTGTGTCTCTCAATCATCTGGGGCATATCCCATCAGGCCCTGGGGACTTATCCACCTCAATGTTCTTTAAGAGACCCAACACTACCTCCTCCTTTATCTCAAAATGCCCCAGTATATTAACACACTCCACGCTGATCTCCCTATCCTCCACGTCCTTTTCATTGGTAAATGAAACATACTCATTTATGACCTCGCCCACATCACCAGCCTCCAAGCACATGTTCCATCCTTTATCTATGAGTGGTCTTGCCCTCATCCTAGTTATCCTCTTGCTCTTGATGTTTGTATAGAATGCCTCAGGATTCTCTTTAATCCTACTTGCCAAGGACTTTTTAAAATTTTTTAAAAATTTTATTTACAGCGTCGTAACAGGCCCTTTTGGCCCAACGAGTCCGCGCCGCCCATTTTAAACCACAAATTAACCTACCCGTACGTCTTTGGAATGTGGGAGGAAACCGGAGTACCCGGCGGAAACCCACGCAGACATGGGAGAACGTACAAACTCCTTACAGCGACAGGAATCGAACCCTGATCACTGGCGCTGTAATGACGTCGTGCTAACCGCTACGCTACAGTGCATTGTTCCATTATTCAATGAGGAAAATATGAATAACCCTGGAAACTATAGACCGGTGAGTCTCACGTCAGTGGTAGGGAAGCTATTGAAGAGGATTCTTAGGGATAGGATTTATGAGCGTTTGGAAAATAATAGTCTAATTAGGGACAGTCAGCATGGCTTTGTGTGGGGCAAATCACATCTCACTAACTTGATTTGAGTTTTTCAAGGAGGTGACGAAAGTGATTGATGAAAGTAGAGCTGTAGATGTTGTCCACATGGATTTCATGGCCCCTCCTGGCTCTCCTCGTTCCCTTCTTGAGTCCTTTTCTAGTTTCTTTATAATCCTCAAACGCACCTGTCAGCAAACGCTTCCTGAAATCAATGACCAGTTCTTTTGTTCTGCTGACATGGAGGGAAAGGTTATTGTCTTGACATCATGCCAGTAGGCTCTCTATCTCCTTCCTGTACTCCATCTCGTCATTATTTGAGATCCGGCCCACGGTGGTGACGTCCTCTGTGAACATGTAGATGGACTAAGAGCAGAATCTGGCCACACAGTCGTGAGCATATCGGGACTGAGGACACAGCCTTGCGGAGCACCAGTGTTAAGGATAATCATGGAAAAGGTGTTGCTGCCTATCCTTACCAATGTGGTCTGTTGGTCAGAAAGTCACAGATCCAGTTGCAGAGGGAGGTGCTGAGTCCAAGGACTAGGAGTTTGAAGATGAATTGGTTTGGAATTATGGTATTAATGGAAGAGCTGTAGTCAATAGATAAGAGTCTGATGTAGGTGTCTTTACTATCCAGTTGCTCCACAGATGAGTGTAGGGCCAGGAAGCTAGTGTCCACTATGGACCTAGTTCATTGGTAGGTGAATTGCAGTGGGTCACAGTTGTCTGGGAGACTGGAGATGATGTGTGCCATGACTAGCCTCTTGCAGGATTTCATGTTGATGGATGTCAGAGCCACTGGTGGATAGTCATTAAAGCAGTTTAACTTATTTTTCTTTAGTACCAGGATGATAGTGGTCTTCCTAATGCAGGTGGGAACCTCAGATTGGAGTATGAGGAGGTTAAAACTGTCTGCAAATACTCCTGCCAGCTGATCCACACAGGATCTGAGGGTGCAGCCAGGGACTCCATCCAGGTCAGATGTTTCTTGCAGGTTCACTCTCCGGAAGACTAATCTGACATCTGCGGCAGTGACTGTTGCTATGGGTGCATTGGATGCTGTCAGGTAGATGGTACCATTTCATTCCCTTTCTGTTCAAAATGTGTATAGAATGCATTGAGCTAATCAGTGAGCGATATGTTGTTGTGTCTGAAAACAAAGCTCAGATTTCTTTTGATTCCTTTCGAGTGACTGAGTCAGCAATAAAAGATACAACTACATAAATAGTTTGATTAAGTAACTTTATTTAACTATTAACTAAAAGAACAAAGAAATAAGAAAAAGAAGATAGCTATGGAGAGAGTAGGTCTACTCAAGAGTAAAGAAGGGAATTTGTGCTTGGAGTCAGTGCAAGTGGCTGAGGTACTAAATGAGTTCTTTGTATTGGTATTTGCTGAGTACAAGGATTTGGATGATAGTGAAGGCAGAGTGCGGCATGCTGACATTTTGAGATTAAGGAGGGAGGTAGTGTTGGGTCTTCCGAAAAGCATTAAGGTGGATAACTCCCCAAGGTCTGATGGCATATATCCCAGAATGTTAAAAGAAGCGAGGAGTGGCTGGGGCTTTGACAAGAATCTTTGTGTCCTCACTAGCAATAAGCGAGGTCCCAGAGGACTGGAGAGTAGCAAATCTTGTGCCTTTGTTCACAAAAGGAAATAGGAATAATCCAGGTAATTATAGGCCAGTGAGCCTCACGTCAGTGGAAGGGAAGCTTTTGGAGATGATACTGAGGAATTGGATTTATGCACATTTGGAAAGGCATGGCCTGCTTAGGAACAGTCAGCATAGCTTAGTGCAGGATAGGTCATGCCTGACAAACTTGATCGAGTTTTTTAAAAGAGGTGACAAATGAGCTTGATGAGGATAAGGCAGTAGATGTTATCTACATGGATTTTAGTTGGGTATTTGATAAGATCCCTCATGGTAGGTTGATTCAGAAGATAAAGATGCATGGGACTGAGGGTGAATTGGAAGTTTGGATTCAGAACTGGCTTTCCCATAGAAGACAGTAGGGGTGGAAGACTTATTCTGGCTGGAGGTCCATGACCAGTGGTGTTCTGCAGGGGTCAGTGCTGGGACGTCTGTTGTTTGTGATATACATTAATGACTTGGATGAAAATGTAATGAGTGGATTAGCAAGTTTGCTGATGACACCAAGATGGGCAGACTTGTGGACAGTGTAAAGGACTATCAAAGAATACAACAGGATTTAGATTGGTTGTAAATATGGGTAGGAAAGTGGCAGATGGAGTTTAATCCAGGCAAGTGTGAGGTGTTGCACTTTGGGAGGTCAAATGAAAGGAGAAAGTATACAGTTAATGGTAGGGCCCTTAATAGCATTGATATACAGAGGGATCTTGGGGTCTAGGTCCATAGTTTGCTGGAAGTGGATAAGGTGGTAAAGAAGGCATACGACATGCTTGCCTTCATTGGTGGGGTTGTTGAGCATAAGAGTAAGGAAGTCATGCTGCAGCTATATAAAACTTCAGTCAGACCGCACTGGGAGTATGGTGTGCAGTTCTGGTCGCCCTGTTATAGGATGATATGGAGAAGGTGCAGAAGAGGTTTACCAGGATGCTGCCTGGATTAGAGAGCATGAGCTATAAGGAAAGGTTGGACTAACTTGGGTTGTTCTTCAGAGAGTGTCAGAGGCTGAGAGGAGACCTGATAGAGGTTTTTAAAATTGAGAGGCAGAGATAGGGTAGAATCTCTTCCCTAAGGTAGAAATGTCAAACACCAGAGGACATGCTTTTGAGGTTGGGGGCTGGGGGGGAGTTTTTTGCACAGTCATAGGTGCCTGGAATCAGGCAATTTGGTGGGTTTTAAGAGACTTTTAGATAGACACATGAATATGAAGGGAATGGAGGCATATGGATGATTCACAGGAGGAGGACATTTGGTATAAATTGGTGTCAAGGTCAGCACAACATCATGGACCGAATGGCCTATTCAGTGCTGTACTGTTCTGTGTTCATGTATGTTATGTAGTGACTCAAGTAATTTTATTTAACTCTTAGTTACAAATCATCTAATTTAACTCAGCTAAGAGAACAAAACTCAGACTTCCTTATTTGCTTCTCCACTAATAAATCAAGTTCAAGGTTACATGCAATTCATTGTAATACTTATCAGCAATCAACAATGAGCAGCGCTGCTTGTGTATTTTTAACCACTCAGTCTTTAGCTACTGGGGAACCTCAACACTTCAAGACATGAAGGGCTATCAATGTCACCAGGCACCAGTCGTGATCCAGCCCATGGAGAAGCTCCAAAAATCCTTTGAAAAGACCTTACTATTATACTGTTCAGGGTCTCCCTTATCTCCCCTACAAGTGAATAACAACTCCATATAAGGCAGGTCCACCAATATGTGATTTACTGGAAACCACCATGTGTAACCAGAGCCTAAAACAAAACTTAAGTCAGCCATCTTGTTAACATATTCAGCCATCTTGTTAACATATTCAGCCATTTGATAGCTATTGCAACAGTGAAATCATTGATTCTGCTTTATTTTACCACATGTTGTTAGCGATCCTGCCCTACTATGTTTTGTAGCCCGTTATACAATGCAAGCCCTGACACAACTGATGGTTGGTCTGGGACTCTTATTTTGGACTGATATTGTCTCTTAGCATTCTTGATAGTTTTACAGAAGTCATACCTCGATTTCCTGTGCAGGTCAGGTTCACATGATTTGAACACTGTAGACCTGGACTTCAGTTAGGGGTGGATTTCTCGGTTCATCCATGGTTTCCGGTTGGGGAACAGCTGGATGAACCTCTTTGGTACACAGTCCTTTGCTTACTTGCTTACACTTGTTATATTCTGGCTGGAGGTCCATGGCCAGTGGTGTTCTGAAGGGATCAGTGCTAGGACCTCTGTTGTTTGTGATATATATATATAAATGACTTGGATGAAAATGTAGATGGGAGTGTTAGTAAATTTGCAGATGACACAAAGATTAGTGGAGTTGTGGCCTCCACCACTTTAGGGAAAACAACCCAAGTTTGTCCAACCTCTCCTTGTAGCACATGCCCTCTATAATCCAAGCAGCATCCTGGTAAACCTCTTCTGCACCCTCTCCAAATTAACTATATAAACTAACAGGATATAAATTAACCAGTTGTAATGTTGTTGCTGCAAAACAACAAACTTTACATCATATGTTAGTGATAATAAATCTGTTTCTGTTTGTTTTTTTTCCTTCATTGATCCTCTAATTCTAAGTCTAAAAGGAAAGGATTGTCCTTTGAAGAGAAGCGAAGTCGTATGATGGAAATATTTTTTGAAACGGTGAGTAATAAAGTTCCTACTGTAAACCATGTTAGTTTTCAGGCAGATCTTCTGTTGAACCAAAATAATTATTTGCTGCTCCATGGGCTATACTGCTTATTCTAACATGAGCCTGTCTTTCAGCCGTTTGAGTGCAGGATGGGAGCTGTCTCAGTGAAGGACTTGAACCCCAAGATCCCTTTGTACATCAACACTATTAAGGATCTTGCCATGTACTGTCCTTTTTACATTTCATCTCCCAAAGTGCAACATCTCACACTTGGCCAGATTAAACTTCATCCATATCCCACTGTATCCTTTGGCAACTTTCTACACTATCCACAACCCTACCTCCCTACCCACCCACCCACTCTATAGATATATTTTATTTTCTTTTGTCATAGACATCCAGCCGAATGGGACCTCTAGTCCCATTGACCACTACCCTCTGTCTTCGATGGAATTCTGATTCCAAGTGGCCAAGTCACTGTGAGTCCCATACATCTTAATATTTTGGATGAGCCTACCATGAAGGACCTTGCCAAATGACTTATTAAAATCCACGTCAACGGCATCCACAGCTTTACCTTCATCGAGCACCACCTCAAAAAATTCTGTCAAGGTCGTAAAGACATGACTTGCCCTGCGCAAACCCATGCTGACTGTCCCTAATTAGGCCAGGGTTTTCCAAATACTCATAAATCCTATCTCTAAGAATCTTCTCCAATGGCTTCCCTGCCACTGACGTGAGACTCATAGTTTCCACGATTATCCCTATTTCTCTTGTCTTGCCACCGTTGTCCTTCCTTCTTACTGGAACATACCTGTCCTATACTTTGTGCAGTTGGTCTTTAAACACCCTCAACATATCAGATATGGACTTGCCCAAAAACAGCTATTCCCAATTAACTCCCCCCGAGTTCCTGCCTAATACTCATAATATGCCCTACTCCAGTTTAATACTCTCCCACAAGGTCCATGCATATCCTTATTCATAGCTATCTTAAAACTTAAGGAGTTGTGGTCACTGTTCCCTACATGTTCTTACACTGAAAGCCTGGCCAGGCTCATTTCACAACACCAGGTCCAGTATGGATCCTCTTCTAGTCAGTCTATCTACATACTGATTTAAGAAACCCTCCTTAATGCACCTAACAAATTCTGCCCTGTCTAAACCTCTTGCACTGAGGAGGTCCCATTAGGATGATTGCACCTTTCTTATTTTTGAGTTCTGCCCATATAGGTCCAGTGGATGAGCCCTCCGTTATGAGGGCTCCGTTCTGAGTACAGCTGTGATATTGTCTCTGATTAATAGTGCAACACACTTCCACCCCTCACCCCCCCCCCCCCCCCCCACCCACCGCTCCTTTTACCTCTCTCTTTATATTTTCTAAAACATCAAAACCCTGGAACATTAAGCATCCAGTCTTGTCCCTCTCTCAACTACTTCTCCTTAATGGCCACAACATCATAATTCCATGCTCTAGGTTCATCACCCCTAGCCTTAATACTCTTAGCATTAAGTAAACACACTTCAACCCATCATGTCTATTACCTTGCACCTGCCTGTTCGTCCTTAATGACTTACTGATGATGACATCTACCTTCCTCTCAATCCTTTCATTTTCTGACCCAGCGCTCTGGTTCCCATCCCCCTGCCAAACTAGTTTAAACTTTCCCTAGCAGCACTGGCAAACTTCCAGGTTAGGATATTGTTTCTGCTCAGTTAAGGTGCAACCTGTTCCTCTTGTACAGGTCACCCCTGTCCTAGAAAAGATTCCTATAATCCAAGAACTTGAAACCCTGCCTCCTGCACCAGCTCCTCAGCCACGTATTCATCTGTTCTATCGTTCTATTCCTTCCCTGACTAGCTCATGGCACTGGCAGTAATCCAGAAATTACTACTTTTGAGGTTCTGCTTTTCAGCTGCTTTCCTAACTCACTATGCAGGACCTCATGCCCCTTTCTACCTATGTCTGTCCCCCTAACTATCAAGTCTCCTATCACTTTTGCTCTGCCTGTCTTAACCCTTCCCCACTGAGCATCAGAGCCAGTGCACTGATGTGGCTGCTGCCACTGTGCCCTGATAAGTCATTCCCTTCCCCCTACAGTATCCAAAATGAAATACTTGTTGCTGAGAGGAATGGCCACAGGGGAATCCCGGTCTGCCTGCTCCCTCTACCTTTGCTGGTGGTCATCCAACTTTCTGCTGCCTGCACCTTAAATGTGAGTACTTTGCTAAAACTCTTGTCTACGATGTTCTCAGCATCCAGGATGATCCTAAGTACTTCCAGTTCCTTAATGTGGTCAGCCAAGAGCTTCAGCTAGGTGCACTTCTTACAGGTGAAGTCATCAGCAACACTGGCAGTCTCTCTGATCTCCCATGTCCTCCAGGAGAAGCATGTCACTGACCTAACTGCCATCCCAGCCACTCTAATAGGAAGAGTAATCTAAGGAAAACCTTAACTGCATTTACCCAATATCTCTTCAGCCTCCTCTCACCAAAGCTTCTTGAACCAAGCACTTATACTCAAACACTACCACTCCCCAAACATAGATTCCAGAAGCTTTAAGGTGAAGAATAATGGGGTTAGAGGGGATCTGAAGAAAAATCTTTTCACCCAGAGGGTGTTTGCAATTGGGAACACACTGCCTGAGTAATTGGAGGAAGCAGGTACTCTCACAACATTTAAGTATCTGGAGGAGCACTTGCATTGCCTAGGCATTGAAGGCTTACAGACTAAATGGAAGTAATTGGGATTGGGTATGTGATGGTTGACATGGCCCTGGTCGGCTTTGTGGGCTAAAAGATGCTATGACTTAGACATTTCATTGGTGGTGCCATTTGGCCTGTGACCACAGGTTCCTTCCAGAGGAAACTTGCGTGCTTTAGATATTCTAACCAAATCATTTTGTGTAGTTGAGAGTATTCTGGCGGAATGGAAAAGGTCATCATCCTTAGTACAGCCTGCTAGGTGGCTTTCCTCCAAAGGCCATGCTGTTCGTTAGAAAATAAAATAGAAATGGCAATTCCCATTTAAAAACAGATTGGTGCTGATAAAATTTTGAACTAAAGCTATAAACCTAGATTCCAGAAGCTTTTGACTACTTTGGTTAAATAGCACCTGAAATATTAAAAATTAACATTATCAGAGTTTGCCTTGCAAATTAAATGTTGCCAAAGCTGATTTTCTTGTGATTTTGGGTACTAGTTATGAAGTATACGTGAGAGTATGTTGGGCTTCCTCCCGAGTGTATCCTGCATGTCCAAATGTTGGAAAGTAATTTTCCTACTTTAAGATACTTAGGAATGGGTTACATATTCTTGCTCTAATGGGACGACCAGAACTGCACACAGTACTCCAAATGCAGCACACAATACTCCAAAAACCTAAGTTTTATACAATTGCAACATGACTTCCTGACTCCTATGCTCAGTGCCCCAAGTGATGAAGGTAAGCATGCCCTGTGCCGCCTTTACCACCCTTTTGTGTTGCCACTTTAAGGGAGTAATGGACTTGGACCCTAAGATCCCTCTGTACATCAGTGCTGTTAAAGTTCCTGACATTTACTGTCTGCTTTCCCCTTGCGTTTGACCTTCCAAAGTGTAATACCTCACAACTTAACCTTTGGGAGGTTATGTTGCAACTGTAACAAGACATTGGTGGGGCCACACTTGGAGTATCGTGTTTGGTCTTGGTCACCCTGTTATAGGGAAGATGTGATTAAACAGGATGTTGCCAGGACTCGAGGGACTGCGTTATAGGGAGAGGTTGGATAGGCTGGGCCTTTACTCCTTCGAGCATAGGAGACTGAAGAGTGATCTCATAGAGGTACATAAAATAATGAGGGGCATAGATAAAGTGAGTGGTCTTTTATTTTTCCAGGGTTGGGGAATCAAAAGCTGGAGGACATAGTTTTAAGGATAGAGGTGAAAGATTTAATAAGAACCTGAGGGGCAACTTTATTACACAGCAAGTGGTAGATATATAGAACCAACTGCCAGAGGGAGTTGCTGAGGCAGGTACATTTAAGAAGTATGTGGACAGGTATATGGATGACAGGAGTTTAGAGGGATATAGCCAAGTGCTGGGAAATGGGATTTGCTCAAACATACATCTTGGTTGGCATGGATAAGTATGGGCTGAAGGGTCTTTTTCTGTGCTGTACTACTCTGATTCATACTTGCCTGGATTAAACTCCTACTATTTCTCTGCCCACTTCTGCAACTGTTCAATATCTTGCTGTATCCTTTCACAACCTTCTTTACTAGTCATTCAAAATTTCACAAACAACAGAGGTCTCAGCATTGATCCAGAGGTCCAAGTTACCTGCCAGTTTAAAGTGGGCACAACCTGTCCAGAAACCTGATAGTGAAACAAAGTGGCCCATGCAACACACGGTGTATTATTCTTCCAATACTGGTCTTCCCATGAATCTTGCTATGTTAGCTTGCAGGAGAAAATATTAGAATAACTTTCTTTCCCCCCATCAATAATAAAGACGAGTCTGTTGGTGGTGCTTGATGGACTAAGTCATAACTTGGCTTTGGTCCAAGTACTTTTAAATCTATTATTTACCACTCTTTAATATGTCTTATAATACTGGCACAAGTTTAATCTTGATTTTTAACTGCTAAAATGAATACCAGATCTAAAGCATCAGCTAATGGTAAAGGTAGTGGAGACCAACCTACTTTGGAAGCTATTTCTAATCTGGATAGAAAGTTTGACTGGAGCTTTGCCGAATTGAAGTCCATTTTACAGGACTTTGAAGAAAAACAAAATACTCTTATCCAGGAGAACGCCAAACAAAGGCAACTAATTGCGGAACTCAACCAAGCTGGTAAAGAGAGAGATGCCAAACTTCATTCACTTGAAAAAGCTTTAATTACAACCAAGCAAAACCTGGAAAAGCAACAACAGAGGAAAAATTTAAGAATCATCAACTTTGCAGAAGACACCGAGACTGGTAACCCCACGGAATTCTTTTCTAAACTTTTGGTCAATGTGTTTGGCTCCAATATGTTTCCTGCTGACCCCATTCTGGACAGAGCTCGTAGAGCATTAAGATTCAAACCTGCTCCGGATCAAAAACCTCAGTAGTAATTTTGAGATTTCATTTTGTCAGCGTCAAGGAACTCTTGATTCGTACTGCTCGTTGTCGTGGAATGATTCAATTTAAACAATGGAAGTTTTGAATAGTTGAAGATTGTGCCCCAGAAGTTATGAAAGAAAGGCTGACCTACAAACCAATTATGGCTCGTCTCTATCAAAGCAATTATCATCCTGCATTATTAATCCCAGCAAGGCTCAGAATTACACTACCTGACAAATCTCGTAAATGGTTTAAATCTGTTTAAGACGCCAAGCAGTTTCTTTTGAACTAGCTTTTAATTTTAAAAGCTAAGAAATGCAGAAGAGGTGTTTTTCCTTTGATTTACTACTTACTCACTTTATTATCTAATTAATTTTTAGATCTAAACCTCTCTTTCTTCTTTTAATATTTTTAATGTTTTGTTTTTATTATAATTAAGAATTTAACCAAATGACTGATCATTTGCTTTCTTTCTGAAATAATTAATAAACTGTATTCTTTAAATGTTGACTATTAATGCCCTTTGGCTCTGTTTTAATGACATAACTTTGTTGTTATTTTGATATCTCTGTTTGGGTTATCTTTTTCATTCTTAGTCTCAACATGAATGGTTTATATATTTGTTAATTTGGACTACCGCCACCAATAGAATTGGGGTTAATTCAATTAGAGGAAAGCTTTCTGGCTGTCTATTGGCCAGTTTTCGGGCTGTTGGGGGAGGGGGGTGGGGCTGTTTCTAGGTTTTTTTCCTTCTGGGCTAAACTACAAATTTTCCTAAAATGTCGTCATATCCGTTTCCTCTTTGAACTTTTTTTACTACTTCTTGTTGGTAAGTTCCATATATACCAAGATTAACCCTTTACATACCATATGTTTTTTAATCTGTTAAAATGGATAAGACTATTAATTTTATTTCATGGAATGTTAACGGCTTAAACAATTTGCTTAAGCGCGAGAAGATCTTTAAAGTTTTTCATAGATTAAATGCTCAGATCATTTTTGTTCAGGAGACTCACACCAGGAAGAAAGATAACCAACGTTTTTTTAGATTGTGGAGGGGTCAACAGTTCCATTCAAATTCACAAGCAAAGGTGAAAGGAGTTTCTATTTTTATAGACTCCTCAATTTTGTTTGTTCATCATGAGACAATATCAGACCCAAATGGTAGATTTTTATTAATTACTGGTCTACTTCATAATAAAAAAAGTTGTTATGGTTAATGTTTATGCACCCATGTAGATAACCCTGAATTTTTTAAACATTTGTTTGCATTATTTCCTAATTTAAATGAATACACTGTGATTATGGGTGGAGATTTTAACTGCTGTCTAAACCCTTCGATGGATAGATCTGTGTCAAATCCTACACTTCCAAACAAATCCGCTGTCTTTATTAACTCCTTTTTAGTTGAATCCGGAATCTTAGATGTTTGGAGATTTGTACACCCATTTGATAAAGAATTTTCATTCTTTTTTCATGTCTACCATAATTACTCGAGGATTGATTTTTTTTATTGATGTTAGATTAGCTCCACTTACTACGGACTGCAAATACGATGCAATTGCCATTTCTGATAATGCACCATTGAGGTTATCAATTAAATTACCAGATGCATCCTTTGATGCCAGACAATGGCGATTTAACCCTTCGCTATTACAAGACTTAGATTTTGTCCAATTTATTAAAGAACAGATTTCATTTTTCTTTTTAACTAATTTTACTGAAAAAATTTCCAGTGGGATAATATGGGATACGTTTAAAGCATACATCTGTGGTCAAATTATTTCATATTCTGCTGGATTGAAAAAGTGAACTAATAATGAAATACATACATTAGCTGACAAGATTAAAGAAATTGATAAAATATATTCTGTTACTCCTAATCTGGAGCTTTTTAAAAAGAGAAGAGAACTCCAACTACAACATAGTTTATTATTAACATCTTCAATTGAAAATCTACTACTTAAAAACAAAAGTCACTTTTATATACATGGTGACAAATCAGGTAAATTATTGGCCAACCAATTGAAAGCTACTATATCTAAACATCAGATTAATAAAATTTGTAAACCAGATGGTACCTACACGATAGATCAAGTTCAAATTAACAAATCCTTTCAAGAATTTTATTCTTCTTTATACCAATCAGAATCCCCTGAGGATCCTACTTTAATACATGAACTTTTAAGAGATTTGAAGATTCTCCAGTCATCTTTAAATGAATGCTCTATATTAGATGCTTCCATTTTGGAGGAAGAAATAAAGAAAGTAATATGTTCAATGAATTCGGGTAAAGCACCCGGCCCTGACGGATACACAGCTGAATTTTTTAAATCCTTTTCTGATATTCTTGTTCCCTGGTTAGCCAAAATTTTTAAAGATGCCCTATCAGTGGGTAAACTACCACAATCTTTCTATTGAAGCAACTATTTCTTTAATTCTTAAAAAGGGTAAAGATCCCACTGATTGTGCATCTTATAGACCTATTTCTTTATTAAATGTAGATTCCAAAATATTGGCCTTTAGACTGGAAAAGGTTCTCCCACAAATTATCTCTGAAGACCAGACAGGATTTATTCAGAATCGTTATCTACATTTTAACATTAGGGGATTAATGAATATTATATATACCCCTTCATCCCAGATTCCAGAATGTGTTGTTTCACTAGATGCTGAAAAGGTGTTTGACAGAGTCGAATGGGAATATCTATTCAGTACACTTCAAAAATTCAATTTTAGTCCTAAATTTATATCTGTGATTAAAATAATATGCACCTATGGCTTCAATACTTACTAATAATCAAAGATCTCCTTTGTTTAGGCTTTTTCGAGGTACTAGACAAGGCTGCCAGTTAAGCCCTTTATTATTTGATATTGCTTTAGAACCTTTGGCTATTGCACTTCGGGATTCTTCAAATATATGTGGTATTACTCATGGACAGAAGATTCATAAGATATCTCTTTACCCAGATGACCTGTTACTTTATATTTCTAATCTGGAGGAATCTATCTCTGCAGTACTATCACTATTAGATCAGTTTAGTGTTTTTTCTGGCTATAGATTAAATTTTAATAAGAGTGAACTTTTTCCATTAAATATGCAAATCCAATTTATAGCCAATTACCTTTTAGATTGGTAACTGACTATTTTATGTATTTAGGTGTTAAAATTACTAAGAGACATAAGGACTTATTTAAAGCTAATCTACTGTCTTTAATTGACCATGTTAAACAATTATTTACTAAATGGTCCCCACTGTCTCTATCATTGGTAGGCCGAATTAATGCGGTTAAAATGAATATTTTACCAAAATTTTTATATTTATTTCAAGCGATTCCAACTTTTGTTCTGAAATCTTTGTTTGATACTATTGATTCTAAAATTCTTTCAAATATTTGGCAGAATAAAAACCCAAGGCTAAATAAGAAATATTTACAAAAACTAAAAAAGATGGTGGTATGGCCTTGCCTAACTTTATATTATTGGGCAATCAATATTAGGTATTTAATTTTTTGGATACAAGATTCAGATGTAATTCAACGCCCCAAATGGGTACACCTTGAGTCCCAATCAGTACTTGAATTTTCATTAGTTTCTATTTTAGGAGCTCCACTCCCTTTTGCACTTACCAAATTAAGTAAACATATGATTAACCCAATTGTTAAACATACAATACGAATATGGTTTCAATTTCGTAAATTTTTTTGGATTGAATAAATTTAATCTATCAAGTCCCATTCAACCTAATTTATTCTTTCATCCATCCAGAGTTGACTGAGTTTTTTCCATATGGAAAAGGACGGGAATAGTATGTTTTCGTGATTTATTTATTGATAACTGTTTTTCATCTTTTGAACAATTGTCTAACAAATACAGTTTGCCTAGATCACACTTTTTTCGATATTTGCAAATTAGAAATTTTTTTAAAAGGTACTATACCCTCTTTTCCCACACCTTACAAAACTGAAATTATGGAAAACATTTTTGGTTTTAATCCTTGTCAGAAGGGCTTGATAGCAATAATTTATGAGTTAATTATGAAAATTCGTTCAGAACCACTGGACAAAATTAAGAATGAATGGGAAAGTGAACTCCAGACATCTATACCTACAGAGACTTGGAAGAAAATTCTTCATTTAGTTAATACATCTTCAATGTGTGCCAGACACTCGTTGACACAGTTTAAGGTAGTTCACAGGACCCATATGTCAAAAGATAAGCTAGCTCGTTTTTATCAACATATAAATCCTATATGCGACAGATGTAAATCGAATGTGGCTTCTTTGACACATGTTTTGGTCCTTTCCTCTTTTGGAAAAATATTGGAAAGATGTTTTTAACATTATTTCAAATGTATTGAAGATTGATTTACAACCTCATCCTATCACTGCAATTTTTGGTTTACCAAGGATAGAATCTGGCCATCTATCTGCCTCCGCTAACCGTATGATTGCCTTTGTTACATTAATGGCCAAACGATCCATTTTGCTTAAGTGGAAGGATCCAATACCCCCTACTACTTTTCAATGGTTCTCTCAAACTATATCATGTTTAAACTTGGAAAAAATTAGGAGTGGTACTGTTGATCCTTGGCTTAAATTTGAGGAAGTTTGGAGTCCATTTATTCAATATTTTCACATGATATAGATCCCCTTATAATGACCTTTCAATTTCGAGGAACGGGGTTGATGACATAATGTTGCTCTGTTTCTATTGAGAAATTTTACTCCAGTTTTTTTTCTGTTTTTTTCATTTTTTTTCTTTAGCTTAGTTTGGTTTGATATATTGTTTATAATTTTTCTTATTGTTTTGGGTTTTTTCTTTTTTTATATTTTATAATAAATCTTTTTCTTTTATATTATATTCATTCACTAACAGATCATTGGATCTACAGATTTTTTTATACTCTGTTGTTCTTTATGATTATCCATGTCATGATTGTTCTCTTGATCTCTTTGTATTACATGTATAAACATTGATATATTAATCTGTATTAATTTGAAAACTAATAAAAAGATTGAAAAAAATAATAGACTTGCAGCTTTCCTACAAGTACCTTTGTTGTTATAGAATGGTTTCAGTTGAAGTATTAGTTGAAATGGGTTCTCTACTGCTACTTCGTGTTTTTTTTTATTTCGAGGCCCGCTTAAAACATTTGGATATTCACAAGCAACAGATTACAATGAATAGCCTAGCTTGAGTTATTCCTGTTGAATTTTTTTTTAAAAAATGAAAAATCCGTTAATGATGATTTACAGTAAAACTTTCTTGTTCTTTTTTTTTAGAAAGATGTGTTTCAGCTTAAAGATTTGGAGAAGATTGCCCCAAAGGAGAAAGGAATCAGTAGGTATCATGGTTACTACTTCCTGCTTGACCCATGAGATTACAGATTTTGGTTACTGTTTATGTCTCATTTCATATCTGCACAATCAGAAAACACAGATTACATAATTTTGGTGCATACAGTTGCCACCCTTAAGTGGAAGTTATGGCATATTTTACTGCACAGCTTTTTTTTTAGAAAAGTGAAACTAGTGTGTACCACTGGAAAATGCATGGTTTGGATGTTACCATTTCATCTCTAGTCACATCTATTATTGGTTGATTAATGTTTCCATGCTAATGTAGCAGCTGCTACTGTGATGCGAGAATAAAGACACGAGTCTGCAAGCTGTGGAACAAGATTGATTTATTTACCCGTCTTGCGCGGGCCTTTTAAGCCGCGCAGTTCCCGCCTTCTGAAAACAGAAATGACGTACGTGCTACGTCATTGAAATCTTTTTGCGCGTGTGGGTTCTCCCCCGTCGCTCGGGGAAGACGAAGGCCCAGTGCCATCTTGGGCCCCGCCACTCTGACGACGCGCACCCTGACTACCGAGCTGGTTCGCCTGTGCGGACGATGAGTTCCCCCCCCGGAACCAGCGATATGGTCCCCAAAGTTCGTGGGCTGTGCTAGCTGTTGCTTAGGTGGTCGGCCTCTGCGTCATGATGTTGGGACCTCGACCGATTGTTGGAGGTCTAAATGGGCTGGTTTGAGGCAGTCCGTCGTGAAGACTTCTTCCTTGCCCCCAATGCCCAAAATAAAGGTGAACCCATTATTTCTGACGTCCCAGAATGGCCCCTCATATGGTCGTTGCAATGGTGCCCGGGGCATGCCCCGCGAATGAAAGCGAACTTAGTCTCGTAGTTCCCTGGGCTCACAGGATGGGGAGTGACCATGTCGCGAAGTGGGAATTGGTGCCAAGCTGCCGAGCCTCTCACGCAGTCTTTCCAGGACTGCCGTGGGTTGTTCCTCTTGCCCCCTAAAGGTGGGTATGAGCTCTCCTGGGACAACCAGGGGCGCACCGTACACAAGTTCAGCTGACGAAGTGTGGAGATCCTCCTTGGAGGCAGTGCGTATGCCGAGCAGGACCCAAGGAAGTTCTTCGACCCAGTTAGGACCTTTCAGGCGGGCCATCAGGGCTGATTTCAGATGGTGGTGGAAACGTTCTACCAACCCGTTTGACTGAGGGTGGTAGGCTGTGGTGGTGTGCAGCTGTGTTCCTAGCATGTTCGCTAATGCAGACCATAGGCTGGAGGTAAACTAGGCGCCTCTGTCTGAAGTGATGTGGGCCAGAACACCAAAGTGCGAGACCCAAGTTGTGAGCAGTGCCCGAGCGCAGGAATCGGTCATGATGTCTGAGAGAGGGGTTGCCTCTGGCCACCTTGTGAACCGGTCCACGATGGTAAGGAGGTACCGTGCTCCTCTTGAAACTGGCAGGGGACCAACGAGGTCGACGTGAATGTTGACGAACCTTCTACGGGTAGGCTCGAACTGCTGTGGCGGGACCTTGGTGTGTCGTTGGATTTTTGATGTCTGGCAGTGCGGACAAGTCTTGGCCCACTCACTGACCTGTTTGCGCAGGCCGTGCCAGTCGAACTTTCTGGCGACTAGTTGGACAGTTGATCTGGTGGACGGGTGAGCCAACCCGTGTACCAAGTCGAAAATGCGTTTCCACCAGGCTGCAGGAACTATAGAGCAGGGCTGACCGGTTGCGATGTCGCACAGGAGGGTCCGCTGACCTGGGCCAACTATGAAATCTTGGAGCTGCAGGCCTGAGACTGCGGTTCTGTAGCTGGGCAGCTCGTCGTCGGCTTGCTGTGCGTCAGCCAGGGCCGTGTAGTCTACACCCAGGGACAGGCTGTGGATGGTCGGTCTGGAGAGCGCGTCAGCAACGACATTGTCCTTTCCAGAGACATGTTGGATATCCATTGTGAACTCGGAAATGTAGGACAAATGTCGCTGCTGGCGGGCTGACCAGGGATCAGAGATCTTAGAGAAGGCAAAAGACAATGGCTTGTGGTCAGTGAACACGGTGAAAGGCCTGCCTTCTAAAAGTACTGGAAATGCTGATTGCCAGGTACAACGCCAGTAGTTCTCGATCAAAAGCGCTGTATTTGAGTTCGGGTGGCCTAAGGTGCCTGCTGAAAAACGCCAAGGGTTGCCAACGGCCTTCGATTAGTTGTTCCAGTACCCCACCGATTGCAGTATTGAATGCGTCCACCGTGAGGGCGGTTGGGACGTCTGTCCTGGGGTGTACCAGCATCGCGGCGTCTGCTAGGGCTTCTTTGGCCTTAACGAAGGCAGCCGTGGCCTTGTCATCCCAGGTGATGTCCTTGCCCTTGCCAGACATCAGCGAGAACAAAGGGTGCATGATACTGGCTGCTGCAGCGATGAACCGATGGTAAAAGTTGACCATCCCAACAAACTCCTGCAGGCCTTTGACTGTGTTGGGGTGGGCAAAATGGCGGATAGCGGGTAGGGGTGTTGCTCCCTCGCTGGTGATTCTGTGGCCGAGGAATTCGATAGAGTCGAGTCCGAATTGGCACTTGGCCGGGTTGATAGTGAGGCCGAAATCACTGAGGCAGGAGTACAGTCGGCGGAGGTGGGAAAGGTGTTCTTGGTGGTTACAGCTGGCGATTAGGATGTCATCTAAATAAATGAACACGAAGTCCAGGTTGCGGCCTACCGCGTCCATCAGCAGCTGGAAGGTCTGTGCGGCGTTCTTAAGGCCAAACAGCATTCGAAGGAATTCAAAGAGGCCGAATGGAGTGATGTGCAGTTTTGGGGACGTCATCAAGGTGGACCAGGATTTGGTGGTATCCCTGGATGAGGTCCACCTTGGAGAAGATGTGAGCCCCGTGTAGGTTTGCCGCGGTCCTGGATATGAGGGACGGGGTAGCGGTCTGGGGTGGTGGCGTCATTCAGCCTGCGGTAGTCACCGCAGGGCCTCCACCCACCGGTGGCTTTGGGAACCAAGTGCAGGGGGGAGGCCCAGGGGCTGTCTGACCTGCAAACGATCCCCAGCTGCTCCATGTGGCGGAACTCCTCCTTCGCCAGGCTGAGCTTGTCTGGAGGTAGTCGTGCTCGAGCGTGAAGGGGTGGCCCTGTGGTAATGATGTGGTGCCGCACCCTGTGGTTGGGCATCGAATTCGTGAACTGAGGTGCCAGAACCAATGGGAACTCAGCTAGGAGCTTGGTGAACTCGTTGCCAGACAGGGAAACGGAGTCCAGGCGCGGGGCTGGTAGGCTGGCTTCTCCCAGAGAATAAGTCTGGAAGGTTCTGGAGCGCACTAGCCGTTTCCCTCGCAGGTCGACTAACAGGCTGTGGGCCCGGAGGAAGTCAGCTCCCAGGAGTGGCTGGGCGACGGCGGCAAGGGTAAAGTTCCAGATAAAACGGCTGTCGTTGAATTGTAATTGGACTGTACAGGTACCGAAAGTCCGTATCGTTGTGCAGTTTGCGGCTTTGAGGGTGGGGGTAAAACACTGACCTCTGCTCCAGTATCGACAAGGAAACGACACCCGGACTGCTCCTCCCAAACGAATAGGAGGCTGTGTTAGTGGCCAGCCACCGTAGCCATCAGTGGTGGCTGGCCCTGGCATTTCCCTGAAACTTGCAGGGTGGGCAACATCGGGCCACTGCGCCCCACCTCTGATGGTAGAAACACAGCTGGTCATCATTGTTGTCATCTGTGTTTCTGGGGTGTGGTCGCTCGGCTGCTGGGACTGGTTTAGGTAGGCGCTGGGCACGCGGTCTGGCGATTTGGCCGACGGACGAACTGCTCTCACGTTTGGCCTTCCACAGGACGTCTGCCTGGGCGGCTACCTCACGTGGGTTGCTGAAGTCGGCGTCGGCCAACAGCAGGTGAACGTCGTTGGGCAGCTGTTCGAGGAAGGCCTGCTTGAACATCAGGCAGGGCTTGTGTCCCTCAGCCAAGGCCAGCATCTCGTTCTTCAGGGCGGATGGAAATCTGTCCCCCAGGCCGTTGAGATGAAGCAGGCGGGCGGCGCACTCACAACAGGAGAGGCCGAAGGTCCGATTGAGAAGGGCCTTGAAAGCCGGGTACTTGCCTTCCTGTGGAGGAGACTGGATGAAGTCTCTGACCTGAGCGGCTGTCTCCTGGTCCAAGGAGCTGACCATGTGGTAGTACCGTGTGGAGTCGGAGGTGATCTGTCGAAGTTAGAACTGGGCTTTGGCCTGGTCGAACCACATGCGGGGCCGAAGCATCCAAAAGCTGGGCAGCTTGAGTGCCACTGCGTTGGCTGCTGCATTGTCGTTCATTGTGTGGGTCCAAAATCCGTTTGGACCGTCGGGGTCACCAATGTAGCGGCTGCTACCGCAATGCAAGAATAAAGACACGAGTCTGCAAGCTGTGGAACAAGACTGATTTATTTACCTGCCTTGCACGGGCCTTTTAAGCCGCGCAGTTCCTGCCGTCCGAAAACGGAAATGACGTACGTGCTACGTCATCGAAATCTTTTCACGCGCGTGTGTTCTCCCCTGTCACTCGGGGAAGACTAAGGCCCAGCGCCATCTTGGGCCCTGCCGCTCTGACGTGTGCCCCGACCACCAAGCCGGTTCGCCTACGCGGACGATGAGTCGTCACACTAACACAAAATTATATTAAGTTTGGTACAATTAACCATCAGAATGGGTTATCAATTTTGGTGGTGCAGAACTTTCTTGCAGATGGACCAGATGGATCATTCTGATATGAGCAATTAGTTTGCTTCAGCGCAGAATATGCTGATGTAAACCACTTGCTTTTATCGGAATGTTCCGAACTTCCCAAGTGGTTCTTGCTGCTGTAATTCTGACCTTGCTCTGAGTCCGATTAAGAACCATGTTTCTGAAGTTTTGAGATAGTCTGGGTACTTAATTGGTGTTGCTGCTTTTCCTTAGGCAGTTCCTCAGGATCAAGGAAGATTTGCTTCCACTCTGGTCTTTTGGGTTTTGAGGTGGCAAATGGGGGGATCATGGACTCTTCCACAAATGGGGCAGGGGGTTTCTGATGGGCAAGTGAGTAATTCATGAAGTGTTCTGCTCTGCACACCACCTATGCAGAGGTTCTGTTTGCTCACAATGCATGTGTTCTCAAATGTTCCTTCTTGGCTTGTGGTGCAGCTAATAGAGTCATTGCCTCTCAGCACCACAGATCCAGGTTCAATCCTGACCTCCGGTGCTCTCTGTGTGGAGTTTATACATTCTCCCTGTGACCCCAAAGATGTACTGGTTGGTAGGTTGATTGGCCACTATAAATTGCCCTTAGTGTGTAGGTAAGTGATTAAAATCTAGCGGGAGCTGAAGTAAATATGGGGAGAATAAGTGGGATTAATGTAGGATTTGTGTAAAAATGGGTGGTTGATGGTCAGTGTAGATTCAATGAGCCAAAGGGCTTGTTTCTGTGCTGAATTCCACATTCCATGACGTTCTGAGGCAGAGGTTTCCGGAGTTATTGGGGATATTTCACTTCAAGGAAGCTATGAGTACATCATTTCATCTTTTTCTCTATCCATGTGGAGCTCAGAGTGGAGTAACTCTTTCAGGAGTTTAGTGTGGTCTGACCAACTTAGCTGACAGAGAGTAACCAGGGCTTTGGTGATGGAGATATTTGGAAGATTTCATGGAGGCAACATTATTTATCTGTGCCTTGCTGTTTGCTTCAGATAATCTAGGTCTCAGAAGCATGTAGGGGAGTAGGGATCACAGTAGGTAGACAATGAACATATAGCCATTTGATCTCTTTAAATACTCATTTCCTCAATTGACCAAAGGCTGTGCTGGCTCATTGAAGGCAGTAGTGAATTTCATCATCACTGATGCCTTCACCAACTGGTGCTTCCATTCATATGCAAAGTAGTCTGCATTTACCAGGGTCTTGCGTGAGCCTTGATTGTGGGGGTGAGTTGGTGGAAAACCTTGGTCTTACGGTTGTTGAGTGTCTGGCCCGTGCTCTCGTATGCTTCTCTGAATGAGTTGGTGATGTCTTGAAGCATCCAAATATTCCATTCATAGCAGCAGAGAGGAATATTTATAGGGGAGTTTAAAAAAAAGCAAAGTAACTGAAACTCACCTCCATTAAGTACATTTGTTTGATACCTTGACTGTTTTTGATTATTTTAGTTGCATTTAAATTGATTCATTTTCATTGTCATCGAGTAATACAGCATGGAAAGAGGTCCTTCTGCCCAAATCATCCATGCTGACCAAGATGCTCATCTAAGCTAGTCCCATTTGCGTGCATTTGGCCCATATCCCTCTAAACCTTTCCTATCTTTGTACCTTCCAAATGTTCCATGAACATTGTTGTTGTACTTGCCTCAACTACTTCCTCTAGTAGTTTGTTCAATATAGGACCACCATCTGGGTGGAAAAAGTTGCCCCTCAGGTCCCTTTTAAATCTTTCCCCTGTCACCTTAAACTTATGCCCTCTAGTTTTTGATTCCCTTTCCCTGGGAAAAAGACTGTGCACATTCACCCTCTATGCCTGTCATGATTTTATACATCTCTATAAGGTCATCCCTCAATCTCACATATTCCAAAGAATAAGGTCTAGCCTGGCCAACCTCTTCGTATAACTCAGGCCCTTGAGTCCTAACAACATTCTTGTAAATTTTCTTTGGACTCTTTCCAGCTTAATGATATCTTTTACAGGGTGACCAAAACTGTACACGATACTCCAGGTATAGCTTCACCAACATCTTGCACAACTGCAACATAACAACCCAACTCCAACATAACAACCCAACTCCAATACTCAGTGCCATAACTGATGAAGGCCAGTGTGACAAAAGCCTTTTTCACCACCCTGTCTACCTATGACGCCACTTTCAGGGAACCATGTACTCGTACTCCTAGGTCCATCTATTCTACAGCACTCCCAAGGGCCCTACCATTCACTGTGAAAGTCCTATTCTAGTGTGATTTTCCCAAAATGCAACACATCACACATTAGAAATGAATGCCATTTGCCATTCCTCCACCCACTTACCTAGCTGATCAAGATTTCCCTGTAACTTTTGATAACCTTCACTGTCTATGGTACCACCTATTTTAATGTCATCAGCAAAATTACTAACCATACCTTTTCCATTCTCATCCAAATTGAATATCATTGGGTCCAGGAATGATCCCTTTGGCACATCATTAATAACAGAAGAAACAACCTTCCACTATCATCCTCCGCTTCCTCCCATCGAGCCAATGATGAATCCAGTAGCTCTTCCCTGGATCCTATGCGATTTAACCTTTCAGACTAGCCTTCCATACAGGGCCTTGTCAAAGGCTTTGCTAGCCCATACAGACAATGTTCATTGCCCTGCCCTCATCAATCCTCTAGAAAAACTGTAATAGATTCGTCAGGCATGACTTCTCACAGATGACTATCTTTAATCAGTTGTTGTCTATCCAAATCTGGTCGACCCTGTCCCTCAGAACCTCCTCCAGTAACTTACTTGCCAGTAACTTATCAGACTCACCGGCCTGTAGTTCCCTGGCTTGTCTTTGCTGTCCTTTTTAAATAATAGTATATCATTAGCTTCCCTTCAGTTCTTGGGAATTTCACCTGTGGCTAAAGATGATGCAAATATCCCTGCAACAGCCTCTGCAATTTCTTCCCTAGCTTCCCACAGGGTCTGAGAATGCACTTAGTCTGGCCCTGGGGATTTTTCCACGTTAATGTGCTTTAAGGTCACCAATTTCTTTTTGTAATTCTTTGTAATTATTGTTTATAATTATAATTATATTTTTAATATACAATAAAATGTTAATATTAAATATAATATATTCATATATATAATGAATTAATATATTAAAATAAATAAAATATATGCATATACATATGTGTGTATGTGTTTGTGTATATATATATTTTTTCATTCACCATAGTAAAAACTAATGAGAAATAATCATTTCTCACTCATCTCCTGTGGCTGCACACATGCTAATCTTTAAGGGGAACTATTCTCTCCCTAGCCACCCTTTTACTCTTAACGGTGCAGATCTCTTGAATTTTTCTAAACCTTGCCTGCCAGATACATCTCATGCCCTCTTTTTGCCCTTCTGATTTTCCTTTTCAGTGTACTTTGACACTTCTGATACTTGCTAAGGGATTTGCTTGATCCTGACTGCTCAGAAGATGATGTATCCCTCCTTTATCATGACCAGAGCCTCAAAATCTCTTGTCAATCAATATTTCCTAAACTTACCAGCCTTGCTCTTCACTCCTAACAGGAACATGCTGTCCCTACACTTTTGATATCATAATTTAAGACCGTAACTTGTGGACCAGTCCAATCTTTGTCCATAACTATTTTAAAGCTAATAGAATTATGGTCACTGGTCACAAAGTGTTTCCCTACCTCAATCCCTAAAAACAAGGGAATAACTAGGGACAAGGTAGGACTACTCAGAGATAAAGGAGGGACTCTATGCTCGGAGTCAGAGGGGTCTTGGGGACAAAGTCCATAGTTCCTTGAAAGTGGCCATGCAAGTAGATAGGGTGTTAAAGAAGGCGTATGGCATGCTTGCCTTCATTGGTCAGGGCCTTGAGTATACGAGTCAGGAAGTCATGGTGCAGCAGTATAAAACTTTAGAAGGATGTGGAGGCTTTGGAAAGGGTGCAGAAGAGGTTTACCAGGATGCTGCCTGGATTAAAGGGTATGAGCTATAAGGACAGGTTGGACAAACTTGGGTTTTCTTCTCTGGAACATTGGAGACTGAAGAGAGACCTGATGAAAGTTCATAAAATTATGAGAGGCATAGATAGGGTAGACAGTCAGAATCTTTTTCCCAGGATCGAAATGTCAAATACTAGAGGACATGCATTTAAGGTGAGGGGGAAAGTTTAATGGAGAGGAGCAGGAGAAGTTTTTTTCACACAGAGAGTAGTAGGTACCTGAGTTGTGGTGGAAGCAGATATGATGGGGGTGTTTAAGAGGCTTTTAGGTAGGCACATGAATATGCTGGGAATGGATGGATATTGATCATGTGCAGGCAGAAGGGATTTAGTTAATTTGGCAACATGTTGGCACAGATATGTGGGGTAAGGGCTGTACTATGTTCTTTGTCCTGTGTTGGCAACTACACTAAGTTCCTTGATGACTATAAAAACATTTAGAATACTCTTAAGAAGGAAATCGGGAGGGTAAAGAGAGGGTATGAGATGAATCTGGCAGATAAGGAAAATCCCGAAAAGTTATATAGATATATTAAAAGGGTGGCTAGGGAGAGAGAGTAGCTCCCCTTAGAGATCAGCAGGGCTGCCTATGTCTCAAGCTGCAGGAGATGGGTGGGATTTTTTAACAAACGTTTCTCCTTGGTGTTTACCGAGCAGAAAATCATGGTTGCTCAAGAGATAAGGGAAACATTCATATTACCAGGAGGAGGTATTTGCAGCCTTACGGCACATTCAGGTGGATAAATCCCAAGGGCCTAACCAAGTGCATCCTTGAACTTTGTGGGAGGCTAGAGAAGAAATTGCAGAGGCCCTTGTGGAGATATTTGCTTCATCATTAGCCAATGGTGAAGTTCCCAAAGACTGGAAGGTAGCTAATGTTGTTCGCTTGTTTAAGAAAGGTAGCAAGGACAAGCCAGGGATCTACAGGCCAGTCAGCCTGACATCAGTGGTAGGGAAGTGACTGGAGGGACAGGATCTACCAGCATTTGAACAGACAGAGTCTTATGAGGAGGGGTCAGTATGGTTTTGTGCGTGGAAAGTCATGCTTCATGAATCTTTTCGAGTTTTTTGAAGAGGTAACCAAAAAGGTAGATGAGGGTAGGGCAGTGGATGTTGTCTATTTGGACTTTAGCAAAGCCTTTGATGGGGCTCATGTGGTAGGCTGGATTGGAAGGTTAGGTCCCATGGAATCCAGGGAGAGCTGGTCAGGTGGATTCAAAATTGGCTCAGAGGTAGGAAGTAGCTCTGGGTACAGATAGATCAGGATGGTGGTTGAAGTTTGTTTCTCAGAATGGAGGCCAGTAACTAGTGGTGTGCCGCCGTGATCAGTGTTGGGACCCTTGTTATTCGTTATTTATATAAATGATTTGGATACGAATGTACAAGGCTTGATCAGTAAGTTTGCAGATGACACAAAATTAGTAGCTGTTGTTGATAGTGAAGAAGGTTATCGTAGATTACAGGGGGATCTTGATCAATTAGGAAAGTGGGCTGAAGCTTGATAAATGGATTTCAATACAGAAAAGTGTGAGGTTATACATTTAGGAAAATTAAACCAGCATAGGGATGTAATGGAACAGAGGGACCTGGGAGTACAGGTGCATCATTCGTTGAAAGCAGGGTCACAGCTACCTGTGTAGTGAAAAAGGCATTTAGCATGCTGGCCTTCATCAGTCAGTGCATTCAGTATCAGAGCTGGGACGTTACGTTGCAGTTGTATAAGTCTTTGGTGTAGCTGCATTTGGAGTTCTGTGTACAGTTTTGGTCACCCTGGTATAGGAAAGACATGATTAAACTGGAAAGAGTGCAGAAAAGATTTACGAGGATGTTGCCAGGACTAGAAAGCATGAGTTATAAGGAGAGGTTGGCCAGGCTAGGTCTTTAATCCTTGGAACGTTGGAGAATGAAGGGTGATCTTATAGAGGTTTATAAAATTATGAGAGACATAAATAAGGTGGATGGTAACAGTCTTTTCCCCAAGGTAGGGGAGTCCAAAACTAGGGAGTCATACATTTCGGGTGTGAAGGGAAATACTTAAAAGGGACCGGAGGGGCTTTTCCACGCAGAGGGTGGTGAGTATCTGGAACAAGCTGCCAGAGGAAGTGGGCGAGGCAGGTACAATAGTATCATTTAAGAAGCATTTGGATAGGTACATGGAGGGGCAGGGCTTAGAGGGATATGGGAAGAACACAGGAAACTGGGACTAGCTGGGTGGGCACTGCAGTTGGCATGAACTCCTTGGGCCAAAGGGCCTGTATCCATACTGTATTGCTCTGTGACTCTTAAGTCGTCCTTATTCACGAGTGTGAGAGGCACAGACTTCTTGCAGGTAACCAAAAAATGTAATACCTCAAAAGCTGAAAAGTATTGATGCTTTAGACCCCAGCTTCGATTTCAAACCAGGATCATGCTCTGGATCCCAACTCTGGCCACAACTCCACCCTGATGATCCTTGACTTTGACCTCAGCAATGGCGACATTCCCACTGTTGACTCCTTGCCAGTACAGGACATAAAATGCTGTCCATTTCATGCAAACAAGATTCATCAGATGCCACAGTGGAGGGCTCTGGAAGAAGGCATTATATTTATCAACATTCCCAATAATACACAGCCAATTTTGCCTAGATGTGGATCTACAGATAGTAAGAAAGCAGAAAATGAAGATATATTGTACTTTCTCTTTTGCCGTTCTAGAACTTTTTAGCCTGGCCAAATGGGTTTCTTTGCTTGGGATAAGAAGGGAGGAAACTGGCCTAGGCTGTTTGCACGTGACCATGCCTTTGTAGAGTTTGCTTTTCAAAGAAGGTTGGAAAGAATTCTGATAAGGTTGGAGGTGTTGTGGATAGTGTGGAGGGCTGTCAGAGGTTACAGCGGTTCATAGATATGATGCAAAACTGGGCTGAGAAGTGGCAGATGGAGTTCAACCCAGATAAGTGTGAAGTGGTTCATTTTGGTAGGTCAAATATGATGGCAGAATATAGTATGTATAATAGAATACAGTATAATGGTAAGACTCTTGGCAGTGTGGAGGATCAGAGGGATCTTGGGGCCCGAGTTCATAGGACGCTCAAGGCAGCTGCACAGGTTGACTCTGTGGTTAAGAAGGCATATGGTGTATTGTCCTTCATCAATCATGGAATTGAATTTAGGAGCCGAGAGGTAATGTTGCAGCTATGTAGGACACTGGTCAGACCCCACTTGGAGTACTGTGCTCAGTTCTGGTCGCCTCACTACAGGAAGGATGTAGAAGCCATAGAAAGGGTGTAGAGGAGATTTACAAGGATGTTTCCTGGATTGGGGAGCATGCCTTATAAAAACAGGTTGAGGGAACTCTGCCTTTCCTCCTTTGGAGTAACGGAGGATGAGGGGGGAATCTGATAGAGGTGTATAAGATGATGAGAGGCATTGATCATGTGGATAGTCAGAGGCTTTTTCCCAGGGCTGAAATGGTTGCCACAAGATGACATAGGTTTAAGGTGCTGGGGAGTAGGTATAGAGGAAATGTCAGAGGTAAGTTCTTTTACTCCGAGAGTGGTGAGTGCGTGGAATGGGCTGCCGGCAACGATGGTGGAGGGGGATTCGATAGGGTCTTTTAAGAGATTTTTGGATAGGTGCATGGAGCTTAGAAAAATAGAGGGCTATGGGTAAGCCTAGTAATTTCTAAGGTAGGGACATGTTCGGCACAGCTTTGTGGGCCAAAGGGCCTGAATTGCGCTGTAGATTTTCTGTTTCTATGTTTCTAATCCAGCACATTTGGGACTTTGCTGGTTCTACATTAGCAGATTTTCCAGACCACTGCATGTTATTCCTATTAATACTTCAAAACATTTTAAATAACTTTTATTATTAGATCATGTGAAGTATTTTAATAAATTTCTTCCCAGTGAACCCAATAAGATTAAAACAGGACTGTGGTAAATTTAAAAGGTAGCACAGGAACTGGGGCCCTGGTGGGTGAAAAGAGAGCACAAGAATTGGGGACCCGGCAAGTGGAAAGGGAGTGTGGAAACTGTTGCCTTGGTCAGTTGGAAGGAAGCGCAGGAACCGGGGCTCTGGCTAGCAGGAAGGGGATGCAGCAAGCACAAAATGGTGCTGAAACACAAGGATTCCCAGATGGTTGTATAGTAGTTGATTGGATTTTTACTGTATGCTGTTTGCTGTGTGGATCATATGTACAGAGCTTCCACAGTCCCCAGTGTCAGGCAATATAAACTAGAAAACATAGTTGAAAAGGGTTACAGGAGCAGAGAAATCTGGGAATCATTGAAGATGGTTGAGAAAGCTATTTGGGAAAACATAGGATCAAGAACTTATTAATAGTTACATAGAGTCCAACAGCAAGGATGTCAACATGCTTTAGAGTGTGTGCAGAAGAGACTTAATGGAATGTTTCCAGTGTTAGAAGATTTTAGTTATGTGGATAGACGAGAGAAACTGGGTTTACCTTTGGAATAGAGGAGGTTGAGGGGGAATCTGATAGAGGTTTTTAAAATCATGGAGGGTCTAGATGCAGAGAGAAACTCTTTGCATCAACAACCAGAGGACATGGAATCAAGAATCAACCAAAAATGATAAGTGGTTAGAATACACTAGCATGTGGAATAGTGGAGGCAAATACAGTTGTTGTGTTCAACAGGGAACCAGTAATCAAAAGGAAAAGATTTGCAGATCCAAGGGGTCACAATGTTCTGTGTTCCTTCACTGCAACATTGTTGATGAACCACCTTCGGTTTTTGTTTCGGATTGGTCAAAATGAGCTCGTGAAATATTTCTGATGAAGGGTCATTGACCTGAAACATTAATCCTGTTTTATTCTCCATGGGTGTTGTTTTCCAGTATTTTCTATGTTTCTTTTTCCAGATTTCCAGCATCTGCAGTTTTTTTTTCCATTGGTACATTGGTGGTGGAAAAACAAAGTTTCACAGCTTTATTTTAAATGTGATTAATATTTAGTTGGCTTTGAGAAGCAAATACAAATCTTTATCATATTTTTGCTTTCATGTTTCATGTGTTTTAACCATTTTAGCTTCGATATCAGTGAAGGAAGTCTTACAGAGTTTGGTGGATGATACTTTGGTGGACACTGATCGAATCGGAACTTCTAATTACTTCTGGGCATTTCCAAGTAAAGCTCTTCACGTTCGGAAACAAAAATTGGAAAAGTTGGAAAGTCAGGTAAATGTAGTGTTGGATATCACCAAAGTACTTGAGTTTAAGAAATTTTTAAATAACTTATCCATTTTTGCTTCTTAAAAAAGTTTACAAATTGCTCAAATGTACAAGTGTTACAAATGCTTCTTGACTAATGAGACATTCACGAAGCTACAAAATTGAGAAAGATGAAGGATCTTTGACCTGAAATGTCAACTTTTTTTTTCAGATTTCAAGCATCTGCAGCAATAAAAGAAAAAAACTGCAGTTGCTGGAGATCTGAAATAAAAATATAAAATGCTTGAAAAACTTGGTACATCAGGCAACATCAATAAATAAAGAAATAGTATTGCTGTTTCAGGTGAGAAGTCCTTATTCAGAACTGAAAGAGTGAAAACAAGTTACTTTTAAACTGCAGAGAGGGTGGGAGAGGCATGGAGAGGATAAAGGGAATATAACTGATTTGGTGAGGTCAGTGTTGCTGTGGTGATAAGGTGCTGATGAAGTCACCTGGTTGATAGTCAAATACGGCAGTTGGGGAGAGAAAACACAAAGAAACATATAAAAACTGTGAAGTACACAGTTGTGGGAAATGTCCAGCAAGTAAAAAGAGTATAAATGGCGACAGAAGAACTGTCAGAATCAAATTTATTATCACTGATTTAAGTGACATGAAATGTGTTGTTTTGCAGCAGCAGTACAGTGCAAAGATTATGTAATACTATGTTTTTATTAGGGATGGATAACCTGTACCAGAACTAATCAGTTCTGATGCAAACAAAGATGTTTGAATTCCTGATTTCTATCTCCTGCATTTGCATGATAAAGCACTGTAAAAAAGGGTGTAACACACACAAAATGTGCTAGAGGAACTCATCAGGTCAGGCAGCATCTATGGAGAGAAATAAACCGTTGATGTTTCAGTCCTTATGAAGGGTCTCAACCTGAAACATTGGCTGTTTTTTTCTCTCCATAGATGCTGCCTGACCTGCTGAACTCCTCCAGCACTTTTTGTGTGTGTTGCTTCAGACTCCAGCATCTGCAGAATCTCCTGTGTCTCCGTAAGAAAGGGTGTGTTTGGTGGAAATGGAGGAGCCAGCCATGGACTTGTCCTTTGGAATGCTGAAGGGGAAGGGGCAGGAAATGTATGCCTGATGGTGGAATCTCATTGAAGGCAATGGGAATTGCAAAGGATGATCAGTTGAATGCGGAAACTGAAGGCATGCAAAGTGGGGTTCTGGGGATCTTTGGATAGGATGTGAGAGCATAGGTGCAGGAAATCGATGAGGTGTGGTCAGTGGCTTTCAGCTATGGTTGAGTAGAAGTCACAGTTCAGGAAGATGGACAGTGTTTCAGAACTCTCAACATCAGAGCAGTTACAACTGAGATGGAGAAATTGAGAAAATGGAATGAGTGTCTGGGTAGAAGAAAATGTAGTTGAGATAGCTATGGGGGTCTGTGGCCTTGAATTGAATATTTGTCACTAATCCTCTAAAATGGAGATCAAAAGATCCAGAACTGGAAGAGAGAAGTTAGAGATTGACGATGTGAAGGTAAGAGCAGGGAAGAAATTGACAACAAAAGTAATAAAATTTTTGAGTGTAGGAATCAGTACCAATACAGTCGATGTACCAAGAAAAGAATTGGACAGAGCCTGAGTGGGTCTGAAATGTTCCACACATCCCACAGGAAGACTAGTTTGGGCCAAAGAGAGTTATCACAGAATGTAGAACAGTACAGCACTGGACAGGCCATTCAACCCACGAAATTCTACTGACCTTGATGCCAATTTATATTATATGTCCTTCTGTGTATCGTCCATATCCCTCCATTCCCTTCATGTACACAGATCTATCTAAAAGCCTCTTAAACTCCACCAAACTGCCTGCTTCTAAACTACACCTAGTAACCCATTCCAGGCTCCTATCACTCTCTGCGTAGGGGAAAAAAAACTTGTCTCTCACGATGCCTTTATACACTCCCCCTCCAACCTTAAAAACATGTCCTCTGGTGTTTGACATTTCTGCCCTAGGGAAAAGATTCTGACTGACTACCCTATCTATATCTGTCATAATTTTAAAAACCTCTATTATGTCTCCCAAGAGCCTGCAAGGCTCCAGGGTGAACAACCCAAGTTTATCCAACCTTTCCTTATAGCTCATACCCTCTAATCCAGGCACCTATTCTTACACCCTTTGCACAGACTCCACATGCTTCCTATAATGGGGTGATCAGAACTGCACAAAACACTCCAAGTGCGATCTGACTAAACTTTTATAGAGCTGCAGCAAGACTTCCTTACTCTTATACTCAGCACCCCTACCAATGAAGGCAAGCATTCAATACACCTTCGTTACCACTTGAGTAGTCACTTTCAGTGAACTATGGACCTCGACCCCAAGATCGCTCTCTACCTCAATGCTATTAAAGGGCCTACCATTAACTGTATACTTTCTCCTTTCAATTGACCTCCCAAAGTGCAACACCTCACACTTGCCTGGATTAAACTCCATCTGCCACTTCTCTGCCCATATCTGTAACTGATCTATATCCAGCTGTATTATTTGAAAATCCTTCACACTGTCCACAACTCCACCAATCCTGGTGTCATACACAAACTTGCTAATCGACCCACTAACATTTTCATCCAAATCATTGATACTGAGGTGCCAGCATCGATCCTTGTGGAACACCACTAGTCACGGACGTGCAACCAGAATAACATCTGTGAGCAAGCCAGTTCCAAATACAAACTTGCAATTCACCCTGGATCCCATGCATCTTTATCTTCTGAATCAACCTACTATGAGGGACCTTATCAAATGCTTTACTAAAGTCCATGTAGATAACATCCACTACCTTTGTCAAACACCTGTGTCACCTCCTCAAAAAACTCAATCCAATTTGTAAGGCATTACATGTCCTGCACAAAACCATGCTGACTGTCCCTAAGCAGGCTATGCCTTTCCAAATGTGCATAAATCTTATCCCTCCGTATCGTCCCCAATAGCTTTCCTACCACCAAAGTGAGGTGCACCTGGATTATCCCTATTTCCCTTCTTAAAGGCACAACATTTGCTACTCTCCAGTCCTCTGGAATTTTGCGTGTTGCTACTGAGGACACAAAGATCCTTGTCAAATGCCCAGCAATCTCCTCACTTCTTTCAATATTCTGGGATATATGCCATCAGACCCTGGGGACTTATCCACCTTAATGCTTTTCAGAAGACCCAGCACAACCATCTCCTTAATCTCAAAATGTCCCAGCACATTAGCATGCCTCACTCTGCCTTCACTATCCTCCAAATCCTTCTCCTCAGCAAATACCAACACAAAGTACTCATTTAGTACCTCAGCCACTTGCTCTGACTCCAAGCGCAAATTCCCTACTTTATCCTTGAGTGGACCTACCATCTCCTTAGTTATCCTCTTTATCTTAATATAACTATAAAATGCCTTGGATGTATCCTTGACCCTGCTCGCCAAGGACATTTCATGGCCCCCTTTGGCCTTCCTAATCACTTGCTTGAGCACTTCCCTGCTGTCTTGATTTTCCACAAGGGCCCAGTCTGATTTTAGCTTCCTAAACATTGCATACGTTTCCTTTTCCTTCCTGACTAAATTTAGGACCACTCAAGTCATCCAAGGTTCTCTGACTTTACCCTCCTTATCTTTGCTCCTCACCAGAACATGCTGATCCTGAACTCTGATCAGCTGGTCTTTAAACAGCTCCCACATGTAAGACGTGGACTTATCTGACAGCAGCTGCTCCCAATCAATGCCCCTTAGCTCCTGTTGTAATTTGCCTTCCCCAAATTTAGTACCTTCCTGCGAGATCCAATTTTATCCTTATAACTATCTTAAAACATAATGAGTTGTGGTCACTATTTGCAAAATATTCACCCACTATCACGTCTGTCACCTGGCCTAGCTCATTTACCAAAACCAGGTCCAGTATGTTCTCTCCTCTAGTTGGACTCTCCACACACTGTTTCAAGAACCCCTCTTGGATGCACTGAAAAAATCCTGCCCCGTCTAAGCTTCTTGTATGAAGATACAATACTAAGTTAAAGTCCCCCACTATGACAACCCTGTTTTTTCTGCACCTTTCCATAACCTGTCTACATATCTGTTCCTCCACCTTTCAGTGGCTATTGGGAGGTCAATAGTATAATCCCATTCAACACCTTTCCTATTTCTGAGTACCCAAATTGCCTCTGTGGATAAACCCTCCAGTATGTCTTCTCTGAGTACTACTGTGATCTTCTCCCTTATCAGTAGTGCAACCCCTCCACCTCTTCTACCCCACTCTCTATCGCATCTAAAACAACAAAACCCAGGAATGTTGAACTGCCAGTCCTGTCCCTCACTCAACCAGGTCTTTGTAATAGCAACAATATCGTAATTCCATGTATTGATCCAGGCTCTAAATTCATCCTCCTTACCCATAATACTCCTAACGTTGATATAAACACATTTCAGCCCATCAGACCCACCATGTCTGGCCCTTGCTGTCCTTCCTTTCAGTCTTATTTGTCACGCTATCTTTGTTGCGCTAAACCCTACCACCTGTTGCTGTGGTCCCCATCTAATTTAATCCCTCCCAAGTAGCACTAGCAAACCTCCCGGTGAGGATATTGGTTTCCCCTCCAGTTCAGATGTAAACCATCTTGTTTTTACAGGTCCCACCTGCCCTGGAAGAGAGCCCAATGATCCATAAATCTGAAGCCCACCTTCCTGCACCAGCTCCTTAGCCACCTATTGAACTGCACCTCACTAGCTACTGGCACGGGTAGTAGTCTTGAGATTACAACCCCGGAACTTTCTACCCAGCTCCCTAAAATTACCTTGCAGGACCTCATCCCTGCTCCTGCCTATGTCATTGGTACTTCAATGACCATGACCTCTGGCTGCTGACCCTCCCCTTTCAGAATGTCCTGTACCTGCTGCAAGACATCCTTTATCCTGGTACCAGTGAGGCAACACACCATCTTGGAGTCTTGATTATGGCTGCAGAACCGCCTATCTGCGCCCCTCAGTATCGAGTCCCCTTCTGCCTGACTTCACCCTTCCCTTTGCCTCAGAGCCAAGCACAGTGCCGTTAACCTGGCACTGGTGCTGGTCACTGAGAGATCATTTTCCCTCCCCTCCCCTCCCCCCCCCCCCCTCAAATAGGGGGTGACCATAACTCTGTTACTTTTAAGAAAGTGATGGAAAAGGGCAGACAGATCCATAAGTTAGAGACCTAAAATGGAGCAGGGCTAATTTTGGGGGATTTAGGCAAGACCTAACAGAGGTCAGTTGGGTGTGCCTGTTTGAAGGGAAAGGAATGAATGGCAAGTAGGAGGCTTTTAAGAGTGCCAGTCCAGGAGCAGCATGTTCCTGTCAGAGTGAAGGGGTGAAGGATAATCCTGTTAAGTTTAGGGAACATTGACTGACAAGAGAGATTGAGGCTCTGCTCAAGAAAAAAAAGGAAACATACATTGTGTTTAGGAGGTCTTGGTGACTATAAAAAATTAAGAATACTCTTAAGAGGGAAATCATGAGATCAAAGAGAGGGGATGAGGTGGATCTAGCGGATAAGGTTAAGGAAAATCCCAAGGGGGTTCTGTAGCTATATTAAAAGTTAAAGGGTGGCCAAGGAAAGAGTAGGTCCTCATAGAGATCTGCAGGGCTGCCTATGTCTTGAGCTGCAGGAGATGGGTGGGATTTTCAATGAATATTTCTTCTCAGTGTTTACAGAGGATAAAATTATGGTTGCTCAAGAGCTAAAGGAAACTAGTGGAAATGTTTTGGAGGACATTCGTATTTCCAGGGAGGAGGTATTTGCGGCCTTACAGCATATCAAGGTGGATAAATGGCCAAGTGCATCTAGGACTTGGTGGGAGGCTAGAGGAGAAATTGCAGAGGCTCTTGTGGAGATTTTTACTTCATCATTAGCCACTAGTGAACTTCTAGTGGAAGGTGGCTAATGTTGTTCAGTTGTTTAAGAAAGGTAGCAAGGACAAGCCAGGGAACTAACAGGCCAGTCAGCCTCACATCGGTAGTTACTGGAAGGAATACTGAGGGACAGGATCTACTAGCATTTGGATAGACAGAGTCTGATTAGGAGAAGTCAGCGTGGCTTTGTGCGTGGAAAGTCACGCTTGACAAACCTTTTAGAGTTTTTTTGAAGAGGTAACTAAAAAGGTAGATGAGGGTAGGGCAATGGATATTGTCTATTTGGACCTCAGCAAGGCCTTCTGCACGGTAGGCTAGTCTGGAATCTAGGGAGAGCTAGTCAGGTAGATTCAAAATTGGCTCTGAGGTACTGGTTGAAGGTTGTTTCTTGGAATGGAGGCCGGTGACTAGTCGTGTGCCACAGGGGTCGGTTTTGGGACTCCTGTTATTCGTTATTTATATATGTGATTTGTTTGCAAATGCACAAGGCTTGATTAGTAAGTTTGTGGATGACACAAAATTAGGAAGTGTTGTTGATAGTGAAGAAGGTTATTGTAGATTACAGGGGGATTTTGATCAGTTAGTGAAGTGGGCCAAGGAGTGGCAAATGGATTTTCAATACAGATAAATGTGAGGTGATACATTTTGGAAAGTCAAACCAGCATAGGACTTATACTATGAATGGTAGGGCGCTAGGAAGTATAATGGAACAGAGAGACCTGGGAGTACAAATGCAAAGCATTGTCACAGGTAGACAGGGTGATGCAAAAGGCATTTAGCATGCCGGCCTTCAGTCAGGGCATTGAGTTGGGATGTTATGTTGCAGTTGTGTAAGTCGTTAGTAAGGCCACACTTTGAATACTGTGTACAGTTTTAGTCACCCTGTTATAGGAAAAATGTGGTTAAACTGGAAAGAATACATCAAAGATTTAAGAGGATGTTGCCTGGACTCGAGGGTCTGAGTTCTAGGGAGAGGCCTTTATTCCTTGGAGAGTAGGAGATTGAGGGATGATCTTGTAGAGGTTTATAAAATCATGAGAAGCATAGATAGGGTGATTGGTAGCAGTCTTTTCCCCAGGTTAGGGGAGTCCAAAACTAGGAGGCACAGATTTAGGATGAGAGGAGAAAGATTTAAAAGGGATCTGAAGGGCAACTTTTTCACACAGAAGGTGGTAAGTATATGGAATGAGCTGCCAGAGGAAATAGTATAATTTAAGAAGCATTTGAATAGGTACATGGAGGGGCAGGGCTCGGAGGGATATGGGAAGAACACAGGAAACTGGGATTAGATGGGTGGGCACCATCATCAGCATGGACTCATTGGGCCAAGGACCTGTATCGTGCTGTATTGTTCTATGACTCCATAACAGTATCCAAAGGGGTAAACTTGTTAGTGAGGGTAATGGCCACAGGGGACCCCTACACTGTCTGTATCCTCCCCTTTCTACTCCTGGTGGTCACCCCTCTATCTGTAGCTTGCACCTGAGGTGTGGCCACCTCACTAAGATTCTCATCTATGATATCCTCAGAATCCTGGATGAATCTGAGTACATCCAACTGCACCTCCAGTTCCTCGACCTAGTCTGTCAGGACTTTCAGCTGGGTGCATTTCCCACAGATGTAGTCATCAGGGAGACCATGAAGTTCCCTGACTTCCCACATCTTGCAGTAGGGACATTCCACTGCCCTGACTGCCATTTTATCTACACTGTAAAAGGTCTCAGATTAATAGGAAAATAAAATCCTTACCAGCTGCTCACCTGTGCCTCCTCGCCAAAGCCCCTTGAGCCAAAGCCTTAGTTCCCCCACTCTTACACTGGCCCACTGTCACAATGGCTGCTCCAAAGTGACCGTTCCACTTAACCTCGCCTTCCTTTTATTGGTTAAGGTGCCCTGCATTTAGCCAATCAATGAGACTTGCCTTTTCACAAGTTCCCACTCTCACTCTCAGCTCCTGACTCCCAGAAAAGCAAAATTAACAAGCTACACATTTGATCTGGAAAAAAATGAATAGATTTGAAGGAGGTATGAACGAGTTGAGCCTGAACAGCTATTTCTGTGCTGTATAATTCTACGGCACTATGAGTTGTTGCTCAAAGTGCAAGTTCAGCCAGGCAAACTTTTGCATTGGTGGAGGGGAACCAGTTAGGCCTCTGTTCAATGGATGAACAAAAGGCACTCAAATCATACTGATGTGATATGGCAGAGTACGGAGATTGTGTATCCATGGTAAAGCGATTAGGAAACTGGAAACGGTCAAAATGACATCTGCAATGCCACGCATGTAAGTGATAATGGACTGGATCAGGGAAGAAAGGAGGGAATCAAGGTAGATAGAAGTAATTTCAATGGGGCAAGAGCAATGGATCTGAAACAATGTGTCTGCCTGGACAGTCCTACATGTGTATCTTGGACAGCGGGTAGAAGTGGGCTATGCAAGGAGCAGTTTGCTTCTCCCTCCTCTTATGTAATCACAAAAGATCTTTGACTTTTTTTTGATTTTACTTGCTAGTTTTACTTGCACTTTTTATACAGTTTTTGGCTTTTCAGTGTACTCAGTTCCATTTCTCACAAATGCTTCCCCTTTCGCCTTAGCGTACCCTGAATGCATCGTGTTGTCTAGGTTGCTTTAGATTTAGCAGTCTCAACCTCTTTCTTTGTGGGAGCATATTTATCCTGGACCATTTGGGATTAACAGTTTTCCTTTAAGTTATTTAAAAATTTTGTTGTTTCTATTTTTGTTTTGCAGCTCTATTAAAGCCATACTTAATAAACTGCAAAAAGACAAACTGCTGAAGGAACTCGGCCGGTCAGGCAGCATCTGTGGAGGCAGAAGGATGGTCAACATTTTGGGCCAAGATGCTGCATTAGGACTGAGAATGTAGAGGGGAGATAGCCAGTATAAATAGGTGAGGGTGGGGTGATGCAGCATCTGGTCAGTGATAGATGGAACCTGGTGAGGAGGAGTGTGATGGACAGGTGGAGCCAGGTCATAGACGGGGAGGGGTGGAGTTAGGAGACGGCGGCTAGTGGATGATAGGTGGAAGCAGATGAGGAAAGGAATAAAATTGCAGCTTTATAAAACTCTGGTTAGGCCACATCTGGAGTATTGCATTCAAACCTGGTCACCTCATTATAGGAAGGATGTGGAGGCTTTGGAGAGGGTGCAGAAGATGGATGCTTCCTGGATTAGAAGACGTTTGCTATCAGGAGAGGTTGGACGAACTTGAGTTGTTTTCTCTGGAGCGGTGGAGGCTGAGGGGAGACATGATGAGAGGCATAGGTAGAGTTGACAGCCGGTATCTTTGTCCTGGGGTCAAAATGTTTAATACTAAAGGGCATGAATTTAGTTGGAGTTGTCTTGAGAGCACAAAAGTTGGAGGAGGTGTATGTGAATCTTTGTTTTACCTTGAAGGGCTGTTTAGATCCCTGAATTGCAGTGAGAGAGGAGGTGTAGTGGCAAGTGTTGCACGTCCTACAGTTGCAGTGGAAAGTGCCTGGGGACGTGGAAGGGTGAGCAAACCAGGGAGTCAAGGAGAGAGTAGTCCCTGCAGAAAGCAGTGTCTCCATGATAATAAGATGACTTCTTTTAAATCATCCATTTGTAAATCATCTATTTATCCTTTTATATTCTCAGTTGCTGGCTGCAATGTGTTATGCAGACAATTACTTTTGCTATGCAGGACAACAGTAAAGTAATGGCTCTGGAAGATTCGGATGCCTGAATGCTAATGCTTGGTAATTAATAGCTAAATATAGTCGTACAGCACGGAAATGGCCCCTCTGGCCCAACTGGTCCACGCCAACCAAGATTCCCATCTAAGCTAGTCCCATTTGCCCGTGTTTGGCCCATATCCCTCTAAACCTTTCCTCTCCATGTACCTGTCGAAGTACCTTTTAAATGTTGTTAATGTAACTGCTTCTACTGTTTCCTCTGGCAGCTTATTCCATATACTGACCTCTTGGTGAAAAAGTTGCCCCTTAAGTTCCTATTAAATCTCACCTCTCACCTCTCACCCCTCTCCCCTTTCACCTTAAACCTATGCCCTCTAGTTCTTGAACCCCTAACCTCACACTTATTTATACAGTGCAGTCTAGTTTTTTAATAAAGTTTCTTACAGACTCTGCCGTTACAATAACTGCTCCATCACAGAGTTAAACATCCAACCTACTTCACCAGAACATGTATTTAACAAAGTGTGACAGTACTCCACAGAAGGAGGTGCCCAGGAGCTTAGACAAAGAATTCAATTGTGTGTTAAAGGAGGAGAGGTTTGGGAAGGACATTCCAAAGCCTGATGCCCAGGTAGCTGAAGGCACAGACACCAATGTGGAGCAGATGATCAGGAGATTAGAAATGGAGAAGATCTCAGAGAGATGTTAGACTGGGGGTGAACCTCTGAAGAGATTGCAATCTCAGAGAGGGAGGGTAGAGAGTGTTTAACAAACTAACAGAGACACAAACCAAATAAAATCTTACTGCCTGAAACCCCACACTCAGCATAACAGGATTTGGAAGAATTATGATGGATGTAATATGATAGTTGAATCTTTCTTGCTGGTTCTACCCAACAGTATGTCAAACCCAGACAATCATGTGCCAAATATTCTCTCCTTTGGCTCAACGTGCATTTTGTCTGTTTTGATCATTGTGTTACGCAATGGTGCAATGAAGATTATTATTTCTTCATGAGACTCTGCAATCTTAAAACCATATTTGTAGATAAACATGCTTAATAAATTTGGTGATTTTCTCCTTTTCTTTCCAGCTCATTGAAAGAACTGAAAGGAAACAAAGTTTGCATCAAAGGATTGAGAAAGCCGAAATGGGACGTCAGAATACAGTAAGAAGTTTTGAGTTGAACTTGCAGTTTACAAAGACAAAAATGAAATTTGAAAAATATGGTTGATACCAATTTTAATATTTAGCTTGGCATTATTGATATTAAATAGGCTATTTTATTCCTCACTCTCTCTCTCTCTCCCTCCCTCCCTCCCTCTCTGAGGAAATGTGCATTTTATATTTTGTTTTACTGCACAGTTTTCCTTCACCTTAAAAACAAATTAACTGCCAAATATCATGGATGGTAATTCATAGAGCTGACTAGCTTGCCAGGGAAAATACTGTCATTGTTTCAGTATTGCCATGTTTCTCGGATGAATAGCTAAGGAAGGAATAGATCCCCTCAAGGACCAGAGTGGCCATCTATGTATGGAGCCATGGGATATGAGTGAGATCCTAAATGAATATTTCTGATCGGTATTCACTCGGGAGAAGGATATGGAGGCTGGAGGATTAAGGGAGGGGTACACTGATATTATAAGGCCAGTCCTCATGAGGGGTCTCAACCTGAAATGTCGACTGTCCATTTCCCTCCATAGATGCTGCCTGACCCACTGAGTTCCTCCAGCATTTTGTGTCTTGGTGCACTGATATTGTACTGGTATCTGTATCAGGAAGGTGGAAATGCTAAGAATATTTGAGCACATTAGGGGGGGAGGGGGGGTTGTAAATCCGCAGGTCCTAATGAGATCTATCTCAAGATGCTATGGGAAGCAAGGGAGGAGATTGCTGGGGCTATGACGGAGATTTTTATAGACTGAAGGATAGCCAATATTGTCCCCTTGTTCATAAAGGGCAGAAGCCTAAAAACTGCAGGACAGTGAGCCTTGCATCAATAGTGGAGAAATTGTTGGAGAAGATTCTGAAGGACAGGATTTATGGTCACTTGGAAAGGCAGGGACTGAATAGGAGGAGTCAGCATGGTTTTGTGCAAGGATGATCATGTCTCAGAAATCTGAGTAATAGGAGGTAACCAAGAAGGTTGATGAAGGCAAGGAGGGTGGTATATGTTATCTATATGGACCTTAGCAAGACTTTTGACAAGGTTCCATGTGGTTGGCTGACCCAGAAGATTAAGGCACAAGGGATCTGAGGTGTATTGGCAAACTGGATCCAAAATTGGCTGGGTGATAGGAGGCCGAGGGCAATGGTGAATGGGTATTTTTCTGATTGGAAGTCTATAACAAGTGGTGAACTGCAGGGATTAGTGTTGGGACCTTTGTTTGTTTGGAATAGATGTAGAGGCCTTGGATAAGAATGTAGGTGATATGATTAGTATACTTGCAGATAACAGGTGGCGTCGTAGATAGCTAAGAAGGTTGTTTAAAGATACAGTGGGTCGTAGCTGTAAAGTTGGGTGGAACAGTGGCAGATGAAATTGAATCCAGACAAGTATGGGGTAAAGCACTTTGAGAGGTCAAATTCTGGTAGGACATATAGTATAAATGGCAGGGATCCTCTGAGTGTTGATGTATAGAGGGTCGTTGGGGTGCATAACTCTCTGAAAGTGGTGACACAGATGGATAGGATAGTGAAAAGGGCAATTGATATACTTTGCCTTCATAGGCTGAGGCATTGAGTCAAAGAGTTAGGATGTCATGTTGCCGTTGTACAAAACATCGGTCAGACAGCACTTGGAGTATTTGTGTACAGTTCTGGTTTCTACCCTAGAGGAAGGCTGTGGTAGTAATACAGAGAGTGCAGAAGAAATTCATCGGGTTGTTGTCTGGGATGGTGGGCTTATAAGGAAAGATTGGATAGGCTGTGTTTATTCTCACTGGAGTGTATGAGCCTGAGGGGTAATCTCACAGAGGTTTACAAAATTATGAGGGGCATAAATAGGATAGATGGTCAGAATCTATTTCCCATCACACGGTGTCTCGAACTAGATGACACAGGTTTAAGGTGAGAGGGGAGAAATTTAAAGAATTCTAATTTTTGTACAGAAGATGGGGAATATTTGGAAAGAGCTGCCAAAGGAGGTAGTGGAGACAGACACAATTACAACATTTGGACAGGAAAGGAGCAGAGGGATACAGGTCTAATGTAGGCAAATGGGATTAGCATAGATAGGAGACACGAGACTGCAGATGCTCTAATCTGGAGCAAAGTACAAACAGCTGGGTATAACTTTAAGGTGAGATGGGGAATTTAAGGAGGTGTTTGGGGGTAAGATTTTTACACAGACAGCAGTAGGTGCCTAGAACAGGCTGCCAGGGGTGGTGGTGGAAGCAGATACGATAGAAGCATTTAAGAGGCTTTTAGGTAGACACATAAATATGCAAGGATGTGAATCATGTGCAGGCAGAAGGGATTAGTTTAATTTGGTGTCATGTTAATGGTTAATGACAGAATTCTTAACAGTGTGGAGGAACAGAGGAATCTTGGGGTCCAAGTCCACAAATCCCTCAAAGTTGCCATGCAAATTGATGGGGTGGTTAAGAAGGTGTATGGTGTACTGGCCTTCATTAGTCGGGGGATTGAGCTCAAGAGCCCCATGATAGTGTTGCAGCTCTATAAAACTCTGGTTAGACCACACTTGGAATATTGTGTTCAGTTTTGGTCGCCTCATTATAGGAAGGATGTGGAAGCTTTAGAGATGGTGCAGAGGAGATTTACCAGGATGATGCCCGGATTAGACAACATGTCTTATGAGGAAAGCTTGAGCGAGCTAGGGCTTTTCTCTTTGGAGCGACAGAGGATGAGAGGGTAACTTGATAGAGGTGTATAATATTATGAGAGGCATAGGTGGAGTGGGCAGCCAGCACCTTTTTCCCGGGGCGGCAATGGCCAATACCAGAAGACATTCATTTAAGGTGAGTGGGGAAAGTTTAGGGGAGATGTCAGAGGTAGGTTTTTTTTTACACAGTGGTGGGTGCCTGGAATGCACTGCCAGGGGTGGTTCAAGGCTGATACAAAAGGGACATCTAGAAGATTCTTAGATAGGCATATGGATGTAAGAAAAATTGAGGGTTATGGACTGTGTAGGAGGGAAGGGTTAGATTGATCGTAGAGTAGGTTTATATAGGTCGGCATAACATCATGGACCAAAGGGCCCATACTGTGCTGTACTGTTCTATGTTCAGCACAGACATCATGGCCAAAGGGCCTGTTCCTGTGCTGCACTGTTATATGTTCTGTGTTTAATTTGTGGTGCATCAAAAATTACTAGCTAGCATCTGTGCTCATTGTATTTGTGAAGAACAGTATGCTAAGTTTTTCTCATTGTAATTATTAAATATATTCCACAGCTACTAATTTATGTTAATAAAATTTCTACAATTAACAGACTTTTTTAGACAGTTAATTGTCATTGAAGTATCTGAAGACAATTTGTAATGTCCATGAGGTTACTGATAATCTTCTGTTAATTCAGGGAGGAATTGTGATTTTAGAATTTACTAATGTATAGTGGGTCAAGGATTTTAGATTGCCTTCCCTTGGAGTTTAGAAGAATGATGGGTGAACTTACCAAAACACATAAGATCCTGAGGGGGCACTTCAGGGTAGATGTCAAGATGTTTCCAGGACTGGGCTGGGACATAGTTACAAGATTAGGGGGCAGTCATTTGTTTTTTCCTGCAGGCCTCAATTTCTCCTGTGGTAGGCCTAGCATGAATGTCAAGGATAGTGCTTAAAAGGGCTGTGTAAGATTAGTTTGTTCTGACCAGCAGGCCTAGCGTTGAGGTTGAGAACAGTGCTTAAAAGGTGGTGAAGGCATATACAAGGGAGGCAAGTTCTAATGGGAGTGGCCATTTTGAGAAGGGTTGTGTTGAGGTTGAAGTACTGCTGTTGAGGTAAAAGTGTGAACTGTGATGAAAAGCGGCATTAAGGTAAGGCAAGCTCTTTCCTTTTAATTCAATAGTTATTAAAGGAGCAGTACTGGTGGTCAGCAGATGGAGAGATTGAGGAAAAGGTAGTGGTTAAGTCAAGTAAGTCTAATAGGAAGAAATCCAGGGCTAAGTTAATGAACACAGTTCGAACGACAGTCTGAGGTGTATTTATTTTAATGCAAGGAGTATAATGAGTAAGGCAGATGAGTTTAGGGCCTGGATTGGTACATTGAACTATACAGGCACGGTAGTGTAGCGGATAGCATAATGCTATTACACGCCAGCGACCTGGGTTCACTTCCAGCTGCTGTCTGTAAGGAGTTTGGACATTCTTCCTGTGTGTCTACGTGGGTTTCCTCTGGGTGCTCCGGTTTCCTCCCACATTCCGAAGACTTAGAGGTTAGGAAGTTGTGGGCATGCTAGGTTGGCGCTGGAAGCGTGGCAACACTTGCAGGCTGCCCCTAGAACACTTACGCAAAAGATGCATTTCACAGTGTGTTTCAATGTATATGTGACTAAGAAAGAGATCTTATTTCAGGTGTTGTAGCTATTTCAGAGACTCTCTGGTTGAGAGAGGGGCAAGACTGGCAGCTCAATGTTCCCATGGTTTAGATGTTTCAGAAGTGTTAGAGAGGGATATAAAAAAGCTGGGGAGGTTGCATTTCTGATCAGGGGATATCTCAGCTGCACTTAGGGCATCTTGTTGGACTCATCCAGCAAGGCCATGTAGGTAGAACTCAAATAAGAAAGGTGCAATCACCATGATGTAATTATACTATAGGACTCCCAATAGCTAGAGGAATTGATATGCAGGCAGATCATGGAAGGATGTTTAAACAACAGGGTAGTTGTAGCATAGTGGTGATTTTTAGCTTCCCCACCATTCACTGGGACTCCATAGTGCCTGGGACTTAGAAGGGGCACTATTTGTGAGATGCATCCAGGGCGGTTTCTTGAAACAATATGTAGATAGTCCAGAGTAACAAACAATCTGCTGGAGGAAGTCAGTGTGTCGAGCAGCATCTGTGAGAGGAAAGGAACTGTCAATGTTTCAGGTCAAAACCCTTAATCAGGACTGAGAGTGGGGAGGTGAGATGGCCAGTGTAAGGAGAAGGGGAGTGGTGGGAAAGGATTCCAAGGTGATTGTTGGACTGAGGAGGGGTGTAAGATGACAGGCAGGTTGTGCCAAGTCGGGGAAGAGAATAGGGCTGGAGTTGGGAGACAGTCGCAGGTGAATGATTGATGGAGGCAAAGAGAGGGAGGAAAGAGGAAAAAGGAAAAAGGATGTTAAAATATCTGGGGGAGGGGGAAGGAGGGAGTGTGAAGTTTGGAGACAGCTGCTGGAGGGAGATGAGCAGGAAAGACTACTAGAGCTGGATTCTGATAAATAAAGGAGGTGAGAATGGAAGCCATTAGGAGAGAGGAGAATGGCAGTTGGAACCAGAACCAGATGGGGGTGGGGGAGACCTGTGGGTGAACTGTGCGTGTGTAGTGGGTGGATGGAACTGGGGGGGGGGGGGGGGGAACCAACATGGGTGATGGTGAGCTGGGGGGGTATAAGGGAAAGGGGGCAACAGAAGGGGGGGTAAGGTAGGGTGGGGGGGAGCTGATTTAGAGAGTCCAACTAGGGAAGGGGTCGCACTAGGAGTCTTACAAGAAGTGAGGCTGGCCAGGTGATTGAAGTTTCAGTGGGGGAGCATTTTGAGAACAATGATCATAATTCAATAGGTTTTAAGATAGTTGTGGAAAAGGATAAGCCTGGTTCTCAGGTGAAATTGACAAATTAGGAGAAGGCTAATTACAACAGTATTAGGCAGAGTAGATTGGAAGCAGCTGTTTGGGGGAGGTAAATCCACATATGACATGTGGGAGTCCTTTAAAGGTTACCTGGTTAGGACTAGCATTTTCCTGTAAGGATGGAAGATAAGGATGACAAGGTCAGGAACCTTGAATGACCAGAGATATTATAATTATGGTCAAAAAGAAAAAGGAAGCTTTTTCTAGGGCTTGTTGATATTAAGAAGAAATGAAAGTTAGGTCTCTTGAAAAAACAATAAGTTGATGTCCCCTGGGCCTGATGAATTTTATCCTGGGATATTGAGGGAGGCAAGGAAGGAGATTGTTGGAGCCTTGACCAAGATTTTTGTATCCCCTTCAGCCACAGACAACGTTCTTGTTGACTGGAGAATGGTCAGTGTTGTTTGTTTGTATAAAAAAAAAAGGCAACAAGGATAAACCAGGCCAATGAGCCTTGCAGCTATGATGGGGAAGTTATTAGAGAAGATTCTTACAGGCAGAGGGACCTGTTCCTGTGCTGTCCTGTTCGATGTTCTATGTTTATTTAAAACTGAGGCAAGTAGGAACTTCATCTCTGAGAGAATGGTGAATCTCTAGAATTCTCTAGAGAGTTGTGGAGGGTAGATCACTGGGGGCATTCAAAGAGGAAGTAGATACATTTTTGAAAGATCATGGAGTTGAGGGCTGTAGGGGTCCAGGACAGAGGGAGGTGGGGCCTGGGGCAGATCAGCTATGATTATATTCAATAGGAGGCAGGCTTGAGTGGTCTAGTGGCACACTCCTGCTCCTTATGCTCAGTCATGATTTATCCAGATTCCTGTGCAATATAAACACACAGGTGACCCCACGTTATGGTAGGGTTGCAATCCCAGAAAACGATCCACATTGCAATTTTCCCTCACATGAAATTTGTGTTTATTTATTTACTTTTGTTGCACATTAATTCAGTGAGAGTGAATTTTATTCCTTATCTCAAAATTATGGGTAGGCATGTAGTGCAGATTTCTCCTGAGGCTCTTCCCCTCTCAGATAAGTATATTGTTTTGGATACAGTTGGGGGTGGGGGCGGAGCGGAGCGGATAGCCTCTCAGGAAAAAATTAACAGCAGCAGCCACAAACGGCTTTCTTGTACAGCAGGGTCAGGCAAGGTCTAGGCGAGCAATAGTGATAGGGGACTCTATAGTCGGGGGCACAGATAAGCATTTCGGTGGCTAGGTGTGTGACTGTGGGATAGTGTTTGCCATCTCTGACACCTTTCTTGATCTCTCTGTCTCTATCTCGGGGGACAGATTATCTGCCGACATCTACGACAAACCCACTGGCTCTCACATGTACGTCAACTACACCTCCTCCCACCCTGTCACTTTGAAGAACACCAATCCTTTTTCTCAGTTCCTCCATCTCCACCGCATCTGTTCTCAAGATAAGGCCTTGCACACCAGGACATCCTAGATGTCCTCTGTCTTCAAAAAATGGAGTTCTCCCCCCACTGTTACTTTGGCCAGGTCAGCAGCACTGTGACTGGCTCTGCAGCTCAGTGGAGAAGGGTTAAGTCAGGCAGAGCAATAGTGATAGTTAATGGCACAGACAGGAGATTCTGTGGCCATGAAAGAGATACCAGATGGTGTGTTGCATCTATGGTGCCAGGGTCAAGGATGTCTTGGAGCGGCTGCAGAACATTCTCAAGGGGGAGGGTGAGCAGTCAGAGGTCGTGGTGCACATTGGCACCAGTGACATAGACTCATAGAGCAATACAGCATGGATACTGGCCTTTCAGCCAAACGGGTCCATGCCAACCATGGTGCCTACCCAGCTAGTCCCAATTTCCTGCATTCAGCCCATATCCCTTGGAGCCCCACCCTTCCATGTACATATATAAGTGCTTCTTAAATGATACTATTGAACAGGCCTCAACCACTACCTCCGGCAGCTCATTCCACATACTCACTACCCTCTGTATGAAAAAATAGCCCCTCGGGTCCCGTTTAAATCTTCTTCTCTCATCCTAAACTTATGCTCCCTTGCCCTGGGGAAAAAACTGTTACCCTCCACCTCATGATTACCGTTGCATCTCATGATTTTAAACACTTCTATAAAGTCACCCCTCATTCTACATTCCAAGGAATAAAGACCTAGCCTGGCCAACCTGTCCCTATAACTCAGGCCATCTTGTCCTAGCAACATCCTCGTAAATCTTTTCTGGACCCTTTCCAGTTTAACCACATCTTTCCCATAACAGGGTGATCAGAACTGTACACAGTACTCAAAATTGCGGCCTCACCAATGACTTATACAACTGCAACATAATGTCCTAACTCCTATACTCAGTGCCGTCAGTGATGAAGGCTACCTGCTAAGCGCCTTTTTCACCGTAAGTCTACCTGACACTGCTTTCAACAAACTGTACACTTGTACTCCTAAGTCCCTCTTTTCCATTACACTGCCTTGTACCCTACCATTCATTTTACAAGTCCTGTGCTGGTTTGACTTTCCAAAATGTATCACCTCACACTTATCTGTACTGAAATCTATTTGCTAATCCTCTGCCCACTACCCTAACTGTAATCCATGATAAACTTCTTCACTGTCGACACCACCTCTTAATTTTGTGTCATCCACAAACTTACTGATCAAGCCTTGTGCATTTGCATCCAAAATCATTTATATAAATAGCAAGGGTCCGAACACCTGACCCCTGTGGCACACCACGAGTCACCAACCTCCATTCCACAAAACAACCTTCAGCCACCACTGCTTGCTTCCTACCTCCTAGCCAATTTTGAATCCACCTAATTAGCTCTCCCTAGATTCCATGAGACCTAACCTTCAAGACCTGCCTGCAATGTGGAACCTCGTCGAAGGCCTTGCTAAAGTCCAAATAGACAACATCCACTGGCCTACCCTCATCTATCTTTTTGATTACCTCTTCAAAAAAAACTCTAAAAGGTTCATCAAGCTCAACTTTCCACGTACGCTGCCTTGTCCTAATCAGACTCTATCTATCCAAATGCTGGTAGATCCTGTCCCTCAGATTTCTCTTCAGTAACTTCCCCAATACTGACATCAGACTGACATCAGACTGACTGGCCTGTAGTTCCCTGGCTTGTCCTTGCTAGCCGCCTTAAACAACGGAATAACATTAGCCACGTTCCAGTCTTCGGGAACTTCACCAGTGGTGAACATGTCACCTCCTTAAGATGACATTCTTTATCCTGTGAGGCAACTGCTTGATATCTGTTGTCCTAAGGTTCTTTCTGGCCTGTTCGATCAATCTGGTCCCAAGGGGTATGTAGGCGATTCTATGTAATGCTTTCTCATAGCACTCCATGTCTCCTCTATGTGAATGCTAACATTATGGATTACCTGCTTAGTGCTTTCTGTCAGGTCCACAGAGTATTGACCTGAATGACCATACCTTCATTCAGGATCCCTTCCTGCAATTTTCCTCCCTCTCTGAGAAATGGCTGTGGTTTTTCCCTTCACTGTCAACTATGCTCTCCACGTCTGGTCCATTAACCTGTGCAGATTTCAGCTGCCTAGAGCTTTAGAGTTGTACAGTACAGAAACAGGCCCTTTGGCCAAACTCATCCTGTCCTGGTTTAATTTACCAAAGTGCCTCACACCTCACACTTGTCCAAGTTAAATTCCATTTGCCGTTCTCTGGCTGACTTCCCAAGTTGGTCTCGATCCCCTTGCAAACTTTGATAACTCACTTTGTCACTGTCCACTACATCACCAATTTTAGTGTTATCCACAAACTTACTAACCATATTCACAACATTGCCATCCAAATCGGGAATATAGATGACAAACAACAGATGACCAACAGTGGATCACTGGTCACAGGCCTCCAATCTGAAAAACAACCCTCCACTACCTCCCTCTGCCTCCTTCCATCAAGCCAATTTTGTATCCATTTGGCTAGTTCAGCCTGGATTCCATGTAATCTAACCTTCCAGACCAGCCTACCATGTGGGACCTTGTCAATAGTCCACGTTGACCACACCTAAAGCCCCGCCCTCGTCAATTCCCATGGTCACCTCTTCAAAAAACTCAATTAAATTTGTGAGAAGCAATTTCCCATGCACAACGCCATGCCCAGTATCCCTAATCAGTCCTTGCCTTTCCAAAGGCAGGTAGATTCTGTCCCTCAGAATCCCATTCAGTAACTTTCCCACCATTGACGTTAGGCTCACTGGCCTGTAGTTCCCTGACTTGTCCTTACAGCCCTTCTCAAATAAAAGCACAACATCATCTACCCTCCAGTCTTCTGATACCTTACTCGTGGCTAATGAAGAAAGAAATATCTCTGCCAGGACCCCTGTAATTTCTTCCTCAGTTTCCCACAAAGTCCAAGATAGGGGGAATCCTATGTATGTCTAGCCCAGGGGGAATCATCCACCTTAATATACTTTAAGGTCACAAGCACCTCCTCTTTCGTAATGTGGATATGTTCCAAGATATTACACTTCTTATCTCTTAATTCCTTAGCTTGCATGACCTTCTCCACAATAAATACAGATGAGAAATGTTCACTTGTAGAGTGGAAGCAGCCAGTTTGGTGGAGTTTAAGGAGGCTTTTAGACAGACACATGAATATGAAGGGAATGGAAGGATATGGATGATACACAAGAAGAGGACATTCAGTATAAATTGGCATCAAGGATGGCACAACATCATGGGCCGAATGGCCTGTCCAGTGCTATGCTGTTCTATGTCCTACTTAAGGTCTCAGCAATCCCTTGCATCTCCACACACAGATGACCGCATTGATCCTTAAGAATATCTGTTCTCTCCCGGGTTACCCCTTTGCTCTTAATATACTTGTGAAATCTTTCAGGATTCTCCTTTACCTTACCTGCCAGAGCTAGCTCATGTCCTCTACTTTTTTTCCCTCCTGATTTCCCTGTTAAGATTTTATCATGTTTTTCCAAGTACTCCAAAACTTCATCCTTGATAATTGACGTTAAAATCTTACCAACCACTGAAGTCAGACTAGCCGACCTGTCTTTTGCCTCCCTCTCTTGAACAGAGGTGTTATATTTGAGATTTTTTTTCCAGTCCTATGGGACCCTCCCTGACTCTTGAAAGATCACTAATAATGCCTCCACAATATCTTCAGTTTACCTCTGTCAAAGCTTTTCTCAACCTTCTTTGTTCCAAGATAACAACCCAGCTTCTTCGGTCTGTTATGCTGATAGATTAGGTCTGGTATGGTGTATTTGGTCACATAGTTTATGTAGTACTCAACTGTAATTTCTCAACCCTGGAACTAATCTAATAAATACTTTCTGCACCATCTTTAAGATCTTCGCATCTTTTTTGTTGTGTGGAATCAGAATTGGAAGCGATACTCCAACTGTTGCCTAACCAGTATTTTATAATAGTTTAATGTTATCTCCCAGCTTTGATAATCTGTACCTCTATCTGTGATGCCAGTGATCCTGTCTACTTCATTAAGTGTTCTTTCAATACACCAGGTCCTCGCTTAACATTGCAGTTGCATTCCTAGAAACAGCAACATTAGGCAAAATTGCTAAACTTATTCTTTTACTGGGCTGAGAGCAAATTAACTAACAGTTCGCAAAGTAATATTCTTGTGTAATAATGAAATGAATGAAATTATGTTAAGCAAGGACTATTGGTATTGGTTTATTATTGTCACTTGTACCAAGGTACAGTGGGAAAAACTTGTCTTGCATACAGTTCGCACAGATCAATTCATTACACAGTGCATTGAGGTATTACAGAGAGCATTGAGGTAGTACAGGGTAAAAACAATAACAGAATACAGAGTAAAGTGTCACAGCTACAGGGAAGTGCATTGCAGGTAGACAGTAAGGAGCAAGGTCAAACAAGTCCATCTCATCATGTAAGGGAACTGTTCAATAGTCTTATCAACATGGGATAGAAGCTGTCCTTGATCCTGGTGGTATGTGCCCTCAGGCTCCTGTATCTTCTCCCTAATGGGAGAGGAGAGAAGAGAGAATGACCCAGGTGGGTGTGGTCTTTGATTATGACTATATGTATGGCTTCAAAGATCCACATTCACGTGCATCCAGATCTTGCACACATGCATTCTGTTTTATTTTTTTCTGTCAAGGTGTATCCTTCACAATCAAAATTAAATTGCATTTGCCCTGTGTCTACCCATTCCCCTCTCCTATCTGTCCGCTTGGGATTTGTTGCTATCCAACTGACCATATACAACACCTAATAATTTGGTAATGGAAATATTGAAATTTTACTCAGTACATACATATTAAAATAACTGATATGGAATCATACAATATTTACTTATTGAGAAGAGTTCCATCTGGCCAGGGACACTATTAGAGCAGCAGAAAGGGTGGATAATGTAGAAGGATCCTCTCTGGAGTCAATATGGGTGGAAGTTAGGAACAAGAAAGGAGCAGTTACTCTACTGGGAGTATTCTATAGGCCCCCTGGTAGCAGTAGGGATACTGAGGAGCAGATTGGGAGGCAGATTTTGGAAAGATGCGAAAATAACAGGGTTATTATAGTGGGAGACTTCAACTTCCCAAATATTGATTGGCACCTGCTTAGTGCCAAAGGTTTAGACGGGGCAGAGTTTAAGTGTATCTGGGACTGATTCCTGTCACAGTATGTTGACAGACCGACTAGAGGGAATGCCATATTAGATCTAGTATTAGGTAATGAACTGGGTCAGGTGACTGATCTCTTGGTGGGTGAGCATTTGGGGGACAGTGACCACTGCTCCATAACCTTTAGCATTGTCATGGACAAGGATAGGACAAAAGAGGACAGGAAGATATTTAATTGGGGAAAGGCAAATTATGAGGCTATAAGGCTAGAACTTGAGAGTGTAAATTGGGATGACATTTTTGAAGGGAAGTGTACTATAGAGATGTGATCATTGTTCAGGGATCTCTTGCAGGATGTTAGGGATAAATTTGTCCTGGTGAGGCAGAGAAAGAATGGCAGGGTGAAGGAACCATGGGTGACGAGAGGTGGAACAACTAGTTAGGAAGAAGGCAGCAAACGGAAGGTGTAAGCAGCAAGGATCAGATAGGGCTTGTGAGGAATATAGAGTAGCAAGGAAGAAACTTAAGAAGGGACTGAGGAGTAGGTCTGATCAGAGGCAAATGTGGGAAGATGTGCCTGGAAGCTGTGAAAGTGGGTGAGGTTCTCAATGAATACTTCTCTTCAGTATTCACTAAGGAGAGGGGTCTTGATGACACTGAGGACAGTGTTGGTAAGGTTAATGTTCTAGAGCATGTAGATATCAAGAGAGAGGATGTGTTGGAGCTGTTAAAAAAAATATTAGGACAGATAAGTTCTCGGGACCTGACGGAATATTCCCCAGGCTGCTTCGCAAGGCGAGGGAGAAGATTGCTGAACCATTGGCTAGGATCTTTGATTCCTCGTTATCCATGGGAATGGTACCGGAGGATTGGAGGGTGGTAAGTGTTTTCCCCTATTCAAAAAAGGTAGTAGGGATAGTCCAGGGAATTACAGACCAGTGAGCCTTCTGTCTGTGGTGGGCAAGCTGTTAGAAAGGATTCTAAGAGATAGGATGTATGAGCATTTAAAGAATCATGGACTGATTAGGGACAGCCAGCATGGCTTTGTGAAGGGATGATCTTGCCTCACAAGCCTGATAGGGTTCTTTGAGGAAGTGACCAGGAAGATTGATGAGGTTGGTGTAGTAGATGTGGTCTACATGGATTTTAGTAAGTGCTTGACAAGGTTCCACATTGTAGGCTTCTTCAGAAGGTCAGAGGGCAAGGGATCCAGGGAGGCTTGGCCGTGTGGATTCAGAATTGCCTTGCCTGTAGAAAGCAGAGTTGTTGTGGAGGGAGTGCATTCGGATTGGAGGGTTGTGCCTAGTGGTGTCGCACAGGATCGGTTTGGGAATTCTACTTTTTGTGATATTTATTAATGACTTGGATGAGGGGGTAGAAGGGTGGGTTAGCAAGTTTGCAGACGACACAAAGGTCAGTGGTGTTGTGGATAGTGTGGAGGGCTGTTGAAGCTTACAGAGGGATATTGATAGGATGCAGAGCTGGGCTGAGAAGTGGCAGATGGAGTTCAATCCAGAGAAGTGTGAGGTGGTACACTTCGGAAGGACTAACTCTAAGGTGGAGTACAAGGTTAATGGCAGGATTCTGGGTAGTGTGCAGGAGCTGAGAGATCTGGGGATTCATATCCACACATCCCTGAAAGTTGCCTCATAGGTGGATAGGGTAGTTAAGAAAGCTTCTGGGATGTTAGCTATCGTAAGTTGTGGGATCGAGTTTAAGAGCCGCAAGGTAATGATGCAGCTCTACAAAACTCTGGTTAGACTACACTTGGAGTACTGTGTCCAATTCTGGTCACCTCATTATAGGAAGGATGTGGAAGCACTGGAAAGGGTGCAGAGGAGATTTACCAGGATGCTGCCTGGATTAGAGAGTATGGAATATGAGGAGAGACTAAAGGAGCTAGGGTTTTACTCATTGGAGAGAAGGAGGATGAGGGGAGACATGATAGAGGTATACAAAATATTAAGAGGAATAGATAGTGGACAGCCAGCGCCTCTTTCCCAGGGCACCAATGCTCAATACAAGAGGGCATGGCTTTTAGGTAATGGGTGGGAAGTTCAAGGGAGGTATCAGAGGGAGGTTTTTCACCCAGAGAGTGGTTGGTGCATGGAATGTGCTGCCTGGGGTGGTGGTGGAGGCTGATACGTTGGTCAAGTTCAAGAGATTGTTAGATAAGCATATGGAGGAATTTAAAATAGATGGATATGTGGGAGGAAGGGGTTAGATAGTCTTAGGCGTGGTTTTAAGGTTGGCACAACATGGTGGGCGGAAGGGCTTGTATTGTGCTGTATGGTTCTATTGTAGTTCTTGAAACATGGTGTGGAGAGTCCAACTAGAGGAGAGAACATACTGGACCTGGTTTTGGGAAATGAGCCCTGATAGTGGGTGAACATTTTGGTAATGGTGACCACAACTCATTATGTTTTAAGCTAGTTATGAGTAAGGATAAAATTGGATCTTGCAGGAAGGTACTAAATTGGGGAAGGGAAAATAATGACAGGATAAGACAGGAGCTAAGGGGCGTTGATTGGGAGCAGTTGCTGTCAGACAAGTCCATATTGGACATGTGGGAGTTATTTTTTTAAAAAAAAACTACTGATCAGAGTTCAAGATTGGCATATTCTGGTAAGGACAAGGATAGTAAAGTCAAAGAACCTTGGATGACCCGGGAGGTCGTTAATTTAATCAGGAAGGAAAAGGAAGCATACGTAATGTTTAGGAAATTAAAATCAGAGTGAGCCCTTATAGAATACAAAGACAGCAGGAAAGTGCTCAAGCAGGCAATTAGGAAGGCCAAAAAGGGCTATGAAGTATCCTTGGCGAGCAGGGTCAAGGAGAATCCAAGGCATTTTATACTTGCATTAAGAAAAAGAGGATAACTAAGAGAGTAAATCCACACTCAAGGATAAAGGAGGGAATTTGTACTTGGAGCCAAAGCAAGTGCTGAGGTATTAAATGAGTACTTTGTGTTGGTATTTACCAAGGATTTGTAGGATAGTGAAGGCAGAATTTGGCATCCTAATGTGCTGGGATATTTTGAGATTAAGGAGGAGGTAGTGCTGGGTCTTCTGAAAAGCATTAGGGTGGATAAATCCCCAGTGCCTGGTGGCATATATCCTGGAATACTGAAAGAAGCAAATGAGGAGATTGCTGGGGCTTTGACAAGGATCTTTGTGTCCTCACTAGCAACAGGCGAGGTCCCAGAGGACTGGAGAGTAGTAAGTGTTGTGCCTTTGTTCAAGAAAGGAAATAAGGATAATCCAGGTAATTATAGGCCAGTGAGCCTCACGTCACTGGTAGGCAAGCTGTTGGAAAGGATACGGAAGAATAGGAGGGATACAAGATACATAGGATCCAGAGTGAATTGCAAGTTTGGATTCAGAACTGGCTTGCCCATAGAAGACAGAGTAGGGGTGGAAGGCTGTTATTCTGGCTGGAGGTCCATGACCAGTGGTGTTCCACTAGGATCAGAGCTGGGACCTCTGTTGTATGTGATATATATCAATGAGTTGGATGAAAATGTAGATGGGTGGATTATCAAGTTTGCAGATGACACCAAGGCTGGTGAACTTGTGGATAGTGTAAAGGACTATCAAAGAATATAGTGGGATTTAAATCGGTTACAGATATGTGCAGAGAAGTGACAGACGGAGTTTAATCCGGGCAAGTGTGAGATGTTGCACTTTGGGAGGTCAAATGAAAGGAGAAAGTATACAGTTAATGGTAGGCCCTTTAATAGTATTGAGGTACAGAGGGATCCAGGTCCATAGTTAACTGAAAGTGGCTGCATGAGTGGATAAGGTGCTAATGAAGGCGTATGGAATGCTTGCCTACATTGGTAGGGGTGTTGCGTATAAGAGTAAGGAATTCATGCTGCAGCTCTGTAAAACTTTAGTCAGACCACACTTGGAGTATTGTGTGCAGTTCTGGTCACCCTATGGTAATGAAGGATGTGGAGACTATGGAAAGGGTGCAGAAGAGGTTTATCAGGATAAGTTTGAGTTGTTCTCCCTAGAGTGTTAGAGGCAGAGGGGAGACTGATAGAGGTTTTTAAAATTATGAGAGCCATAGATAGAGTTGATAGTCAGAATCCTTTCCCCAGGGTAGAAATATCAAACACCAGAGGAGATGCTTTTAGAGGGGGGAAGTTTAAAGATGACATGAGCAAGTTTTTTTTTTAGACAGAGTGGTGGGTGCCTGGATGGGTTACTAGGGGTAAGAGTGGAATCAGGCAGTTTGGTGGAGTTTGAGGCTTTCAGACAGACACATGAATATGAAAGGAACAGAGGGACATGGATGATAAACAAGAGGAGGATATTTAGTATAAATCAGTATCAGGATCGACACAACATTATGGGCCGAATAGCCTGTCCAGTGCTGTACTAAGTTTTGTGTTCAGTAAAGCCTTTGATAAGGTTTCACATGATAGGCTGCTATGGAAAGTTAGATCACATGGGATCCAGGGAGAGCTAGCTAATTGGATACACAATTAGCTTGATGGTAGGAAGCAGAGGATGATGGTGGAAGGTTGTTTGTCAGATTGGAGGCCCATGATTAGTGGTGTTCCACATGGGTCGGAGCTAGGCCCATTACTATGTGTCATCTATATCAGTGATTAGGATGAGAATGTACTAGGCATGGTTAATAAGTTTGCAGATGACACTTAAAGAGATGGTGCCATTGACATTGAAGTTGGTTATCAGGATTTACAGAGGGATCTTGATCAGCTGGGTAAGTGGGCTGAGGAATGGCAAATGGAGTTTAATTTGCGAGAGGTTGCATTTTGGGAAGACAAATCGGGGTAGGAGTTTCATAGTGAATGGTAGGGCCCAGGGATTGTTGTAGAACAGAGACCAAGGAGTAAAAGTACACTGTTCCCTGAAAGTGGCGTCACAGGTAGATAGTGTGCTGAAGAAGGCTTTTGGCTCGCTGACCTTCATCAGTCAGGGCATTGAGTATAGAAGTTAGGATGTTATGTTGCAGTTTTACAAGATATTGGTGAGGCCACATTTGGAATATTGTGTTTAGTTTCGGTCGCCCTCCTGTAGGAAAAGATGCCATTAAGTTGGAAAGAGAGCAGAGATTTGAGGATGTTGCGGGGCCTTGAGAACCTGAGTTATGGAGAGAGATTGAGTAGGTTGGGACTGTTTTCACTAGACCCTGGGTGAATGAGAGGTGATTTTGTAGAGGTGTATAGAATCATGAGAGGCAATGCTCACAGCCTTTTCCCCAGGGTTAGGGCATCAAGAACTAAAGGGCATAGGTTTAAAGTGAGATTGAGGGGCAACTTTTTCACACAGAAGGTGGTCAGTATTTGGAGTGAGCTGCCAGAGGAAGTGGTTGAGGCAGGTACATTAACAACATTTGAAAGGTACATGGATAGGAAAGGTTTGGAAATATATGGGCCAAACATGGGCAAGTGGGTCTTGCTTAGATGGGAATCTTGCTTGGCATGGACCAGTTGGGCTGAAAGGCCCGTTTCCATGCTGTATGACTCTATGTAATGAGCAGTGCTCTGCACAGTACTCGAGTAGTGTAACTAATCTAAACACTTACAGTATAACCTCTGTCATATACATGGCTCAGCTAATAAAGGAAAGCCCTTCTAACCACCACCTTGAACTGCCTTGCTACATTTAAGAATCTGCGGGCAAAGACTGCAAAGTCCCCTTACTACTCCATAGCTTTGTATGTCTCTGAATTAAATTTCATTTACCTTTTTTGTTAGTCTAACTGACCAAAGCATCTACATCTTCCTCTGGGTTAGTTTTTTTCAAATCTTTCAAATATTTATCTGCTTCCTTTTTAAATCCCCCAATGATCTAGCCTCCACAACCCTCTGGGGTAAAATGACTTGCATCCTGATACCCTAAAGCATTTCTACCATCTACAAGGCACAAATCTGGAGCATGATGGAATACCCTCAACTTGCTTGGATGAGTGGAGCATCAATTTCTTTAAAAAAACTCACCACCATTAGGGTCCCATCAACCACTCTGTGCATTCATTCCCTCCTCCACCAGTATAAAGTATCATCTACAAAGTTCACAGCAATTAATCCAGGGCCACCTCCCAAACCCACAAGCTCTACCACAAGAAGGACAAGGACCACAGATGCATGGAAATACCTCTCTCTGCAGGTTCTGCTCCAAGACGCTGATAATCCTGACTTGGAAATATGTTGTCACTAGATTTGAATCCTGAAGTACCTTCACCAGCAGAAATTCAGCATTTGAAAGCAGTGGCTCACCACCACCTTCTCAAGGCGGTTAGGAATGTATAATAAATGCTGACCTTGCCAGTGATATGCCAGAACCTGAAAGTGATTCTGAAAAAAAGAGTAGAGATGGGGTGAAAATTAAATATGGAGTAGGTTGGAGGAGGGGAAAGAAACTGGGTGATGGAGGTATTGTTTGGAAAGAAGGGGGTGAGAAAACTCTTTTCAAACTTTCCTCACCTAGATCCACCTATTGCTTGCCAGCTCTTGCCCCACCCCTCTCCATCACCTCTTTATACTGGCTGTCTCCTCTCATTCAGTCCAGATGAAGGGTCTTGACCCAAAACGTCAAATGTCACAAGAGCATCTGCATTTTCTGGCATCTCCTTGTCTTTGACAAATCTATGCTGGCTCTTGTCAACTCAAATTCTCCAAATGCCCATTATTATTCCCTTATTATTATTTCTATAGTAGTCAGTCTGTAGTCACCTGGCATGTTCTTGCTCTCCTTTTTAAGCAAGACAGTTCATTTTGCCAGTACTAGAGATCCTGTTTTGCTGAAGATGGCCATTGCCTGACACTTTTGCAGCACAAAAGTAACTTGCCACTTATCAACCATGCCTGAATGTTGTCTAGCTCTTGCTGCAAGCAGACAAGACTGCTTCATTTGCTGAGATATTGTGAATGGAACTGAACATCTGCAAACGTCCCCCCACTGCCCTCCCGCCACTTCTGACCTTGTACAGCACAGAAACAGGCCCTTCAGCCCACCAAGTGCTTGATCATTTACACTAATCCTACATTAATACCATTTTTAAATTCTACCCACATTCTCACTAACTTCCCTCCCAGATTCTACTAATTACCTACACACTAGGGGCAATTTACAGTGGCCAATTAACCTACCAACCTGCACTCTTTGGAATATGGAAAGAACTGAGGCCCTCATGGTCATGGAGAACTTGCAAACTCCACTCAGACAGCACCCAAGGTCACGATTGAACACTGTTCTCTGGTGCTATGAGGCAGCAGCTCTACAAGCTGCATCATTGTAGGTTGGGATGGAGAAGCTGGGTTTCTTCTTGTAGCAGAGATGTTCAAGTGCAATAGTAGTTCAGATAGTTCAAAGGTAGTTCAAGGAAAATAGAATTTAAATTTTGGGAAAAGATACAAGGGGATGTGGGGAAAACTAACTTATTCAGAGAGTGGTTAGGATCTGGAATCATGTGCCATCAAAAGGGAATTGAGAGAACACCCTCTTTGCAGGGCTCTAGGGAAAGAGTAGGGGGATGGGATTGATGGGATTGTTTTACTTGGAGCAGAAATAGATTCTGGGTCAAATTACCTCTGTTCCTTTATGATTCATTTTCTCAATGTCTTCTCTATGCAGTACAATACAAAGCAAAAGGATACTGAATAGTTAGTGTAACTTGACTTTAGAAATGAAAATACAAAATGATGGAAACAATCAGCAGGTGGGGCAGTATCTATGGAAAGCGAAACAGAATTTTGAGTTAAAGATACCTTTTCAATAGTAGGAAAGGAAGAAAATCAGTTAGTATTATGTTACATTTGGGGTGGGGGAAGGTTAGGACATCCTGTACATCTCTAAGGTGATGCTAAGGTTGCCATGAGAATAAGCTATTGATCTTGTCTATCTCTTCCCCCACCCTCTTTGCAATTTAAAACTAACATTTTTTTCACTTTCTTAGTTCCAACAAGGAGTCTTAAACCTAAAAAGTTAATTCTTTATACCTCAGTTGATCCTGCCTGACCAGCTGAGTGTTTCCAGCATTTTTGTTTGTTTCAGATTTCTAATATCTGTAGTTCCTTTGAATTTTGATTTTATAAATGTCTTTTATCCACATTTTTTCTATTATAATAAAGATAAGCTATATAAGCCACACTATTTCTTTTATCTTTTTCGTGATAGATTGTTGAAACAAAGGTGACAATGTTGTTTATGGGACTCTCTTGGTGGTGCTAGATGGAGTAGGTCACATCTTGGCTCTGCTCCATTCACCTTTTGATTTCTTGTACACCACCCTTTAATAAGATTTTTATAATACTTTTACAAGACTGAATTTGACTTTTAATTGCCGGAATGAACACCAGAGCTAAAGCCGCAGCTGATAGTAAGGATAATGGAGACCCTCAACTCACTTTGGAAGCTATTTCTAAACTGGATAAAAAGCTTGACCAGAGATTCGCCACTTTGGAAACGCTGTTAAAGGAGATTGGAGACAGACAAACAACACTCATACAGGAGAAAGCTAAACAACAGCAATTAATTGCTGAACTGGATGAAGCTGCCAAAGAGAGATCATAGACTGAGCTTACTGGAAAAAGATTTAACTGTGACCAACCAAAGGCTGGAACAGCAAAGGCAGAGGACTATTGATTTAGAAAGCCGCAGTCGGAGAAGTAATTTGAGGATCATTGGCCTCTCTGAAGACGCTGAAACTGGTAACCCTATCGAATTCTTTTCTAAACTTCTGATGGATGTGTTTGGCTCTGAAGTTTTTTCTGTACGTCCTATACTTGATTGTGCTCATTGAGCATTAAGACCAAAACCCCTGGCAGAGCAAAAGCCACGGCCAGTAATATTGAGATTTCACTATGTGAGTACAAAAGAGCATTTGATTTGAATTGCTCGTCCTCGAGGAATAATTCAATATAAAGATTGGAAGTTCCGTCTGGTCGAAGATTACACCCCAGAAGTTATGAAAGAGCGACTGCGTTACAAACCAATTATGTCCAACTTTATTAAGGGAACTATCAACCTGCATTATTGCTCCCAGCCCGTTTGAGGATTGTACTCCTCGACAAATCATGCTGATGGTTTAATTCCATCAAGGAAGTCGAAGAATTTCTCAAAGGTTAACTTTGACTCCAGATGGTTAAGAAACATGCTATTCTTTGATTTTTATACTTGGTCTATTAGGTAATAATTAACTTACAGATTTAAACGTTTTCGAAGTCCGGAGATATTTTGCTGCCCTTTGTTAACACTTTCGTGCTTGGTTCTGGAACATGGATACTTATCATGTTTCTACTTAACAATTTTTTTTTCTTTTTATTATCTTACTTTAATATTTTCTAATGGTTTGTTTTGGTAATAATTAAGAATCTGACTGAGTAACTGATTGCTTTTTCTTCTTTTGAAATAATAGTAAGATTGTATTTTTTAAATGTCGACTGTTCGTTTTCTTCGACTCGGTAGAGCTTTATCAGCAAGCCTGTTTGCATTTTGAAACTTTGTTTTGGGTACTTGTACTCCCATGTTTTGACTAACAATGGTGTCTCACATTCCTTTTAACTTGGAGATTTGCCACCAAAAGAGGTGGGGTTAAGTAATTTAGTGGGTAGCATTCTGGCTGTCTATTGGCCAGTTTTTGGGCTTTTGTGGGTGGGGGGTGGGGCTGTTTTTAGGTTAGTTGTTTTCTTCCTCTGGACTGATAAGCTACAAATATGTCTGAATTGTCGTCATATCTGGCTCTTCTTTCAACTCTTTCCTCTTTCTGTTAATGAGTCCCCTGTGCAGTAAGGTTAACCCTTTACATATCATATGTTTTTAGTCTATTAAAATGGATAAGATTAATTTTGTTTCATGGAATATGAACGGTTTAAATAATCCAATTAAGCGCAAGAAGATCTTTAAAGTTTTTCATAGACTGAACGCTCAGATTATTGCGCAGGAGACTCATATTAGGAGAGAGGATAATCAGTGCTGTTTTAGATTTTGGAGAGGTCAACAGTTTTATTCTAATTCGCAAGCAAAAGTGAAAGGAGTCTCTATTTTTATAGACTCCTCAATTTCATTCGTTCATGAAACAATTTCAGACCCGAATGGTAGATTTTTGTTACTTCATAACAAAAAAGTAGTTATGCGTAATGTTTATGCACCTAATGTTGATCATCCCGAATTTTTTAAACATTTATTTACATCTTTTCTTAACTTAAACGAATATACATTGATTATGGGTGGAAATTTCAATTGTTGTTTAAACCCTTCGATGGATAGATCTGTGTCAAATCATGTACTTCCAAACAAATCCGCAGTCTTTATTAATTCATTTTTAGTTGATTCTGGAATTTTAGAAGCTTGGAGATTTCTACACCCATATGATAAAGGGATTTCATTCTTTTCTCATGTCTATCACGACTACTCTAGGACTGATTACTTTTTTTATTGACTCTCGATTATCTCCGTTTGTTATTGATTGTAAGAATGATGCAATTGCCATTTCTGATCATGTGCCATTGAAATTTATCAATTAGTGGACGTACCTTCTGCTGCCAGACAATGGCGACTCAACCTTTCTCTATTGCAGGATTTAGACTTTGTCCATTTTATTAAAGAACAGACTTCCTTTTTCTTCTCAACTAATTTTACGGAAGAAATTCCCAGTGGGATATTATGGGATACCTTTTAAAGCTTATATCCGTGGTCAAGTTATTTCATATTGAATTGAAAAAACAAACTAATAATGAATTACGTATGTTGGCTGATAAGATTAAAGAAATCGATTAAAAAAAAAACTCTGTTCCCAATTTGGAGCTCTATAAAAACAGAACTGAACGTTAATTACAACACAGTTTATTGTTAACATCTCCAATTGAAAATCAATTACTCAAAACCAGAAGTCAGTTTTATGTACATGGTGGTAGATCTGATGAATTGTTGGCCAACCAATTGAAAACTGCTTCAACTAAACATCAGATTATTAAAGTTCGTAAACGAGATGGTAATTACATGGTGGACCATGATCAAATTAATAAATCTTTTCAAGATTTTATACTTCCTTATATCAATGAGAATTTCCTGAGGATTCTCCATCAATGCATGAATTTTTAAGGAATTTGAAGACTCCAAAATTATCACTTAATGAACATTTAATATTAGATGCACCCATTTCGGAGGAAGAAATAAAGAAGGCAATTTTTTCAATGAATTCGGGTAAAACACCTGGTCCCGATGGGTATACAGTTGAATTTTTAAAATCCTTTTCTGATCTTCTTTCTCCCTGGTTAGGTAAAATTTTTAAAGATGCCCTATCAATGGGTAAATTACCACAATCCTTTTATGAAGCGACTATCTCTTTAATTCTTAAAAAGGATAAAGATCCCACTGATTGATTGATTGTGCATCTTATAGACCTATTTCTTTATTGAATGTGGATTCCAAAGTTTTTTCCAAAGTATTGGCTTCTAGACTGGAAAAGGTACTTCCACAAATTATTTCTGATGACCAGACAGGATTCATTAAGAATCGTTATTTGCATTTTAATATTAGGAGGTTAATGAATATTGTATATACCCCTTCATCTAAAACTCCAGAATGTGTCATCTCGCTAGATGTTGAGAAGGCGTTCAACAGAGTCGAATGGGAATATTTATCCAAAATTTAATTTTAGCCCAAATTTTATATCCGCAATCAAATTGATTTACCATACACCTATGGCTTCAATACTTACTAATAATTAGAGATCCTGCTTTTTCAGGCTTTTTCGAGGCACTAGACAGGGCTGCCCTCGAAGTCCTTTATTATTAGATATTGCTTTGGAACCGTTGGCAATTGCTTTTCGGGACTCTTCTAACATATTTGGTATCACTCGTGGAAAGGGGACCCATAAGATATCACTATATGAAGATGACCTGTTACTCTATATCTCTAATCCGGAGAAATCTATCCCTGCAGCATTATCACTGCTTGCTCAGTTTAGTGTTTTCTCTGGTTATAGATTAAATCTTAATAAGAGTGAACTTTTTCCATTAAATATGCAAGTCCCAATTTATAGGCAATTACCATTTAGATTAGTGACTGATTATTTTACATATTTGGGTATTAAAATTACCAAGAAGCACAAGGACTTATTCAAAGTTAACTTTTTACCTTTAACTGATCATGTTAATCAATTGTTTACTAAATGGTTCCCATTGCCTCTATCGTTGATTGGCCAAATTAATGTGGTTAAGATGAATATTTTACCAAAATTTTTGTATTTATTTCAGGCAGTTCCAACTTTCATTTCGAAATCCTTTTTCGATACCATTGATTCTAAAATTCTTTCATATATATGGCAGAATAAAAACCCAAGGCTAAGTAAGAAATTTTTACAAAAAATTAAAAAAGGATGGTGGTATGGCTTTGCCTAACCTTAGATTTTACTATCAGGCAATTAATATTAGATATTTAATTTTCTGGGCACAAGATTTAGATGTAATTCAATGTCTTCGATGGGTGTACCTTGAGTATGAATCAGTGCAAGGATTTTCATTAGTTTCTATTTTAGGAGCCTCACTCCCTTTTGCACTCACTAAATTGAGTAAACAAATGACTGACCCAATAGTTAAACATACAATACGAATATGGTTACAATTTCATAAATTTTTTCGACTGAATAAATTTATTTTATCAAGTCCTATCCAATCTAATTTTTTTCTTTCAACCATCCAGAATTGATTTAGCCTTTTCTTTATAGAAAATGAAGGGAATAACATGCTTTCGTAATTTATTCATTGATAACTGTTTTTTTTATCTTTTGAACAGTTGTCTAATAAATACAATTTGCCAAGATCACATTTTTTTTTGATACTTACAGATTAGAAATTTTTTAAAAGTTATTTTACCTTCTTTTCCGATACCATATGAAATTGAAATTACGGAAAAAATCTTAGGTTTTTATCCTTATCAGAAGGGCTTGATAGCAATAATTTATGATCTGATTATGTCTAGAGACACTTGATAAAATTAAGAATGAATGGGAAAGAACTCCAGATACTTTTACCTACAGAGACATTTGATAAAATTAAGAATGAATGGGAAAGAACTCCAGATACTTTTACCTACAGAGACATAGAAGAAAATTCTTCAATTAGTTAATACATCTTCAATGTGTGCTAGATACTCTTGGATACAGTTTAAGGTGGTTCACAGGACCCATATGTCTAAGGACAAGTTAGCTCGTTTTTATCACCATATAAATCCTATATGTGACAGATGCAATTCGAAGGTGGCTTCCCTGACACACACATTTTGGTCCTGCCTGCTTTTGGAAAAATATTGGAAAGACATTTTTAACATTATTTCAACTGTATTGAACATTGATTTACAACCTCATCCTATTACTGCAATTTTTGGGTTACAAATGATGGATTCTGGCCATTTATCTGCTTCTGCTTGTTGAATGATTGCTTTTGTTACATTAATAGCCAAGAGATCCATTTTATTTAAATGGAAGGATCCCATACCTCCTACTACATTTCAATGGTTCTCTCAAACTATAACATGTTTAAACTTAGAAAAAATTAGGAGTGGTACTGTTGATCCTTCGCTTAAATTTGAGGAGGTTTGGAGTCCATTTGTTCAGTATTTCCATATGATGTAAGCTGATCTTTTTCGAATCCCTTTCAGTAACCTTTGAATATAGAGGAGCAGAGCTAACAACATAATAATGTTTTTTTAACCGAAGAAATATCAGTCCAGTTTTGTTTTTGAAGTTTTTTGGTTTGCTTTTGTTTATTATTATATATTTTTTTGATTTGAGGGTTATCTTTTCATATTATTAAATCTCTTTTCAATTTTTTTTTGTATCATGCTCACTTAGCAAGAGAGCTGGAGGTCCAGATTATTTTTTTTACTCCTTGTGAGTATATATATTAACTGGTATAATTGTTATCCCGATCTCGTCGCACCATATGTATAATTATTAATGTTATGTATATTAATTTGAATTAATTTGGAATTCAATAAAAGATTGAAAAAGAAATGACAATATTATTTATGGTAAAGCTGGTCCTCACAAAGTCCAGATCTTTGTTTACATTTACTGGTGACTATAAATGCCATTTGTACATGATAGGAACATTGGGTGGGGAAGGGGTTGGAGTCATGAGAAAGGAGAAGAGATTATTGTTGTGTTTGGGACTAAAGGGCAATTTTATTTGGATACATTTAATAATTTGCAGTGCACTAAATAATAACTTTGGATTCAATCAATAAGATATTTTTGCACCATTAGTCGCAATAAAGTTCTGATGAGTTTAATATTTCTGACTGTGCTGCATGCAGGATTTGCTTGCACTGGATTAATAGGCATACCAGAAAAATAACAGTTGTTGGTGTAAGATGGAAAAAAAATCCTCAAGGAAATTCTGGACTAATGACAGGCTTCATAAACTAGTGGTAAAATCATAAAATGCAGTAGAACTAAAATAATCTACACATATCATTTAAAATTTACTTTAACAATAGGAAGATCGTGCAGCTTTATCAAAAGAATTGGAAGGACTTCGACAAGAAAGGAATCGGTTGAAAGCAGAGGTGGAAAAATACAAAGAATGTGATCCAGAAGTTGTAGAAGAAATCAGTGAGTAATTTGATTCATTTGGTTCAATAACTGTAATCTGATTCTGTACAACAGCTTCTCTGCTGCTCATATAACTAAATATTTTATTTTTTTCATATCAATGGGAGCAGGAAGTATATAATCTATTATGTTTATAAGGATTTGTGGCTAGAAACTGGATTACATAGTTTTTTTTATCATTGCAATGTGATTAAAAATCAACTTAGGCTGCAGTATTCCTAGGTCAAATCAGAGCAAGCACAAAATTCAACTGGACAGAAGGTCTGATATTTTTGCAACGTCAGCCATACAACTAATGACATTTATTATCTTGTAGTGCCGTTTTCAAGCAGTGCTCCTAAAGAGGGAACTCAAAATTTCAGAAGGTAACTCTCCTGTAGTTACCAAACAAAAAGCTGAATTCACTTGAATTTTCTGTTTGGATGTCATTTAAAGAGCTACAGAGCTAACAGAATCAGAATCAAACTTATTATCACTGAGTTAAATGACGTGAAATTTGTTGTTTTGTGGCAGTAATACAATGCAAACGCATAAAATTACTATAAATTACAAAAACAAATAGTGCAAAAAAAAGGAATAACTCGGGTTCACGGACCGTTCAGAAATCTGATAGTGGAGGGTAAGAAGCTGTTTCTGAATCGTTGAGTGTGATCAATAGAAACCTAAGAATGAAGCTCTGAGCACTTTGGAAAGTGTCACTGGTGCAGTTCAGAGTTTGCTGAAACTAACATTCAATAGTTTTGGCCAAATAGTCTCCTGATTCATTTTGTGGGTACCTGAACTTTTTGCATGGGAGCTTCACAGGAGTAACTTTACAGGAGTAATTAAGGTATTACTTGACTTCTGCCTTGACTTCTCAAAGCAGGCTTGGATATTCTAAGGCAGTCATCACTGAAATACTGGAAATTCTACAGGAGGGCCTACAGTCAAACAACACATGTCTGAACTGTGAAAGTCAAAGTCATGGTCAGTCTCAGCTTCCTAGCCGTAGGGACATTCCTATGGCAGCCACTAGTCTGTGCCATATATCACAATTTGCTGCACACTACAGCATTTGTAAAGTCACTCACACTCTGTACTTGGAGGAGTCCTGTCATACACTTTAATTTCAGGAAGGATCTATTCCATATATGTATTGCATGCATGTACATTTGTCAGCATGACAGGCTTCCCCTAGATGCAGGTTGACCAGAGCACTTTATGAATAGAGCCTCGCTCATTCATTATCCGGGTACTCCGGCCATGTTTCCGGAATCTTGTGTGACTCTTTAGTAGTCAGAGAATCATCTTTGCCAGGCAGTTTTGGCAGGCAGTGCTGCCTTGAGAGTAGGAACTTGGGAAATATGATTACACACTTCTTATTTTGACACCTGACTACACTTCAACCACTTCAGCTAGCATTATCAGGGCACAAAAAAACAAGAAGGAATAAATTTTGAAACCCATCAGCCTTAGCAGCAGAGAGGAGGAGCCAGCAGAGTTTAAAAGATGCTAATGCAGAGCAGCCATTTTGAGAGTGGCTCTGTTTGAGTTTGAACTGCAGTGTTGGAGGTCAAAGTGCTGAGGTTTTGGCTGTGAGGCTTTGGCGAAGTGGCTGAACAGAGGTAAGAGTCAAGGTAAGTACAGATAAGGTTTCTCAGGTTTAATCTTTGTACTTGGAACATCAGGATGGCAGTTAGGGCAGTGGTATGCTCGTCCTACAGAATGTGAGTGACTTCCAGTGTCCCTGAGGACTACACCAGATGCAACTCCTAGCTGACCGTGTTAAGGAGTTGGAGTTGGATGCACTTAAGATCATCTGGGATGCTGAGAGCATCATAGACAAGAATTTCAGGTGGTCACACCTAAAGTGCAGGCTGTAGGCAGTTGGGTGACCACCTGGAAACGTAGAGGGGGTAGATAGATAATGCAGGGTTCACCAGTGGCCACTCCCCTCAAACAAGTATATGGTTTTGGATACTGGTAGGGGGTGACCTTTCAGGAGGAAAAAGGCACCAAGACTGGCTCTGAAGACTCACTGGGGAAGGGGGAAAGCAGAAAGAACTATAGTGAAAGATAGGGGGTTGGACAGGAGATTCTATAGCCATAGAAGTGACTCTAGAATGCTGTGTTGCCTCCCAGGTGCCAGGGTCGAGGATGTCTGAGTTGTTGCAGAATATTCTCAAGGGGGAGGGTGAGCAGCCAGAAGTCATTGTGCATGTTGGCACAAATGACATAGGTAGAAAAACGCATGAGATCCTCTGGAGAGGATATAGGGAGTTAGGAAAGAGGTTAAAAAGCAGGACCTGGAGGGAAGTCATCTCTGTATCCTTGTGCCACGTGCTAGTGAGGTTAAGAATAGGAGGATATGGCAGGTGAATGCAGGGCTGGAGAGTTGGTGCAGGGGGCAGGTTTTCAGTTTTTTTTCCTGGACCATTGGGATCTCTTCTGGGACAGAGGTGACCTGTATAAGAGGAACAAGTTGCATCTGAACTGGAGGGTGACCAATATCCTAGCAGGCAGATTTGCTGGTGCTGTGAGGGTGGGTTTAAACTAGATATCCAGGGGGTTAGGATCCAAATCAGAAGTCAGGCAGATGGGAGACTGGATCCCATTCAAACCTCGTCCTTCTCATCTGTAGTTTTTGACACTCCTACATGGGAAACAGACTGGCTGTCTACACTATCTATGCCTCTCATAATTTAATATACTTCTATCAGGTCACCTCTCAGTCTCCATTGCTCCAGGGAAAGAAGATAAAGCTTATATAATCTCTCCTTATAACTCAAACCCTTCAATTCAGGCAACGTCATAGAATGTGGAAGTAGGCCTTAGGCCCAACTCATCCAGGTCAACCAAGTTGCCTACCTAGGCGAGTCTTATCTTCATGCATTTGGCCCATATCCCTCTCAACCTTTCCTATCCAAAGGTCCAAATGTCTTTTAAGCATTGTAATTGTACCCACACCTACTACTTTATTTGGCAGCTCATTCCACATACCCACCATCCGATGTGAAAAAGTTACTCTTCAGATCCCCTTTAAGTCCTTCCCCTCACCTTAAATCTTTCCCCTCTCACCTTAAATCTGTGCCCTTTAATTCCATATTTGTGAATCTTTTCTGCACCCTCTAGCTAAATCACATCTTTCCTGTAGTGTGGCCACCAGAACTGCATGTAATATGCCAAGTATGGCCTAACCAATATGTTGTACAACTGTAACATAACATCCCAACTGTTGTACTCAATGCCTCAGCCGATGAAGGCATGCCATATGCTTTAATAATCTGACTACCTGTGTAGTCACTTTCAGGGAACTATGTACTTGTATCCCGAAGTCTCTGTTCAACAACACTCGCCACAGCCCTGCCATTCCCTGTGTTTATCTTGCCCTGGTTTAACTTCCCGATATGCATTATGTCACACTTGTGCGAGTTAAATTCCATCTGTCATTCCTTTGCCCACTTTCCCACTTGGTCAGTACTTTGTTGTAACCTTGGACAACTTTCTTCACTATCTACTATCCAGCCATCTGCAGACCTCCTCATCATGCCATCTACATTATCATCTGAATCATTAATATATATGACAAACAACAGAGAACCCACTACCAATCCTGCAGTACACCACTGGTCCAGACCTCCGATCTGAAATTAAGTGGTAGGTGATAAGTGTGAAGTGATGCATTTTGGAAAGACTAATGAGGTTTGACACTCAACAAGAAGTGGTGTGAATTTAGGGACTATTGAGGAACATAGGGAAAGGAATGAGGTCCTGAAAAGAGACTATAGAAAATTAGGAAGGAAGTTGAGAAGCAGGACCTCAAAGGTAGTAATTTCTGGATCACTGCCTGTGCTAAGCGACAGTGGGTATAGGAACAGAATGAGGAGGAGGTTAAATGCGTGGTTGAGGATTGGAGTAAGGAGCAGGGATTCAGTTTTCTGGATCATTGGGGCCTCTTTTGGGGCAGGTATGACCAAAGAGGACGGGTTGCACTTGAATCCCAGGGGAACCAATATACTGGCAGGGAAGTTTGCTAAGGCTACTGGGGAGAGGTTAAAATAGAATTGTTGGGGGGTGGATCCATACTGGAGAGACTGGGGAAGAGGTGTTTGGCTCTCAAATAGAGGAGGCTAGGAATAAGTACCATAGGCAGGTGATAGCGAAGGGACGTGTTCAGACAGGCTTGAGGTGTGTCTATTTTAACGCAAGGAGTGTTGTGAATAAGGCGGATGACCTTAGAGCTTGGATCGATACTTGGAGCTATGATGTGGTGGCCATTATAGAGACTTGGGTGGCTCCGGGGCTAGAATGGTTGATTCAAGTGCCGGGTTTTAGACGTTTCAGGAAGGACGGGGAGGGAGGCAAGAGAGGTGAGAGAGTGGCACTGTTGATCAGAGATAGTGTCACGGCTGCGGAAAAGGTGGACGTCGTGGAGGGACTGTCTACGAAGTCTCTGTGGGTGGAGGTTAGGAACAGGAAGGGGTCGATAACTTTACTGGGTGTTTTTTATAGGCCGCCCAATAGCGACAGGGTTATTGAGGAGCAGACAGGGAATCAGATCCTAGAAAGGTGTGAGAATAACAGAGTTGTTGTGATGGGGGATTTTGAATTCCCAAACATCGACTGGCATACAGTGAGGGGTTTAGATGAGGTGGAGTTTGTTAGGTGTGTTCAGGAAGGGTTCTTGACACAGTATGTAGATAGACCTACAAGAGGAGAGGCTGTGCTTGATTTAATATTGGGTAATGAACCTGGTCAGGTGTCAGATCTCTCTGGGTGAACATTTTGGTGATAGTGATCATAATTCTATCTCCTTTACATTAGCACTGGAGAGAGAGAAGAACAGACAGACTAGAAAGGTGTTTACTTGGAGTAAAGGGAATTATGAGGCGCTCAGGCAGGAAATTGGAAGATTAAATTGGGAACAGATGTTCTCTAGGAAAAGTACGGAAGATATGTGGCATATTCAGGGGATATTTGTGTGGAGCTCTGCATAGACATGTTCCGATGAGACAGCGGAGTCATGATAGGATACAGGAACCGTGGTGTACGAAGGCTATAATAAATCTAGTCAAAAGGAAAAGAAAAGCATACAAAGGGTACAGAGAGCTTGGTAATGTTAGAGATCTGGAGGAGTACAAGGCTAAAAGGAAGGAACTTAAGAAAGAGATTAGGAGAGCCAGAAGGGGACATGAGAAGGCCTTAGCAGGCAGGATTAAGGAAAACCCCAAGGCGTTCTACAAGTATGTGAAGAGTAAGAGGATGAAATGCGAAAGGATAGGGCCTATCAATTGCAGCAGTGGGAAAGTGTGTATGGATCCGGAAGAAATAGCAGAGGTACTTAATGAATACTCTATGTCAGTATTCACCACGGAAAAAGATCTGGGGGATTGTAGTGGGGACTTGTAGTGACCTGAAAAGCTTGAGCATGTAGATATTAGAAAAGAGGTGGTGCTGAAACTTTTGGAAAGCATCAAGTTAGATAAGTCGCCGGGACCAGATGAGATGTACCCCAGGTTGCTGTGGGAGGCGAGGGAGGAGATTGCGGAGCCTCTGACGATGATCTTTGTGTCGTCCACGGAGACGCGAGAGGTTCCGGAAGATTGGAGGGTTGCAGATGTTGTTCCCTTATTCAAAAAGGGGAGTAGTAGGGGAGTAGGGATAGCCCAGGAAATTATAGTCCAGTGAGTCTTACCTCAGTGGTTGGTAAGCTGATGGAGAAGATCCTGAGAGGCAGGATTTATGAACATTTGGAGAGGTATAATATGATTAGGAGTAGTCAGCATGGCTTTGTTAAGGGCAGGTCCTGCCTTACGAGCCTGACTGAATTTTTTGAGGATGTGACTAAGCACATTGATGTAGTGTATATGGATTTCAGCAGGGCGTTTGATAAGGTACCCCATGTGAGGCTTATGGAGAAGGTGAGGAGACATGGGATCTAAGGGGACATTGCAGTGTGGATCCAGAACTGGCTGGCCCGCAGAAGGCAAAGAGTGGTTGTTGAAGGGTCGTATTCTGAGTGGAGTTCGGTGACCAGTGGTGTACCTCAGGGATCTGTACTGACGACCTGGATGAGGAAGTGGAGGGGTGGGTTAAGTAAGTTTGCGGATGACACAAAGGTTGGGGGTGTTGTGGATAGTTTGGAGGGCTGTCAGAGGTTACAGAAGGACATAGCTAGGATGCAGAGTTGGGCTGAGAAGTGGCAGATGCTGTTCAACCCAGATAAGTGTGAAGTGGTTCATTTTGGTAGGTCAAATATGTTGGCAGAATATAGTCTTAATGGTAGGACTCTTGGCAGTGTGGAGGATCAGAGGGATCTTGGGGTCCGAGTCCATAGGACGCTCAAAGCAGCTGCGCAGGTTGACTCTGTGGTTAAGAAGGCATATGGTGTATCGTCCTTCATCGATCGGGGAATTGAATTTAGGAGCCGTGAGGTATTGTTGCAGCTATATAGGGCCCTGGTCAGACCCCACTTGGAGTATTGTGCTCAGTTCTGGTCACCTCACTACAGGAAAGATGTGGAAGCCATAGAGAGGGTGCAGAGGAGATTTACAAGGATGCTGCCTGGGATGCGGAGCATGCCTTACGAAAGCAGGTTGAGGGAACTTGGCCTTTTCTCCTTAAAGTGATGGAGGATGAGGGGGGACCTGATAGAGGTGTATAAGATGATGAGAGGTATTGATAGGGTAGATAGTCAGAGGCTTTTCCCCAGGGCTGAATTGGTGGCCACAAAAGGACATAGGTTTAAGGTGCTGGGGAGTAGATATAGAGGAGATGTCAGGGGTAAGTTTTTTACTCAGAGAGTGGTGAGTGTGTGGAATGGGCTGCCGGAAACGGTGGTAGAGGCTGATACAATAGGGTCTTTCAAGAGACTGTTAGATAGGTACATGGAGCTGAGTAAAATAGAGGGCTATGGGTAAGCCTTGTAATTTCTAGGGTAGGGACATGTTCGGCACAGCTTTGTGGGCCAAAGGGCCTGAATTGTGCTGTAGTTTTTCTATGTTCTATAGAGGCCAGAGGGTACAAGCCCAATGATTCTTGAAGGTGGCAACAGAGATGGATAAGGTAGAAGGCAGACCCAATACTTGCCTTCATTAGCCATGCATAGAATGTAAGAGTAGGGAGGTTGTGGTATTACTTTATAAAACAATGGTTATGCCACAGCTTCCTCACTATGCAAGGAAATATGTGATTTTCTTCTCACAGCTACCATCGGGCAGGAGGTACAGAAGCCTGAAGTCCCATACCACCAGGTTCAACCATTCAGTTCTTGAACCAACCAGCACAACCCTAATCACTATAGCTTAGCAACACTATGACCACTTTCATCACTCTGAACTAAAATGGACATTGTATTTTTTTTGTTCTAATTGTGTTCTTTCTTTTAAAAATTGTGTATAATTTGTTTAATTTATGTTTTTCTTGTGAATGCTGCTTATATGACGCTATGTGCCTGTGATGCTTCTGCAAGTAAGTTTTTCATTGCACTTGTGCATATGACAATAAACTTGACTTTGACATTGGAGAGGGTGCAGAGGGGAACTCACCAAGATGTTGCCTGAGATTGAGTATTTCAGTTTTGAGGAAAGACCAGATAGGCTAGTTTTGTTTTTCTAGGAGCGCTTAAAGCTGTGGGAGAACCTGACAGAGGTATACACAATTGAGTCGCATAAATAAGGGAGATAGTAAGAAACTTTTCTCCAAAGCAGTGGTGTCTAACATATGCACAGTTGAAGAAAAGGGAGGAGCTTTAGACGGGATCTGGGGAAGAATGTTTTCATCTAGAGGATGGTTCGGATCTGTTGAGATTCTGCTATATTCATCAGTCCGGGGCCCTTCTGCATCTCCATGTACCCAACAGAATTTGTATTCATTAACTGAATCCTCTGTAGGACTGGTTTATTTCCGCTGCCTATCCTACATGTGCAGTGGGCTGGTTGTTGAATTACTATCAGTTGTGCAGGAGTCCAATCCAAGGATTTAGGAAATGCCAAGAGCCCAGAATGCCAAATTTTTTTGATGTGCTTCTATTTGAGGTTGGGAGATTAGTCACATTAGTATACTGATTAACACTAAGAACAGTGAGCAATGGTGTGCTGCAGGGATCGGTTCCCCTGTTGCTTGCCATTTATGTTATCGATTTGGATGAGAATGTTGGAGGTATGATTAGTAAGTTTGTGGATGACACCACAATTGGTGGTGTAGTGAACAGTGAAGAAGGTTGGTTAAAGTTATAACAGAGTCTTGATCAACTGGGGAAGCAGGCAAAGGATTGGCAAATGGAATTTAATTCAGACAAGTTTGAAGTGATGCATTTTGGGAAGTTAAACCAGGCCAGGACATACACAGTGAATGACAGGACCCTGGAGAGAGTTGTAGAACAGAGACCAGGGGTACCTAATTCCCTAGAAGTGATGATGCAGGTAGAAAGAGTGGTGAAGAAGGCATATGGCATGCTTGCCTTTATTGGTCAGGGCAGTGAGTACAAGAGTGGGGAAATCATGTTACAGCTGGACAAAACATTGGTGAGACTGCCCTTGGAGTATTTTGTGCAGTTCTGTTGGCGTACTATAGGAAGGATGTAATTAAGCTAGACAGGATGCAGAAAAGATTCACAAGGATGTTGCTGGGATTGAAGGGCTTGAGTTATAAGGTGAAATTGGATAGCCTGGGACTGTTTTCCTTGGAGCAAAGGAGGCTCGGGTGACCTTTACAGAAGTTTATAAAATCATGGGGGGGCATAGATAAATATGCATTGTCACAGTCTTTTTCCCAGGGTAGGGTATGATTAAAAACCCCTGTAATCATTTTAAGTTATATTATACTCCAAGGTTTACACTTCCACCTCCCCTAAATTCAACCTACTGTCCCTCCCACTGACTGCCTGGTGGTCTAGTAACTTCTTTAGCTCTTTGACAAAATTCCAAAATATAACACAGTCACAATTTGAATTACATTTTAGGTAAAATAGAAAAATACAATTTCAATAGTTATAATCGAGTTTCATTTCAAATGCAAAAAGAAAATTCTAAGACTACTTTTCCCAACACCTGTTGAAATGCTGCCTTTAGTTTGTTTTTTTGTAATTGCCTGAGTCAGCTTCTACTATCGTTACTGATGAAATACCATTTTGTAAAGAAATCTGTCCTTAACTCAATGGGATTTTGATTAGAGTATTTCTTGAAAGCAAACTGACCCTTGAAACAGTCAGTTCTATTGGTTCATTCTATGACTGCATAGTTGAAGTGCTCTTTATTGATTTTTAACACAACATCTTTTTGACCATTTATAGGATACGATACAATAAGGTCTTTTAAGAGACTTTTGGATAGGTACAAGGAGCTAAGAAAAATAGAGGGCTATGGGTCTCTAAGGCAGGGACATGTTCAGCACAGCTTTGTGGGCTGAAGGGCCTGAATTGTGCTGTAGGTTTCCTATGTTTTTACGTTCACAGCTCTTAGCCCTTCATATAGTGAAATGCCACACTATAGGAAGGACATCCTTAAGCTAAAAAGGTGCAGAGTCACAGAATGTTGCCAGGACTGGAGGGCTTGAGTTATAAGGAGAGACTGGATAGGCTGAGGTTGTCTTCCCTGGGCCAAAGGAGGTTAAGGGGTGATCTAAGACGGGTTTATAAAATCTTGAGGGGCATCAATAAGGTGGATGGTCACAGTCTTTTTCCAAGTGTGGATGAGTCTAAAACTGGAGGGCACAGGTTTTGAGGTGAGAGGAAAAAGATTCAAAAGGGATCTGAGGGGCAGGTTTTCCACAAGGAGGGTATATGGAATGAGCTGCCAGAGAAAGTGGTTGAGGCAGGTACAATTACATATTTGATAGGCCAAACATGGGCAAATGGCACTAGCTCAGGAAGTCACCTTGGTTGGCATGGGTGCCTTTTTCCATGCTCAGAAAGGAAGGGAGGAGAAGAGGAGAGGAATAGTGATAGGGGACTTGATAGTCAGGGAAACAGATAGGAGGTTCTGTGGAAGTGAGCATGAATCCCGGATGGTATGTTGCCTCCCAGGTGCCAGGGTCCGGGATGTCTCTGATTGGGTCCACAGTAGTCTCGAGAGGGAGGGAGAACAGCCAGAAGTTGTGGTACATGTTGGTACCAACGACATAGGTAGGAAGAGGGATGAGGTCCTGAAAAGTGAGTTCAGGGACCTAGGCAAAAGGCTGAAAAACAGGACTTCAAGGGTAGCAATCTCAGGATTGCTGCCAGTGCCACGTGATAGTGAAGGTAAGAATAGGAGGAGATGGCAGATGAATGTGTGGCTGAGGAGTTGGTGCAGGAGGGAAGGTTTTAGATTTTTGGATCATTGGGATCTCTTCTGGGGAAGGTGGGACCGGTACAGAGAGGACGGGTTACACCTGAACCCAAGGGGGACCAGTATCTTTGCAGGCAGGTTTGCTGTGGTGGTTTGGGAGGGTTTAAACTAGTTTGCAAGGAGGATGGGAACCAGAGGTGTAGGTCAGAGGAAGAAGTGGATGGGGAAAAGTCAGATCTAACATGTAGAGAGGCTTTGAGGAAGGAGATGCAGAGTATAGGGTATAAAAGTCGAAAGGTGGATAGGGTAAAGTGCATTTACTTAAATGCAAGAAGTATCAGGAATAAGGGTGATGAGCTGAGAGCTTGGATAAGTACATAGGACTATGATATTGTGGCTCTTGCAGAGACTTGGCTGTCACCAGAGCAGGAATGGATATTGAATATTCCTGGATTTCAGTGTTTTAAAAGGGATGGGAGAGGGTGGAAGTGGAGGAGGGGTGGCGTTACTGGTCAGGGACACTATTACAGCTGCAGGAAGGGTGGAAAATGTAGAAGGATCCTCTCTAGAGTCAGTATGGGTGGAAGTTAGGAACAAGAAAGGAGCAGTTACTCTACTGGGAGTATTCTATAGGCCCCCCAGCAGCAGCAGGGATACTGAGGAGCAGATTGGGAGGCAGATTTTGGAAAGGTGCAAAAATAACAGGGTTGTTATCATGGGAGACTTCAACTTCCCAAATATTGATTGGCACCTGCTTAGTGCTAAAGGTTTAGACAGGGCAGAGTTTATTAAGTGTGTGTAGGACAGATTCTTGTCACAGTATGTTGACAGGCCGACGAGAGGGCATGCCATATTAGATCTAGTATCAGGTAATGAACCGGGTCAGGTGACAGATCTCTTGGTGGGTGAGCATTTGGGGGACAGTGACCACTGCTCCCTAACCTTTAGCATTGTCATGGACGAGGATAGGACAAAAGAGGACAGGAAGATATTTAACTGGGGCAGGGCAAATTATGAAGCTATAAGGCTAGAACTTATGAGAGTAAATTGGGATGACATTTTTGAAGGGAAATGCACTTTGGGGATGTGGTTGTTGTTCAGGGATCTCTTGCAGGATGTTAGGGATAAATTTGTCCCGGTGAGGAAGAGAAAGAATGGCAGGGTGAAGGAACCATGGGTGACGAGAGGTGGAACAACTAGTTAGGAGGAAGAAGGCAGCATACATAAAGTGCAGGCAGCAAGGATCAGATAGGGCTCATGAGGAATATAGGGTAGCAAGGAAGGAACTTAAGAAGGGGCTGAGGAGAGCAAGAAAGGGAACATGAAAAGGCCTTAGCGAGTAGGGTGAAGGAAAATCCCAAGGCTTTTTTCTCATACGTGAAGAGCAGAAGGATGACGAGAGTGAAGGTAGGACTGAGTAGAGACAAAGGTGGGAAGATGTGCCTGGAAGCTGTGGAAGTGGGTGAGGTTCTCAGTGAATACTTCTCTTCAGTATTCACTAAAGAGAGGGGTCTTGATGATGCTGAGGACAGTGTTGGTAAGGTTAATGTTCTGGAGCACGTAGATATCAAGAGAGGTTGTGTTGGAGCTATTAGAAAATATTAGGACAGATAAGTCCCCAGGGTCTGACAGAATATTCCCTAGGCTGCTCCGCGAGGCGAGGGAGAAGGTTACTGAACCGTTGGCTAGGATCTTTGAGTCCTTGTTGATTGGAGGGTGGCAAATGTTGTCCCCTTATTCAAAAAAGGTAGGAATAGTCCAGGGAATTACAGACCAGTGAGCCTTATGTCTGTGGTGGGCAAGCTGTTGGAAAGGATTATTAGAGATGGGATCTATGGGCATTTACAGAATCATAGTGTGATCAGGGAACTGATTAGGAACAGCCAGCATGGCTTTGTGAAGGGCAGATCATGTCTCACAAGCCTGATAGGATTCTTTGAGGATGTGACCAGGCAGATTGATGAGGGTAGTGCAGTAGGTGTGGTCTACATGGATTTTAGTAAGGCGTTTGACAAGGTTCCACATGGTAGGTGTCTTCAGAAGGTCAGAGGGCATGGGATCCAGGGAGGCTTGGCCGTGTGGATTCAAAATTGGCGCCTGTAGAAAGCAGAGGGTTGTGGTGGAGGGAGTGCATTCAGATTGGAGGGCTGTGACTAGCGGTGTCCCACAAGGATTGGTTCTGGGACCTCTACTTCTCGTGATATTTATTAATGACTTGGATGAGGGGGTAGAGGGGTGGGTTAGCAAGTTTGCAGATGACACAAAGGTTGGTGGTGTTGTGGATAGTGTGGAGGACTGTTGAAGGTTGCAGAGGGATATTGATAGGATGCAGAGCTGGGCTGAGAAATAGCAAATGGAGTTCAATCTGGAGAAGTGTGAGGTGGTACACTCTGGAAGGACAAACTCCAGGGTGGAGTACAAGGTTAATGGCAGGATTCTGGGGAGTGTGGAGGAGCAGATGGATCTGGGGGTTCATATCCATAGATCACTGAAAGTTGCCTTACAGGTGGATAGGGTAGTTAAGATAGCTTCTGGGATGTTAGCTTTCATAAGTCGTGGGATCGAGTTTAAGAGCCGCGAGGTAATGATGCAGCTCTACAAAACTCTGGTTAGACCACACTTAGAGTACTTCTGGTACTTAGACCATTTCTGATCGCCTCATTATAGGAAGGATGTGGAAGTGCTGGAAAGGGTGCAGAGGAGATTTACCAGGATTCTGCCTGGTTTGGAGAATATGGATTATGAGGAGAGACTAAAGGAGCTAGGGCTTTACTCTTTGGAGAGGAGGATGATGAGGGGAGACATGATAGAGTTATACAAAATATTAAGAGGCATAGAGTAGACAGCCAGCACCTCTTTCCCAGGGCACCAATGCTCAGTACAAGAGGGCATGGCTTTAAAGTAATGGGTGGGAAGTTCAAGGGAGATATCAGAGGAAGGTTTTTAACCCAGAGAGTGGTTGGTGCATAGAATGCGCTGCCTGGGGTAGTGGTGGAGGCAAGTATGTTGGTCGAGTTCAAGAGATTGTTAGGTAAGCATATGGAGTTAATTTAAAATAAAGAGATATGTGGGAGGAAGGGGTTAGATAGTCTTAGGCATGGTTTAAAGTTCGGCACAACATGGTGGGCCAAAGGGCCTGTATTGTGCTGTATTGTTCTATGGTTCTATCTACCTGTGCTGCTATCTTCAGGAACCTTTTGACTTGTACGCCAAGGTCACTTTGTTCCTCAATATACCCTGGGGTCCTACTATTCATGGTATATGACCTACCCTTAATAGAACCCCTAAAATGCATCGCCTCGCACTTATCTGGATTAAATTCCATATACCATTGTCCTGCCTAATTTGCCCGTTGATCACTATTATTCTGTAGCCTAAGACACTACCCTGTCATTAATAAAAGCACCATCTGCAAACTTACTAATCATACCTCCTAAGTTGTTATTGTACATAACAAACAGCAAAGCTCGAAGCACTGATACATTGCTGGTGACAGGCTTCCAATCACAGAAGCAACCCTTCACCCTTACCCTGTGTCTCCTGTTACCAGGCCAAACTTGGATCCAATTTGCCAACTTACCTTGGATCCCACGGGATCTAACCTTTCTGACCATTCTTCCTTGCGGAACCTTGTGCTTTACTGGAGTCCATGTAATCCACTGTCCTGATCAGCATATTTAGTTACCTCTTCAAAAAAACTTATGTTAGATAGGATCCCCCACAAATAAATTTGTGCCCATCAATCCCTACCTTTACAAGTGTACCTTAATCCTGTCCGTCAAAAATTTTCCAGTCATTTCCTTACCAATGATGTTAGACTAACTGGCGTATAATTATCTGGCATATCCCTGCCGCCATTCTTGAACACAGGTACAACATGTGTTGAATTCCAAACATCTGGCACGTACCAGTGTCCAGCAAAGATTAAATACAGACACAAGCTGCCGGAATCTGGAACAAAAATAAACTGATGGAGGAACTTAGTGGGCCATGCAGCATCTGTGAGGAGAAAGGAGTTGTCGAAGTTTCAGTTTGAGGACTTGCACCAGGGCTAGATTTAAATATCTCTGTCAGGGCCCCAGTAATCTCCTCCCTTACCTCTCATTGCAGCCTTGTATACATCTCATCAGGCCTAGGGGCATTTATCCATTTTTACACCTACTAAACATCCAATAGCTTTTTAATCTTTAAGTGCTCTGGAATTTCATCATCCCAACTGAAATCTCCAACTGTAGTATCATTCTCAGTGAATACAGGAAAAAAAAAGTATTCATTTAAGACCTCACCAAGTCCTCTGTTTCCATGCATAGATTGCCCCTTTGGTCCCTACTGTGCCCCAATCTTTCCCTGGTTACCCTACTGCTTTTAATATGGTTATCAATTGCTTTGGGATTTTCTTTGTCAGTGATACTTTGTGACCCCTCTTTGTCTTTATAATTTTATATACCCCCCCCCATTCTTTATCAGTCCCTCAACGTCCCTCCCAAGACATTCAGAGTTCTCTCGACTTGCCATCCCTTCACTTTAACAGGAACATGTTAGCTCTGAGCTATTTCACTTTTAAAATATTAGTATTTCCAATGTGCCTTGGTGTTGAACTGCATCGCCCATGCTTCTGTACATTAAACCATTCTGTTATGTCATCCTGAAGTCTGCAAATGTCATCATTGTATGCTTGGTTGCCAAGTTTTGTTACATCAATAGGCATGTAGAGTATTACTTTTCATTATCCCAAGTTAGAAACAACTAAAAGAAGTAGTCGAAGTGTTGTAATCATTCTGAATATTTTTTTCCTCGTCTTTTTATAGGGCAGTTAAACAGAATTGCAAAGGATGCAGCCAATAGATGGACAGGTATGTTAGAAAAGATCTGTATTCCATAGAAAGGTCATTAGATGTTTATTACCTATTTACAAATGTCTTATTGGAGACTCAGCTGATCTTTAATGTTAATTGTAATTTTTATTTGATCTTTTAGATAACGTCTTTACCATAAAATCCTGGGCTAAGAAAAAATTTGGATTTGAACAGAAACAAATTGATAAGACTTTTGGAATTCCAGAAGATTTTGACTATATTGACTGATGATTTCAAGCTGCACAAATCGTTTTGTTCCTGCTTTGAGTTTGTATCTATTGTGCTAATAATAAAACTATTTAGTTTTACCACAAGAGATTGTGGACTTTCAGGCTTTGGAGATGATTAGCCCAGAGCAATGGTCCAAAATGCTGGAGACTTTCTCTGCTATTTTCACATTACAAGATTTTGTTTTTGTGCATGGCTTGATTATCTCTTGTTATAAATGACACATTCTTGGCAGCTCATTAGCAATTTTTGTAAAATTAATTTCATCTAAATTAGAGGTCAATTGAAAAAAAAATGTTCATCAAGCCTTCTGATGAAAGGTTTTCTCTGGAGCGTTGGAGGCTGAGGGACCACCTGGTAGATGTGTATAAAATTATAAGAGGAGTAGCTTGGGTAGTAGTCTTTTTCCTAGTGTCAAATAGAGGGCATAGGCTTAAGGTGAGATGGGGCAAGTTTAAAGGAGATTTATGAGGAAAGGTTTTTTTTTTACACAGAGAGTGGTAGGTGCCTGGTAGGGGAAATGGTAGAAGCAGATATGATTGCAATATTTTAGGGGCGTTTAGATAGGCACATGAACAGGTAGGGAATGGAGGGATAGAGACCACGTGCAGGCAGGTGGGATTATTTTGGGTTGGCATCATGGTCAGCACAGACTTTGTGGGCTGAAGGGCATGTTCTAGTGCAGTAGTAGTCTGTGTTCTATGGAATTAGGAGGGCAAAAAGAGGACATGAAACATCCTTGGCAGTAAGATTATAGAGAATCCTAAGTCATTCTATAAATATATTAGGAGTGAGAAGGTTGCTAGGGAAAAAGTGGGTCCCTTTAGGGAATAAAGGGATAATTTGTGTGTGGAGTGAGGGGTGTATTCGAGGTCCTAACGGAAGTCGTCTTGTCTGCTTTCAACAAGTGAGAAACATGAGTTCAGAGAGCAATATGTTGATTGCCTGGACCATGTAGTTATTACGAAGGTGGAGGTATTAGATGTCACCTGAATCCACCTATCACCTGCCTGCTCTTGCTCCACCCCTTCCCCCCACCTTTTTATACTGACCATCTCCCCTCTTTCCAGTCTTGATGAAGGGTCTCAACCAGAAACGACTGCCCATTTTCCTCCATAGATGCTGCCTGACCTGCTGAATTCCTCCAGCACTTTGTGCTTAGAGATAATCAGCATGGCTTTGTGAGGGGGAAATCCTGTCCCAGAAATTTGAATGAATTTTTGAGGAGGTAACAAAAGAGATTGATAAAGATAGGGCTGTTGATGTTCTCTGTATGGACTTTAGCAAAGCATTTGACAAGGTCCCGCATGATTGGCTTGTCCAGAACCTCTTGGGTTCCAAGGAAGGCTCACAAATTGGATCCTAAATTGGTGTAGTGAAAGGAGGCAGAACTAGTGGTGTGCCACAGTGACTGGTGCAGATATCTTTGCTGTTTGTGATAAATATTAATGACTTAGATGGGTATGTAGGAGATATGATTAGCAAGTTTGCAGATGACACAAAAAGTGGTGGTATTGTCAAGGAAGGTTGTCAAAGGCAGTTGGAAAGCTGGGCAGAGCATTGGCAGATGGAATTTAATCCTGACAAGTGCAAGGTGACATATTTTTGGAAGACAAGTAGGAGTAGGACATGTAGAGTAAATGTAGGGCACTAAGGAATGTTGGTAAACAGAAAGACCTAGGGATTCGAGTCCATAGTTTTCTAAATGTGGCAGCACAGGTCAATAGGGTGGTGAAGAAGGCACAAGGTATGCTTGCCTTCATAAATGGATAGAATATATGAGTTAGCAAGTGATGTTGCAACTTTACAAAATACTGGTTGGACAGCATTTGGAGTATTGTATGCAGTTCTTGTCACCATGCTAGCGATTGTGCTGGAGAGATGCGGAGATTCACCAGAATGATGCCTGGATTGAAGGATCTGAGTTATGGGGAGGGAGTGGATAGATTGGGCCTGTTTTCCCTGGAACTAAGGATGACCTGATGGAAGTATGTAAGAATATGAGAGGTATAGATAGGGTAGACAAAGTTTAGAATCTTTGTCCCATGGTAGGAGTATCAAAAACAGGAGGGCATGGATTTAAGATGAGAGGAAGGAGCTTTAAAGGGGATTTGAGAGGTAGATTTTTTTTTTTACACAGAGTGGTTGATATCTGGAATGTGCTACCAGAAGAAGTGATGGAATCAGATACAATTACTATATTTAAGAGGAGCTAAGACAGACACTTAAGTTATAAAAGAATACAGATCTAATGCCGGCAAACGGGTTAACGTGGATGAGCAAAACGGTCTGCATGGATGTAGTGGGCCAAAGGTCCTGTTTCTATGCTGTACAACTCTAATACTCTATAAATATTTCTTGAAGACACAGTTGCTTCATGATTAGCTTTATTTGGATGCAGTGAGCAGTCTAAATTTCTTGCTGTGTGACAAAGCTCTTCTGCCCCAATATTGGTCTTTCAGTTTTACATCTGAACTATGCTTCAGTTTAACCACCAGTATTTTCAATGTTGTTGAGAACCATGGGTGATGACCTTTTTATCCATCATCTTGCAGGCCATAGGTACTTAAAGCATCGAAATTCATCCATTACACAATGTTGTTAGTCACTTCATTGTTCGTAGCAATTTGGCTGCTTGCATCTCCTCATTTGAAATCTTAATTCATAGTGTCATCGAACATGGAAACTGCCTATAATGTTTGCTGTTGGGGCCTGTGCCACTGAACCCAATATCCTTCCTGATGGTGAACTTCTTGAATGTATTGATCCCTCCAGCAGATGAACAGGATCTGACCAGGTGATGTTCCTATAAGTACAGTTAATTCTGTGAATTGTTCCTTGGTCCATTGGTTGGATCATTGAAGTCATCAAGTCATACAGCAGGAAACAGGCCCTTCAGCCCAACTGGTCCATGCCAACCAAGATTCCCAGTTGCCCACATTTGACCCTATCCTTTTAAACCTTGCCTATCTATGTATCTGTCCAAGTACTTTTTAAATGTTGTTAATGTACCCACCTCAACCACTTCATCTGGCAGCTCATTCCATATACTGACCACTCTCTGGGTGAAAAAGTTGCCCCTCGGGCTCCTATTAAATCTCTCCCATCTCAACTTAAGCCTATGCCCTCTGGTTCTTGGTTCCCCAACCTTGGGAAACAGACTGTGCACAGTCACCCTATCTATGACCCTCATAATTTTATACACCATAATCACCTACATTCCAATGAAAAATGTCCCAACCTGCTCAATCTCTCTCCATAACTCAGTTCCTCAAGTGACGGCAACATGCTCATAAATCTTCTCTGCACTATTTCCAGCTTAATGGCATCTTTCCTATAGCAGGGTCACCAAAACTGAACACAATATTCCAAATACAGCCTCACCAACATCTTGTACAACTCAGGATCAAGTTTACTATGTGACTTATATGACGTGAAATTTGTTTTGTGGCAGTTGTACAGTGCAAAGACATAAATATTGCTATAAATTACAAAATAAATAGTGCAAAATAAAGGAATAACAAGATAGTGTTCATGGACTATTCAAAAATCTGATAACAGAGGGGAAGGAGCTGTTCCTAAATCGTTGTGTGTGGGTTTTCAGGCTCCTTTACCTCTTCTCCAGTGGCAGTAATGAGAAGAGGACATGTCCCAGATGGTATGTGTAGTATGAGGGCATATGGCTGTCACGTGACCCTAACAACACTGACCCCTCTGGTTGGAGGACAGCATTGCTTATCGGATCGGAAGTGACACCACTGTCAATCAAGGTTTGGCCCCACCCCACCCATCAGGTGTGGGCGTAGGGATTGGCCTTGGAGAGCACCTTTGTTCCTGAACCTGCCTGACCATTGGCCTTGGTAAACACCTTTGTCCTCGACCTCCAAGCCATTGGCCTGTCTAAATTACCTGGCCAGGCATTACAGCACTATAAAGAGTGTTGCAATCCCCTGGCCCTCTCTCTTTCAACTGCCCCAGGAGTAGTGAGATGACGCTGCAGAGACCATGGGTAAGAGTGTGCATCACCACATGGTTTGGGAGCGTCTTAGTCAGGTTCCAGGGTGTGTTAGGGCCAATGCTTGTTTGGGTCAAGGTATTCAGGCATTGAAGTGTTTATCCCTTGATAAGCTGTACCTTGTTTTGTGTGTGTGTGTGTGTATATATATCTCATCCTCATTGCGATTACCCCTCACGTTTCCGGTCTCTTGCGTGTGTGTATGCAAGTGTGCATCTGTTCCCATTCATTCTGTCCCCACGTTTGCCTCTGTGATTAAACTATTTTTAAAATCCAAAGCCTGTGGCCAGAGCCCTCCATCTTTAAGATTCCAAAAGAACCTTTTCACACAACACTATGGGTCCTTAGTAATGGATGCAGCCTTCGAGGAGGCACCACCTCTTGATGTCCCCAGTGCCTGAGGGTAGCGCCTGTGATGACCTTGCGATCCTGTGCCTCCATATCAAGCTGTGATGCAACCAGTCAGAATGCTGTCCAACATACATCTATAGACATTTGCATAAGTTTTTAGTGGCATATCAAATCTCCTCAAACTCCCAAATGAAGTAGAGCTGCTGGCGTGCCTTCTTTGTGATTGCGTCAATGAGTTGGGCCCAAGATAGATCCAAGATGTTGACCCCAGGAATTTGCAACATAACACCCCAACTTCTATACTCAATGCCCTGCCTGATGAAGGGCAGTGTGCCAAAAGCCACCTTCACCATCCTGTCTACCTGTACTTGTACTCTGAGGTTCCTCTGTTCTACTACACTCTCCAGGGTTCTGTCCTACCCTCATTTGTCTTCCCAAAATGCAACATCTCACACTTACTTGAAGTAAACTCCAATGCAACACTTCATACTTAGTTGATGTAAATGTCAGCCCACTTACCCAGCTCTGATCATTCTGTAATCAGAGCTGGGTAACAACCATCTTCACTGTCTATTTTAGTGTCATCTGCAAACTTACTAACCATGCCTTTTACACTCTCATCCAAATCATTGATATAGATGACAAATAACTATGGGCCTAGCACTAAGCCCTGGGGAACACCATTAGTCACGGGCCTCCAGTCCAAGAAACAACCTTCCACCATCAATCTCTGCTTTCTGCCATCAGTGCAGTTGTTTGGAGTGCTGAGGGGCAACATCGAGGTATGCATAACAAGTTTCAAATCAAACAATCCTACAGTTGTCAAGCAGTCCCACTTTATGACAGCATTACTGAGCATCCATAGAGTCATAGAACAATACAGCACAGATACAGGCTCTTTGGCCCAACAAGTCCACGCCAACTGCATTGCCACCCAGCTGGTCCCAATTTCCTGCATTCGGCCCATATCCCTTCAGGCCTTGCCCCTCCATGTACTACTTAAATGATACTATTGTACCTGCCTCAAACACTTCCTCTGGCAGCTCATTCCATATCCTCAGCACACTCTGCATGAAAAAGTTGCCCCTCGGGTCCCTTTTAAATCTTTCCCCCTCACCTTAAACTTATGCCCCCTAGTTTAGGACTCCGCTACCCTGGGGAAAAGACTTACCGTCAACCTTATCAATGCCTCTCATAATTTTGAACATTTCTACAAGATCGCCCCGCATTCTCCTACATTCTACGGAATAAAGACCTAGCCTGGCCAACCTCTCCTTATTACTCAGGCTCTCTAGTCCTGGCAACATTCTCGTAAATCTTTTCTGCAGTCTTCCCAGTTTAACCACGACATTCCTATAGCAGGGTGACCAAAACTGTACACGGTACTCCAAGTGCCGCCTCACTTGTACAACTGCAACATAATGTTCCAACTCCTATACTCAGTGCCCTGAATGATGAAGGCCAGTGTGCTAAATGCCTTTTTCACCACCCTGTCTATCTATGATGCCACTTTCAACAAACTATGCAGTTATACTCCTAGGTCCCTGTGTTCCATTACACTCCCTAGTGCTCTACCATTCATAGTATAAGTCCTACTCTGGTTTGACTTTCCAAAGTGCATCATCTCATGCCTACCTGTATTGAAATCCATTTGCCACTCCTTAGCTTACTTCCTGAACTGATCAAGATTCCCCCTATATTCTATGATAACCACTTTCACTATCAACACCACCTAATTTCGTTCATCTGCAAACTTGTTGATCAAGCCTTGTGCATTCACATCCAAATCATTTAGAAATAACGAATAACAAAGGTCCCAAAACCAACCCCTGTGGTACACCACTAGTCTCCAGTCTCCATTCCAAGAAACTTCAACCACCACCTTCTGCTTCCTATCTCTGAGCAAATTTTGAATCCCACAAACTAGCTCTTCCTGGATTTCTAACCTTCCAGACCAGCCTGCCACGCAGGACCTTGTCAAAGGCCTTGCTAAATAGGCAACATCCACAGTCCTACCCTCATCTACCTTTTTGGTTACCTCTTCAAAGAACTCAAAGATTCATCAAACACAACTTCCCACGCACAAAGCAATGCTGACTCCACCTAATCAGACTCTGCCTATCCAAAGGCTGGTAGATCCTGTCCCTCAGAATTCCCTTAAGTATATTCCCCACCACTGATGTCAGGCTGACTGGCTAGTAGTTTCCTGCCTTGTCCTTACTACCTTTCTTAAACAATGGAACGACATTGTTCTATGGTTCTATTAGCCACCTTCTAGTCTTCAGGAACTTCACCAGTGGTTAATAATGGCCTCCACAACTTCTTCTCAAGCCTCCAACAAGGTCCAAGGATGTACTTGGTCAGGCCATGGGGATCTATCCACCAGAATGCGCTGTAAGGCTGCAAATACCTCTTTCCTGGTAATATGAATGTTCTCCAAAACATCTCCACTAGTTTCCCTCATCTCTTGATTAACCATGATTGTCTCCTCAGTAAACACAGGAGAAATATTCGTTAAAAATTCCATCCATCTTTTGCGGCTTCAGACATAGGCGGCCCTGCTTTTCCATCACTATCTTAAAACTAATAGAATTATGGTTCTCCTAGTGCTTCTTGAATGCCACTTCAGTTACTTGCCTTGTCTCATTCCCTAAGAGAAGGTCCAGTATTGCATCCTCCCGAGTAGGTCCTTCTATATGTTGACTCAGGAAACTTTCCTGGATACACTTCACAAATTCCACCCCATTCATACCCTTAACACTCTGGGTGGCCCAGTTAATACCAGGGAAATTAAAATCTCTCACTAACACAACCCTATTATTACAACTATGAGCAATTTGTCAATACACCTGCTCCTCAAGTTCCCGCTGACTATTGGGGGAGGGGGGGGTCTAATATACAGCCCCACTAGAGTGACGCTCCCCTTTTTGGTTCTATGTTCTACCCATATGACCTAACTGGATGATCCTCCAAGGATGTCATCTCTAAGTACTGCTGTTACGTCCTCCCTTATGAAAAAGGCAACACCCCCTTCTCACTTACCTGTACCTCTGTCACGCCTGTAGCATCTGTATCCTGGAACATGGAGCTGTCAATCCTGCCCTTCTCTCAGCCATGTTTCTGTTATGGCTATAACATCCCAGTCCCTACGCTCTGAGTTCATCCGCCTTTCCTGTTAATCCTCGTGCATTGAAATAATGCAGTTTAACTGAGTATTCCTTTCCCCGCCTTTACTGTGCCCTGGCTATCCTGATTACTATACTTGCTCTCACTGGCTACTACTTTATCCCATGACTTGCTCCTGCTCAGAGTCCAAGCCCCCTGTCAAACTAGTTTAAACCTTCCTGTGTAGCACTAGCAAACTACCCTGCAAGGTTATTGGTCCCTCACTGGTTCAAGTACAACCCATCCCTCTTGTTGCCTCTACCCCAGAAGTGATCCCAATAGTCCAAGAAACTGAATCCCTGTCCCCTGCACCAGCTCTTCAGCCACATATTCATCTGGCTTATCTTTCTATTTCTGACCTCGCTTGCATGTGGCACTGGAAGTAATCTGGAGATCACTACGCTTGAGGTCCCACTTCTTAACTTCTGACCTAACTCCCTATACTCATTCTGCAGGACTTCATTCCTTGTTCTACCTATGTCATTTGTACCAACATGTACAACAACCTCCTGTTGTTCACCATCCCACTATAGGATTTTCTGCAGCTGCTCAGAGACATCCTTGACCCAGCACCTGGGAGGCAACACACCATCTTTGCATCTCTTCTGCGGCCTCAGAATCTGCTGTCTGTCCCCCTAACTATCCAGTCTCCTATCACTAATGCCGTGTCTGACTGCACCCTTTCCCTCTGAGCCTCAGAGCCGGTCATAAAGAAGTAATGATCACACCACTCAATGGTTAATTCCTCAGTCCTGTTGCAGGGTCGCAACTTGAAACATTGACCATTGCTCTCAAGATCCTGTGTGGTAGACTGGTCTGGAAGGTGAGATCATGTGGGATACACGATGAACGAGCAAATTGGATACAGTCACAGGGTGGTAGTGGAGGGTTGTTTTTCAGATTGGTGACCTGTGGCCAATGCTGTGCCGCAGGGATTGGTGCTGGATCCTCTGTAGTTTATCGCATATATTAACAATTTAGAGGGGAGTGCAGCTGGCATGATCAGTAAGTTTGCGGATGACACCAGAATTGGTGGGTGCTGGACAGTGAAGGGGGATATCTAGGATAAGGAATGGCAAATGGATTTTAACTCAGACAAATTTGAAGTGATTCCTTTTGGGAAGTTAAGCCATGGCAGGACATACAGTGAATGACAGATCCCTGGGGAGTGTCATGGAACAGACATAGAAAGTGGTGACACTGGTAGACAGGATGTAAAGAAGACATATGGTATGCTTATGTAAATCAGATGGAGCATTAAGTACAAGAGTTGTGACATCATGTACAGCTGTACAAGACATCGGTAAGACAGCTGGAATATTGTGTGCAGTTCTGGTCATCATATTACAGGTGATTAAGCTACAGAGAGTGCAAAAAAGATTCACAGTGATGTTGCCAGGACAGGAGGGCTTGAGTTAAAAGGTGAAACTGGATAGGCTGGGATTGTTTTTCCTGGAATGAAGGAGGCTGAGGGTATACCTTGGAGAAAGCAGGCGGTCAATGTTTCGGGTCAGGACCCTTCTTCAGGACTGAAGGTAGGAAAAGGGGAAGCTTAACATATAGGAGGGAAAAGCAGAGCAGTGATAGGTGGACAAAAGAGGGGAGGTGGGGTTGGCACAAGGTGGTGATAGGTAGATGCAAATAAGAGAGAGTGATAGGCAGGTGCAGGGGAGGAAGGGAGAGCAGAGCCACTGTGGGATGAATCAAAGGTAAGGAGAGAAAAAACACCACTGGTGCTGTGGTCTTCAGTCTCTGCCTATATGTCAGGAGTAGAAGTACATCCAGGTGATCGGACTTGCCAAAGGATGGACGCGGGGTGGCACGATAGGTATTCTTGATGATGGTGTAGCAGTGATCGAGTGTGTTGGCTCTTCAGGTTCCGCAGATGACATGTTGGTGGTAGTTTGTTAGAGACTTCTTCAAGCTGGCCTAGTTGAAGTCCCCTATGGTCATCGGGAAGGCATCAGGGTGCGCTGTCTCGTGACTGTTAGTCACGGCACTCAGCTCCTCCAGTGCCAGCTTGACATTTGCCAGGGGTGGAATGTGCACCACTACCAGGATGACAGCAGAGAACTCCCTTAGCAGTTAAAATGGACGACACTTGACCACCAGATGTTCCAGGTCGGGGGGGGAGCAGGACTGAGACAGAACCGTCACATTAGTGCACCACAAAGAGTTAATCATGAAGCAAACACTGCTGCCTCTGCCTTTACCTGATGCTGTTGACCAGTCCATGCAGTGGATGGTGAAGCCCTCGGGCTGAAGCACTGTGTCCAGAGTTTTGGGAGTGAACCATGTCTCTGAAGAGTCAAAATTGGAATTTTGTGTAATACAGTGAAATATATAAATTTGAATTGGCCCAGAGTTGTGTGAAGAAAAATTCTTTTGGGATCTTAAAGATGGAGGACTCTGGGCATAGGCTTTGGGTCTTAAGAATAGTTTAATCGCAAAGGCAAACGCAGGAACAGAATGAATGGGAACGAATGTGCACTCGCACGCACACAGACAAGAGATCGTGGAAGTAAGGGAAATCACAATGGGGGTGAGAGATACACACACACAATAAACAAGTCACAACTTATCAAGGGATAAACACTTCAATGCCTGAACACCTTGACCTAGACAAGCATTGGCTCTAACATTCCCTGGATTCTGACTAAGACGCTCCCAAACCTCGTGGTGGTGCACCCTCTTACCAACGGTCTCTGCAGCATTGTTTCACTATTCCTGGGGAAGTCGAAAGAGGAAGAGCCAGGAATGTGCAGCACTCTTTATAGTGTTGGAAGGCTGGGTGGAGCCAGACCAGACAGGCCAATGGTTTGGGGGGTGTCAAGGACAAAGGTGTTTACCAAGGCCAATGATCAGGCAGGTTCAGGAACAAAGGTGCTCTCCAAGGCCAATCTCTGCCCACACCTGATGGGTGGGGTGGAGCCAAATCTTGATTGACAGTGGTGTCACTTCTGATCCGATAAGCAATGCTGTCCTCTGACCAGAGGGGTCAGTGTTGTTACTGTCACGTGACAGCCATGTGCTCTCATACTACATTCCACCCTCGGAAGTTACACCACTCGCCAATCATGGGGAGAACTAAAACTAAGGAAAGAGATATGCGTCAAAATGTGGTACTAATAACTGGCAAGGATAGCACAAAATACAAAAAAGAACTATGACAAGTAAAATGAGGGCAGTGGCCCAGTGGGTGACAGTTGCCCAACATCCCCCCCCCCCCCCCAGTGACCCAAATGGCCACCTGTTTCCCCATAAGGTGTTGTGCTGGAGGAGCTGGTCCCTTGGTTCTGAGTTTTGGCCACCAAGTCCCTAAAGTGAGCAGCCAGGTTGGTGGGGTTGCTGGATTTATCATAGATAAAAGTGCAAAACATATGATTAACCCAATTGTTAAACATACAATACGAATATGGTTTCAATTTCGTAAATTTTTTGGATTGAATAAATTTAATTTGTCAAGTCCCATTCAATCTAATTTTTTCTTTCATCCATCCAGAGCTGACTCAGCTTTTTCTATATGGAAAAGGAAGGGAACAGTATGTTTTTGTGATTTATTCATTGATTTTCACTGTTTTTCATCTTTTGAATAACTAACAAATACAATTTGTCTAGATCACACTTTTTTCGATATTTGCAGATTAGAAATTTTTTAAAAGCTACTATACCCTCTTTTCCGACACCTTACAAAACTGAAATTACGGAAAAGATTTTAGGTCTTAATCCTTATCAGAAGGGCTTGATAGCAATAATCTGTGATTTAATTTTGAAAATACATCCAGAATCACTGGACAAAATTAAGAATGAATGGAAAGTGAACTCCAGACATCTATACCAACAGAGACATGGAATAAAATTCTTCATTTAGTTAATACATCTTTAATGTGTACCAGACACTCTTTGATACAGTTTAAAGTAGTTCACAGGACCCATATGTCAAAGGATAAACTAGCCTGTTTTTATCATCATATAAATCCTATATGTGACAGATGTAAATCAAATGTGGCTTCTTTGACACATATGTTTTGATCCTGTCCTCCTTTGGAAAAATATTGGAAAGACATTTTTAACATTATTTCAACTGTATTGAATATTGATTTACAACCTCACTCTATCACTGCAATTTTTGGATTACCAAGGATAGAGTCTGGCCATTTATCTGATTCTGCTTACCTTATGATTGCCTTTGTTACATTAATGGCCAAACGATCCATTTTGCTCAGATGGAAGGATCCAATACCCCCTACTACTTTTCAATGGTTCTTTCAAACTATGTCATGTTTAAACTTGGAAAAAATTAGGAGAGGTACTGTTGAACCTTCGCTTAAATTTGAATATATTTGGAGTCCATTTATCCAATATTTTCGCATGATATAGATCCCCTTTCACTAACTTTCTAATTTAAAGGAACGGAGTTGATGACATAATATTGCTCTTTTTACTGAGAAATTTCAGTCCAGGCTTTTTTTTTCTTTTTTTGTTCTTTTTTGAAATTTTTCTGTTTGGTTTGATATATTGTTTATAATTTTTCTTATTGATTTGGGGATTTTTTTTTCTTTCTTTTATATATATAATAAATATTTTTCTTTCCTTTCTTTTATATTATATTCATTCACTAAGAGATTGTTGGATCTACAGATTTTTTTATATAGTTTATTGTTTTCTATGATTATCCATGCCATGCTTGTTCTTCTGATCTCTTTGTATTACATGTACAAACATTGATGTTATATATTAATCTGTATTAATTTGAAAACTAATAAAAAGATTGAAAAAGAAGTGCTGTACTCCTTAGTACAGCACATGTACCGCCATCCGCAGCGAGTGGATCATCCAGGGCCGTCCAGGGCCGCTCTGCTGCCATCGTTGTTTCTCATGGGACAGTTTGGCTGTGTAATATGGGGGGCAGGCTATCATCTAGGACCTCTCTGCCTCCGCGATGGCCCTGCTGTTCCTGTGGCCGCTGTATGCCGGGTGTTCCCCCATTCATCGAGCGTGGGTTCAGGGCACCACAAACACTGGAAAGCAGCAACTGTACCAGCCCATGGGGAGCTGCGGGTAGGTACTGTAGCCGCAAATCCAGTGGGTCCTGTTGAGAGTTCAGGGAGCCCCAGCTTAGCAGCACCATCGGCAGTGGTCATGGAGGCACCCAGATACCAGTCTCACTCACATCCACAATGGCCAACTGAAAAGGTGGAACTGTACTCATTCTGGAGTCTACACCAGCATATCCTTGGCATACTCAGTGGCTGTGGAACGCTCTGAGGGCCGGGACTCGCGTGGAGGTAGAATTGTGTGAAGGGAAATACCAGCTCTTGAAATACCCACCCCATTCGGAACCTTTGGAAGGAATGTGCTGCAGTGGTGGTGGTGGGGGAGGGGGTGGGGACTGCCATCCGGTCCCCCCAAAACACCGATTCTCATTCTTTTTGCCGGCAGGTCAGACAGGGCTAGTAAAAGGGGACTAGTGACTCCCTTCCGCAGCACGGCTTGAATGGCCTTTGTAATATCTTGATGTCCCCCGGGCACCCTATACTACCGACTGCAGACGACCTTGGAGGGAGTGGGGACAACAACCGGTTCCCATTTGGCTGCCCCGACCACCACCGTAGCACGGGCGACTCCAAAAGTGCTTTGGTTGGTGTGTAGGGACTGTCACTTTAAGACATTCATCCCCATTATGCATTCAGGCAAGTCTGCAGTTAAGACAGCTACAGTTTGAGGAGGTTGTTTCCCGATGGCCATGCGGATCTTGACTTCCCTCGCGGGCAAAAGGGAACCACCCAACACCTCTGTCTGCATCTGTGGCCCCTTCCACACAACAGGTTTACCCGGGATGATGGTGTGTTGGGCACCCGTGTCGATGAGTACCATCCACATCTGCACGTTCCTTTTTCCCCAGTGTATTGCTACAGGTATATATGGCCTCAGGTCTCCCAGGCAGGAGAGGGCAGTGGAACAGATGCATCCTGTGGGGGTGGGGGGGGGGGGGTCTGCCACCCAGTGGGTGAAGGTTCCTGCTGGCGGACATGGGCTATTTCCTGCCTCAGCAGGTCCCGGAGCTCAGCCACGAGGGCAGGGGAGACTGTTTCAGGTGGGGGAGGGATGGAGGTAATATCAGTATCTGCAGGGGCAGCCCACGTGGTCTGGTGGTTGGGGGCGCCCCCTGTGTCGGGCTTGGACCCGGGCTGGCTCTGGATCTTCCTGTGGCTGGGCATCCCCCCCCCCGCCCGCAGAGCTCTTACCAGCGCACATGGAGAGCGGAGGTCGGGACCCTGTCTATGCTGGCGTGGTCCATCCCTGCGTGCAACGTCTAGGTATAGCTGCTTGCGCGTGGGATTAGGGGGTCGTGTCCCCAGCCCTACTCTCTGCTCTGCAGACCTGGGTGGGCTTCCCCTGCTGCAAGAACTCCAGCCTTTCCAGGAGGGTGATGGCGTCCTGCACGGTCTTCCCATTAGCCGGTCCCATGAGGGGCAGGACCACTGGCCTCAAATCGGGGCATGCAGTGGTGACCAGGTATCCTATTAGCGCACTGGTCACCATGGTGTTTTCTAACAACCCGCGATTGCCGGGCCTCTCATAGATGCCAGTCACCAGTGCCCATTCCCTGACAACCCTGGTGCCCTCACTGACCGTGCTCCACTGTGGTCGCCCGTATAAGTCCCATTCGAGGAGGGTAGGGTACCGGACCCTCACTGCGGTCACTATCCAATCCCACAGGATAGTGTTGTTCCCAGTCCCTCAATATGGCGCCCGCAGGGCATTGTTAATGCTCTGTAGGTCAGACAAGCTCCCTAGGGCGCTCGCTTCTTGGTGAGAGAGGCTCACATTGGGGGCCCCCTCATCCCACTGTTGGCGCAGCCATGTGGCCAGCTGTTCGCCCGGCCGCTGACGGTACCAATCCGCCAGCTGGGTTAGCTCCTTGATGGAGAAATCCCGGGTCTCCATAGTCTTGGAGGGTCCACGGGCACTTCCCCCTGAGGGGGCCTCATCCTGACTCCCCTCCCCTCTGTGGCGAGCCGTGGTGACAGGTCAAGCATGCAGGGGTTTGGGTGGGTAGGGGGGAGGGCAGGCGTGAGGGAGCCCCTGCTCTTTGGGCGCCCCCTCATCATCCGTATCCATCCATATATCCCCATCACATAGCCACGCGTCCAGCCTGTCGCCGCACCGGACCAGGGTTTAGATTTTAAATGGATCTGGCACCCCTTTGGCTCCCCTTGGCACTGGGGAACACTGACTGCTGGAGGAGGGCCGCCACGTGGTGTCCCAGATTTTCACCACGTGGATCTAACTGTTCGGCCCAGTCCACTGGCTTACCATGGTCTGCCAGCATGCTGGCCAAGCTCCCAAATCCCTCACTCTCATCTGTCCATCTAGGGATTCTCTCCTCTGTATCTGCGCTAGCCTCTTTCCCCCAGTTCCAAAACATTCTTCCCACATCTGTGTCCAGCCAAGATCTTCAAGACCTTGCTCGCAGCACCAAATATTGTGTGAGAAAGGTTCTTTTGGGATCTTAAAAATGGAGGACTCTGGACACAGGCTTTGGATCTTAAAAATAGTTTAATCACAAAGGCAAACGCAGGAACAGAATGAATGGGAACGAATATACACTTGCACACACGCAGACAGGAGATCGCGAAAGTAAGGGAAATCACAATGGGGGTGAGATACACACACACACACACAATAAACAAGTTACAACTTATCAAGGGATAAACACTTCAATGCCTGAACACCTTGACCTAGACAAGCATTGGCTCTAACACTCCCTCGTATATGACTAAGATGCTCCCAAACCTCGTGGTGGTGCACCCTCTTACCAATGGTCTCTGCAGCGTTATTTCACTATTCCTGGGGCAATCGAAAGAGGAAGAGTCAGGAATGTGCAGCACTCTTTATAGTGTTGGAAGGCTGGGTGGAGCCAGACCAGACAGGCTAATGGTTTGGGGAGTGTCAAGGACAAAGGTGTTTACCAAGGCCAATGATCAGGCAGGTTCAGGAACAAAGGTGCTCTCCAAGGCCAATCCCTATGCCCACACCTGATGGGTGGGGTGGAGCCAAACCTTGATTGACATTGGTGTCACTTCTGATCCGATAAGCAATGCTGTCCTCTGACCAGAGGGGTCAGTGTTGTTACTGTCACGTGACAGCCATGTGCTCTCATACTACACCCAGCTTAATTGTGGCTTCATACTTGGCAGCATCACAATTTCCACTTTTGTTTTGGCAGTTCCAGTTTTGGCAGGGTGTTTGGAGAACACCTTGCTGAGGAAAATGTTAATAGTTAAGAAGGGTTTGACTTCTCTTAAAACATCTATTTCATTGTGTCTTTTATGTCTTTCAAATAACAATTCATTCATCCACCTTCTTTAAATTCATTTTTTCCACAATGCCCATTTCTAGAATTCATTTTGAAGTACTTGACTTGGTTACTAGCAGAACTGAAAAACGATATCTGTACATGACACCGATACTTGAAAATGAACTCTGTCAAGAGAGGCTTAACGGGTTGGATCTGTATTCTTTGGAGATTAGACTCATAGAATCTTACGGCACAGAAATGGGCCCTTTTGGCCCTCCTTGCCCATGTCGACTGTGATGCCTTTCCATGATAAATCCCATTTACCTGCATGAGGCCCATATCCCTCTACTCCTTTCTTATCTTAAGTACCTCCCCAAACACCTTTTAAACTTTGTAGTTGTATCTGCCTCTACCACCTCCTCTGGCAGCTCATTCCAAATGAACACCATCCTCTGTGTGAAGAACCTACCCCTCAGATTTAGAACATAGAACATTACACCACAGTACAGGCCCTTCGGCCCACAATGTTATGCCGATATTTTATCCTGCTCTAAGATCTATCTAACCCATCCCTCCCACCGAGCCCCCCCCCCCCCATTTCTCTATCATTTTTCCTCTAAATTTCCTTTAGATTTCTCCCCCTCTCAATCTGTGTGGTTTAATTCTGGACTCCCCTGCCCTGGGAAAAGACTCTGTCTATTCTATCCTCATAATTTTATGAGCCTCTATAAGGTCACTCCTCAGCCACTTACATTCCAGTGAGAATACATCCAGCCCCTCCAAGAATGAGGGATAATCTTGTTGAAACATACAAGACCATAAGGGGGCATGACAGAGTAAATATTAAGGTGTTTTCTCTAGTGGGACTGTCTTAAGCAAGTGGATATAGTTTCAAGTTTGCCTCCACTACCACCCCTGGAGTGCACTGCCGTTTAAGAGGCTCTTAGATAGGCACATGAATGTGCAAAGAATGGGAGGGACATGGATATTGTGTAGGCAAAAGGGATTAGTTTAGTTAGGCATTTAATTACTAGTTTAAGGGACCTGTCATTTGAAAACCAAGGATTATAAAAAATTCTTCTCACAAAGAATAAGTGAATCTCTGGAATTCTCCATCCCAGAGTTATGGAGGCTTTTTATTCGAAGTAATTAAAGTGGAGATGGATAAATTTTTGAAAGATTGGAGGATTGAGCACAACCGGGATCTGACACAGAGGAGTTGAGGCCATGCATAGATCAGCCAATATCATTTTAAATGGTGATTCAGGCTCGGGAGGCTGGGTGGCCCACTCCTGCTTCCTTGTCTTCTTTCTTGTGCTGTGGAACTACAAATAAAAACAGATGCCTCTTCACTTAGTTAGGGAGAAGTAAATGTAACTGAGAAATGAAGCTTTGTTTATGATGAGAAAAAGTGATTTATTTAGACCAATCATAATTCAAAACCAACATTCTCTCTGCCACTGTGTGCATTTGCAATCTAAAATAATTAGCCCATTTGCTGGAGGTATGTTACAATCAGTGCTTCAAATAATTTTTTTGTTAAAGTAATTAATCCGAAATGAGCACTTTGCCTGGTATTTACCAAGGAGGATGTGGGATCAGTGTGGGAGTATGCTAATATGCTAGGACAGTTTGAGATGAAGAAAGAGTTGGGTCTCTTAAAGAATGTTAAAGTGGATAAGTCTCCAGGGCCTGATGGGATATACCCCAGGTTATTGAGAGAGGCAAGAGATGAGGTTGCTGGGGCCTTGACCAAGATCTTCGTATCATGTCTAGCCACAGGCAAGGTCCCAGAGGACTATTGAGTAGCTAATCTTGTTCCATTATTCAAGAAGGGAAATAGGGATAATCCTAGAAACTGTAGATCGGTGAGTCTCACACAGTGGTAGGCAAGCTATTGGAGAGGAAAAACACAGTAATGCTGGAGGAACTCAGCAGGCCAGGCAGCATTAGTTGGAGCAAAGCAGGCGGTCGACGTTTCGGGTCAGGATCCTTCAGAACCGAAGATAGGAAAAGGGGGATCCCAAGATATAGGAGGGAAAAGCAGAGCAGTGATAAGTAGACAAAAGAGGGGAGGTAGGGTGAGCACAAGGTGGTGATAGGTAAAGGCGTTTAAGAGGCTCTTTGACATACGAATGGAGAATGCAGAGAATGGAGGCATTGTGTAGGCAAAAGGGATTAGTTTAGTTCGGCGTTTAATTAATTCAGCACAATATTGTGGGCCAAAGGGCCTGCTCCTGTGCTGTACTGTTCTATATTCTAATTTTTAAAATTTATTTTGGGTATCTGCTGGGATTGACAGGCTCAGCCTAATAGGATCCACAATTTTTAATAAATCAAATATGCTTACAAGTTATACATAACAGGCTCTTCTGTCATTTGCTAATTTGCATTATATGTAATTTCAACAATCTCTAGTTTCATCTGATTAACAGTGAAATAATGTGCATTTTGTTAACACAGTAGTTTAACAGTTTATGGTATTTTTCAAAACGATTGCTCTGAGTACAAGGCACCAACCCTCAGCAATTTTATCTGCCTTCCTGGTCTGTTGCTATACTAAACCAATCTTATTTGATTGTATGTTTAGCTTAAAATTCTATTTCATCGGGTTTGCCCTATTCTACATGATTACTAACATTTCTACCAGCTTTCCCATTGCTCTTGTATATCCAGTTGATGAATGACCTTTTGTTTGCTGTCTCATCATCCACTCTCCATAATTTTTAAGTCATTCCAAGAAAGCTATTCAAGAATGTAAAGATAAAAGGGAACAATATGAGCTTTAGTGAGGTGGTCATTCAGCAGGTACAGGCAAATGGTAGTTTGGAGTCCACCAGAAAAGGCAGAAGTGGTAGACATGGAGTGCATGATTCTTAGTAATAGATATATTGGTGTGGATACTGTTGGAGCCCTTTCAAAGGATAACACCAGCAGCAACTAAGTCTGTGGCACCACAAGTGGTTCTGATGCCCAGCAGGGAAGGGTGGAGTCTTGGAGACTCGATAGAGGGACGGTGGCTGTGAACAGGACTCAATGTTGCTTCCTTGATGCCAGGGTCAAGGATCAGTGTATTCTCAAGGGGAAAGGAGAGCAGCCAGAGGTTGTTGTACACATTGATGCTAACAGCATAGATGGAAAAAGGGGTGAGGTCCTGCAAAGTGAATATAGTGGAGGTTAAAAAGCAGGACTTTAAGGATTATAATCTCTGGGTTACTCTCTATTCCACAGGCTACTGAGTGTAGGAATAGGACAAATGATGATATGGCTGAAGAGCTGGTGCAGGCAGGAGGGATTTAATTTCTTGGACTATTGGGATCTCTTCTGGGACAGAGGTGACCTGTATAAGAGGGATGGATTGCATCTGAACTGGAGGGTGACCAATATCCTGGTGGGGAGATTTGCTAGAGATACTTGGGAGAGATTAAGCTAGTCTGTCGGAGGGATGGGACCCAATGTAGGAGTATCATAGATGAGAAAGTTGAAACAAATGAAGAGGTTAAAGGAGTAAGTCCAGTAAGCACGGAATTTAGGAAAATGAATAGTGATATACTGGAATATATCTGCATCACTACAGAGGAGGTGCTGGTGGTCTTAAGGTGTATTAAGGGGCCTGATTAAATGGACAATGTCATAAAACACAGAACATTACAGCACAGTACAGGCCCTTCAGCCCACAATGTTGTGCCGACATTTTATCCTGCTCTAAGATGTATCTAACCCTTCCCTCCCACATAGCCCCCCATTTCTCTATCATTCATGTGCCTATCTAAGAGTCTCTTAAATGTCCCTAATGTATCTGCCTCCACCACCTCTGCCAGCAGTGTGTTCCACGCACCCACCACTCTCTGTGTAAAACACCTACCTCTGATGTCCCCAACACTGCATTAGTATTTACTCAGGAAACTGGCATAGTGGATATGGAAGGAAGGGAAACAAGCAGTAGTGTCATGGGACATATAGAGATTAAAGAGGAGGAGGTGCTTGCTGCCTTACAGCGAATAAAGGTAGATAAATCCCCCGGGCCTGACAGGATATTTCCTCAGACCTTGAGAGAGACTACTGTAGAAGTAGCGTACATAGCGGTTATGTGTATGGCACGCTAGTGTAGCGGTTAGCACGACGTTATTACAGCGCCAGCGATCGGGGTTTGATTCCCATCACTGTCTGTAAGGAGTTTGTATGTTCTCCCACATCTGCGTGGGTTTCCTCCGGGTGCTCCGGTTTCCTCCCACATTGCAAAGACGTACGGGTAGGTTAATTGGGTTTAAAATGGGTGGCGCGGACTCGTTGGGCTGGAAGGGCCTGTTACCATGCTGTAAATAAAATTAAAAATTAAAAAAAATTGCAGGGGCCCTGGCAGATATATTTAAAATGTCCTTAGCCATGGGTGCGGTGCCGGAGGACTGGAGGGTAGCTCATGTTGTTCCATTGTTTAAAAAAGGCTCTAAAAGTAAACCACGTAATTACAGGCTGGTGAGCCTGACATCAGTAGTAGGTAAATTATTGGAAGGTGTTCTGAGAGATCGGATATATAAGTATTTGGACAGCCAGGGACTGATTAAGGATAGTCAGCATGGCTTTGTGCGTGGTAGATCATTTTAACGAATCTTGTAGAGTTTTTCGAGGAGGTTACCAAGAAAGTAGATGAAGGAAAGGCTGTGTATGTTGTATACATGGACTTTAGTAAGGCCTTTGACAAGGTCCCACATGGGAGGTTAGTTCAGAAGGTTCAGACACTAGGTATCCATGGAGAGGTTGTAAACTGGGTTCGAAATTGGCTGTGTGGGAGAAGACAGAATAGTGGTAGTGGATGATTTGTTTCTCAGACTGTGTCATAAAAATTCTAATCTACAATAAGAGACGATAACTCTGAGTTTCGTTCCAAGGCTTTATTTTACATGGTACCATGGACAGTGGGCAGCAATCTCCACTGTCACCTAGACTAACCTACAGAAGGTTACAAGCTTATTTTATATGTTAAAACAACAGCTATATCACGTGACTATTCCAGTTATGGTTGTTACACACTTAAGAACTTAATCAATGTATCACATACATCAAGATAAGACAAAGAACAACACCAATCAGTTCCCCTTTTATCAGTGTGCTCAAGGCTGACCTTTCAAGGCTGACCTCGCACCCTGTTCATTTCAAAGTCCGGTTTCAGCAGTCTTCTGCAGACTTTCTGGCTCCAAGCCAAGATTTACTGTTGACTGCAAACATAGTTCTCTTATACAAAGTCAAATATCGGCCTGTGACTAGTGGTGTGCCTTAGGGATCTGTGTTGGGACCATTGTTGTTTGTTGTCTATATCAATGATCTAGATGACAATGTGGTAAATTGGATCAGCAAGTTTGCTGATGACACTAAGATTGGAGGCATTGTGGACAGTGAGGAAGGCTTTCAAAGCTTGCAGAGGGATGTGGACCAACTGCAAAAATGGGCCAGGAAATGGCAGATGGAACTTAATGTAGACAAGTGTGAGGTGTTGCATTTTGGAAGGACAAATCAAGGTAGGACATACACAGTAAATGGTAGGGCACTGAGGTGTGTGGAGGAACAAAGGGATCTGGGAGTTCAGAAACATAATTCCCTGAAAGTGGCATCACAAGTAGACAGGGTTGTAAAGAAAGCTTTTGACATCCTGGCATTCATAAATCAAAGTATTGAGTATAGGAGTTGGGATGTTATGGTGAGGTTGTATGAGACATTGGTGAGGCCAAATTTGGAGTATTGTGTGCAGTTCTCGTCACCTAACTATAGGAAGGATATCAGTAAGATTGAAAGAGTGCAGAGGATATTTACTAGAATGTTGCCAGGTCTTCAGGAGTTGAGTTACAGGAAAAGATTGAACAGGTTAGGACTTTATTCCTTGGAGCGTAGAAGAATGAGGGGAGATTTGATAGAGGTTTACAAAATTATGAGGGGTATAGACAAAGTAAATGCGAGTAGGCTCTTTCCACCTAGATTAGGAGAGATAAGTACGAGAGGACATGGCTTTAGGGTGAAAGAGGAAAGGTTTAGGGGGAACTTCTTCATTTAGAGAGTGGTGGGAGTGTGGAACGAGCTGCCATCTGACGTGGTAAATGTGGGCTCTTAAGTTTTAAGAATAAATTGGATAGATGTATGGAGGGGAGAGGTCTGGAGGGTGCAGGTCAATGGGACTAGCAGAATAAAGTTTCGGCACAGACCAGAAGGACCGAATGGCCTGTTTTCTATGCTGTAGTGTTCTATGGTTCTATACCTTCCTCTAATCACCTTAAAATTATGCCCCCTCATGTTAGCCATTTTCACCCTGCGACAAAGTCTCTGTCCTCTTACTATCTTGTACACCTCTATTAAGTCAACTCTCATCCTCCTGCGCTCCAAAGATAAAAGCCCTAGCTCACTCAACCTATCCTCATAAGACATGCTCTCCAATCCAGGCAGCATCCTGCTAAATCTCCTCTGAATCCTCTCTAAAGCTTCCACATCCTTCCTATAATGAGGCGACCAAAACTGAACACAATATTCCAAGTGTGGTCTAACCAGAGTTTTATAGAGCTGCAACATAACCTCACATCTCTTGAACTCAATACCCCAACTAATGAATGCCAACACACCATATGCCTTCTTAACAACCTTATCGACCTGTGGGCCAACCTTGAGGGATCTCTGGACCTGGACCCCAAGATCCCTCTGTTCCTCCACACTGCTAACAGTCCTGCCTTCAAATTCGATCTCCCGAAATGTATCACTTCAAACTTTTCTGGGTTGAACTCCATCTGCCACTTCTCAGCCCAGCTCTGCATTCTAGCAATGTCCTGTTGTAACCTACAGCAACCTTCTACAGTATCCACAATACCACCGACCTTCGTGTCATCTGCAGAATTACTAACCCACCCTTCCACATCCTCATGCAAGTCATTTATAAAAATCACAAAGAGCAGGGGTCCCAGAACAGATCCCTGCAGAACACCACTGGTCACCAACCTCCAGGCAGAATACGCTCCATCTACAACCACCCCCTGTCTTCTGTGGGCAAACCAATTCTGAATCCACACAGCCAAGTTTCCCTGGATCCCATGCCTCCTAATTTTCTGAATGAGCCTTCCATGAGGAACCTTATCAAACACCTTAATAAAATCATACACCACATATACACCACATCCACTGCTCTACCTTCATCAATGTGCTTTGTCACATCCTCAAAGAATTCAATCAAGCTCGTGAGGCATGACCTGCCCCTCACAAAGCCATGCTGACTGTCCCTAATCAGCCTCTGCTTCTGTAAATGCCCATAAATCCTGTCTCTAAAAATCTTCTCCAGTAATTTGCCCACTGCTAAAGTAAGACTCACTGGCTTGTAGTTCCCAGGGTTATCTCTACTCCCTTTCTTGAACAAAGGAACAACATTTGCCACCCTTCAATCCTCTGGCACTACTCCTGTGGCCAGTGAGGATGTAAAGATCATCACCAAAGGCACAGCAATCTTATCCCTCATTTCCTGTAATAACTTTGGATATATCCCGTCTGTCCCCAGTGACCTATCCTAATGAGCAAACTCATCACCAAACTCCGAGACGTGGGACTCAACACCTCCCCCTGCAAGTGGATCCTTAAGTTTCTGACGAACAGACCACAATCAGTGAGGATACACAGCAATACCTCCAGCATGATTATTCTCAACACTGGTGTGTGTCCTCAGTCCTCTAATCTACTCCTCATATACTCATGACTGCGTGGCCAGATTCTGCTATAACTCCATATACAAGTTTGCAGATGATACCACTGTAGTAGGCCATATCTCAAATAATGCTGAGTCAGAGTACAGGAAGGAGGTAGAGAGCTTAGTGACGTGGTGTCATGACAACAACCTTTCCTTCAATGTCAGCAAAACAAAGAGCTGGTCATTGACTTCAGGAAAGGGGGCGGTGTACATGCACCTGTCTACGTCAATGGTGCTGAGGTCAGAGGGTTGAGAGCTTCAAGTTCCTCGGAGTGAACATCACCAATAACCTGTCCTGGTCCAACCATGTAGATGCCATGGCCAAGAAAGCTCACCAGCACCTCTACTTCCTCAGCAGGCTAAAGAAATTTGGCATGACACTCACCAACTTTTATCAATTCACCATAGAAAGCATCCTGTCTGGATGCATCACAGTTTGGTATGGCAATTGCTCTGCCCGGGACCACAAGAAACTGCAGAGAATTGTGAACACAGCCCAGCACATCACGGAAACCAGCCTCCCCTCCTTGGACTCTGTCTATAACTCTAGCTGCCTTGGTGAAGCAGCCAGCATAATCAGAGACCCCACCCACCCAGGTAATTCTCTCTTCTCTCCTCTCCCATCAGGCAGAAGATACAGGAGCTTCAGGGCACATACCACCAGGCTCAAGGACAGCTTCTATCCCACTGTGATAAGACTATTGAACGGTTCCCTTACATGATGAGATGGAGTATTGACCTCACAATCTACCTTGTTATGACCTTGCACCTTATTGTATACCTGCAATGCACTTCCCTGTAGCTGTGACATTTTACTTTGTATTCTGTTATTGTTTTTACCCTGTAATACCTTAATGCACTGTGTAATGAATTGATCTATGCGAACGGTATGCAAGACAAGGTTTTCACTGTACCTCAGTACAAGTGACAATAATAAACCAATACCAATAATGTTTTTAAAAAGTTTCAGAACATACTCTTTCCTCACATCGACATGCCCTGGCGTATCAGTCTATTGTACACCATCCACACAAATTTCAAGGTCTCTCTCCCTGGTGAATACTGAAGCAAAGTTATTCATTAAGGATCCTCCCCTACCTCTTCCGACTCCAGGAACATGTTTCCTCTTTTATCCTGATTGGTCCTACTGTCACTCTATAATCATCCTCCTATTCTTCACATACATGTAGAACTCCTTAGGGTTGTCCTTAACCCTACTCACCAAGGCCTTCTCATGCCCCCTTCTAGCTCTCCTAAATCCATTCTTAAGGTCCCTCCTGGCTACCTTGTAACTCTCAAGAGCCATCTGATCCTTGCTTTCTAAACCTTAGGTAAGCTTCTTTCTTCCTCTTGACAAGATATTCCAAGTCTCTTGTCAACCATGGTTCCTTCACTCTACCATCCTTACCCTGCCTCGATAGGACAAACCTATCCAGAACACCATGCAAGTACTCCCTAAACAACCTCCATGTTTCCATTGTGCACTTCCCCAAAAACATCTGTTCCCAATTTACGCTCCCAAATTCTTGTGTAATAGCATCATAACCCCACCCCCTTCCCCCAATTAAATACTTACCCATATTGTCTGCTCCTATCCCTCTCCAAGGTCAAGCAGTTATGGTCACTGGGACATTGTTGGAAGATGGAAGAAATTGCATGGGCCCTGGCTGAGATATCTGCGTCATCTTTAGCCACAGGTGAGGTACTAGAAGACTGGAGGATGGCAAATGCTGTGTCTTTATTTAAGAAGAGCTGCAAGGATAAACCAGGGAATGACAGGCCAGGGAGCCTAACATCAGTGCTGGGGAAGTTACTGGAGGGGATTCTGAGGGACAGGTTTGCATTTGGAAAAGCAGGGTTGATAAGGGATAGTCAGCATGGCTTTGTACATGGGAAATCGTGCCTCACAAATTTAAATTTAGTGTTTTGAGGAGGTATCAAAGAAGATGAATAAGGGGAGGGCAGTAGATGTCTACAGGGACTTTAGCGAAGCTTTTGACTAGGTTCCACATCTTAGGCTAGTCTGGAAGGTTAGATCACATGGGTTCCAGGGTGAGCTAACCAATTGGAAACTAAATCGGCTTGGTGAAAGGAGACAGAGGATGGCAGTGGAGAGTTGATATTCAGATAAGAGGCTGTAATCAGTGGTGCGTCTACAGGGATCGGTGCTGGGTCCAATGTTCTTTGTCATTCAAATTGTTAATATAAATGACGACGTTGTTACTATGGTTCTTAAAGTTTGCAGATAGCACCAAAATTGGTGGTGTAGTGGACAGGGAAGGAGGTTAACTAAGATTACAACAGGATCTAAATGAACTGGTGGGCCAAGGAATGGCAGATGGATTTCAACTTGTCCAAGTGCGAGTTGTTGAATTTTGTTCAACCAGGGCAGGACTTGCACAGTAAATGATAGGGCCCTGAAGACTGTTGTAGAACAGAGAGACCTAGGGGTACAGGTACATAGTTCCCTGAAAGTGGTGACACAGGTAGAGAGGGTAGTGAGGAAGGCTTCTGGCACGCTTGCCTTCGTCAGTCAGGGTATTGAGTATAGACGTCATTTGCCACTGTACAAGTCCATAACCTAGAGTATTGTGCAGAGTTCTGATCGTCCAGCTATGCGAAGTATATCATTACGCTGGAAAGGATCCAGAAAAGAACTTGTCAGCAGTGACTATTTGAGCAAGTAAACAAGATGGAGGAGCACGAAATTTAAAAAAGGACAGTTAAGGCACAGCCCCCCCACAAGCAAATAAAAAGAAGTTGGGCTGTAATGGAGCAGCCAGTTTGAGAGTGACTGTGTTTGAGGTTAAGGTGCTGAGGCTATGGCTGTGAGGTGCCGCCGAAGAGGCTGCTCAGTGGTAAGAAGAGGTAAGGTCATTTAGCTTTATTATTCACACTTCAGGATGCATTCAGGATGGCAATTAAGGCAGTGGCAAGCTCTTCCTGCACGATGTGGGAGATCAGGGACACTTCCAGGATGGGAAGTTTGCCCAGCTGCAGCTCCTGGCTGACCAGATCAAAGAGCTGGAGCTGGACGCACTGAATATAATCCGGGATGATGAGATATAGATAAGAGTTTTAGTGAAGTAGTCAAACCTAAGGTGCAGGCTGTAGGTCATTGCAGGTAAAGGTAAATGTTGAGGGAATAGGCAGACAGTGCCAGATTCCCCTGTGGTCATCCCCCTCAGTAACAGGTATCCCTCTTTGCATACTGTTGTGGGGGATTGTCTTTCAGAGGGTAGCAGCAGCACCATAGCTGGCTCTGAGAATCAGGGAGAGGTGAAGTCAGACAGAGCAATAGTGATAGGACACTTGCTAGTTAGGGGCACAGGAAGATGCTTGCTATTGTGCGAGGGCATTTTGAGCTCAGGAAGGAGGTGATGCTGGGTCTTTTGAAGAGTATCAAAATGGATGTCCCCAGGGCCTGATGGGATATATCCCTATTTAATTGAAAGAAGAAAGAGGAGATTGCTGGAGCAACAGCGAGGTCCCAGAGGACTGGAGAGGAGCCAATGTTGTTCTTATCTTCAAGAAGGGAAATAGGGATAATCCAGGAAATTATATGATGGTGAGCCTCACATCAGTGGTAGGGAAGCTATAGGAGAGGATTCTTAAGGGTAGGATTTACGCTCATTTGGAAAAAACATGGCCATGATTTGGGACAGTCCACATGGCATTGTGTGGGGCAGGTCATGTCTTACAAACTTGATTCAGTTTTGTGAGGAGGTGACAAAGGTGACTTGAAGGTAGAGTTGTGGATGTTATCTACGTGGAGGCATTTGAACAAGTCCCTCATGGTAGGCTGATCCACAAGATTAAGATGTATGGGATCCACTGTGACTTGGTATTTTGGATTCTGAATTAGCTTGCCCTTAGGAGACAAGAGGGTGGTGGTGGAGGGGTGTTATTTTGGCTGGAGGTCCGTGACACAGGGATCGGTTCTGGGGCCTCTGTTTGTTTATGAAATATTCAAATGACTTGGATGAAAATGTAGATAGGTGGGTTAGTAAGTTTGTAGATGACACAAAGATTGGTGAAGTTATGGACAGTGTGGAGGACTGTCAAAGGATACAGCAGAATATGAATCAGTTACAGATAAGGGTGGAGAAATGACAGATGGAATTTAATCCGAGCAAGTGTGAGGTGTAACACATTGGGCCATCTAATGTAAAGTGAATGTATACAGTTAAAGGTAGGACCTATAACAGCATTGATATATAGAGGGATCTTGAGGTCCAAGTCCATAGCTCACTGAAAGTGGCCATGCAAGTAAACAGGGTGGTAAAGAAGACATGTGGCATGCTTGCCTTTGTTGGTCAGAGCTTTGATTATACAGTAAGAGTAAGGAAGTCATGTTGCAGCTACATAAAACTTTGATTAGACCTCATTTGGAATATTGTGTGCAATTCTGGTCGCAGCATTACAGGAAGGATGTGGAAGCTTTGGAAAGGCAACAGAAGAGGTTTATCAGGGTGTTGCCTGAATTAGAGGGCATTTGCTATAAGGAGAGGTTGGACAAACTTGGGTTGTTTTCTCTGGAGCAGCAGAGGCTGAGGGGAGACATGAAAGAAATTTATAAGATTATGAGAGGCATAGATAGGGTGGACAAGTCAAAATCTTTTTCCCAGGGTTGAAATGTCAAGTACCAGAGGACATGCATTTAAGGTGAGAGGAAGAGAGTTTAAAGGAGATATGCAGAGCAAGTTTTTTTTTACACAGAGAGTGGTAGGTGCCTGGAATGGGCTGCCAATCAGAATGGTAGAAACAGATACATTTAAGAGGCTGTAAGAAAGAGACATGAATATGGAGGGATATGGTCATTGTACATGCAGAAGAGAATTAGTTTAATTCGGCGTCGTGTTTGGCACAGACATTGTGGGCTGAAGACCCTGTTCCTGTGCTGTACTGTTCTATGTTCTAAAAGATTCATGAGAATGCTACCGGGATTGGAGGACTTAAGTTATAAAGATAGGGTAGTACTGTTTTTTTTCCCCTGGAGTGTAGGAGGCTGAGGGGTGACCTTATGGAGGTATAGAAAATTATGAGGGGCATAGATAAGGTGGATTGCCACTGTCTTTTCCCAGGGTTGGGGAGTCAATAACTAAAGGCATAAATTTAAGGACAGGGCAAAATTTTAAAAGGGACCTGAGGGGAAACTTTTCACACAAAGCGTGGTGGGTATGTGGAATGAGCTGCCAGAGGAAGCTATAGAGGTTGGTACAATTACAATGTTTAAAAGACATTTAGACAGGTACATGGATAGAAAAGGTTTAGAGGGATATGAGCCAAACACAGGCAAATAGCTCAGATAGATATCTTGGTCGGCATAGACAAGTTGGGCCAATGAGCCTGTTTCTGTACTATATAACTCCTAACTTTCCAAAACCTGTGTACCATCTACAAGGCTCAACACCATACAGGACATAGCCAGCTTGATAGGCACCCCATCCACAACCATTCACTCACTCCACCACAGACACACAGTAGCAGCAATGCAGCAACTCACCAAGACCCCTTGGGCACCTACTTTTTAAATCCATGACCCCTACCAGCTAGAGGAGAAGGGCAGCAAAAGCATGAGGACACCACCATCTGGACGTTGCCTCCTAGCCAAGCACCATCCTGACTTGGAAATGTATTGCCATTCCTTCATTGTTGCTGGGTCAAAATCCTGGCACTCTCTGCAGCAGTTCAAGAAGGCAGCTCACCACCACAATCTCAAGGGCAATTAGGGGTGGGCTCAGCCTGCAAAGCCCACATCATTTGAATGAATAAAAAATGGAAAAATCTGGTTAATGTTTCATTTGAAATGTGCTATTATTAGCAGTGCTCTTTCAGCATAGATTTTCAGCCCCCAAAGTAGCCACGCATAGCTGAGAACATGCCAATGAGCACAGTTCATAATTACCCTCATTATGCAACATCTCTTCAAATAACTTTTTTGTCTCATTCAGTTTTACTTTTTCTTAGAAACTCTCTTGTGAAAAAATGCCGTTTATGATATTTTATCAATTGAAATTGGCTTATATTTTGAATATTTTCCAGTGTTCACTGTGCATTAGTATTTTGCATTACCGTCTACTTGTACATCTTCCAGATGGTGCTGTAATACTTGCAATTCCTGCAAATAATGATGCAACTTCCATATTTTCTGACTTGTTCTTTCCGGATTCTAGATTGAATCTCTGCTGAATCTGTGGATTCAACATGACTTTAAGTGCTACTGTTTCTCAAGGTTTGCTGTTGGTAAGTGAGAAAAATTGTGTACACAGGATCAATCTCAGTATGGTTTTTGAACAAAACTCTTCCATCCTGTCTATATTGTCTTTGTTTTTATCTGGGTTTGTTAAGGTGTGTAAATTTAGTTTGAATCTGCTGTTTTGTTTGTCACAGATGCTATAGAGATGCTGGAGAAATGAGGCTTGTCTTTGGAGCAGCAAAGGCTGAGGGGAAACCTAATAGAAGTTTATAAAATTGAGCAGCATAGGTAGAGTAGACAGCCAGTATCTTTCCCCCAGGGTCAAAATGTCTAATACTAGAGGGCAAGCATTTAAGGTGAGAAGGGGAAAGTTGAAAGGAAATGTGCGGGGTAAGTTTTGTTTTACATGGGTGCCTGGAATGTGCTGTTGGCTGTGGAGGCAGATATGATAGAGGTCTTTAAGGGGCTCTTAACTAGACGCATAAATATACAGGGAATGGAGGAATATGGACCATGTGCAGGCAGATGGTATTAAGCGTCATTAGCTTTATTAGTTTGGCACAACCTCGTGGGCTGAAGGGCCTGTTCTTGTGCTATATTGTTCTATGTTCTAGACAACTGCTGCATGATACTACAGTGATAAAGGAATTGTCTAAATTCACTAAAGCTTAATTTGAAAATTTTCAGATAAGAATATTTTGGGTAGATTGTTGTAAAGCATAGAATCATAGTGGGAGCAGGTATACGTGAAACAAGCTTAGGGATATTGAAATCATGTTAAATGTTCTTAATAAGTTAGGTCGGCTCAATGTAGATACCATGGTGACAGTTTAAGTGCAGCTGATCATGGTGTGGATAATATGAGAGAGGAAAGAGTCACAAGCACAGGAAAATGTTGCAATTAGTAGACCATCTGGTTGGAGGAATGTGGTTAAACTATTTAGAGAGCTGATTCACTGAATGAAGGACAAGCTGTTACATACTAATGGTAAACATCCATGTAAAGTTGTTAATACTGACCTTGATGGCTTAAGAATTAGGGTCATAGAGTAATACATTCTCGTAGATCTTCTTTGCACTCTTTCCAGCTTAATGACATCTTTCCTATAACAGGGTAATCAAAACTGTACACAATACTCCAGGTACGTCCTCACAAACATGTTATACAACTGCAATATAACATCCTATCTTCTATACTCAGTGCCCTGACTGATGAAGGCCATAGTGTCAAAAGCCATCTTCACCACCTTGTCTACCTACAAAGCCACTTTCAGAGAACTATGTACATACCCCTAGGTCCCTCTATTCTGCAACACTCCCCAGGGCCCTATTGTTCATTGTGAAAGTCCTACCTTGGTTTGACTTCCCAAAATGAAACACCTCACACCTATCTGAATGGTATGCCATTTCTTACCCCCTTACCGAGCTGGATCAAGATCCTCCTGTAATTTTTGATAACCTTCTTCACTGTCTACGATACCACCTATTTTAGTATCATCTGCAAACTTACTAACCATGTCTTGTACGTTCTCATCCAAATCACTTATAACTTTAATGATATATTTATGACAACACCGATCCCTCTGGCACACAACTAGTCGCAGGCCTCCAGTCTGAGAAACAACATTCCACCAACACCCTCTGGTTCCAACTATCAACCCAATTGTGTATCCAATTTGCTGGCTCTCCCTGGATCCCATACAATCTAACCTTACAAACAAGCCTTCCATGTAGGACCTTGTCAAAGGCTTTGCTAAAATCTATATAGACAACGTCAACTGCCCTGCCCTCATCAATCCACTCAGTTACCTCTTCAAAAAAACTCCAAAAACAGCTACCACTGATATACGGCTCCCTGGCTCGTCTTTGTTGCCCTTCTTAAATAACAGTACAACATTAGAACCGGAGGGGTAGGTCAGTGAAAGAAGTAAAGTCAGATCTAACATATAGAGAGGCTTTGAGGAAGGAGAAGCAGAGTACAGGGTATAAAAGTAGAAAGGTGGATGGGCTAAAGTGCATTTACTTAAATGCAAGAAGTATCAGGAATAAGGGTGATGAACTAAGAGCTTGGATAAATATGTGGAACTACGATATTGTGGCTCTTGCAGAGACTTGGCTGTCGCCAGGGCAGGAATGGATACTGAATATTCCTGGATTTCAGTGTTTTAAAGGGATGGGGGGGGGGGGAGAAGAGGAGGAGGGGTGGCATTACTGGTCAGGGATACTATTACAGCTGCAGAAAGGGTGGATAATGTAGAAGGATCCTCTCTAGAGACAGTATGGGTGGAAGTTAGGAACAAGAAAGGAGCAGTTACTCTACTGGGGGTATTCTATAGGCCCTCCGGTAGCAGCAAGGATACTGAAGAGCAGATTGGGAGGCAGATTTTGGAAAGGTGCAAGAATAACAGGATTGTTATCATGGGAGACTTCAACTTCCCAAATATTGATTGGCACCTGCTTAGTACCAAATGTTTAGACGGGGCAGAGTTTGTAAAGTGTGTTCAGGACGGATTCCTGTCACAGTATGTTGACAGGCCGACTAGAGGGAATGCCATATTAGATCTAGTATTAGGTAATGAACCATGTCAGGTGACAGATCTGTCAGTGGGTGAGCGTTTGGGGGACAGTGACCACCGCTCCCTAACCTTTAGCATTGTCATGAACAAGGATAGGAGCAAAGAAGACAGGAAGATATTTAATTGGGGAAGGGCAAATTATGAGGCTATAAGGCTAGAACTTGCGAGGGTGAATTGGGATGACATTTTTGAGGGGAAATGTGCTATGGAGATGTGGTCATTGTTCAGAGATCTCTTGCAGGATGTTAGGGATAAATTTGTCCCGGTGAGGCAGAGAAGGAATGGCAGCGTGAAGGAACCATGGGTGACGAGAGAAGTGGAACAACTAGTTAGGAAGAAGAAAGCAGCATACATAAGGTTTAGGAAGCAAGGATCAGGTAGGTCTCTTGAGGAATATAGGGTAGCAAGGAAGGAATTTAAGAAGGGGCTGAGGAGAGCAAGAAGGGGACATGAAAAGGCCTTGGCGAGTAGGGTTAAGGAAAAGGTTTTTTACCCAGAGAGTGGTTGGGGCATGGAATGGCTTGCCTGTAGAAAGCAGATTGTTGTGGTGGAGGGAGTGCATTCAGATTGGAGGGCTGTGACTAGCGGTGTCCCAGAAGGATCAGTTCTGGGACCTCTACTTTTCGTGATTTTTATTAATGACTTGGATGAGGGGGTAGAAGGGTGGGTTGGCAAGTTTGCAGATGACACAAAGGTTGGTGGTGTTGTGGATAGTGTGGAGGACTGTCGAAAATTGCAGAGGGACATTGATAGGATGCAGAGCTGGGCTGACAAGTGGCAGATGGAGTTCAATCTGGAGAAGTGGGAGGTGGTACTCTTTGGAAGGACAAACTGCAAGGTGGAGTACAAAGTTAATGGCAGGATTCTGGGTAGTGTGGAGGAGCAGAGGGATCTGGGGGTTCATAGCCACAGATCCCTGAAAGTTGCTTCACAGGTGGATAGGGTAGTTAAGAAAGCTTATGGGATGTTAGCATTCATAAGTCGTGGGATCGAGTTTAAGAGCTGCGAGGTAATGATGCAGCTCTACAAAACTCTGGTTAGGGTACTGTGTTCAGTTCTGGTCGCCTCATTATAGGAAGGATGTGGAGGCGTTGGAGAGGGTGCAGAGGAGATTTACCAGGATGCTGCCTGGTTTAGAGAGTATGCATTATGAGGAGAGACTAAGGGAGCTAGGGCTTTATTCACTGGAAAGGAGGAGGATGAGAGGAGAAATGATAGAGGTATATAAAATATTGAGAGGAATAGATAGAGTAGACAGTCAGCGCCTCCTTCCCAGGGCACCAATGCTCAAGACGAGAGGTCATGGCTTTAAGGTTATAGGTGGGAGGTTCAGGGGAGATGTCAGAGGGAGGTTTTTCACCCGAGAGTGGTTGGTGCATGGAATGCACTGCCTGGGGTGGTGGTGGAGGCAGATACATTGAACAGGTTCAAGAGCTTGTTGGATAGGCATATGGAGGAATGTGAGATAGAGGGATATGCGGGAGGAAGGGGTTAGGTAGTGTGAGGGTGGTCTGATGGACGGCACAACATGGTGGGCCGAAGGGCCTGTTTTGTGCTGTATGGTTCTATGGTTCTATGGCTTTAAAGTAATGGGTGGGAAGTTCAAGGGGGATATCAGAGGGAGGTTTTTTACCCAGAGAGTGGTTGGTGCATGGAATGCACTGCCTTGGGTGGTGGTGGAGGCAGGTACATTGGTTAAATTCAATAGATTGCTAGATAGGCATATGGAGGAAGTTAAAATAGAGGGATATGTGGGGGGAGGGGGTTAGATTGTCTTAGGTGAGGTTTAAAGGTCGGCACAACATTGTAGGCCGAAGGGCCTGTATTCATAGAATCATAGAAAGTACAGCACAATACAGGCCCTTTGGCCTCCAATGTTTTGTGCTGTACTTTCTATGATTCTATAATTAGCCACCCTCTAGTCTTCCGGAACTTCACCAATGGCTAAAGATGATGGAAATATCTCTGCAAGGGCCTCTGCAATTTTTCCTTAGCTTGCCACATAGTCCGAGAATGCATTTGGTCAGGCTCTAGGGATTTATCCACCTTAATGCACTCTAAGACTGCCAGTCTTTGGTAATTCATATAGCTGCATTTGGAAAGGCAGAGGTTGATTAGGAATAGTTACCACAGATTTATTGGTGGGAGATTATGTCTTACTAATATAATTGAGTTTATTGAGGAGGTAACTAAATATAAATATCGGTCAAGGCAGCATATGGCATGCTTGCCTTTATTAGTCGAGGCATTGTGTTTGAGTCAGGAAGTTATGTTGCAGTTCGAAAAACTCTGGTTAAGCTGCGTCTGGTGTATTACATTCAATTCTGGTCACACCATTATAGGAAGTAGAGGATAGAGGCTTTGGAGAGGGTGCAGAAGAGGTTTACCAGGTTGCTGCCTGGATTAGCGGGATTGTGCTAAAAAGGAGAGGTTGGACAAACTGGGGTTGTTTTCTCTGAAGCGGCGGAGGCTGAGGGGAGACCTGATAGAAACTTATAAAATTGTGAGAGGCATAGATAGAATGGACAGCCAGAATCTTTTTCCCAGGGTTGAAATGTTCAATATTAGAGGGCATGCCTTCAAAGGAGATATGTGGAGGAAGTTCTTTTTACACAGAGAGTGGTGGGTTCCTGGAATGCACTGGCAGGGGTGGTGGTGGAGACAGATATGATAGAGGCGTTTAAGAGGCTCTTGAATAGGCACATGAATATGCAGAGAATGGAGGGATATGGGCCATGTGCAGGCAAAAGGGATTAATTTAATTAGGCTAAATTAGCTTAATTAGTTCAGCGCAACATTGTGCGCCGAAGGGCCTGTTCCTGTGTGGGACTGTTCTATGCTCTATATATTAATAAGGACAGTGGGTGTGGACAGTGATGTGGCCCATGTGGACTTCACAAAGGCCTTTGACAATGTCCCACATGGAAGACTGGTGCAAAAGGTTAGAGTCCATGGGATCCAGGGAAAATTGGCAAATCTGATCAAAAATTGGCTTAGCAGTCAGAGACAGAGTGATGGTGGAAGGTTACTTCTGTGATTGGAAGCCTGTGACCACAGGATCAGTGCTGGGACCCTTGCGGTTCGTTATATACATTAATTATTTAGATATGAATGTAGGAGATATGATTAGTAAGTTTGCAAATGACATGAAAGTGAGGGTAGGACATATACCATGAATGGTGAGGCTGTAGGGAGTATTGAGAAACAAAGGAACCTTGGTGAGCAAGTCCACGGATCCTTGAGTGTGGCAGCACAGATAGATAGGAAGACGAAGAAGGCATATGGCATGCTTGCCTTCATTAGCCAGGGCATAAGTGCAGGGATGTCTTGTTACAGCTGTGTAAAATATTGGTTAGTCCATAGCTGAAATGTGGTATGCATTTCGGAATGCCACGCTATTGAAACAATTTGATTGCACTGGAGGAGGTGTAGACAAGAATCATCAGGATGTTGCCTGAGCTGAAATGCTTCAGTTGTGGTGAGAGACTGGATAAGTTGGTTTTGTTTTTCTTGGAACAGAGGGCCTGATAGAGGTATACAAAATTACAGGAGGCTTAGATAAGGTAGATAATAGGAAACATTTCCCCACGGCAGAGGTATCTGAGACCAGAGGGCTCAAGCTTAGGGTGGGGAATAAAAGGTTGAGAGGGGATCTGAGGAGGAACTTTTTCACCCAGAAGGTGGTTACAATTAGGAATGCACTGCCTGAGAAAGCAGTGGAGGCAGGTACTTTCACACCATTTAAGAGATGTATTTGAAGCACCAGGGATTGTAGGCTACAGAGCTAGTGCTGGTCAATGATGGGCTGAGGGGCCTTCTTCTGTGATGTATGACTCTTTGACTCAATGACTTTAAAAATGTCAGCTGATTGTTTAAGAATGGGTGTTTGTGTAGCTGAGATAAATGGAGGATTACTCAAGGATGGCCAATTGTCATCAGCCAACTGCAGATAAAAGAATGAGTAAGCTCCAATTAGAGAGTGGAAATGATGTGGAAATTTAGGTCAGGGACTGAGAATTAAGTGAACAGGACCCAGTAAACTCAAAGACAGCAGGTATTGTCAAAGAGAAAGAGGCAGAATTGCTATGAGACTAATCAAAATCAAAATTGAGTTTATTGTTATACACAAGTACATGTTGGCACAGGTGCAATGAAAAACTTACTTGCAGAAGCATCACAGGCACATAGTATCACATAAGTAACATTCACAAGAAAAACATGAATTAAACATACATTATACATAATACACAATTATATCCCTGTACTATAATCAGTTAGAATTGTTTTTTGTAACCTATATGGTGAGTGTGAAATAAAGATCACATTCAGCAATCTGCGGGTTGTCCTTCGCTTACTTTCCCAGTACCACTTGCAGTGAGGTCTGGGACTCCCTCATTAAAAAATAAAGATCAAATAAGCAAGACATGTAACCCTCACCGCACAGAAGTGCCAGGCAATGACCATTTCCAACAAAGGAGAGTTCAACCATCTACACTAAACATTCAGTAGCATTGCCATCGCTGAGTACTCCACAATTTACATCCTGAGGATCCCCAATGACCAGAAATCAAGTGGACCAGCTACATACATACTATGGCTAAAAGGGCAGGTTAGAGGTTGGGGCCGAATTACTGACACCACAAAGCCTCTCCATCACCTACAACACACAAGTGAGGAGTGTAACAGAATATTCTCCACTGCCTGAATTAGTGCAGCTCCAACAACATTCAAGAAGTTTGACGCCATCCAGAACAAAGTAGCCTGGCTAGCAACGATTCTATCTACCCTAGTTATGGCTCTCATAATTTTATATACTTCTTTCAGATCACCCCTCAGCCTCCACACTCCAGAAAAAAAACAATCCAAGTTTCTCCAACCTCTCCTTATAGGTAATACTCTCTAATACAGGCAACAACTTGGTGAACCTCTTCTGCATCCTCTCCAAAGCCTCTACATCCTTCCTCTAGTCTGGTGACTGGAAATATACACAATACTCCAAATTAGCCTAACTAAAGTTTTATATAACTGCAACATGACTTCCCAACTGTTATACTCAATCCCTGACTGTTGAAGGCAAGCATGCTGTACCCATTCTTTACCACTCTATCCATTAGTGTCGCTACTTTCAGGGAGATTTTGGTGTCATCTGCAAACTTACTAATCAGATCGGCTATGTTTATATCCTGATCATTAATGAATAAAACAAACAATAGAGGTCTCAGCATTGATCCTTGTGAAACACTTCTAGTCACAGACCTCCAGTCAATAAACACCCGTCTAACATGACCCTCTGTCTCCTCCTCCTTCTTCTCATCCTCCCTTCCCTCTTTCTTCCCTCCTTGTCAAGAATGGGTTGTTTCCAATTCATCTCAGTGGATTCTGAAGTGGCCAAAATGGGATTTACAGGTAGGGTGAGGGGTGAGTAGTATAAGGGGCAGTGTGGCCACTGTTTTTCAGGGCTTCCATATGATCCTGATGAAGAAACTCTTGGTTCTCTGTGCAAAGACAACTGATAGAAGACCTTAGATGAGAAAATTTCAGTGACGTAGGTTTAACCCGACCTCTGGTGCTGTATATATAGAGTTTGCATGATTTCCCTGTGACCATAAAGGTTTACCCCAGGTGCTCCAGTTCCCTCCCACATCACAAAGATATGAGGGTTGAGAGATTAATTGGCCACCTTATATTTCCCTCATGTGTAGGTGAGTGGTAGCATCTGGCCAGAGTAAATGGGAATGTGGGGAGAATAAAAAAAGAATCGTGTAAAGTTAGTGTAAATGGGTGGCATGGAGTTGGTGGGCCATACCTCAATGGCTTTCATTTCCAGAACTCTGCTACTAATATTGAGTTGTGTTTTTTTAAAAAATCCATTATGTAGTGCAAAAAAACATTATCCTGTGTGATAGAATTTTAAAGCCATTGGCATTAATGTGGACATTTACAATACCCCCAAGTAAACATCTTAAAGAAATAAGAATAGAGAATGATAGAAGTACTCAGCAGGTCAGATAGCATCTGTGGAGAGCAAACAGAGTTAACGTTTCCCTTAATTCCCTTAATTACATTCCCTTAATTGACCCTTAATTAGAACTGGAAAAGTGAGAAAGCATGTGCATTTTAAATGGCAGAGGAGGAGGATGTGGAGCGTCAATGCTCAATACAAGAGGGCATGGCCTTAAAGTAATGGGTGGAAAGTTCAAGGGAGATATCAGAGGAAGGTTTTTTACCCAGAGAGTGGTTGGGGCATGGAATGCGCTGCCTGGGGCGGTGGAGGAGGCAGGTACATTGGTCAAATTCGAGAGATTGCTAGATAAGCATATGGAGGAATTTAAAATAGAGGGATATGTGGGAGGAAGGGTTAGATAATCTTAGGCGAGGTTTAAAGGTCAGCGCAACATGGTGGGCCAAAGGGCCTGTATTTTGTTGTACTGTTCTATGAGTTTGTCCAGCTGGCACAAATGTTGGTATCACTTAAGAGAGGATAATGAATCATGGCGGATCTATCTGGAGGAATGAAACTAGCAAGAGGCAAATAAGAAAGAAGAAAGAGAGAAAAAAAGTGCTATGACTGTAGGGTACAGAACACAATTTCTTGAAATCTGGAATCAAAGAGACAGCTGGAAAAGCTCATTAGATCAGGTGGCATCTGCAGAGAGAACAATACATTTACTTACAACAGAGCTGGCCAGTTCTGCCACCAATGGCAAAGGCCGATTATCTGAAATTATTGAATTTAGTATTAAGTCCCTAACGTCTAGATTGATGAGTTACTTGGGCTTACTTTGGACTTTTTTGGAGCAGTGTGCAAGACCAATGGCAGAGAGGATAGAACATACAATTGGGATATACAACTAAAGTGAAAGACAACTGGGAGTCAGGTTCACTCTTCTGGACTGAATGGAAATGTTCTTTCAATGTGGCCACCTTCATTCTTCATTGTAGAAGAAAATTAGGAGAGCACAAGAGGACATGAGATAGCTTTGGCAGATAAGATAAAGCAGAATCCAAAAGAAATTCTATAAACAGGGAGAGAATAGGGCCCCTTAAGGATCACTGTGGCCTCAAGAAATGGGTGAGGTCTTAAATGAATATTTCTCAATTATATTTGGCATAGAGAAAGTCATGCAAGCCAGGGGATTCAGGGAAGAGAACAGTGATGTCTTGAAACATGTCCATAATACAAAAGAGGAGGTGCTGGTGGTCTTAAAATGCATAAAGGTGTATAAATCCCCAGGGTCTGACCAAGTGTATTCTAGAACATTATAAGAAGGTAGGGAAGAAATTTTTGGGGCCATGGCAGAGATATTTGTATTATCATTGGCCAGAAGACAGGAGGGTGGCTAACGCTATGCCTTTATTGAAGAAGGACTGCAATGAGACCAAGGGGTACAATTACGTAGTTCCCTCAAAGCAGTGGCACACTTCAGGTGCTGAAGAAGGCATACCACATGGTTCTATAGTTCTATGGTACCACATGTGCTTCATCGATTAGCGCAATGAGTATAAGAGTTGGGACAGATCACACTTGGAGTATTGTGTGCCATTCTGACCACCCAGCTATAAGAAGGATGTCTTTAAGCTGGAAAGGGTGCAGAAAAGATTCACAAGGATGTTACCAGGACAGAGGGCTTGAGTTATAAGGTGCGTCCAGATAGACTGAGGCGTTTTTCTGTGGAGTGTAGGAGGCTGAGAGGTGACCTTATAGAGTTATGCAAAATCATGAAGGGCATAGATAAAGGTGAATGGTCACAGTCTTTTTCCCCAGAGTAGGCAAATCTAAAACTAGAGGGCATAGGTTTAAGGTGAAAGAGGAAAGATTTAAAGGGGACCCGACAGGCAACTTTTTTACACTGAGGGTAATGGGTATGCAGAATGAGCTGCCAGAGGAAGTGGTAGAAGTGGGTGCAGTCACAACATTCAGAAGATATTTGAACTGGTACATGGATAGGAAAGGTTCAGAACAGTATGGGCCAAATGCAGGCAAGTGGGACTAACTCAGGTAGGCAACTTGATCAGCATGGATAAGTTGGGCCAAAGGTGACTCTATGACATAGAACAATACAACACAGATACAAGCCCAACAAGTCCATGCCCACCACGGTCCCCACCCACCTATCCCTATTTCCTATGTTAGGTCCATATCCCTCTAAGCCCCATCCCTTCATGTACCTGTCCAAGTACTTCTTAAATGATGCTATTGTACCAGCCTCAACCATTTCCTCTGGCACCTCATTCCATATACTCACCACTCTTTGCATGAAAACGTTGCCTCTCAGGTCCCTTTTAAATCTCACCCTAAACCTCTGCCCCCTAGATTTGGACCCTGAAGAAAAGCCTGTTAACATTCACCTTATCTGTGCCTCTCCTAATTTTAAACATTTCTATAAGTTTGCCCTCTCTTTCTCCTGTGTTCCAATGTATCCAATGTATAAAGAGCTAGCCTGGCCAACCTCTCCCTATAATTCAGGCCCTATAGTCCTGGCAACATCCTCAATCATTTTTTCACTCTTTCCAGTTTAACCATGTCTTTACTATATCAGGGCCAAAATGACCAAAACTGTACACACTACTCTAAGTGCAGCCTCACCGACAACTAATACAAGTACAACATAATGTTCCAAGTCTGATATTCAGTGCCCTGTCTGATGAAGGCCAGCGTGCTAAATACCTTTTTCACCACCCTGTCTACCTGTGACGTTGCTTTTAATGAACTACATATTTGTACTCCTCGGTCCCTCTATTCCATTACACTCCCTAAGTCCCCTACCATTCGCAGTATAAGTATTATGCTGGTTTGACTTTCCAAAATGTGTCACCTCACATTTATCTATATTGAAATCCATTTGCCACTCCTCAACCCACTTCCCTAACTGATCAAGATCCCCCTGTAATCTACGATAACCTTCTTCACTATCAGCAACACCTAATTTCACTTCATCCACAAATTTACTGATCAAGCCTCGTGCATTCGCATCCAAATCATTTATATAAGTAACAAATAACAAGGGTCCCAACACCGAACCCTGCAGCACACCACTAGTCACCGGCCTCCATTTCGAGAAACAACCTTCAACCACCACCCTCTGCTTCCTACCTCCGAGCTAATTTTGAATCCACCTAACTAGCTCTCCCTGGATTCCACGGAGCTAACCTTCCAGACCAGTCCACCATGTGGGACCTTGTCGAAGGCCTTGCTAAAGTCAATGTCTACATTGCCCTACCCTCATCTACCCTTTTGGTTACATCTTCAAAAAACTCTAAAAGATTTGTCAAGCACAGCTTTCCACGCACAAAGCCATACAGACTCCTTGTAATCAGACTTTGTCTATCCGAATGCTGGTGGATCCGGTCCCTCAAAATTCCCTCTAGTAACTTCCCCACCACTGATATCAGGCTGACTAGCCTGTGGTTCCCTGGCTTGTCCTTATTACCCTTCTTAAACAACAGAATGACACTAGCCACCTTCCAATCTTCTGGAACTTCACCAGTGGCTAACGATGAAGCAAATATCTCTTCAAGGGCCTCTGCAATTTCTTCTCCAGCCTCTCACAAAGTCCAAGGATGCACTCAGTCAGGCCCTGGGGATTTATCCACCTTAATGCACTGTAAGGCTGCAGTTACCTCGTCCCTGGTAATATGAATGGCCTCCAAAACTTCTCCACTCGTTTCCCTTATCTCTTGAGCAACCACGATTTCCTCCTCATTAACACAGAGGACAAATATTTGTTAAAAATTCCACCCTTCTCCTGCAGCTCGAGACATAGGCGCTGCTGATCTCTAAGGGGAGCTACTCTCTCCCTAGCCACCCTTTTACTCTTAATATATCTATAGAACCTCTTGGGATTTTCTTCAACCTTACCTGGCAGATTCACCTCATACCATCCCTTTGCCTTCTTGACTTCCTTTTAAATGTATTCTTAATCTCTTTATAGTCATCAAGGGGTTCACTCATCCCTGAGCTCCTAAACCCAATGTATGCTTCCTTCTTTTTTATGAACAGAGCCTCAATATCTCTCGCTGGTCGCCGTTTTACCCTTCACCCTGACATGAACATGCTGCCCCTGAACTCTTGATATCACACTCTTAAAAGCCTCCCACTTGTCATTTGTTCCTTTCCTTTCAAATAGGCTCACTCAATCGATCTATGCTAAATCCTGCCTAATTCTGCCAAAATTAGCCCTGCTCCAGCTTAGGACCCTAACCTGTGGACCTGTCCTATCCTTTTCCATCACTATCTTAAAACTAATAGAATTACGGTCACTAGAGCCAAAGTGCTCCCTGACTGCCACTTCAGTTACATGCCATGTTCCCTAAAGAGGAGGAGCAGTATGGCACCCTCCTGAGAGGGGTCTCTATATATTGACTCAGGAAACTTTCCTGGACACACTTCACAAATTTCACCCCATTCATGCTCTTAACACTCTGGGTGGTCCAGTCAATACAGGGGAAATTCAAATTTCCCACTAATACAACCCTATTATTCTTACAACAGTGAGCAAGTTGTAACCTGCTCTTCAAGTTCCCGCTGACTATTGGGAGGTCTATAATACAGGCCCAATAGGGTAACTCTCTCCTTCTTGTTTCTAAGTTCTACCCATATGGCATCACTGGACAATCCCCCAAAAATGTAATCTCTAAGCACTGCTGTTACATCCTCACTTATCATAAGGACAATACCCCTTCCTCGCTTACCTGCACCTTATTTACTTAATGAGTTTTGAATGCTATACATGAAATTGGAATATGTCCAGGGGCTGTTTGGACTTTGGATGATATTAAGGGAAAAGGATAAAAAGCATTTGTTGCATCTTCAGCATTTGCATTGCAGTTGAAGACAAGGGGAACCCCATCTGTGCCCTGTCTGAGAGCAGAAGTATGGGAAGTAGAGCAAATGCAAGTGAGGGGAAACCATGGTTAAGGAAAAAGAAAGATCTTTCAGAAGATGCAGTATGTCTGATCGTTAGAGTAGATTGCCGGAGTGGGAGAAACTGGTAGAATAGAATGGAGTCCTTTCTGGAAGCAGGATGGGGGAGTGTGAGTGCAAGAAACAACATCAATGCAGACACCAATGTACCAAAAAGAGGTGATGGTGGGGGCCTGAGTAGGAATAAGCAGGGACATCCAAAGGTTCAATGCAAACATCTTTGGCTCCTACTCCCAACTTCATAGATTTGCCATCATTTCCATCTCCCTCTTCATTCATGTGTCAGTTTGAACTCAGTTATAACATCAACATTTTATTCAACCTGAACTGAGATCTTGATCCATTTCAACACAAAATCTCCCTTTTTATTCCACAGCCATATCCAAGTCAATCAATTTATTGCATTCCTTCAGTACATAATCTTAATCCTTCAAAATTTTTTGTATTATGAACTTGTAACTCTGTTCAAACTTGTTAGTTTTAAAATTTTATTTTGCAGCCTCTGTCCCTCACTGCTTACAAACTACAACCCACATGCTGCCAGGTCCCTTAGCATAATCTAAGAACTATGCAAACAGGAAATGTGTTCCAGGTTTGCTGCCGGGAAACCAAGTGTTGACTCAATTTCTCCTCCAGATTCCCATTGTAGTGAGTGTGCTGAGTCTCTGCTCAGCAATGCTTAATAGTGACAAACTACATTGATCAATTCCATAATATAGAATTAGGTATTGCATACCTTGACACCTTCTTGGTTATCAACATTATCTTGCTCCACTTTAGATGGCATATCACACCTTGACATGAGGACAATAAAAGTACAAAAAATTATGATGGAAAAGCAAAATTGATAGAATACATCAAATATGAAGTAAAAATAGAAAATGCTGGGAATACCAAGCACCTTGGACACCATCAGCAGAGAGAAATAGCTGGTATTTCACATTGATAATCTGTCATTTGAATTGTATAACATGATGTGATATATATCGCGCACTTTATTGCAAATTATGGACAATCTTGACACTCTTGATATAGATATTAGGTATTTATTTATTAGTCACATGTACATCGAAACACAGCGAAATGTGTCTTTTTGCATTACTGAAAATGTGCTGGGAGCAGCCTGCAAGTGTCACCGCTCTTTCCGGCACCAATGTAGCACGCTCACAGCTCATGACCTGTATATCTTTTTGGAATGTGGGAGGAAACCGCAGCACCTGGAGGAGCACAGAAACAGGCTCTTCAGCCCACCACATCCATGCCGACCATCAAGTACCCATCTACGTTAATCCCATTTACCGGCACTTGGTCTGTAACCTTTTACGCTTTGACAATTCAAGTGCTCATCTAGATGTTTATGTTTAGAGAGTACCTGCCTCTACCAGATCTGAGTGAAAAAAAAATTCTTCCTTCGATTCCCTTCTAAACTTCTTACCCATTACCCTAAAATTGTGTCCTCTACTTTTGAACACTTCTGCTATGGGGAAAGGTTTCTCATGATCTACCCTATCTATGCCTCTCATAATTTTGCATATCACCATCATGTCCCCTTTAACATCCTCACTCCAAGCAAACCCACCTATCCAGTCTTTCCTCATAACTGAATCACTTTATCTCAGGCAACGTGCTGGTGAATCCCCTGTATACTCTCCCCAGTGCATCCATGTTCTTCCAATAGTGTGGCAAAAAGAACTCTACACAATTCTACATAGCTCTGCCCATCTTACCAATTGATCAATATCATCCTGCAGTCCAAGACTATCCTCCTCACTATCAAAAACACCACAATTTTTCATGTCATCTGCAACTTACTATACCTCCTTCATTCATATCCAATTTCCAGAGGTGCACTGCTGGTCACAGGCTTCCAATCACAAAAGCAACCCTCACCCTTTGCCTCCTATTACCAAACCAAATTTGGATTCAATTTGTCAACTTGCCTTAGAACCTTAGGCTGTAATCTTTTGGACCAATTTCCTGTGTAGGACCATTTCAAAGACGACATCAATCATATCAATAGTCAAAATATTCACTCACTGGTCAGACAGGATCTTCCTCTGACAAAGCCACAGTGACCATCTTTGATTAATTTCCACCTTTCCAAGTCCAGATTAATGCTATCCTACAGAACTTTTTTCTAATAATTTCCCTACCATTGATGTTAGACTCACCTGTCTGTAATTACCTGGTTTAACTCTGCTACCCTTCTTAAATAAAGGTACCACATCTGCAGTCCTCCAGTCATCTGGCCCCTCACCAGTGGCCAGTGAAGATATAAAAATCCCTCTTGGGGCTCCAGCAGTCTCCTCCCTTGCCTCTCATAGCAGACTGGGGTACATCTCTTCTGTGGATTTGTGAGCCTTCAAGCCTGTTATGACATCTAATATCTCCTTTCTAATGATGACACATTCCAGATTTTATTCATCCCCTTGAATTCTCCAACTACAATGTCCTTATCCTGAGTAAGTGAGTAAGTACTTCACCCACATCCACCTATATGTAAGGACAGGTCCTTAATGGGCTTCTTCCCTTAACATACTTAATAAAATGCTTTGGGATTTCTGAAGTCATGTTCACCAGTGATATTTCCTTCCCTCTCTTTGCCCTCCTAATTTCTTTTCTAAATGCACCCTACACTTTCTACACTTCTGCAGGGCCTTCCCTGTTTTCAGTTCTCTGTGTCGGCTATATGCGTCATTTTGTTTTCCATATTTAATGCTCATATCCCTTGACATCCCTTGAATTACCATCCTTATTTGATAGGAGTTCATGCTCTTATAGGAGCATGTTGGCCCCGAAATCTCATCATTTCATTTTTGAATGACTCCCACAATTTGGACATAGGTTTATCTCAATCAACTTTTGAGAAGTTCTGTTTTATGATGTTGAAGTTGGCCTTTCCCCAATTCAGGACCTGTATTTCTGGACAATACATATCTCTTTCCATAATTACCTTGAATCTGACTGAGTTATGATCACTATCTAATGGCACAGTGACATATCTAGTGAAGCTTCTGCCTCACAGATCCAGTGACCAAGGTTCAATTCAGACCTCTGGAGCTGTTTCTGTGGAGTTTGCACATTCTCCCTGTGACCATCTGGGTTTTTTCCTGGTGCTCGGGTTTCTTCCCAGTGCTCGGGTTTCTTCCCACATCCCAAAGACGTGGGTGGTAGGATAATTGCCCTAATGTGTAGTTGACTGGTAGAATCAGACAGACCTGATGGAAATGAGTGGTGAATTAGTGAGGGAATGGGATTGCATTGTAAACCAGCATAGACTTGACAAGCAGAATGACTTCCTTCTATGTTGTAAGGAAATATGAAAATACCTCCAAAATCCTCTCCCACCAACACTTCAACCTCTTGCCCAGCAACATTCCCTGTTTAAGGTACTAATGTTATAAAAGCATCCTACAGAGTTTAGCAAAACAATCAAGTGATTCCATCAAGAAACAGGAGACAAGCATTGCACTAATATCGGTGCTATTTTTTCCATTTCAGACCACAGAGAAAAACATGAGAGTGTCATCGCTGTGTTTCCTGCTCGTGTGTAGTTTTGTATGTGAAGCTTTCTCAGAAGATGACAGGTCATACAATATGTGTCAAAACTGTGATCACAACAACTACTGCAACTGCTCTTCGATGAATTTAAAGAATATTCCGCTTGTGTCTGAAAAGGCATTCACATTTGACCTGTCCTACAACAGCATTTCACAGATTAATGACACAGATTTCATCACATACAGAGAGCTGAAAAGACTTCTGTTGCAATCAAATCAAATCCAATCTATCAGTGATCATGCTTTCCAGCTCAACACAGAAGTGGAGTACCTTGACTTGTCTGAAAATCTTTTAACCAAAGTAACATCGAATTGGTTTAAGCAGTTTCACAAACTGCAATACCTTAACCTTTCAGGGAATAGGTACACAACTCTGGGATCAGGGAGAATTTTCTCAAATCTCTCAAGACTCCGTTGGTTAGAATTTGGCAATCCTTTCCTATCACATTTAAAGGAAGATGACTTTGTAGGAATTACACATCTAGATGAGTTTGTTTTGACAGCAAATAATTTGGATTCATATCAGCAAGGAACTTTCAGTTCTTTCAGAAATATAAGCCATGCTGCATTGAGTTTACTTAACATATTTCTGACTAAGACAGGCCAAGCTCGGCAGATTCTTATAGATTTGTCAGGATGCACCACCCACTTAGAGCTAAGAGATTTAATGTTTCCTGATGAAGGTGACGGTCAGTTATTTTCTGTTCCAGGCAATTCGTCATTCACAAAATTCACCTTCCAAAATACTTTTCTTACTGATGACACTGTACTTAATTTTATAAATTGCATGAAAAACACAAAACTATCAGAGATAGTAGTGAAAGATTGTGTGCTTTCAGGAACTGGGAAATGGCCGAAGATAGACAATATAAAAAACAACTCACTTCATTCATTAACATTAAATAATATATCCATTAAACACTTTTATGGATTTTATGATCTTTCAGGCATTAGTCCAATACTTGAACCCATTAAAACAGCTATATTGACAAAACTAAATATGTTTCTGATGCCCTGTCATGTATCCAAGAACTTAAAGAATGTGGAGTATCTTGATTTAACATACAATTTGTTGAGTGATAGAATAATGCAAGAAATGGTTTGTTCTGGAGCTTGGCCGTCGTTACGTTACCTTATTCTGAGAAAGAATATATTAAGATCCCTCAGTATAACAAGTCCAAAACTATCAACACTTTCTACTCTTACCCATTTAGATTTGAGCCAAAATAGCTTCAGTGAAAACAGTGCATCATGTAAGTGGTCTAAAAATCTGCAATTTCTAAATCTTTCAAGCTGTAAAATAAAAAGTATATCACAATGTCTCCCCCCAAATGTTGAGGTATTGGATTTAAGTAACAATGACATCAGCAGTTTTATGGTTAGTCTGTCTGCTCTCAAGACTTTAAATGTGTCCAATAATAAGTTTAAAAGTTTACCAGCTGATAGCTATTTACCAAAGATGCAGATTCTGAAGATCAGCAACAATAAACTCACCTCGCTCACAGGTGAAGAAATCATCACATTTAAGAAGCTTGAATTTTTGGAGGCTGGAAAAAATAATTACATTTGTTCATGTGAATTCCTCCTTTACATGAATCATTACATAACAGTACAACTGCTGGACCAACCAGAAAACTATGTTTGTGATTCACCTCTAACTCACAGGGGACAGTTGGTGCAAAATACTAAGCGCTCCTTCTTTGATTGTCACATGACATGGTCCATAGTCTTAGTATGTGTGAGTGTGTCTTTGGCAGCAACAATCGCTGGGACAGCATGCCACAGGTATCATGGGATCTGGTACCTCCAAATGACCTGGGCATGGCTACAAGCAAAGAGGAAACCAAAAAAAGTGAGGAACAATGATATCTGTTATGATGCATTTGTTTCTTACAGTGACATGGACTCAGACTGGGTGGAAAACTCCTTGGTGAGGGAGTTAGAAAGTGTTCACCCACCACTGACACTCTGCCTTCATAAACGTGATTTCATTCCGGGGAAGTGGATCATTGACAACATAATTGAATCCATTGAAAAAAGCAGGAAAACATTATTTGTTATATCTCAACATTTTGTCCAGAGTGAGTGGTGCAAGTATGAGCTTGACTATACTCACTTCCGTCTATTTGATGAAAACAATGATGCAGCCATACTTGTTTTGCTGGAGCCAATCCCAAAGGAGACCATTCCTCAGAGATTCTGCAAGCTTCGGAAATTGATGAATACAAAGACTTATTTGGAATGGCCTCAGGATGTAGAGGAACAGCAGAACTTCTGGCTTTCCTTAAAAGTTGCATTAAAAGAAGAAATACCATTAACCAATGTCACAGAAAATCCTAGCCCTCTACAAAATTGACTAATTTACTTGGATCCTTCAAACTGAATACAGTTTTTATTTGTACAGGCAGGTCATTGCACAAATCTCTTGGGGTCTTTTTGATACGGAGGGTGGGGGAGTAAAAGAAAGAAATGATTTTTCCTGGCCTCAGGACTTCTCAAAGCTAATAAAGTTCATGTGAAATATCATTACTCTTGGAAAACAAGGCAGGAAATGTCCAGAAGCACCAATAATTTCAGTGTTAAGCAAGCAAGTCCAGCTTTAGAATGTCAGCTTAGATTATTGTCCTGCATGGCAACAGAAATGAGAATGCTATCAACTGATGTACAACACAGAATTATGATTTGATAAACAGAATACAAGATATTAATATATTTTATTATGTAATTGCATTTTTAATGTATGTTTTTCAATGTCTCACTGCTTAGCACCTGTTGTCAATCATCCTCAGCCCTCTGAACTTAATTTCTCCAGATCCAGGATGGTCAGAAATATCTGAAAACTATCAAAAATGAAAACAATCAGAGAAAGAATTAAAATTTATTATGCAAAAATTGAAAATTAAAACAAAAGTAGTATAAATCCTGGGAGATCTCAGCAAATCCTATTCTACTTCTGGACTCCATAATAAGTGATCAGTGAAGCTCAGTCAGTAAGTTCGATATTTATGTTTTTTCATATGTTTACAATGATAATTCAGACCCATGTGTTCACCAGAACTGACTGGCTCTTCAGATTTACATAACAGTTTTTCATTCATGATTCAAGTCAGTAAGTATATGTTACTTTATATATTACCTGTGTGCCATAATTGTTCTAAAAGTATAATTCAAGAATATAAAAAACAATCATTGGAACAAAAACAGAGAATGCTGGAATCGTTCAGCAGATCAGGCGGCATCTCTGAAAAGAGAAACAAAATTAATATTCAGATTGAACACCCATTGTCAGAATATGACAGATCTTGCATTTTGCATGATGAAGAAGTTGATAAAAATGATACAAAAATTAACTCTGTGGTTGACAGTGAGAAGGAACGCTTAAGGCTGCAGGAAGATATAGATGGCCTGCCCTGTAGAAAAATACAAGTCAGAATTATCAAATAATGGATTTGGGAAGATGCAGCAAAGCAGAGAATTTACAATATATTGGCAAATATTGAAGTGTGTGGAGGAACAGAGGGATCTTAAAGTCTACATCCATAAATGCAGGACAGCTGAGTAAGGAGGATAAGAAGGGATATAGTATCCCGTTCTCTTTTAGCTGTGGCCTAAAAAGGGAGGAGGTTATGCTTGAACTGCAAACAACACTTGTTAGATTTCAACTTGGTCACACATTAGATGATTAGTTAGGTTACAGCTGGAATAAGCATAAAGTTCTGGTCACCACATCATAGCTGGGCTGTGATAGCAATGGAGGAGATGAAAGTATGTTCACCGGGATGCTGCCTGAATGGAGCAATTCAGTATGAGGACAGACTGGATAGCCTCGGTTTGTTTTCCTTGGCGTAGAAAAGGCTGAGGGGTGATCTAACTGAGGGTGTAGATGGTGTAGATAGTGATAAATGTTTCTCTTAGCTGTTTATAACCAGAGGGCATAAACGAGCAGCTCTTGCACTTTTACATTTCTTGCCATTTTATTTTCACTTGATCTTCCCTTTCTAGATCAATTACTTGACATTCTTTGCTGAGTTCTGAAATGCTCCATCATTTGGATCACTGCTAATTCTGGAAATTTTGATTTAATACCATCCTTTTGATAGTATTCAATTTTGATTTTAAGAATAACTTATTTAATACTATCTCTTCCTTTGACAATGATATCTTTAATATCTCCTGTGAGCTATGTCAGACCACTTTTCATGCTGGGTTTTGCAAAGGCATCTAAAGGAATACTTTTTTGCAAATCATGTACTATATCTGTAAATGCTAGCTGTTGTCTGGCCACTATCATACCTTTCTCAATTAACCACAGCCAAATTTCTCCATGGGTTTGAAGGCAGTGCTGGAGATAGACCTAGTGGGTTTAGGGCAGTGTGGGAGACAAAGAGAATCTAGAACCACTCTATAGATCAAGTGATGATGCTGACTGAGTGAGATGCTCCTGCTTCTGCAGGATACATCCATGTTTTTCAGCCAGGAATTTGCCTCCGGTTATGTACTGAAGGGTACTGGAACACTGCAATCTTTTGACATCATTTGAAAGTCGACCCGCGCTCTGTAATAAATTAGGCAACAGCAGAACCAAAGAACTTACAATTAATGCTTTATTAGTTTAACACTAGTGGGAGTGGGGGATACAGAGAAAGAGTAAACAGTATAACCCAAGCTCTGTATTAGACCCACTTAAAGATCCCCCGGTTAGTGTGTACCTTTATACCCACTTTGTGAGGAACCTTCGTGGCAATTACTACAGCAATTGCTTACAGCAAGCTTTAGCAAAACAAGATATGTCTAAAAAAAACTATTTCTTTCTCACCCACACCTGGCCTCACTTCAGCCATAACTATAATTCTTTACCATGGGAAGAATAGCTGACTATCAGGAGAATAGCTACATACCATTAACCCTTACATTGCCAGTCATTAACCCTTGCATTCCCAGTTATCTTTTACAACCAAGCACCATCAAGTAGACAGCTGAGGATTTCCCAAGGGCTTCTGCGAGAGGTTTTGGAGGATCAGCATCAGGCCACAAACTTTGGACAGTGTAGTTGCTGTACCAGGAAGCAACTCAATTGACAATTATGGGCAGCCTTGGAGGGTGGTCAGGAGGCAGCCTCACTCTGGGAAGGAGTGAGAACAGTAGTAGCAGAGTAAGGAAAATGGGTGAGAAAGGGGAAGGGAGCTAAGAGAGGGAGGGACCGAAGAATGAGGTGGAACAAAGGAGGTAATTGGGGGGTGGGGAAGGTGACAGAGGTATTGAGACTAAGAGAGAAGCCTGAAGCTGGGTGGGAGTGTAGTGGAAAGGATTTGGTCATGTGTTAGAGTATATAATCATAGTGCATTCGTTTAGAGTGTGTGCATGTGTCCACATGCATGTGTTTGCTAACTCTGTGTGGCAGAGCCTGGTCTTGGGCTACATATTTAACAGACCAAGCCTTACTCCGTCAAGTTTGTGAGATATAGGTAGGGAAAGGAATGAGGTCCTGAGAAAAGACTGTAGGGAATTAGGAAGGAAGTTGAGAAGCAGGACTTCAAAGGTGGTAATTTCCTGATTACTGCCTGTGCTAAGTGACGGTGGGTATAGGAACAGAATGAGGAGGAGGTTAAATGCGTGGCTGAGGGTTTGGAGTAAGGAGCAGGGATTCAGGTTTCTGGATCATTGGGGCCTCTTTTGGGGCAGGTATGACCTGTCCAAAGAGGACGAGTTGCACTTGAATCCCAGGGGGACCAATATCCTGGCGGGGAGGTTTGCTAAGGCTACTGGGGAGAGTTTAAACTAGAATTGTTGGGGGGGTGGGATCCGAACTGGAGAAACTGGGGAAGAGGTGTTTGGCTCTCAAATGCCGAAAGCTAGTAGTAGGTACGATAGGCAGGTTATAGAGAAGGGACGTGCTCAGACAGGTTTCAGATGTGTCTATTTTAACGCAAAGGGTATTGTGAACAAGGCGGATGAGCTTAGAGCTTGGATCAATACTTGGAGCTATGATGTGGTGGCCATTACGGAGACTTGGATGGCTCAGGGACTGGAATGGTTGCTTCAAGTGCCGGGCTTTAGATGTTTCAGGAAGGACAGGGAGGGAGGCAAAAGAGGTGGGGGAGTGGCACTGTTGATCAGAGATAGTGTCACGGCTGCGGAAAAGGTGGACGTCGTGGAGGGACTGTCTTCGGAGTCTCTGTGGGTGGAGGTTAGGAACAGGAAGGGGTCAATAACTTTACTGGGTGTTTTTTATAGGCCGCCCAATAGTAACAGGGATATTGAGGAGCAGATAGGGATGCAGATCCTAGAAAGGTGTGAGAATAACAGAGTTGTTGTGATGGGGGATTTTAATTTCCCAAACATCGATTGGCATCTCCAGACAGTGAGGGGTTTAGATGGGGTGGCGTTTGTTAAGTGTGTTCAGGAAGGATTCTTGACACAATATGTAGATAGGCCTACAAGAGGAGAGGCTGTGCTTGATTTGGTATTGGGAAATGAACCTGGTCAGGTGTCAGATCTCTCAGTGGGTGAACATTTTGGTGATGGTGATCATAATTCTATCTCCTTTACGTTAGCACTGGAGAGAGATAGGAACAGACAGACTAGAAAGGCTTTTACTTGGATTAAAGGGAATTATGAGGCTCTCAGGCAGGAAATTGGAAGATTAAATTGGGAACAGATGTTCTCAGGGAAAAGTACAGAAGAAATGTGGCAAATATTCAGGGGATATTTGTGTGGAGTTCTGCATAGGCATGTTCCAATGAGACAGGGGAGTCACGAGAGGATACAGGAACTGTGATGTAGAAAGGCTATAATAAATCTAGTCAAAAGGAAACAAAAAGCTTAGAAAAGCTACAGAGAACTAGGTAATGTTAGAGATCTGGAAGGGAATAAGGCTATTAGGAAGAAGGCTAATAGCTTAAGAAGGAGATTAGGAGAGCCAGAAGGGGGCATGAGAAGGCCTTGGCAGGCAGGATTAAGGAAAACCCCAAGGCATTCTACTAGTATGTGAAGAGTAAGAGGATGAAATGCGAAAAGATAGGGCCTATCAAGTGCAGCAGTGGGAAAGTGTGTATGGATTCGGAAGAAATAGCAGAGGTACATAATGAATACTTTACGTCAGTATTCACTATGGAAAAAGATCTGGGGGATTGTAGTGGGGACTTGCAGCGGGCTGAAAAGCTGGAGCATGTAGATATTAGGAAAGAGGAGGTGCTGAAACTTTTGGAAAGCATCAAGTCGCCGGGACCGAATGACATGTACCCCAGGCTGCTGTGGGAAGTGAGAGAAGAGATTGCGGAGCCTCTGACGATGATCTTTGCATCGTCAATGGAGACGGGAGAGGTTCCGGAAGATTGGAGGGTTGCAGATGTTGTTCCCTTATTCAAGAAAGGGAGTAGGGATAACCCAGGGAATTATACACCAGTGAGTCTCACCTCAGTGGTTGGTAAGCTAATGGAGAAGATCCTGAGAGGCAGGATTTATGAACATTTGGAGAGGTATAATATGATTAGGAATAGTCAGCATGGCTTTGTCAAGGGCAGGCCTTATGAGCCTGATTGAATTCTTTGAGGATGTGACTAAACACATCGATGAAGGGAGAGCAGTAGATGTAGTGTATATGGATTTCAGTAAAGCGTTTGATAAGGTACCCCATGCAAGGCTTATTGAGAAAGTAAGGAGGCATGGAATCCAAGGGGACATTGCAGTGTGGATCCAGAACTAGCTGGCCCACAGAAGGCAAAGAGTGGTTGTTGAAGGGTCATATTCTGCGTGGAGGTCGGTGACCTGTTGTATACCTCAGGGATCTGTACCGGGACCCTCGCTCTTTGTGATTTTTATAAACGACCTGGATGAGGAAGTGGAGGGGTGGGTTAGTAAGTTTGCGGATGACACAAAGGTTGGGGGTGTTGTGGATAGTTTGGAGGGCTGTCAGAGGTTACAGAGGGACATAGATACGATGCAAAGTTGGGCTGAGAAGTGGCAGATGCAGTTCAACCCAGATAAGTGTGAAGTGGTTCATTTTGGTAGGTCAAATATGATGGCAGAATATAGTCTTAATGGTAGGACTCTTGGCAGTGGAGGATCAGAGGGATCTTGGGGCCTGAGTCCATAGCGGCTGCGCAGGTTGACTCTGTGGTTAAGAAGGCATATGGTGTATTGACCTTCATCAATTGGGGAATTGAATTTAGGAGCCGAGAGGTATTGTTGCAGCTATATAGGTCCCTGGTCAGACCCCACTTGGAATACTGTGCTCATTTCTGGTCGCCTCACTACAGGAAGGATGTGGAAGCCATAGAAAGGGTGCAGAGGAGATTTACAAGGATGCTGCCTGGAATGCAGAGCATGCCTTATGAAAGCAGGTTGAGGGAACTCAGCCTTTTCTCCTTGGTGCGACGGAGGAAGAGGGGGGACCTGATAGAGGTATATAAGATGATGAGAGGCATCAATCGGGTGGATAGTCAGAGGCTTTTCCCCAGGGCTGAAATGGTGGCCACAAGAGGACATAGGTTTAAGGTGCTGAGGAGTAGATATAGAGGAGATGTCGGATAAATTTTTTACTCAGAGAGTGGTGAGTGTGTGGAATGGGCTGCCGGCAATGGCGGTGGAGGCGGGTGCGATAGGGTCTTTCAAGAGACTGTTCGATAGGTACATGGAGCTGAGTAAAATAGAGGTTTATGGGTAAGCCTAGTAATTTCGAGGGTAGGGACATGTTCGGCACAACTTTGTGGGCTGAAGGGCCTGAATTGTGCTGTAGTTTTTCTATGTTTCTATAACTGGTGTGAAGTGTCTTAGCCTAAACTGCATTGTTAAAGGTACTATACTAATATTACCTGTGCTTTTATGTCACAACCTGTACCCCCGAGCCTGTTGATGCATCTATTGAAAAATTCCAGCTCCTTTTATTCACAGATTTTTGATTTTGATTTTTGATTTTAATGGCCATGATTCCCACCATGACAATTGATAAGTGAAATGGTTTTTCTCCTGTGTGTTGGGAAAACTTTGGTCAAAACAAAATTTTGGTCAAAACACATTGATAGGTCAGCTAAAGAGAACAAAGTGGGAGGACAAGGGAAGAAGTAAAAGGGAAAAATGCATTACAATGGAAAATGGACATGTATGGTGATGGCAGTGAAAGAGGGAGCAGAATCATAACTGAAGAGCAGAGAGAGAAAGAGAGAAAGCAAGAGTATGATAAAACACAAAAAGAATGCAAAATTTTACACCAACAATGGCAGCACTAAATAGACAACAATAAGGCAATGGGGAATCATTAGGGGAGATTATAGACATGGAGAATACCATTTTTGGGGTGCAGGGAACCCAAGAAGAGACACTGGAAGTTGTGTTTTAGGGTGGGGGGGAAGTAGCAGCATGAACTATATGGTGGAAGTAGATGCTGGTGGGGAAAAATTGGTGGTGAACTGGTGAGCAAAGGTCGAACAAAGTAGAACAGAAAGCATGCTGCTGGCTGGAATGGACGAAAGTGAAACTAGAACAGTCCTTTAATTGGAGACACAAGAGACTTCAGATGCTGGAATCTGGAGCAACACACAAAGCACTGGAGGAACTCAGTGGGGCAGTCAGCATCTATGGAGGAAAATGGACAAGACCCTTAATCTGGACCGAAAGATAGAGGGGAGATAGCCAGTATTTCTATACTTGAGGAAAAGGGTGGAGCAAGAGCTGGCAGGTGATAGATGGATCCAGGTGAGAGGGTGATAGGCAGTTGAGGGAGGGGAGAGTGGGAATAGCACCAGAAGCTGGGAGGTGATAGGTGGAAATGCCAAAGGGCTGAAGATATACAAGAGAAACAAAAGACTGCAGATGCTGGAATCTGCCTATCACTATCTCTTACCTGCATCTACCTATTACCACATTGTGCCCACCCTGCCTCCCCTGTTACGGACTCAGTGAAAGTCCCTTTAAGATAGAGAGTGTGTGTGTATGTGTGTGTGGGGCGTGCTTACATCAATAGAAGATAAAGGACGTAATGACGTTGTTGAAGAAGTCAGAAGCAGAAGGAGAGAGAGAGAGAAGGGAGAGAGACACCAGCCTGCTTGTTTTCTCTATCGATGGATGAGAAACAATAACTGTGTTTGCCATAGAAATCCATGTATGGAAGTTGGAAGTAATCCGGTGGAGTTCACTTTGTTGCTGACCTGTAGAAGGAAACAGGTATTTGTGTGTGGACGACCACGATTCAGATGCTTTTCGGGGTGAGGAAGTCACTACTGAGTAAACGCTGAAGTGTCGTTTGGGGTTCCATTGTGGAACATTTGGATTTCGTATTTACTCTCTCTATGTTTCTCTACGTCTACGTCTTATCTTCAGACAACGGTGGTTGTTGAAGAAGCCCTTGCTCATGTTTCACCTTATGGCTTGCGGAACTGAACTTTAAGAACCATTCCGGAACTGGGAGTTTTGGACTTTGTCACACACACACACAAAGAGTTTAGTTTTGGGGTTAACGTTCGAGGTTAAACATTTTTGAATTCTAACATACTAACATTTTTACTTTTATTTTATGTATTATCATAAGTAGTAATTAATAAAATAGTTTTTAACACTGAATCATGCTCAGTGTGTTTCTTTTGTTGCTGGTTCGTGACACCCCCCTATATATTGGGCTTCCCTTTTTCCCCATCGGTCCTGACCTGAACCGTTGACCATCTGCTTTTCTCCATGGATGCTGATTGGCCTGCTGAGTTCCTCCAGCATCTTGTTGTATTTTCAAAAGGCTGAAGATGATGGAATCTGATAGGAGAGAAAGGTGGAGCATGGAATAAAGGGAGGGAGTTGGGGAGGGGAGCCAGTGGGAGGTGTGTGTGGGTGATGGGCAGATGGAGAAGGTTGGGGAGGGGGAAGAGACATGGTGATGGGGGCTAGATAGATCAGGAGGAGAGTGAAAAGGGACAGTGCAGGGCATTTATCAGAAGTTGGAGAATTCAGTGTTAATGCCACTAGGTTATAGGCCAATTGGATTTGATAGGTGGTAAGAATCTGCATGACCTGGAATTGACTGCAGCTTTGTGGGCCGAAGTGCCTGAATTGTGCTGTAGAAAAACTACAGCACAATTCAGGCCCTTCGGCCCACAAAGCTGTGCCGAACATGTCCCTACCCCAGAAATTACTAGGCTTACCCATAGCCCTCTATTTTATTCAGCTCCATGTACCTATCTAACAGTCTCTTGAAAGACCCTATCGTATCCGCCTCCACCACCGTTTCCGGCAGCCCGTTCCACGCACTCACCACTCTCTGAGTAAAAAACTTACCCCTGACATCTCCTCTATATCTACTCCCCAGCACCTTAAACCTATGTCTATGTTTCTATGTTTCTATCTGAGAAGAACTTGTCTCCAACAGAATGAGAGTTGAATAGATGCCAACATATCTGAACTGGTTTTAGATGAGATGGCATACCTTTTTTTAATTAAGTTGGCATGGATTTAGCCTAACTTTAGAGACATCCTGCCCCAAGGATAAGTGTATGTATGAGAGAGCTGTGTTTTAATGGTCTGTTACTTACCTTGATATATTTTGAGAGGCCATGAAATTGCTTAGTGCATCTTGTGCATTCTCACTTGCGGAGGAGACAACCTTAGTCACCTCTTACCGGGTACTTGTTCTGGTGATCCTGCCACAGAGCCTCCCCCCGGCATAAGTCTCACTGGTGAGCACTTCAGCATCCCTCGATGTAAATCTCAGTTCTCTGATCCTCTTACCTCTTCCCTTTATGGGTATGTTGCTACTGTTTGTCTGGTGTGCTGAATGTGTCTTTACATTCTGATGCCCCTCTCTGATTGCTGCACAGCAAGGTGGTTGGAGCTGCATTAAATTTAGGCTGGTCATATTGTGCTGCTCTCTGGGTGGAAAACACACTATTGCTGTTGCCTGTCTTCATTTGACATCCATCTGCTTCTGTCTCCCAACTCAACCACTCCCTCTACCCTACTTGTCTCAATCTGTCCATCATCCTTCACCCCTCCCCAGTCCACCAAACACTTCTGGCCCATGCCCCACCACTCCCCCTCTTCCTATTGGCTATCTCCTCTCATAGTTCTGATGCAGGGTTTTGACCTGAAACATTGACAATTCTTTCCCACCTCCCCCCCCACCCCACAGATGCTGCTCGACCCACTGAGTTCCTCCAGCAGATTGCTTGTTGCTCCAGACTCCAGCATCTGCAGTCTCGTGTGTCTCCTTTTGAGAATTGTGTACAGTTCTGGTCACATTACAGGAATTCTGTGAAGGCTCTGGAGAGGCTGAAGAATAGGTTCACCAGGAGATTGCCTGGATTAGAGAGTTTTAGCTATAAGGAGAGGTTGGACAAACTTGGATTGTTTTCTCTGGAGCTTTGGTGGCTGAGAGGTGACTTGATAAAAGTATATAAAATTATGAGAGGCATTGATAGGGCAGATAGTCAGATTCTTTCTCCCAGGGTGGAAATGGCAAATACCAGCTTTAAGGTGAGAGGCAAAAAATTTAAAGATTTATGAGGCAAGTTTTTTCACACAAAGAGTGGCAGGTGCCCAGAACACGCTGGCAGGGGAAATGGTGAAGCTGATATGATTGCAACGTTTAATACAGGCATGTCAACAGGCAGGGAATAGAGGGATAGAGACCATGTGCAGGCAGATGGGATTAGTTTAAATTGGCATCATGTTTGGCACAGATATCATGGACCGAAGAGCCTGTTCCTATACAATTACATAGAACATAGAACAGTACAGCACTGGACAGGCCATTCGGCCCACAATGATGTGCTGCTCTTGATGCCAATTTATACTAAATGTTCTCTGCCTGTGGATCATCCATATCCCTCCATTCCCTTAATATTCATGTGTCCACCTAAAAGCCTCTTAAATTCCACCAAACTGCCTGATTCCACTACTACCCCTGGTAACCCATTCCAGGCACCTACCACTTTCTGCATAAAAAAATTTGCCCCTCACATTGCCTTTAAAATTCCTCCCTCTAATCCTATGCCTCTCCTCGTTTTAAAAGCCCCTATCAGGTCTCTCTTCAGCCTCCGATGCTCCAAGGAGAACAACTCAAGTTTGTCCAACCTTTCATTATAGCTCATACCCTCTAATTCAGGCAGCATCCTGGTAAACCTCTTCTGCACCCTGTCCACAGTCTCCACATCTTACCTGTAATGGGGCGATCAGAACTGCACACAATACCCCAAGTGTGGTCTGACTAAAGTTTTATACAGCTGCAGCACGACTTCCTTACTCTTATATTCGGCACCCCACCAATAAAGGCAAACATGCCATATGCCTTCTTCACCACCTTATCCACTTGCATGGCCACTTTCAGTGAACTATGGACCTGGACCCCAAGATCCCCCTGTACCTCCATGTTATTCAGGGGCCTACCATTAACTGTATACTTTCTCTTTTCATTTGACCTCCCAAAATGCAACACCTCACACTTGCTCGGATTAAACTCCATCTGCCACTTCTCTGTCCATATCTGTAACTGATCCATATCCCACTGTATTCTTCGATACTCCTTTACACTGTCCACAACTCCACTGACCTTGGTGTCATCTGCAAACTCGCTAATCTACATTTTCATCCAGAACATTGATATACAGTATACCACAAACAACAGGGGTCTCGGCACTGATCCCTGCGGAACACCACTGGTCACGGACCTCCAGCCAGAATAACAGCCTTCCCTCTGTCTTCTATAGGCAAGCCAGTTCTCAATCCAAACTTGCAATTTACTCTGAATCCCATGCATTTTTATCTTCTGAATCAACCTACCATGAGGGACCTTATAAAATGCTTAACTAAGATGCATGTAGATAATATCCACTGCCTTACCCTCATCAAGCACCTTTGTCAGAAAACTCAATCAAGTTTGTAAGGCATGACCTGTCCTGCACAAAGCCATGCTGACTGTCCCCAAGCAGGCCATGCCTTTCCAAATGTGCACAAATCCTATCCCTCAGTATCCTCTCCAATAGCTTACCTACCACTGACGTGAGGCTCACTGGCCTATAATTACCTGGATTATCCCTATTTCCCTTCTTGAACTAAGGAGTTTAGGACTTCTCGTGTAATCCAAGATTTCCTGACCTTACCTTTCTTGTCCTTACTCCTTACTGGAACATAACAGAACCTGAAATCTGATCAGCTGTAGTTGCAGTAAAACTTCCTTCATCCTGTAATCAAAACCTGTCATATTACATGGTTAGCACACCATTTGCCTCTTAATCCCATGCTGCACCTCCATGTTGGTCTTCAGTGACTTATGTATAAGCACACCCAAGTCCCCATGAACTTCAAAACTTCCCAATCTCTCAACATTTAATAAGCTGCATTTGAATTTTGTGCACCAAAATGGATGATCTCTCATTTTTCCACATGATATTCCATCTGCCATGTTCTTGCCCACTCATGACATGCTTCGTGAGTGGGCAAGAACATGACACATGGAATATCATCTTGCCCACTCACAAAGCACCCCCTGAAGCTTCTTTCCATTCTCCTCCATATTCACAATAATGCCTAGTTTGATATCATCAGCAAACTTGGGTCCCTTGCCGAAAGTGTTGATTGTGAACTGCTGGGCTCCATCACTCATTCTTCTGGTAACTCCTGGTCACAGCTTGCCAGCTTGAGAAAGATCTGTTTATTCCCATTCTTTGCTTTCTCTTTGAAATCTAATTCTCAGTCCATGTCAGTATACTGCTCCAGACTGCATATGCTCAAATCTTGTGGACCAACCTCCTGTATGTGACTTCACTAAAAACCTTCTGAAAATCTACTGCATTCCCCTATCTATTCTGTTTGTCATATGCTCAAAAATCACCTGTAGATTAACTTTTTAAAATCTATGTTCACTCCACTCAATCCTCTTATTCTTTTATGTTCTGTTATTACACCCTCCATTTTCCCTGTAACTCATTTTAACCTGACAGGTTGTAGCTCCTCATGCTCTCCCACCTTTTCTTAAAAGGTTGGGTCACATTTGCTATTCTCCAATTTACAGGAGCAATTGCAGAATCTATATAACCCTGGAAGTTGACAACCAGAGCATCCACTATCTCTGAAGACAAAGAGTTATATTGCATACAAACAGGCCCTTTCAGCCTACCATGTACATGCCTGCCATTCATTTCCTATTTATATTAATATTATTTTCTAGCACTTGACCAGTATTCTTAGCAACGCCATCTCAAGTGCTCATCTAAATACCAACACCCTGAGTCAGTGTGTTTGGATTTCAAACACCATCTGGGTAAAACATTTCTTCATCCCCTCTTAATCTCCTACCCCTGACTCCTACTCCTACCTGTGATTTCTGGCTATATCCCTGCTAAGCGGAAGTGGAACAGTTTCTCATTATCTACACCTCATAACCTTGTGTGCCTCAGTCAGCTCTGATTATATAGCTGTAACGCTCTATCCCAGGCAGCCTCCTAGTTAGTCCTCCCAAAATGCATTATCTCACATTTTTTGGCATTAAATTCCATCTACCAAATATCTGCCTGACTTACCAACTCATTATTTTGTAGTTGAAGAACTTCACTATCAACACTTCCAATTTTCATATCATCAGTAAAACCTACTGATCATTCAATCATATCCAGATTGTTAATGTACGATAATTGGCCACTGTAAATTGTCCCGAGTGTGTAGGTGAGTGGCAGAATCTTGGGGAGCTGATGGGAATATGGGGAGAGTAGTTTACAAGAAAATTAAGAATGGGAGCTGGCATAAGGATCTCCTCATATGTTGTAAGGAAATATGGAAATAAAAGGGTTCAACAACTGACCCCTGTACTAGTCACAGGCTTACAACTGCAAATATCATCAGAAGCCATCAGCTTCTGGTCCCCATCACCAAGCCAATATTATGATCCAATTATCTTTGGGATAATTCAGATTCCAAATTCAGCAACTTCTCTAGTATTATTACTTATTGTCTAATAGATTTGTTCACTTTCTCATGGGACCCTTGAAGGCTTATAATAAATAACTCCTACCAATATTTTCTGTCCTTTGATACTGGTAAGGTCAACCCAAATTGACTCTTCTTCTACATGATGATTTGTCAAACCAAGACACATTCTTGCTGCATAGACTGAACTAGGAAGCACAAGAAATTCTGCAGATGCTGGAATCTGGAGCAATACACAAAATGCTGGAGGAAGTCAGGCAACATCTATGGAGGGAAATAAAAGGTCAACGATTCGGGCCGAGACCCTTTATCAGGACTGGAAGAGGGCAGAAGCCAGAATAAGAAGGGGGGGAGGGGGAGGAGCACAGGCTGGCAGGTGATAGGTGAGAAGGGGGATGGTAGGTGGATGGGGGGAGGGGGGAAGATGTAATAAACTGAGAGGTGATAGGTAGAAGAGGCAAAGGGCTGAAGAAGAAGGAATATGTTAGGAGAGGGCAGTGGACCATGGAATAAAGGATAAAGGAGATGGGCAGGTCATCAAGGTGGGGGAAGGCAGCCACTGGAATAAGGGAAGACAAAGGAGTGGGGGGGGGGGTGTGGAAAAAGAAGGGGTGGGGTTACCAGAAGTTAGAGAAATCGACATTGAGGCCATCAGATTGGAGATTCCCAAGGCGGAATATGAGGTGCTGTTCCTCCAACCTGCATCTGGCATCAACGTGGCAGTAGAGGAGGCCATGGATAGACATGTCAGTATAGGAGTAGGATGTGGAATTGAAGTGGGTGGCCACCGGGAGGTCCTGGCTGTTGTGGCGGACAGAGCGAAGGTGTTCAATGAAGTGGTCAACCGATCTGCGTTAGGTCTCACCGATGTTCAGGAGGCCGCACCGGGAGCACCAGATGCAATAAATGACACCTTTGGACTCACAGGTGAAGCGCTGCCTCACCTAGAAGGATTGTCTGGGCCCCCGAATGGTGCTGAGGGAGGTGGTGTAGGGATAAGTGTTGCACTTGGTGCGGTTGCAGGCATAAGTGCCAGAGAGGTTATCCGTGGGAAGGGATGAGGGGACAAGGGAGTCGCGAAGAGAGCGGTCCCTGTGGAAATTGGAGAGAGGGAGTGAGGGGAAGATGTGCCTGGTGGTGGGATCCCCTTGGAAGTGGCAGAAGTTGCAGAGAATATGTTGGATGCAGAGGCTCATGGGGTGGTAGGTGAGGACAAGGGGAACCCTGTCCCTGTTATGTCATTGGGGGAGGGGATGAGGGCAGACATGCGGGATGTGGAGGAGATATGGGTAAGGGCAGCATTGATGGTGATGGAAAGGAAACCCCGGCTACTGAAAGAGAAGGACATCTCTGATGCCCTGGAGTGAAAAGCCTCACCATGGGAACAGATGCGGCGGAGGCAGAGGAACTGGGAAAAGGGGATGGCGTCCTTACAAGTGACAGGGTGGGAAGAGGTGTAGTCAAGGTAATTGTGGGAGTCAGTGGGTTTGTAGAAGACGTCTGTGGTTGATCTGTCTCCGGAGATGGAGACAGAGAGATCCAGAAAGGGGAGAAAGGTGTGGGAGACGGACCAAGTGAATCTGACGGCAGGGTGGAAGTTGAGGCAAAGTTGATAAAATTGATGAGCTCAGCATGGGTGCGGGAAGTGGCCCCAATGCAGTCGTCAATGTAGCGGAGAATGAGTTGGGGAACGTTACTGGTTTAGGTTTGGAACATGGACTGTCTCACGTAGCTGATGAAAAGGCCGGCATAGCTGGAGCCCATGCCAGTGCCCATGGCTACACCTTTGGTTTGGAGAAAGTGAGAGGAGCCAAAGAGACATTGTTGAGGGTGAGTACCAGTTCTGCCAGACGGAGGAAGGTGGTGGTGGAGGAGAACTGGTTGGGTCTGTTATCGAGAAAGAAAGGGAGAGCCTTAAGGCCTTCCTCATGGGGGATGAAAGTGTACAGAGACTCGACGTCCATGGTGAAAATGAGGCGGTCAGGGCTAGGGAACTGAAAGTTGTTGAAGAGATGGAGAGCATGTGAGGTGTCACGGACACAGGGACTGAACCAAGGGGGACAAATTGGAACTAAGATATGAGAACACAAGTTCAGTGGGACAGGAACAGGTGGAAACGATGGGCCTAATGGGGCAGTGGGTTTGTGAATCTTTGGTAGGAGGTAGAAACAGGCAGTGAGGGGTAAGAGAACTATGAGGTGGGAGGCTGTGGAGGGGAGATCTCCGGAGGCAATAAGGTCAGTGATAGTGCAGGAGACAATGGCCTGATGCTCCTTATTGGGGTCCAGGTTGAGGGATAAGTAAAAGGACATGTCCGAGAGTTGACGTCTGGCCTCGGCAACGTAAAGGTTAGTCCACCAGACTACAACAATACCACCCTTGTCTGCGGGTTTGATAGTGAGATTAGGATTGGTGTGGAGGGCAGTGCATTCAGAGGGGATGAGGTTGGGGTAGGTAACAGGAGTAGTGAAGTTGAGGCAGTTAATGTCCCATCGGCAGTTAAAGATGAAGAGATCCAGAGTGGGCAGAAGGCCAGGACGAGGTGTCCAAGAGGAGGAAGAGGGCTTAAAGTGGGAGAAGGGGTCATCAGTGGGGGGTGGGGAATCCTTGTCAAAGAGGTAGGCCTGGAGATGGAGGCTGTGGAAGAAGAGCTCAGTGTCATGGCGGGTACAGAACTCGTTGAAGTGTAGGCGCAGGGGGACAAAGGTAAGGCCCCAGCTAAGGACAGAATGTTCAGCCTCAGAGAGGATAAGGTCAGAGGGGATAGTGAAGATGTGGCAGGGGTTGGAGTCAGGGGAGGGTAGAGGGTTGGAGGGGTCAGAGGAGAGAGGAGAATTAGAAGGGTCAGGGAAGGTGGGGTGGGAGGAAGTTGGGGCCTCAAGAGGAGTGAAGGGGGGTTGAGTGGTGGGGCAGGCTTGGGAGATCAGGGAGGATGGGGTGTGGTAGTGAAAGCAGAGGAGCAGTAGGACCCAGTGACGGTGTGAGATGTGTCGGCCCGGGGCCGGCCAGGGCTGAGGTCGGAGCTGGAGGCAGCAGGAAGTACACATTAGAATGCTTGAGCAGACCAAACCAGGTATTAAAAACAAAACAAGGTCAAAGAGAGATGGAATTGGGATAGAAATGAAAAATATTTTTTTCAAGTCACCTTTAATTAAAATCTGATGGAATGCAACTCCATATTTTTAAAACTTAAGTTTCAGTGTTTTGACAAAGGCATAACATTATTCAGAGAAAAAAAATATTCACACAGGACTGGACAAGCCATTTCTCTGACCTTATGTATGGGACCTATTGCATGGATATGATGTATTTGGACTTTAAGGCGGCTTTAGAGAATAACATTCAGAATTAAAGCACATGGGATGAAGATAAGGTATTGACATGCAAAGAGAATTTGATGGCAGACAAGAAACAAAGAGTAAGGACAAACAGGTACAGTATTTATGCAGGTGGCAGGAAGTGAATAGTGGGGTACTGCAGGGATCAGTGCTAGTGTTCTAGCTGTTCACGATTTATATTAATGACTTAAATGAGGAAATTAAATGTAACATATCCAAGTTTGCAAATGCATAGCTGGGTGGGAGTGGGAGCTGTGAAGAGGATGCAGCGAAGCTCCAGTGCAATTTGGACAGGTTGAGGGAGTGAGCAAATGTATTTTAAATTAAATTCTATGTACCAACTCATGTTATTAATCAAAACAAGCTGGAAGTGAATGAATAATTGGTACGTTCACAGATGATACGAAAGTTGAATATGTTCTGTGTGAGGCGCTGCACTTTAGGAAATCCAACTCAAAGGGAGAGTACACACTTAATGGCAGGGTCCTTAACAGCATTGATGAGCAGAGGGATCTTGGCATCCAGGTACATGGCTCCCTAAAAGTGGCCACACAGTTTGATAGAGTGGTAAAGAAGGTGTATGACATGCTTGCCTTCATTAGTCGAGGCATTGATTTCAAGAGCCAGGAAGTTATGTTACAGCTTGATAAAACTCTGGTTAGGCCACATTTAGAGTATTGCATTCAGTTCTGGTCGCCTCATGTGGAGGCTTTGGAGAGGGTGCAGAGGAGGTTTACCAGGATACTGCTTGGTTTGGAGGATGTGCACTATGAGGAGTGGTTGGACAAGCTGGGGCTGTTTTCTCTGGAGCGGCAGAGGCTGAGGGGAGATTTGATGAAAGTTTATAAAATTATGCGAGGCATAGATAGAGTAGGCAGTCAGTATCTTTTTCCCGGGATTGAAATGTCTAGTACTGGAGGGCATGTATTTAAGGTGAGAGGGGGAAATAACAAAGGAGATGTCTGAGGCAAGTTGTCTTTTTTTACACAGAGGGTGGTGGGGGCCTGGAATGTGCTGCTGGGGTGGTGGTAGAGGCAGATAGCACAGGAGTGCTTAAGAGACTCGTAGACAGGCACATGAATATGCAGAGAAGGGAGGGAGATGGTCAATGTGTGGGGAAGACGGATTAGATTAATTAAGAGTCAATGGCTTAATTAGTTCAGCACAACATTGTTGTGGGCCTGTCCTGTGCTGTACTGTCAAGAACATAGAACACACTATGTTCTATTTCTCCTGGCATTCTCTCTTCGTTTGGAGCTTTCCTTTCAAAGGTTCAACAAACCACAAGGAATGATTCCCTAATTAATTCTTTGTTAATTAAAAAAAAACTTGCACCAAAACAAATTGTTTTCAGACTTGCATCATCTGGAAATTGAGTGGGTTTGTAAGAATGAAGAGAGGGCACATGGAGCAGGATCAGCTGATGAGAAGATTCACAGCAAGAGGCCATATGTCCCCAGGGTGTTCAGGTAAAATTCTTTTACCTTAACTTAAGTGACATTAAGTTTTAAGTTGTCACGTATCCTATAAACAACTGCAAACTTAAAGCAGAAAGAACTGTGTGATAAGGCCTTTAGCAATGCGCCTTCTGCCTGAAGGATGCTGGCTGTACTCAAGCTGATCATGAGGGAATTATCCTCACCACTAAACAGCTGCGGGGCAGAAGCACAGAAAGAAAAGTAGGAGGAAGTGAAACAAGAAGTGGAAGAAGAGGAAGTGGAAGGGAAACTGTAAAGTCGGCAGCCCATTTTTGTCTGTCTGTGATCAAATTGTACCAGTAACCTCAACCACACTTCCCTATTCAGCAAGTCTCACATTTTTTACCATGCATCTATCATCATCTGTCATATTGTTCTTTTTTCCCGTTAGTGCTAGAAAATGCACATTCCAATCTAGGTTCATAAATTAAATCAATACCCAATGCATGCAAAAATACAATCACCTTTTGCAATCCCTTTGTCCCCGTCTTTCAAGTGTATTTGCCTCCCTAGAACCCCTGCAATGTGGCTACTGGTAAAAGGCTGGTGACTTCTACTGGCCTTTTAGGATAACTTCAACCAGCTCTTAGAAGGTTTCCCTTCAACCTTAGCCTGAGCAGCAACAGTTCTGTGCTTGGAAGGCCAATAGCAAAGAGCAAGGGCGCTGGCAGAGTGGGAGAAATGGAGCACAAACACATAGGGCCCTATCAGAACAGTGGAACTACTGCAAACTGAACTTGACGGGCAGTAGTCTGGATGCCTGCCAGGGAAAGTCATTTGTGCTGTTTTGGAAGCTGTGCTGTTAGACATCAAACTCTGCATTATGATCAAGATGTTCCAGTGGAGGAGCAACTGTTTCATGTTGGAGAGGATGCACTTCAAATGAAGACCAATGTGAATTTCATGGCACAGAAACACAGCCTTTCAGCCCACCTCACACGTGGCAACCATAGTGCCCTATCAACTCTAATCCCATTAGTCCCCTGTCCCTCTGTGCCCTTCCTATCCAAATACCTGCCCAAGCATCTTTTGAATGTTTTAATTGTATCTGCCGCCACTGCCTTTTCTTGCTCCAGATGGCCACCACCTTCTGTGTGAAAAACTTACCCTTCAGATCCCCTGTAAATTTCTGACCTCTCACCTTAAACCCATGCGCACTGGTTATGGGATGCCTTCCCGGGGAAAAAGATGCTATCTAACTTACCTATGCCTCTATCAATCATATAAACCTCTGAAACAATACCCCTCAGCCTCCTGTGTTCCACTAAGAATAAACTCAGCCTATCCAATTTCTCCCTATAACAACAGCTCTCCATTGTAGGCAACATCCTGGTGAATCTCTTCTGCAGTCTCTCTCTATGACTACCACATCCTGTAGTGTGGTGATCAGAAATGTACACAATAACTTTAAGTGCAGTCTAACCAATGTTTTGTACAACAGCAACATGACGTTCTAACTTATTCTCAATCCCTCGGTTTATGAGGGAAAACCTTCCAAATGCCTTTTTCACTTCCCTAGCCACCCACGTCACCACTTTCAGAGCTTTGAATTTGTACGATAAGGCCCCTTTTTACATCAATGCTTCTGAAGTCCCTGCATGTGCTCTATATGACCTACCAGAATTTGACATCACAAATTGCATTACCCCCACACTTGTCTGGATTAAATTCCATCTGTCTTTGCTTCACCTAACTTTCCAGGTGAGTTATGTCCCACTGTATCTTTAAACAATCTTCTTCATTATCTATGGCCACCAATTTTTGTCATCTGCAAACCTAATAATCATGCTACCTACATTCTCATCCAAGTCATTTATCTATATATTATAAACAATAATGTCCCAGCACTCTTCCCTGCAGTGCAACACTTGTTAAGATCTCCAGTCAGAAGAGAAAACATCGTCCTATACTCTGCCTCCTATCACAAAGCTAATCCAGTTTGCCAACATACCTCACGTCAGTTGTGCCTTAACCTTCTGGACCAGCTTGCCTTGTGGGACCTTGTTAAAAGCCTTACAGAAGTCCATGAAAACTATGTCTACTGCTCTGTCTTCAACAACATTCTTAGTTACTACCACCAGTGGTACTTAACTATAATGAAGTGCTCTGAGAGGTTGGTTATGGCGTGAATTGTCTCCTGTCTCAGAGATGACCTGGATCTGCTCTAATTTGCCTATTGCCACAACAGGTCAACAACAGATGCAATTTCTCTGGCTCTTCACAGAGCTGTACTGTTCCATGTTCTATGCTTTATATTCTACGTTCACTCTGCTCTGGATGATCTGAACACGACCTTATATGTTAGGCTGCTGTTCATGGACAGCGCTCAACACCATCATTGCATCCAAACTCATCATCAAGCTTCAAGACCTGGGCCTCTGTACCTCCCTCTGTAACTATACTTCCTCATTGGCAGACCTCAGTCAGGATTGGTAACAACATCTCCTCCTCGCTGACCATCAACACAGGTGCACCTCAAGCCTGCGTGCTTAGCCTCCCCGCTCTACTCTCATACACACATGACTTTGTGGATAAGCACAGTACCAATGCCATCATCAAATTCACCAATGACACTACTGTGACTGTGGATGAATCACAGGTGGTGATGGGTCAGCTTAATGGAGCGAGATATGTTTCCTGGTTGAGTGGTGCTGCAAAAACAACCTCTCGCTCAACGTCAGCAAAACTAAAGAGCTGATTGTTGACTTCAGGAAGGGGAAGGAGGACGAACATGCACCAGTCTACATTAGTGGATCGGCAGTGGAGAGGGTCAGCAGCTTTAAATTCCTGGGCGTTAACATATTGGATGACCTGTCCTGGGCCCAGTACATAGATGCAATCATAAGAAAAGCACACCAACATCTTTACTTTCTTACGAGGTTAAGGAGGTTCAGCTTGTCACCGAACACTCTAACAAACTTCTGCAGATGTACTGCTGAAAGTATTCTGAGTGGTTGCATCATGGTCTGGTACAGCAATTCGAATGTGCAGGAATGTAAGAAGCTGCAGAGAGTAGTGGACTCTGCCCAATACATCACAGGCACATCCCTCCCCACCATTGGTAGTATCTGTAAGAGGCGCTGCCTCAAGAAGGCAACATTCATCATCAAAGATCCCCACCATCCAGGCCATGCCATCTTTTTGCAGCTACCATCGGGCAGGAGATACAGAAGCCTGAAGTCCACACCACCAGGTTCAAGAACAGCTATTTCCCTTCAACCATTCGGTTCTTGAACCAACCGGCAAAACCCTAATCACTACAGTTTAGCAACACTATGACACTTTGATGATTTTGCACTAAAATGGTCTTTGGGGTTTTTTTGTCCTAATTGTGTTTTCTTGTAAAAATTGTACCTGTGCACACATGTACTGTACTTGTGCATAAGACAATAAACTTGACTTTGAAAGTCAAAGTCAAGTAACTATAAAAATCAATTGCTTGTATCATTTCACTGACTGGGAATGTTGCAGTCCTTGCATATTCATTAAATTTGCATTGCGGTGTCAGGATAAGAAAATGTAAGAACCATATTTATATCATCTACAGCTTGTGAGTGAAGAAAAGATCGAGAGATGAAGTGGGATAAGGGTTTAGGTATGCAAATACCCTTGTCAGTAATCCCTCCGCCTCAAGTGCAACTGAGACCTCTGAGGTATCTTTGCCATGGGCAGAACAGTCTCCTCGGATTGAGGTAAACATGAGTGTAATCCCTAAATGTTAACTTTCAATGGCATTACCATTGCCAATTCCCGAGTCATCCACATCCTGGAGTCATGAAATACCAAAAACTCAATTGAACCTGCCATATAAATATGGTGCAGGTGTAGTATGAAAGCACATGGCTGTCACGTGACAGTGATGACACTGACCCCTCTGGTCAGATTACAGCATTGCTCATTGGGTCAGAAGTCACACCACTGTCAATTGAGGTTTGGCTCCACCCCACCCTTGAGGTGTGGGCATAGGGATTGGCCTCGGAGAGCACCTTTGTTCCTGAACCTACCTGACCATTAGCTCTGGTAAGCACCTTTGTCCTTGACCTGTCTAAATTACCTGGGCTATAAAGAGTGTTGCAATGCCCTGGTCTCTCTCTTTCAACTGCCCCAGGAATAATGAAACAACGCTGCAGAGACCACTGGTAAGAGTGTACACCACCACATGGTTTGGGAGTGTCTTAGTCAGATTCCAGGGAGTGTTAGGGTCAATGCTTGTTTGAATCAAGGTATTCAGGCATTGAAGTGTTTATCCCTCGATAAGCTGTACCTTGTTTATTGTGTGTTTGTGAGTGTGCGTGTATCTCATCCTTGTTGCGATTTCCCCCTCATGTTCATGGTCTCCTGCGTGCGTGCGTGTGTGTGTGCGCGTGTGTGTGAGTGCGTCTGTTCCCATTCATGCCGTCCCTGCGTTTGTCTTTGTTAATAAACCATTTTTAAATTACAAAGACTGTGTCCAGAGTTCCTCTACCTTTAAGATTCCAAAAGAACTGTTTCACACAACATTTGGCGCTGCAAGCAGGGTCTTGAAGGTCTTGGCTGGACACAGACATGGGGGAGGGGGGTGGGATGTTTTGGAACTGGTGGAAAGGAGCTAGCACAGGCACAGAGGAGAGAATCCCTGGGTGGATGGATGAGAGTGAGGGATTTGGGAGCTTGGCCAGCATGCTAGCAGACCACGGTAAGGCAGTGGACTGGGCTGAGCAGTTAGATCCACGTGGTGAGAAACTGGGACACCATGTGGTGGCCCTCCTCCAGCAGTCAGGGTTCCCCAGTGTCAAAGGGGTGCCCTCTGGTTCCTGGTGTCCCTCCTGAGGCGCCAGGTCGAGATTACTGGCCAGTTGCAGGATACCAGTCTGTAGAGGGAAAAGGAGATAGAGGCCCTCCGGCAATGATGCTGCATGCTGTGGGAGGCAGTTCAAACTGCCCAGACCTGAGCCAACGACCTCGGTCAGGGGTACTGAGGTCGCCTGCTGGCTGATCAAAGCACAGCAGGCACAAGCCGTACGCAGGTCTGGCTGGCAGACCCATTAAAAATTCGAGCCCTGGTACGGCGCGGTGACAAGCTGGACGCCTGAGTGGGGGATGGGGATATATGGATGGATACGGACAAGGAGGGGGTGCCCGAAGAGCAAGGGCCCCCTTGCACCCACCCTCCACCCTATGTACCCAAGCCCCTGCAGGCTCAACCCATCCAAACACGGTCCTGGGTCTGCCACGAAAGGGAAGGGACCAGGGATGCGACTGCCGCAGGGGAAAGTACATGGATCCCCTCTGAGACCATGGAGACCCGAGATTTCTCAATCAAGGAGCTAACCCAGCTGGTGGACCGGTACCGCCAGTGGCCAGGCGAACACCTGGCCATGTAGGTGCTTCGACTGTGGGAATGAGGGGGCCCCCACCGTGAGCCACTCTCACCCAGAGGCGAGCGCCCTGGGGAGCTTGTCTGACCAGCAGAGCATTAACAATACCCTGCAAGTGCCACATGGAGGGGCTGGGGACAACACTACCCTGTGGAAGTGGGTGGTGACTGCAGTAAGGGTCCTGTACACTACCCTCCTTGAATGGGATTTATACGGGAGACCGCAGTGGAGCACGGTCAGTGAGGGCACCTGGATCATCAGGGAATGGGCCGGTGACCTTGAGCCCTCGGAGGACACCATGGCAACCAGCGCGCCTGGTCACCACTGCGCGGCGCCCTGAGTTGAGGACAGTGGTCCTGCCTCTCATGGGACCAGTTAGTGGGAGGACTGTTCGGGAAGTCATCACCCTCCTGGAAGGGTTGGAATACATGCAGCGGGGGACGCCCACCCGGGACAACAGAGCAGAGACGAGCGCTGGGGACATGAACCCCTGTCCCACACACAAGCAGTTATACTTAGATCTGTTGCATGTAGGGGTGGATAACGCCAGCATAGACGGGTCCCCGACCTCTGCTCTCCACGCGCGCTAGAAGGAGCTCTGCGGTGGGGGGAAGCCCGGCCACGGGAAGATCCACAGCCACCCCAGGTCCAAGCCCGACACGGGCTGCCCCCGCAGACACTGATATTGCTTCTGCCCCTCCCACACCTGAAACAGTCTCCCCCGCCCTCATGGCTCAGCTCCAGGACCTGCTGCGACAGGAAATGGCCCGTTTCCACCAGCAGGAACCCTCACCCATGGGGTGGCAGACCTCTACCCCCCTCCCATAGGATGGAGGCCAGGGTCCCCAATGCATTTGCTCTATCACCGTTCTGCGCCCGGGGGACCTGAGCCACATACATCTGCACGGGGACTCGAACAACAAGCTGCTTTGGAAGCAGCAAAGCAGGCTGTGGGACAAGCACTGCCACTTACTTCCCGCCAGGCAGGTGTGCCTTTTGAATTGCAGGTCTCGGCTGGTGAGACGGTCGCCAGATGGAGCCTCTGGCAGGTGATGGCACTACTCCACTCCCTCCTCCTGCTCTCCGTGATGATTGGCATTGAGACGTCTGCTAACACCTTCCCCAAAGTTGCCTATGAATTCGCCAGCACCTCTAATATATCGGACTGTTGGATTTGCCAGTGGACCCCACCACACGCCGGTGAAGCTCTGCCATTTACCATGGTTTCCCCTGGATAATCTTCGAATGAACTGCTTACACAGACTTTTTGCGCTGGTCGGGTTCGGTATATCGGTTTGGAGGGGGGGCTGGACAGCAGTTCCCCACCCCTCCCCTCACCACTGCAGCACAGTCCTTCCAGAGATTCCCAATGGGGTGGGTGTTTCAGGAGCTGGTGTTTCCCTTCCTACAATTTGACCTCCACCCGAGTCCTGACCCTCAGAGTCATCCCACAGACGCTGAGTAAGCCAAGGGAATGCTGGTGCAGACTCCACAATGAGCACAGTTACACCTTTTCAGTTGACCATAGTGAGTGCGAGCGAAACTGGTATTCAGGTGCCTCAGTGACCACTGCCGATGGTACCACTAAGCTAGGGGCTCCCTGGACTTTGAGTGGGACCCTCTGGATTTGTGGCTACCGTGCACACCCGTGGCTCCCCATGAGCTGGTACGGCTGCTGGTGTTCGGGGTGCCCTATATCCATGGTCTTGATGAACTTGGGGAGCACCCAGCATACAGCGACCACAGGGATGGGAGGGCCATCACGGAGGTGGAGAGGTTCTGGATGATAGCCTACCCCATGTATGGCACAGCCCGACTGCCCCATGAGGTCATACAAATGACCAGCGTGCCCCAGACGCTGGCTGAGCCCTGCAGAATGACAGCCCTGGATTACCTACTCGCTGTGGATGGTGGTACGTGTGCAGTGATTAGTAAGCAGTACAGCACCTTTATCCCTGATGAATCCAGCAACACCACCAGACTGGTCCTCACATTTTGAGTGTGAGACAACAACTACAGCTCGACCTTCATCGATCACCTTTGTCACCTCCTTGAAGAACTCAGTCAAGTTAGTAAGACACGACTTGTCCCACACAAAGCTATGCTGACTGTCCCCAAATGCTGATAAATCCTATCCCTAAGAATTCTCTCCAGTAACTTCCCTACCACTGATATGAGACTCACCAGTCTATAGTTTCCAGGATTATTCCCATTTCCCTTCTTGAATAATGGAGCAACATCAGCTACTCGTCAGTCCTCCAGGACCTCGACTGAGGCTAGAGAGGACACGAAGGTATTTGTCAAGGCCTCAGCAATCTCATCTCTTGTCTCTCTCAATGACCTGGATTATATCCTATCAGGTCATGGAGACTTATCCACCTCAATTTTTTTTTTGTTATAAAAGAGACCCAGGACTACCTCCTTCTTTATCTCAAAATGCCCTGGCACATTAGCACGCTCCACACTGATCTCCCTATCCTCCACGTCCTTCTCCTTGGTAAGTACTGACGCAAAGTACTCATTTAGGATCTCTTCCACATTTTCTGCCTATAAGCACGTTCCCTCCTTTATCCTTAAGTGGTCCTACACACTTCCTAGTTATCCTCTTGCACCTGATGTATCTATGAAATGCCTTGGGATTCTCTTTGATCCTACTTGCCAAGAACTTTTCACGGCCCTTTCCGTCTCTCCTAATTTCCTTCTTGAGTTACTTTCTGGCTTCTTTATAATCCTCAAGGGCTCTATTTATTTTTTTTCTTCCTAAACCTTACATATGCTTCCTTTTTCTTCCTGACTAAATTCACCACCTCCCTCGTTATCAATGTTCCTATACCATCCATCCTTGTCCTTCGTTCTTACCGGTCCTGTACTCTGCAGTTAGTCTTTAAGCACCCTCCACGTGTCAGATGTTGTTCTTAATTAACCCTCCCTAGTTCCTGCCTAATGCTCTCAGCAGCCCGGATGAACTTAAGTACATCCAACTCCAGCTCCACTTCCTTCACACGGTCAGTCAGGAGTTGCAGCTGAGTGCACTTCCTGCAGGTGACATCATCGAGGACACTGGCAGACCCTCTGATCTCCCACATCCTTCAGGAAGAGCATGCCACTGCCTTCACTGACATCCCAGCTGCTCCAATAGGAACAGTAATCCTAAGGTAAACCTCACCTGCACCTAGTTTGGCATGCTTGCAACTGTACAAGACATTGGTGAGACCACACTTGAAGTATTGTGTGAAGTTCTGGTTGCCTAGGAAGGATGTCATTAAGCCAGGAAAGGTGCAGAAAAGATTCACAAGGATGTTACCAGAACTGGAGGGTTTGAGTTATAAAGAGAGACTGATATGCTGGAACTTTGTTTCCCTGGAGCATAGGATGCTGAGGGGTGACCTTGTAGAGGTTTATAACATCATGAAGGGCATGGTTAAGGGAGAATGATCAGTCTTTTTCCCAGGGTAGGGGAGTCTAAAACTAGAGGGCATAGATTTAAGGTGAGAAAGGAAAGATTTAAAGGGGGCCTAAGGGGAAAGTTTTTCATACAGTGGAATGAGCTGCTAGACAAAGTGGTAGAGGAGAGTACAATTACAATGTTTAAAAGACATTTGCACAGGTATATAGATAGGAAAGGTTTGGAGGGCTAATGGCCAAATGCAGACAAATGGGACTAGCTCAGGCAGGCAACTTGGTCAGTATGAACAAGTTGGGCTGAAGGGCCTGTATAGCTCTATGACAAAGTGGTTTGTATATATTCAATTTGAGAAAATAATTGCCTTCCATAATGCAACGGGCAGTTTTTTTGTAAGCAGATACCTTAATGTAGATAAGGGACCACATGAAGGCAGCACAGCAATTCACTTGCACTTCTTCCACTCTGGTGTACTGCATTCAGTGTTCACAATGTGGTCTCTTCGATATTAGAGGAAACAAACACGTCACTTTGTGGAGATTTTTTAATCAGTCCTCAGGAGTGATCCTGAGCTTCCATTTGCCACCATCCCACATCATCCCACCCTCATTCTGATCTCTCTGACTGTAACCTCCTGCACTGTTATATCATGGCCCAGTGCAAGCTGATGGAACAATCTTTCATCTGAGCATGTTGCAGCCTGTAAGACTCAACATCGAATTTTAGATAACTCACTCTTCCTTCCTGCTTGTACCATGACTGGAAATTTCTGCCTGCCATCCTTCTCTTGCTTTATCTTTCATTTGTATATTCTATCAGGCATGTCCCAGTGGGCCACACACACACATTACAGACTTCACAATGTTAGCAACACATTATGCAGACACGCAACCTTAACTGCTCCTTAATCGCCACTCAATCAGAGAAGTTGCCTTTGTTTCACCCAGTTTCCTCCCCCACCTTCTCTGCTACCTAGATTAACTTGTTTCTCTCATTCTCAGTTATGATGAACTGTTTCTCTTTTACCATACGCTGTCTGATAAGTTCTTCTAGCATTTGTTTTTATTTCAGATTTCCAGCATCTGCAGTATTTTTTAATATTTTTTTCAAGTGACTGTGTGCTTCTATAAATGGGATTTTGTATTTCCTGTTTCCTTCACTCAGCTGTAGTAAATCATCGATATCAGTTGGGACATTTGCTTCAGCATTCGTGTATTTGCTAAGAAAGTAAACAAAAATAGTTTACCAGTTCCAAAGCCACAAGCGACTTGGATTGTGATTTAGAAAATGCAATATGACAGACTGTTAAGGTAAGAATAACTATTGAATGTTCCACCAAAAGGGTATTGAATTAATTAGACTGATTTTCATTACCTTTTTGATTCCTAAGATCGACATTCTAGTGGATTCATGAATCCACTGTAATCAAAAATGAGAAATAAATGGTAAGGCTAAATGTGAAAGCTCAAATATGATTTAGTGTATGACAATTAACCATCTCCTAAAATATTGTGAATGTCTTTCAAAGCACAAAATGTTTCACAGCCTTGAGGGTTTTTTTTTCTTGTAAATTGTCAATAATCTGGCAAGTGTATTTCATTGTTTTCACAATTATTTTCATAGAATTGATTTATTTGGAAAGGTCAGGCAGGCCAGGCTGTATGTGCTGGAGTATAGGAAAATGAGAATGACTTGAATGAAACACAAGATCCTGAGAGGTCTTGAATGTTTGGAGACGGAGAGGATGTTTCTTCCTGTGGGAGAACCTAGAAGTAGGGGTCTTTGTTTACAATATTGGGTTACCTATTTAAGGTGAAATCTTTTCAGAGGATTGAGTCTTTGGAACTCTTCCTCAAAGAGCACTTGAAACATAAGCTTTGAATACTCTCAAGGCAAAAAGGTAGATAGATACAATGTATGCAAGGAGATGAAAGGTTACTTCAGGTAGACAGGAATGCACAGTTGAATTTACAATCAGTTCATCCATAATCTGATTAAATGGCAGAGCAAACTTGAAGGGTCAAGTGGCCTACTCCTACTTCCAAATCATACATTCATATATGTAATAAAGGCTGCTATTACTTAAATAACCTGGTCCAGGTGTGTTGCAACCAAGATTGCTGAAGGAGGTAGGGTAGATGTGGTAGAACTTGCCGCCATCTTCCAATCCTCCCCAGATAGGGGAGGTTTGATGAATAGTGAATTGACTAAAAGGTTGAACACAGTAGTGGTAAGTGGTTGATTCTTTGACAGCACAGTTCTTTTGGATGCAGGATCTCGACCTGAAAGGTCGACAATTCCTTTGTTCCCACAGATGCTGCTTGACCCACCAATTCCTCCAGCTGTTTTTTTTTAACTCCACATTCCAGCATCTGTAATCTCTGGAGCCTCCAGTTCTCCTGGAGTCAGCTTTATTTTTATTGAAGACAAAGATATGGATGTACAGTTAACATTTCCAAATTTGTGACTGACACAGAGCAAGGAAGTCCAGTAAGCAGCAAGGAGGATAATATCACATTACAAGTAAACAGCTTGGTTGTAGGTGCAGATGACATTTAATTTAGAGAAAGTATAGAGGAAGTGATGAACTTTGGCAGAATAATGAGACAATAGATTAAATAGCACAATTCTAAAGGATGTACAGGAACAGATGGATGAGTTTATATGTGCATTATTGTTGAAAGTGTCTTAAGACTCATTAGTAAACCATACAGGATCTTAGGCTTCATTACTAGAGGCAGAGATTATAAAGTCAGGGAAGTCATATTGAGCCTGTATAAAGCCACAATAAGCCACAACTGGAGTGTTCTACAGTAGTTATACTTTGACACTCTCTGCCTGTCGAGCTGGTGGAAACAGAATCAATGCAGGGCTATGTGAGAACTCAACAGGAGCAGGATTGGACCATCTGGCCCCTTAAGACTGCTTCACTATTAAAATTGATGATGGCTGATCTGTCCAGGCCTCATCCAGTCCCTCAACCCCCAATTCTATGAGTTTCAAAAATGTATCTATATCCTTTTGAATGATATGGTCTCTACAACCCTCTCAGGTAAAGAATTCCAGAGATTCATCACTCTGAGAAGAGGTTTTTGTATAACTCTGGTTTAAATGATCATCCCCATCCTGTAACCTCATCCCCAGTTAAGGTTTTCCGTCAGTGGAAATCACTGACATTTCAACATCTACCCCATCACACTCCCTCAAGATCTTTAGTTTAAATGAGATCACCCCTCCCTCTTCTAAACTCCAAACAATAGAGATCTAATTCTTCTAGCTGATGAAAGGAACTCTTCTTATCCTAGAAATTTGCCCAGTGAACCTCATTTGGGCTGCGTCCAATGCCAATATCCTTCTTAGCACCCTTGACCATTGCAAGAAAACCACCCCCCCACCCCCCCAACCACCATCCATACTTTGGTAAATCAGACAACCAGGCTTTGCTCCTTCTCCCTGCATACAAACAGAAGCTGAAGTGGGTGGATCCAGTACAGAAAGTTGTACAGTGTTGGTCTGAGGAAATAGATAAACTTCTACATGACTGCTTTAAGTCAGTAGACTGGTCCATGTTCAAAGACTCAGCAGCTGGCCTAGATCACTATGTCACAGCCATCACAGACTATGAACAAGTATTTTGAGGACTGAGTACCAAAGAGGACAATGAGTGTTTCCAAACTGGAAACCATGGATCAACCAAGTGATCCATACCCTATTGAAGTCTAGGACTGTGGCATCCAAATCAAGTGACCCTGACCTACACAAGAAATCAAAATATGACCTCCATAAGGCTATCAGGGATGCCAAGAGATAATACCGGTTCAAAATTGAGTCCTAGACCAGTTGTCAAGTTGTGGCATGGCTTACATACTATAGCGGACTACAAAGTGACATCTGGCAGCATCACCGACAACATCCCTTTCCAATGAGCTTTGGAATGTCACCACCTGCCCCAACAGCATCTAATACCATAGAACAATATAGCACAATAGAGGCCCTTTGGCCCACCATGTTGTGCTGACCTTTAAACCATGCCTTCCTCCCACATATCCCCCTATTTTAAATTCCTCCATATGCTTATCTAACAATCTCTTGAACACGACCAATGTACCTGCCTCCACCACTACCCAGGCAGCACATTCCATGTGCCAACCACTGGGTGAAAAACCTCCCTCTGATAGCTCCCTTGATAGCCCTCTTGTATTGAGCATTGGTGGCCTGGGAAAGAGGCACTAGCTGTCTACTCTATCTATTCCTCTTAATATTTTGTACACCTTTATCATGTCTCCCCTCATCCTCCTCTCCAAAGAATAAAGCCTTAGCTTCCTTAGTCTCTCCTCATAATCCATACTCTCCAAACCAGGCAGCATCCTGGTAAATCTCCTCTGCACCCTCTCCAACGCCTCCACATCCTTCTTATGAGATGACGAGAACTGGACACAGTACTCTAAGTGTGGTCTAACCAGAGTTTTGTAGAGCTGCATCATTACCTTGCAGCTCAAACTTGATCCCATGACATATGAAAGCTAACATCCCATAATCTTTCTTAACTACCCTATCCACTTGTGAGGCAACTTTCAGTGATCTGTGGATATGAACTCCCAGATCCCTCTGCTCCTCCACACTACCCAGAATCCTGCCATTAACCTTGTACTCTGCCTTGCAGTTTGTCCTTCCAAAGTGTTCCACCTCACTTCTTCAGATTGAACTCCATCTGCCACTTCTCAGCCCAGCTCTGCATCCAATCAATATCCCTCTGCAACCTTCGATTGTCCTCCACACTATCCACAACACCTGACCTTTCTGTAGTCTGTAAACTTGCTAACCCACCCTTCTACCCCCTCATCCAAGTCATTAATAAATATCACAAAAAGTAGAGGTCTCAGAACCAATCCTTGTGGGACACCACTAGTCACAGCCCTCCAATCTCAATGCACTCCCTCCACCACAATCCTCTGCTTTCTACAGAGAAGCCAATTCTGAATCCACATAGCCATGCCTCCCTGGATCCCATGCCCTCTGAAGAAGCCTACATGTGGAACCTTGTCAAACACCTTACTAAAATCCATGTAGACCACATCTACTACACTACCCTCAATCTTCCTGGTCACCTCCTCAAAGAACCCTATCAGGCTTGTGAGACATGATCTTCCCTTCACAAAGCCATGCTGGCTGTCCCTAATCAGTCCATGACTCTCTAAATGATCATAGATCCTAGCTCTCAGAATCCTTTCCAACAGCTTACCCACCACAGATGTAAGGCTCACTGGTCTGTAATTCCCTGGACTATCCCAACTACCTTTTTTGAATAAGGGGACAACATTTGCCACCCTCCAATCCTCTGGTACCATTCCCGTAGACAATGCGGACTCAAAGATCCTAGCCAACAGTTCATCAATCTCCTCCCTCACCTCACAAAGCAGCCTGGGGATTATTCCTTCAGGCCCCAGGGACTTGTATCCTAATATTTTCTAACAGCTCCAACACATCATCTCTTTTGATATCAAGATGCTCTAGAACATTAACCTTACCAACACTGTCCTCAGCATCATCAAGGCCCCTCTCCTTGGTGAATACTGAAGAGAAGTATTCATTGAGAACCTCACCCACTTCCACAGCTTCCAGGCACATCTTCCCACCTTTGTCTCTAATTGGACCTACCTTTACTCTAACCATCCTTCTGCTCTTCACATAAGTGAAAAATGCCTTGAGGTTTACCTTAACCCTACTCGCCAAAGCCTTTTCATGTCCCCTTTTTGCTCTCCTCAGCCCCTTCTTAAGTTCCTTCCTTGCTACCCTATATTACTCATGAGCCCTATCTGATCCTTGCTTCCTACACCTTATTATGCTGCCTTCTTCCTCCTAACTAGATGTTCCATCTCTCGTCACCCATGGTTCCTTCACCCTGCCATTCTTTGTGCCTCACCAGGACAAATTTATCCCTAACATCCTGCAAGAGATCCCTGAACAATTACATCTTCATAGTACATTTCCCTCCAAAAAAGTCATCCCAATTTACACTCTCACATTTTAGCCTTATAGCCTCAGTTAAATATCTTCCTGTCCTCTTAGCTCCTATCCTTGTCCATGACAATGCTGAAGGTTAGGGAGCAGTGGTCACTGTCCCCTAAATGCTCACCCACCAAGAGATCTGTCACCTGACCCAGTTCATTACCTAATACTAGATCTAATATGGCATTCCCTCTTATCAGCCTGTCAACATACTTGACAGGAATCTATCCTGGACACAAACTCTGCCTTGTCTAAACCTTTGGTACTAAAGCAGGTGCCAATCAATATTTGGGAAGTTGAAGTCTCCCATGAAAACGACCCTGTTATTCTTGCACCTTTCCAAAATCTGCCTCCCAATCTGCTCCTCAGTATCCCTGCTGCTACTGGGGTGCCTGTAGAATACTCCCAGTAGAGTAATTGCTCCTTTCTTGTTCCTAACTTCCACCCATACTGTCTCTAGAGAAGATCCTTCTACATCATCCACCCTTTCTGCAGCTGTAGTAGTATCCCTGACCAGTAATGCCATCCCTCCTCCTCCCTTCCCTATCCTTTTTAAAACACTGAAATCCAGGAATACTCATTATCCATTCCTGGCCTGGTGACAGCCAAGTCTCTGTAATAGCCACAATATCTTCATCCCATGTACTTATCCAAGCTCTCAGCTCATCACTCTTATTCCTGATGCTTCTTGCATTTAAGTCAATGCACTTTAGCCCATCCACCTTTCTACTGTCATACCCTATACTCTGCTTCTCCTTCCTCAAAGCCTCTCTACATGTTAGATCTGACTTTTCCCCATCCACTTTTCTGACCTACCCCTCTGCTTCCCATCCCCATCAAGCTAGTTTAAACCCTCCCAAACCACCCTAGCAAACTTGCCTGCATGGATATTGGTCCCCCTTGGGTTCAGGTGTAACCAGTCTTCTCTGTACAGGTCCCACCTTCCCCAGAAGAGATCCCAATGATCCAAAAGTCTAAAACCTTCCCTCCTGCACCAACTCCTCAGCCATCTCCTCCTATTCTTAACTTCACTATCACATGGCACTGGCAGCAATCTTGAGATTGCTACCCTTGAAGTCCTGTTCTTCAGCCTTCTGCCTAGCTCCCTGAACTCACTTTTCAGGACCTCATCCCTCTTCCTACCTAGGTCATTGGTGCCAACATGTACCACAACTTCTGGCTGTTCTACCTCCCACTCAAGAATCCTGTGGACCCAATCAGAGACATCCCAGACCCTGGCACCTGGGAGGCAACATATCATCTGGGATTCATGCTCACTTCCACAGAACCTCCTGTTTCTCTGTCTATAGAGTCCCCTATCACTACTACCCTCCTCTTCTCCTTCCTCCTAAGCTGCAGGAGGAGTGCCGGAGACCTGGCTACTGCTGTTTGATCCCTGTAGGTCATCCCCTTCAACAGCTTCCAAAGTGGAAAACCTGTTATTGAGGGGAACAGCCTCTGGGGTCCTCTGCACTGTCTGCCAGTTCCCTTTCTCTCTTCCCTGACAGTCTCCCTTCTCTCTGCTTCCTGGACCCTAGAAGTACCTGCTCTGGGGTAGGGGGGGGGGGGGAGTGGGCTGGGGAAGGGGTGACTGTCTCCTGATACACAGTATCTGCATAACTCTCTCCCTCCCTGATGCTTCAGTGTTTGAAGCTGCAACTCCAGCTCATCAATTTGAGCTGAAGTTCCTCCAACCTCCAGCACTTACTGCAGAAGTGGTCATTGTGCACCCCAGCAGGGTCCACTAGCTCCCACATCAAGCAGCTGCAGCACACCACATCCTCCATCTGAATTAACTCTTTCCCTACCTAGTTTTATCCTACTTAAAATTTAACAACAACAGGTAAACTTTACCTACCAGCTACTCACCTGCCTTGCCCATTTATGCCTAAGCCCATTGAGCCAAAGCCCAATCACTCTGCTGCCTGCTCTGAACACTGCCCACTGGATATGACAGTCTTCTGTTTAAACTGTTCGTGCGCTACTGACTGATGTCATGCACCTACGCAGTTACTCCCTGCTATCCCTGAACTGTTAAGAAAAAACTTCTCTTTAGAACTCCTTGGCTGATTCTGCTCACTTGCCTCTTGCTCCCAATCCGGAACCCATAGAAAGTGAACCTGTGGAAAACAAGTGGCCTGGATAGTGTCCCTGGCTGTGTCCTTAGATCCTGTGCAGATCATCTGGCAGGGGTATTTGCAGACATTTTTTAACATCTCCCTGCTTCAATCAGAGGTTCCCACCTGCTTTAAGACCACTATCATTAACGATTTGGAAGAGGGGACCAAGTGTAGCTAACTGTATAAGTTTGCTAATGACACTAAATTGAGTGGAAAAACAAATTGTGCAGAGGATGTGGAGAGTCTGCAGAGAGATATAGATAGGTTAAGTGAGTGGGCAAGGGTCTGGCAGATGGAGCACAATGTTGGTAAATGTGAGGTCATCCACTTTGGAAGGAAAAATAGGAGATCAGATTATTTAGATGGTGAAAGATTGCAGCATGCTGTTGTGCAGAGGAACTTGGGAGTGCTTGTACATGAATCATAGAAGGTTGGTTTGCAGGTGCAACAGGTTATTGGGAAGGCAAATGGAATGTTGGCCTTCATTGCTGGAGGGATTGAAGGTTATGCTGCAACTGTACAGGGCACTGGCGAGGCTGCATCCAGAGTACTGTGTGCAGTTCTGGTCTCCTTACTTGAGGAAGGATATACTGGCTTTGGAGGTGGTGCAGAGGAGGTTCACCAGGTTGATTCTGGAGAGGAGGGGGTTAGCCTATGAGGAGAGATTGAGTCACCTGGGACTATACTCAGTGGAATTCAGAAGAATGAGAGGGGATCTCAGAAACATAAAATTATGAAAGGGACAGATAGAGGCAGGAAGGTTGTTTCCACAGGTAGGTGAGACTAGAGCCAGGGGACATTGGCTCAAGATTCAGGGGAATAGATTAAGGATGGAGATGAGAAGAAACTGCTTTTCCCAGAGAATAGTGAATCTCTGGAATTCTCTGCCCAGGGAAGCAGTAGAGGGTACCTCATTAAATATATTTAAGATACAGTTAGATAGATTTTTGCATAGTAAGGGAATTAAGGTTTATGGGGAAAGGTAGGTAGGTGGATCTGACTCTACAGCCAGATCATCCATGATCTTATTGAATGGCAGAGCAGGCTCAATGGGCCAGATGGCTTACTCCTTCTCCTATTTCTTATGTTCTTAAGTACCCAAGCAAAACAAGGTAATGTACTTTAATGGCTACTGCCCAATGGCTCTGACATCTACCATCATGAAGTGCTTCAAGAGGCTGGTCATGGCACGCATTAACTCCAGCCTTGCACACAACCTTAACCCACTGCAGTTCACCTATTGTCAAACAGGTCTATGGCAGATGCCATCTCCCTGTACTATACTCATCTCTGGAGCATCTGGACAGTAAAGACACCTATGTTATATTATTGTTCATTGACTACAGCTCTGCCTTCAATACTATAATTCCAAGCAAACTCATCCCCAAACTCCTAGATCTGGGATTAAACATCTCCCTTTGCAACTGGATCCTTGACTTCATGATCAACAAACTGCAATCAGTGAGGAGAAGCAACACCTCTGCCACGATTATTCTCAACACTGGTGCCCCACAAGGCTGTGTCCTCAGCCCCCTACCTTACCCCCTATACACTCATGACTGTGGCCAAATTCTGCTCTAACACCATCTGCAAGTTTGTAGAAAATACCACTGCAATGGGGCTGTATCTTAAATAACAGTGAGTCAGAGTACAGGAAGGAGATAGAGCTTTGTGGCATGGTGTTATGACAACAACCTTTCCCTCAATGTCAGCAAAACAAAAGAGCTGGTCATTGATTTCAGGAAAGGGGGCGGTGCACATGTTCCTGTTGACATCAATGGTGCTGAGGTTGGGAAGGTTGAGAGCTTCAAGTTCCTGGGAGTGAACATCACCAATAGCTTGTCCTGGTCCAACCACGTAGATGCCACAACCAGGTAAGCTTTCTAGCACCTCTAGTTCCTCAGGAGGCTAGAGAAATTTGTCATGTACCCTTTGACTCACCAATTTTTAGTGATGCACCATAGAAAGCATCCCATCTGGATGCATCATGGCTTGGTATGGCAACTGCTCTGCCCAGGACTGCAATAAACTGCAGAGTTGTGGACAGATCAGCACATCACTGAAACCAGTCCATGGAGGAGGCTGTCTACATTTCTTGCTGCCTCAGTAAAGCAGCCAGCATAATCAAAGACCCCATCCAGACTGGACATTCTTTCTTCTCCCCTCTTCCCCCCCCCCCCTCTCCCCCCATGTAGAAGATACAAGAAGCTGAAAGCACATACCACCAGGCTCATCTGTAAACTTTTTCCCATTCATACACAGTCTAAATTTAGGTTCCTCTTACCAAAGAGAACTTTCCCATATTAAACTTAGTTTCCCAAGTTATTACCACTCATTCAACCTATCTCCTGTTGCATGTCCAAATATCCTCATCACAATATGGTCTTGCACCTATTTTTGTGTATCTGGTAAACTCAGATTCCTTTAAACTGTGTTCGTCTCCAAGTCATTAATATAAATCATAAATAATAAAGGGCCAAGAACTGATACTTGGGCACTCAACTAGTTACATCTTACCAGCCTGAAAAAGACCCATTTATTCTGATTCTGTCATCTATGCAATAACCAATGTTCAGTTCATTCTACCATACTTTCCTTAATACCATGAGCTCTAATGGGCTTGCCAAAGGGAATTAGATTGGCTTTTTAAAAAGAATAATCTGCAGGGCAATATGGACAGATAGACTTGATGGTCCAAATGGTCTCCTTGAGTACTAATTAGGTGAAGGTATAGCAGGCAGATTTATTTTTGCATGAGCCTCGAAACAAATCTGATTTACCCAGCCTCTCATGGGCAGCAGAGGTCTCATCAACATGCAAAAGGGACTATTTGCCTGTAGGATAAGACATTGCTGTAACATCTTAATCAAATGCAGGCAAGGGATTATCTGCTTCTATAAATAGGCTTATATAACCAGTTTAGAGTATCAGAAAATACTTTACATAACATGAAACTATATCTAATTATATTACTGCACCAAGAGAAAGCCACAACAGGTGTAGGGAAAAGAAGTGAATGTGGACTGAGGGCAGTGCTAAAAACCACAGTAAGAGCAAATATAGAGAAGTGTGCTCCTGCTCTTATGTAAGGTAAGGTATGCTGAAGCAGTGACAGTGCTCATATGGTGTAAGGAGATGCTTAAAGGAGACTTCTATTAATGGTCAGATCATTGAATTTCTTTCAGCATTATGGCAGAGTCTGGATTCCACAATATTCTGATGTCTGAGTTCATCCACTAATTCACCTTTTCAATCCTTTAATCTCATCAATTAAAGAGACAGACTATTTGTCCTATAAAGGTTTCAATCATCCTCTTGTGGTTACTGTGCTGTTATCAGACGGATTTTTAAAAGTTTGTAGGAAAATTCTAAATGCACATGAAAAGTCTAAGGGGCATGCCACTAAATGTTCCACTCCACCAAAATCTGGTCCATCATGTTTAACGGCAGTAAATAAACTGCATGAAGGAAGAAAATGTTAACAGAACAGTACAGCACTGGGCAGGCCATTTGGCCCCTGATGTTGTGCCAATCTTGCTATAAATTTATACACAGGAGGACATTCAGTATCATCCACATCCCTCTGTATTCATGTCTGTCTAAAAGCCTCTAACTCCACCAGACTCTTCTTCCACCACTGCCCCGGGAACCCATTCCAGGCACCTACCACTAAAAAATAACTTGCTCCCTCACATCACCTTTAAACTTCCCTCCTCTAACCTTAAAAGCATGTCCTCTGGAGTTTGACATTTCTACCCCAGGGAAAAGATTCTGACTGTCTACCCTATCTATGGCTCTCATAATTTTAAAACCTCTGTGAGTATCCCCTTAGCCTCCAGTACTCTAGGGAGAACAACTCAGGTTTATCCACCTTACCTTATAGGTCATCCCCTCTAATCCAGGCAGCATACTGGTAAACCTCTTCTGCACCCTCCCCACAGTCACTACATCTTTCTGTAATGGGGTGACCAGAACTGCATACAGTACTTCAAATGTGGTCTGACTAAAGTTTTATATGGCTGCAGCCTAACTTCCTTAGTCTTATATTCAAGACCCCACCAATGAAGGCAAGTATGCCATATGCCTGCTTCACCACCTTATCACTTGTGTGGCCCATTTCAGTGAACTAAGGACCCCAAGATCCTTCTGTACCTCAATACTATTAAGGGGCCTACCCTTAACTCTATACTTCCTCCTTTCATTTGACCTCCCAAAGTGCAACACCTCACACTTGCCAGGATTAAACTCCACCTGCCACTTCTCTGCCCATATCTGTAACTGATTTATATCCCACTGTATTCTTTGATAGTCCATTACACTGTCCACAACTCTATCAATCTTGGTGTCATCTGCAAGCTTGCTAATCCACCCCATTTACATTTTCATCCAAATCATTGATATATTTCACAAACATGTCCCAGCACTGATGTTGCAATAAACATGGGTTATACAAGTTGAATTGCTGGTTTTTCAGCAGGTTAGATTCTAAATATTAATGATAAGTGATTTGATTCTCTAGTTTTCAGTTTTCCTCTGGTATTTTGTTGATTTTTGTGCTGTTCACAATCACGTGAATAGATATTGAAGTAGTGTTTAGCAGAGTAAAAAGGGAAGCTTATGACAGATGCCAAAAGCTCAACACTATTTAATCTTAGAGTATAAAAGTACAAATGTGAAATTAAAAAGAAATTAGAACAGCAAAGAGGGTGTTTGAAGCACTATTGATAGCTCCAAGGAAAACAGGTTCACTCAGGTAAAGAAGATTAAAAAAAAGAACGTGCAGTTCTGGTTGCCTCACTGTAGGAAGGATGTGATTGCACTTGGAGCAGGTACACAGGAGATTTACTAGGACATTGCCTGGAATGCAAACTAATGACCAAATGGCCTGTCTTTGTGCTGTATGACTCAATAAGTTTGACATTGTAGAAGCCAAAACATCTGACTCGAGGTGGAAGATGCTTATAAATTGTAGATGAATACTTTGCATCTGTCTTCAGTGAACAAGGAAATGAAATAGGCACTGGCATTGAGAAAGATTGTGAAGTACCGTGGACACAAATAGGTAAATTGCTAGGCCCAGCAAAAATGAAATCCAAACATAAAAGCAGCAAGAGTGGAAAATGGGCAGAATCTGGTTGTCACTTTTCAGTTTTCTTTGGCAAAGAGCTGAAAAGATGCTGATCAAAGTCAAAGTTGAGTTTGTCATATACACAAGTACGTGTTGGCACAGGTGCAACGAAAAACTTACTTGTAGCAGCATCACAGGCACATAGTGTCATATAAGCAGCATTCACAAGAAAAACAAATTAGACATGAATTGTACACTTTTTTTTCCCCCACAAGAAAGTGCAATTGGAACAAAAAAATGAAGTCCATTTTAGTGCAAAGTGATCAGAGTATTTTGCTAAACTCACGTGATTAGGGTTTTGCTGTTGGTTCAAGAACTGAATGGTTGAAGGGAAGTAGCTGTTTTTGAACCTGTTGGTGTGGGACCTCAAGCTTCTGTACCTCCTGCCTGATGGTATCTGTGAGAAGATAGCATGGCCCAGATGGTGGGGATCTTTGTGGATGTTGCCTTTGAGGCAGCATCTCCTGTAGATACCACTGATGGTGGGGACGGATGTGCCTGTGATGTATTGTGCAGAGTCCATTACTCTCTGCAGCTTCTTATGTTCCTGTGTATTCAAATTGCTGTACCAGACCATCAAGGCCAGAACCATGGTCTTCAACTTAAAGGCATTATAATGGTATGAAAGTGGAGTTGCCTAAAGTGGATGAGGAAGATAAGCTAAGAGGCAGGTCAGTAGATGAACAGTGGAAAGACAGATGGCAGATGCTGGAATCTGGAGCATCACACAAAATGCTGGTGGAACTCAGCGGGTCAGGTAGCTTCTATGGAGGGAAAATGATATGTTTTAGGTTGAGACTGGACTGAAAGATAGAGGGGACATAGCCAGTATGAAAAGGTGGAGGGAAGGGGTGGAGCAAGAGCTGGCAGGCAGCAGGTGAATCCAGGTGACGTTGGGGGGGGGGGGGGGGGGGGGGGGAAGAAGGGGTGCTAATAAGTAGATGGGTGAGGGGGCAGTGGGAATAGTATCAGAGGAGACTTGGCAATGGAGTAGCAAATTGGATACACAAGAGACTGCAGATGCTGGAATCTGGAGCAACACAAAATGCTGGAGGAACTCTAGCAGCACTGGAGGAAAATGGACAATGTTAAAGGCATAAAAACTGGCAAGAGCTGGTGGTAGGCCAGAGAAAAGTTCTCAGGATCTGGCAATGAGAAACTAAAAGTTTAAGGGGAAAATTGATTGAGAAAACTTGCTGCTTGGTTTGATATAACAAGCAAGACTTTCTACAGATATTTAAATAGAAAGAAGGTAATGTTGGACCCCAAGAGAACAAGGACGTGAATTAATGGCAGGAAACAATGAAATGTCAGATTTGTTATTATTTCTGCATCAGTTTTCACCATAAGGACACAGCAAGTATCCTGAAGGAAACAGGTGGGCTAATTTCAAATAACATGAAGGAACTTCTTAAAAAAAATCCCTCTCACAAGGGATAAGGTATTAGAAAAACTCACGGGGCTAAAGGTGAATGAATTACCAGGACCTGGTGATTTTTACCTAAGGGTTTTAAATGACATAGGTTCAGAGATAGTGGACTCATTCATTGAAAATTTTCAAAACTTGCTAAATGCCAGAAGATTAGAAGACAATCAATATGACTTCCTTGTTCAAAAACAGGAAGACCAAAGATGCAAAAGGCATAGAACATAACAATTAAAATGTGCCAACATTTTATCCTGCTCTATCTAACCCTTCCCTCCCACATAGCCCCCTATTTCTCTATCATTCATGTGTCTAAGAGCCTCTTAAGTGCCCCTAATGTATCTGCCCCACTGTGTTCCACACACCCACTTAAAAAAAAGCCTGACATCCCCCTTATCTTCCTCCAATCACCTTAAAATTATGTCCCTTCGTGTTAGCCATTGTTACCCTGGGAAAAACTGACTGTCCACTCGATCTATGCCTCTTATCTTGCACACCTCTATCAAGTCACCTCTTATCCTCCTCCTCTCCTAAGAGAAAAGCCCTAGCTCACTCAACCTATCCTCATAAGACGTGCTCTTCAATCCAGGCAACATCCTGGTAAATCCCCTCTGCACTCTCTAAAGCTGCCACATCCTTCCTATAATGAGGCAACCACACTGCTAAGAGTCCTGCAATTAACCTTGTATTCTGCCTTCAAATTTGATCTCCTAAAGTGTATCACTTCACACTTATCTGGGTTGAATGCCATTTGCCATTTCTTAGCCCAGATCTGCATTCTATCAATATCCTGTTGTAATCTACAGCAACCTTATACACTATCCACAACACCACCTACCTTTGTATCATCAGCAAACTTAGTAACCCACTCTTCCACATCCATATCTGAGTCATTTATAAAAATGACAAAGAGCAGGTGTCCCAGAACAGATCCCTGAGGAACATCACTAGTCACCGACCTCCAGGCAGAATATGCTCCATCTACCACCATCCTGTCTTGTATGAGCAAGCCAATTCTGAACCCACACAGCCAAGTTTTGCCTGGATCCCATGCCACCTGACTTTCTGAATGAGCATTCCATGAGGAACCTTGTCAAATGCCTTACTAAAATCCATGTACACCAGATCCACTGCTCTACCTTCAACGTGCTTTGTCACATCCTCAAAGAATGCAATCAGGCTCGTGAGGCACGATGTGCTCCTCAAAAAGCCATGCTGACTGTCCCTAATCAGCCTGCACTTCTCCAAATGCCCATAAATCCTGTTTCCAAGAATCTTCTCTAGTAATTTGCCCACCACTGAAGTAAGACTCACTGGTCTAAAATTCCCAGGGTTATCCTACTCCCTTTCTTAAACAAAAGAACATTTGACACCCACCAGGACTATGCCTGGTGTAGTCCCAGTGGGTGGCACCAGCACTACTCCTGTGGCCAGTGAGGATAAAAAGATCAAAGGTGCAGCAATCTCTTCCCTCATTTCCCATAACTTGGGTATATCCTGTCTGGCCCTGGTGACTTATCTATCCTAATATTTTTCAGAAGTTCCAGCACATCCTCTTTCCTCATGTCAACATGCCCTAACATATTAGCCTGTCATATGCCATCCTCAAATATCAAGGTCTCTCTCTGGTGAAGTATTCATTAAGGACCTCCCCTACTTCTTCGACTCTGGGCACATTTCCTCTTTTATCCTTGATTGGTCCAACCCTCACTTGAGTCATCTTCCTATTCTTCACATACATGTAGAACTCCTTGGGGAGTTCCTTGATCCTACTTGCCAAGGACTTCTCATGTCCCCCTTCTAGCTCACCTAAATCCATTCTTAAGCTCCCTCTTGGCTACCTTGCAACTCTCCAGAGCCCTGTCTGATCCATGCTTTGTAAACCTCAGGTAAGCTTCTTTCTTCCTCTTGACAAGATATTCTGCATCTTTTGTCAACCATGGTTCCTTTACTCTATCATCCTTACCCTGCCTCAATGGGACAAACCTATCCAGAACCCCATGCAAGTATTTCCTAAACAACCCCCACATTTCCACTGTGCACTTCCCCAAAAACATCTGTTCCTAATTTATGCTCCCAAGTTCCTGTCTAATAGCATCACAATTCCCCTTCCCCCAGTTAAATACTTCCCTGTACCATCTGCTCCTATCCCTCTCCAAGGCTATGGTCAAGGTCTAGGAGTTATGGTCACTATCTCCAAAATGCTCTCCCACTGAGAGGTCTGAAACCTGATCACTGTTAGGAATCCTTCCTGAACACACCTAACAAACTGTCCCATTTATCCCCTTTACACTAATCAATATTAGGGCAATTGAAATCACCCATGACAACAAACCTGTTATTTTTGCACGTCTCCAAAATCTGCCTCCCGATCTGCTCCTCAGCATCTCTGCTGCTATTGCAGGGTCTGTAGAATACTCCCAATAGAGCGATCACTCCCTTTGACTTCCACCCACACTGACAGTGGACAATCCCTCCAGGACATTCTCCCTTTCTACAGCTGTGACACTGTCCCTGATCAACAAAGCCACTCCCCCACCTCTTTTCCCTCCACCCGTCCCTCTTGAAACATCTAAACCCCAGAATATCCAGCAGCCATTCCTGCCCTTACGATGGCCAAGTCTCTGTAATGGCCACCACGTCACAGTTCCACGTACTTACCCATGCTCTAATTTCATCAGCCTTGTTCCTGATACTTCTCATATTAAAGTAGACACACTTCAGCTCATTCAACTGACCATCCTTCCTCAGTATTTCTACACACTGCATCTACTTGTACACCAAATGAACCAAGCTCTGACCTATCACTCTGGTTCCCATCCCCTGCCAAACTAGTTTAAATCACCCCCCCTCCAAAACAGTCCTATCAAACCTGCCTGCAAGAATATTAGTCCCCCTCCAGTTCAGGTGTAACCCATCCTTTTTGTACAAGTCATACCTTCCCCAGAAGAGATCCCAATGATCAACAAATCTGAATCCCAGCCCCCTGCACCAATTTCTCAGCCACTCATTCATCTGCCAAATCATCCTATTCTTACTCTCACTGGTGCGTGGCACAGGCAGCAATCCAAAGATTACTACCCTTGAGGTCCTGCTTCTCAGTTTTCTACCTATATTCCCTCTTCAGGACCTCATCTCTTTTCCTACCAAGTCAACATCTAATGTTGGCAAGATGCTTGAGTCATAATAAAAGAGGAAATAACTTAGCACTTAAAGCTCAACATAATGAAACCTAGTCAACATGGTGTAAATTATATTTGACAAATTTTCTCAAATTCTGCAAGGATGTGATAGAGAGGAATCTGTGGATGCAGTGTATGAGACTGGTGCATAAATCAAGAGGACAAATTGGAAACTAGCTGGCTGACTCAAAATAGAGTTGGAATAACTGGTTCTTTTCAGGCTGGAGGGATGTTACTAGCAGTGTACAGGCAACCCTGCCTTACGGCACTTTGGGTAATAGAAATTTACCTTTACAGACTTCACAATTCACTATCCAAAAATTTGATATCTGGAATAAAATTCGCTCTGACAAAATTTGTGGAAAAGTAGTAAGCATAAAATTTCTTTCTTTCAATGTGTTTCTTGATGCATGTGCGGCTGTGTGTCATGGATAAATAGTGATAAGGACTGTTCTAGGAATGCAGTCCAAACCCCAAAACATGGGGGGTTGCTTGTCCCCCAGGGGTCAGTTCATGGTCCCAATTGTTTAATGAAGGGAATGAAATACAATTCTTTGAAATTTTCCAATGATACAAAAATAGGTGGAACAGCATGTTGTAATGAGGACTTTGATTCTGCAAAGGGATGTAGATTGAGTGACAGGATGTAAACCTGGAAAGTGGACTTGTGTTGGAAAGTATGGGTTCATGCAGTTCAGTAAGAGGAATCAAAAGAGATCATCTGAATGGAGAGGCTGCAAATAGCTGAAGTTCAGAGGGATTCTATTGCATGAATCAAAAAATTTAGTAGGAAGGGCTAATGAAGGCAAGTGACCATTTAGCCTTTATAAAACAAGAGTACAGCACAGGAACAGGACCTTCAGCCCATGATGTTGTGCCAATCTAATTTAGCTAATGATGCCTAATTAAACTAATGCCTTCCACCTGCATATGCCCATATCCCCCATAGTCATGGGCCAATCTAAGAGCCTCTAAAGCACCTCCATATCTGCATCCACAACCACCCCAGGCACTCACCACTGTGTGCAAAAAAAGTTGCCCCACACAGGTCCTTTAAACTATCCCCACCTCACCTTCAAGCTAGGCCCTCTAGTATTTGACATTTCTACCCTGGGAAAAAGGTTTTGACTGTCTACAGCTCTCAATTTTATAAAGCTCTATTGGGTCTCCCCTCAGCCTCCACTCCAGAGAAAACAACCCAAGTTTGTCCAACCTCTCCTTACAGCAGATACCATCTAATCCAGGCAGCATCCTAGTAAACCTGTGACCTCTCCACACCCCAATCTAAACAGCCAAGTCATCATGGATCTCATGCACTTTCTAGATGAGACTATCATGCAAGACCATTACTAAAATCCATGTAGACAACATCCACTGCTCTACCTTCATTGATCATCTTTGACCCCTCCTCAAAACTCTATAAAATTAGTAAGATAACTTGCCCTGCACGAAGACATGCTGACTGTCCCCAAGTAGAACATGCTTTTCAAAATGCACACAAGTCTTCATCCTAAGAATCCTCTCCAATTGCTTCCCCACTACTGACACAAGACTCACTAGTCTATGATTTCCCTATCCCTATTTTCCTTCTTGAACAGAGGAACAACATTAGCGATTTGTCAGTACTCTGGGATCTTGCTTGTGGCTAGAGGACAAAATTCTTGGTCAAGGCCCCAGAAAACTCATCTCTTCCCTCTCAATAACCCTGGGTATGTTACACCAGGGCCTGGGAACTTATCCACCTTAATGTTCAAGAGACTTAACACCACTTTCTTTATCTCAATATGTCCTAGCATAATAGGATGCTTCACACTGATCTCACTATCCTCCACATCCTTCTCCTTGATGAACACCAATGTAAAGTACTCATTTAGGACCTTGCCCACATCCTCCACCACCAAGTACACATCCCCTCCTTTATCCTTGAGTGGCCCTACCCTCTCCCTAGTTATCCTTTTGCTCTTGATGTGTAGAATGCCTTGGGATTCTTTAATCCCACTTGCCAAGGACTTCATGGCCCCTCACTGCTTCCCTTGTTCCCTTTGAGCTCTTTCCTGGCTTCTTTTATTCCACAAGGGCCCTGTTTGATTTTAGCTTTCTAAACGTTAACATATGCCTCCTTTTCCTTCACAAAATTCTCAACCTTTCTCATCAAGGTTCCCTTACCTTGCCATCCTTGTCCTTCCTTCTCACCAGAACATACCTGTCCTGTGCAGTTGATCTATAAAAGTCTTTAAAATCCACATGTAGGATGTGGATTTGCCCAAAAATAGATCTTCCCAATTAACTCCCTCTAGCTCCTGCTTAATTCTTCATAATTTGCCCTGCCTCAATTTAGTACTTTCCCAGATGGTCCATACTTTCTTTTTTTATAGCAGTCTTAAAACTGAAGGAGTTGTGATCATACTAAATACTCTCCCACTGAAAGGTCAGTCACCTGGCCAGTCTCATTTCCCAACACCAGGTCCAGTATGGCCCCTCTTCTAGTTGGACTATTCACATGTTGTATAAAGAAAGTCTCTTGGATGCACCTAACAGGTTCTACCCCTTCTAACCCTCTTGCACTAAGAAGGTCCCAGTTTACATTGTGGAAGTTGAAGTCACCCACTATGATAGACCTGTTTTTGCACCTTTCCCTAATCTGTCTGCATATCTGTTACTCAATGTTCCAGTGGCTACTGGGGGGTCTGTAGTATAATCCAAGTGATTGCAACCTCTCACAATTGCATTCTATCCATGTAGACTCAGCAGATGAGCCCATTATGTCCCCTGAGTACAGCTGTGATATTTTCCCTGATTAGTAGTGCAACTCCCTCCCTCTCTCCTAACATCAAAACACAGGAACATTAAACAGTCAGTCCTGTCCCTCTCTCAACCAAATCTCTGTAATGGCTACAACATAAAGCATGGATCAATGCATAGAACTATGTTCAACTTCCTTACCCTTAATACTCCTTGCATTAAAATAAACACTTCAACCCTTCCATCCCATCATGTATATTACCTTGCTTCTGCCTGTCCTTCCTTACAGACTTACTGCTCATGACATCTACCTTCCTCTCAATCCCTTCACTTTGACCCAGGTTCTCATCCCCCTGCCAAACTAGTTTCATCCCTCCCCAGTAGCATGCAAACCTTCTGGTCAGGATATTGGTTCTCCACAAGTTAAGATGCAACCTGTCCCCCTTTTAGAGGTCTCCCCTGCCCCAGAAGAGCTTCCAATAGTCCAGGGACCTGAAACTCTGCCCTCTGCATCAACTCTTTGGCCACACATTCATCTGTTCTTTCTATTACTCTCCCACTAGCAAATGGCACAGGGAGAAATTGAGATTACTACCCTCAAGGTCCAACTTTTCAGCCTCCTTCCTAACTCCCCATACTGCACTGGACCTCATCCCTCTTTCTACCTATGGCATTGGTACCAATGTGCACCACATCTGACCTCCACCTTGAGAATGTTCTGCAGCTGCTCTGAGACAAATGGATTGACACTGGCACCCAGAAGACAATCCTGGTGACTCTTGTGGCTATAGAATCTCCTGCCTAACCCCAACTAGGGAGTCTCACTATTGCTCTGCCTAACTTTACCCTTCCCCCTCAGGGCCAGTCAAAGTGCCACTAACCTGGCTGCTGTTGCTGTGCCCTGAAAGGTCATCTTTTTTGCAAAGGGGTTGAGGTTTAGAATAGGGAGGTTATGTTATATTTATACAGGGTGTTGGTAAGGCCACACATGGAATACTATGCAGTTTTGGTCCCATAGAACACTACAGCACAGAAAACAGGACATTTGGCCCTTCTAGTCTGTGCCAAAAACTTTATTCCACTCTTCCCATTAGCCTGCACCCAGTCCATAACCCTCTAGACCTCTCCCATCCATGTATCTATCCAATTTATTCTTAAAACTTCAGAGTGAGCCTGCATTTACCGTGTCAGACAGCAGCTTGTTCTACACTCCCATTGAGTGAAGAAGTTCCCCCTAAACCTTCCTCCTTTCACTCTAAAGACATGTTCTCTCATACTTATCTCTCCTAATCTAGGTGGAAAGAGCATGCTCACATTTACCCTCAATTTTGTAAACCTCTATCAAATCTCCTCATTCTTCTACACTCCAAAGAGTAAAGTCCTAACCTGTTCAATCTTTTCCTGTAACTCAACTCCTGAAGACCAACAACATTCTAGTAAGAATTCTCTGCACTCTTTCAATCTTACTGATAACCTTCCTGTAGTTAGGTGACCAGAACTGCACACAATACTCCAAATTTGGCCTCACCAATGTCTTATACAACCTCACATAACATCCCAACTCCTATACTCAATACTTTGATTTATGAATGCCAGGATGCCAAAAGCTTTCTTTACAACCTTGTCTACCTGTGATGTCACTTTCAGGGAATTATGTATCTGAACTCCCAGATCCCTTTGTTCCTCCACACACCTCAGTGCCTTACCATTTACTGTGTATGTCCTACCAAAATGCAACACCTCACTTGTCTGCATTAAATTCCATCTGCCATTTTCTGGCTCATTTTTCCAGTTGGTCCAGATCCCTCTGCAAGCTTTGAAAGCCTTCCTCACTGTCCACTATGCCTCCAATCTTAGTGTCATCAGCAAACTTGATCCAATTTACTACATCTAGATCATTGATAGACAACAAACAATGGACCCAGCACAGATCCCTGAGGCACACCACTAGGCACAGGCCTCCAGTCTGGAAAATCATCCACTACCACTTCTCCCACAGAATTTCAAATCTAGTTTACAACCTCTCCATGGATACCTAGTGTCTGAACTAACCTCTCATGTGGGACCTTGTCAAAGGCCTTACCATGTAGACAACATCCAGCCTTTCCTTCATCTACTTTCTTGGTAACCTCAAAAAAACTCTACAGGATTTGTTAAACATGATCTACCATGCATAAAGCTATGCTGACTATCCTTAATCAGTCCCTGGCTGTCCAAATACTTGTATATCAGATCTCTCAGAACACCTTCCAATAATTTACCTGCTACTGATGTCAGGCTCACTGGCCTGTAATTACCTGGTTTACTTTGAGCCTTTTTAAACAATGGAACAACACGAGCTACCCTCCTGTGGCCAAGGACACTTTAAATACATCTGCCAGGGCCCCTGCAATTTCTACACTAGTTTCTCTCAAGGTCTGAGTCAGGCTCAGTGGATTTATCTACCTTTATTCACTAAGGCAGCAAGCACCTCCTCCTCTAATCTTTAGATGTTCCATGACACTACTGCTTGTTTCCCTTCCTTCCATATACACTATGCCAGTTTCCTGAGTAAATACTGATGCAAAAACTGTTTAAGATCTCCCCATCTCCTGAGGCTCCACACATAGCCAGCCACTCTGATCTTCTAGGGGAAGAATTTTGTCCCTTACTATCCTTTTAATATACTTGGAGAAACCCTTCAGGTTTGCCTTCACATTATCTGAGAGAGCAATTGCATGTCTTTTTGCCTTCTGATTTCCTTTAGTATTTTCTTACCTTTTCTATACTCTTCAAGCACCTCATTTGTTCCTAGTTGCCTATACCTGCTATACACCTCTTTCTTAACCAGATCGTCAATATCCCTTGAAAACCAAGGTTCCCTATGCCTGTTAACTTTGCCTTTAATTCTGGTAGGAACATGCAAACTCTACACACAATTTCACCTTTGACTGAACACTTATTGAACACATCCTTGCCAGAAAACAATTTATCCCAATCTATTCTTACTAGATCTTCTCTCATTTCCACAAAATTGGCCTTTCTCCAATTTAGAACCTCAACTCGAGGACCAGACCTATCCTTATCCAGAGGGAACTTGAAACTAATGACATTATGGTCACTGGACCCAAAATGTTCACCTACACATACTTCTGTCACCTGACCTGTCTGGTTCCCTAATAGAAGATCAAGTATTGCATTCTCTCTCATTGGTACCTCTATATTGATTTAGAAAACTCTCCTGAACACATTTGACAAACTCCAAGCCATCCAGCCCTTTCATAGGGTGGGACAGCCAGTCAGTATGTAGAAAGTTGAAATCCCCTACTATTACAACTTCCTTTTTCTTACATTGGTCTGCTATCTCTCTACAGATTTGCTCCTCCAATTCTGAGGATTGGGCAGTCTATAATATAACCCTATTAGTGAGGTCACACTTTTCCTGTTCCTCAGCTCCACCCCAAATGGAGTCTGTAGACGAGCCCTCCAGGCTGTCCGGTCTACACATAGCTGTGATATTTTCCCTGACTAGTAAGACCACACCTTCCCCTTTCATCCCTCCCCCTCTATCACATCTGAAGCAACAGAACCCCAGAACATTAAGCTGCCAGTCCTACCTCTCCTGCATCCAAATCTCACTAATAGCAATAATGAGATAATCCCACATGCTAATCCATCTGCTTTACCTACAATACTCCTTGCATTGAAATAGATACACCTGAGAACATTTCTATCACGTACAAATGTTTGATTTCTGTCTATACTTGCAGTCCTCATATGACCTTTAACCTCCTCCACTTCATTATCTGCTCTAACACTCTGGTTCCCCTCCCACTGCAAATCTAGTTTAAACCACCTGGAGCAGCACTAGCAAGCCTACCTGCAAGTAGGTTAGTTCCTTTCCAGTGTAGGTGCAAACCATCCCATCAGAACAGGTCCCACCTTCCTTGGTGGAAAGCCTGATCATCCAGAAACATGAAGCCCTCCCTCCTGCACCATCTTCTTAGCCACATATTTAGCTACATTATCCTCCTACTTCTAGCCTCACTAGCACATGGCACAGGTAGCAATCCTGAGTCCTGTCCTTCAACTTTGCACCTAACTCTATACTCTTTGCAGGACCTCCTCCCCTTCCTATCAACATCATTGGTCCCTACATGGACCACATCTGACTGCTCACCCTCCCTCCTGAGAATATCAATAACTCAATCCCAGATATTGCAGACCCTTGCACTAAAGAGGCAACAGACCATCTGGGATTCTCAATCTCTCCCACAGAACCTCACATCTGGTCCCCTAACTATCAAATCCCCTATCACTACTACTCTCCTCTTTTCTTTGAGCTGAGGGTCCAGTCTCAGTGCCAGAGATACAACCACTACAACTTGTCCCTGGTAGGTCATCCCCACCAGCAGTATCCAAAACAGTATACTTATTGTTGATGGGAGTAGCCACAGGGGTGCTCTGCTTTTTCTGTCTATACCCCTTCCCTCTCTTGACATTCACCCAGCTACCTACCTCATGACTTTTAGGGGTGACTATCTCCCTGAAACTCCAGTCTATTTCTGTCTCACAAATGCTCCAAAGTTCATCCAGCTCCCTAACTCAGTTTGTTAAGAGCTACAGCTGGCTGCACCTTTTACAGGTGTAGTCATCTGGGACAAGTGTGCCATCCCTGACTTCCCACATACTGCAATACAGAGCACTCAACTGCCCAAACTGCTGCCTTCCTTACCTACATTAATTAACTTAATTAAAGGAATTTACCCAGCCTCATCTCTCTGGGAGCAAGCTTGTCCTCATCAGCCTCTGTTTGCCAAAGCCTCAAAGCTCCACTCCTACCCTGAGCCACTGACACACTAGCCACTCCTCTTCAGTTACCCCTCCTTATATTTGTCCCTGCCAATTATCTCAGGTACTCACTCCCTCTAATTAACCACTCAACACTCTGGTTAACCCTTCAGTTGCCCTCCACTTATTAAGCTTTTTAAATACACTCACTGAACCTGAAAGGGACCTGCTGTTTCAATGGCTCCCGGGCTGATTCTGTAAAAGAAAAGCCTGTGAAACACACAAGCTTTTTAAATACACTCATCGTACCTGAAAGGGACCTGCTGCTCCAATGGCTCTCGGGCTGATTCCTTACATAAAAAAAGATGTAGTATTGTTGGAGGCAGTCCAAAGGACCGCCAGGTAATTCCTGGGATGAGAAGCCTGTCCTATCAAGAAAGACTGTTCAGGCCTGTATTCCATGAAGTTAAGAAGAATGAGGAGTGGTCTTATTCAAACGTGTAAGATCTTAAGGGGGAATAACAGGGTAGATGTTGAGGTGGGAGAGTCTTGAACAAGGGGCATAGCTACAAAATAAGGGGCCGGTCATTTAAAACTGATGTGTGTAGGAATTTCTTCTCTCAGCTGATAGTGAATCTCTGTATTTCTCTGCCCCTGGGAATGGTGAAGGCCAGGTCATTAGATGTATTTAAGCTGGAGATAGATAAATATATGAAAGATGGAGGAATTGAGGGTTATAGGGAATTGGCACAGAAAAGTAGTTGAAGCCATCAGAGATCAACCGTAATCATATCGAATGATCATGCAGGCTTTAGGGGACAGATGGCCTACTCCTGCTCCTCTTGTGTTCTTGATGTAGTTCAGAACATACAACAGTACAGAACAGGAACAGGCCCTTCGGCCCCTGATGTCTGTGCCAATCATGGTGCCAATTAGAATGCACGGCTGCCTGCACGTGGTGTATATCCCTCAATTCCCTCTCTGTTCATCTGCCTGTCTAAATGCCTCTTCAATGTGGCTATTGTATCTGTTTCCACAACCTGCCCTGGCAGTGCATCCAGGCACATACCACTCTCTATGTAAAAAAAACTTGCCACAAAGTATCCATCAATTTTAATCAGGTATTTGATAAAGCCACATAAATGATGGAATCAAGGAGAAAGTTGCAAATTGTATTAAATATCTATTCAGCAGCAGTAGGAAAGGAATATTGGTTGACAGGAAGATTATTGGAAGCCTGGATAGAGGTTAGTTGGCAAACAGAAAATAGAATAGGTATTAATAGGCCTTTCTTAGGTCAGAAAGGTAAAATAAGTAATGTGCCACTGGAACGGGTGTTTTCATTTTCATGACCATTGAAATTATTGATTATAACATTCGTAGGTGTGAATTTTGAAAGTGAAATATTCGAGAAGTTTATAAAACAGTGTTACTGACAACCATTGGACTATAATTTTGAATGTTTTAAAAATGGTTTTGCATTTCAGACACCACTGAATAAGAAAAATGAAAAGTCTCTCACTGTGTTTCCTGCTTGTCGTGTGTATTTTTGTGCGTGCCATGTTTTCAGAAGATCCAATGTATAAAGAGCTAGCCTGGCCAACCTCTCCCTATAATTCAGGCCCTATAGTCCTGGCAACATCCTCAATCATTTTTTCACTCTTTCCAGTTTAACCATGTCTTTACTATATCAGGGCCAAAATGACCAAAACTGTACACACTACTCTAAGTGCAGCCTCACCGACAACTAATACAAGTACAACATAATGTTCCAAGTCTGATATTCAGTGCCCTGTCTGATGAAGGCCAGCGTGCTAAATACCTTTTTCACCACCCTGTCTACCTGTGATGTTGCTTTTAATGAACTACATATTTGTACTCCTCGGTCCCTCTATTCCATTACACTCCCTAAGTCCCCTACCATTCGCAGTATAAGTATTATGCTGGTTTGACTTTCCAAAATGTGTCACCTCACATTTATCTATATTGAAATCCATTTGCCACTCCTCAACCCACTTCCCTAACTGATCAAGATCCCCCTGTAATCTACGATAACCTTCTTCACTATCAGCAACACCTAATTTCACTTCATCCACAAATTTACTGATCAAGCCTCGTGCATTCGCATCCAAATCATTTATATAAGTAACAAATAACAAGGGTCCCAACACCGAACCCTGCAGCACACCACTAGTCACCGGCCTCCATTTCGAGAAACAACCTTCAACCACCACCCTCTGCTTCCTACCTCCGAGCTAATTTTGAATCCACCTAACTAGCTCTCCCTGGATTCCACGGAGCTAACCTTCCAGACCAGTCCACCATGTGGGACCTTGTCGAAGGCCTTGCTAAAGTCAATGTCTACATTGCCCTACCCTCATCTACCCTTTTGGTTACATCTTCAAAAAACTCTAAAAGGTTTGTCAAGCACAGCTTTCCACGCACAAAGCCATACAGACTCCTTGTAATCAGACTTTGTCTATCCGAATGCTGGTGGATCCGGTCCCTCAAAATTCCCTCTAGTAACTTCCCCACCACTGATATCAGGCTGACTAGCCTGTGGTTCCCTGGCTTGTCCTTATTACCCTTCTTAAACAACAGAATGACACTAGCCACCTTCCAATCTTCTGGAACTTCACCAGTGGCTAACGATGAAGCAAATATCTCTTCAAAGGCCTCTGCAATTTCTTCTCCAGCCTCTCACAAAGTCCAAGGATGCACTCAGTCAGGCCCTGGGGATTTATCCACCTTAATGCACTGTAAGGCTGCAGTTACCTCGTCCCTGGTAATATGAATGGCCTCCAAAACATCTCCACTCGTTTCCCTTATCTCTTGAGCAACCACGATTTCCTCCTCATTAACACAGAGGACAAATATTTGTTAAAAATTCCACCCTTCTCCTGCAGCTCGAGACATAGGCGCTGCTGATCTCTAAGGGGAGCTACTCTCTCCCTAGCCACCCTTTTACTCTTAATATATCTATAGAACCTCTTGGGATTTTCTTCAACCTTACCTGGCAGATTCACCTCATACCATCCCTTTGCCTTCTTGACTTCCTTTTAAATGTATTCTTAATCTCTTTATAGTCATCAAGGGGTTCACTCATCCCTGAGCTCCTAAACCCAATGTATGCTTCCTTCTTTTTTATGAACAGAGCCTCAATATCTCTCGCTGGTCGCCGTTTTACCCTTCACCCTGACATGAACATGCTGCCCCTGAACTCTTGATATCACACTCTTAAAAGCCTCCCACTTGTCATTTGTTCCTTTCCTTTCAAATAGGCTCACTCAATCGATCTATGCTAAATCCTGCCTAATTCTGCCAAAATTAGCCCTGCTCCAGCTTAGGACCCTAACCTGTGGACCTGTCCTATCCTTTTCCATCACTATCTTAAAACTAATAGAATTACGGTCACTAGAGCCAAAGTGCTCCCTGACTGCCACTTCAGTTACATGCCATGTTCCCTAAAGAGGAGGAGCAGTATGGCACCCTCCTGAGAGGGGTCTCTATATATTGACTCAGGAAACTTTCCTGGACACACTTCACAAATTTCACCCCATTCATGCTCTTAACACTCTGGGTGGTCCAGTCAATACAGGGGAAATTCAAATTTCCCACTAATACAACCCTATTATTCTTACAACAGTGAGCAAGTTGTAACCTGCTCTTCAAGTTCCCGCTGACTATTGGGAGGTCTATAATACAGGCCCAATAGGGTAACTCTCTCCTTCTTGTTTCTAAGTTCTACCCATATGGCATCACTGGACAATCCCCCAAAAATGTAATCTCTAAGCACTGCTGTTACATCCTCACTTATCATAAGGACAATACCCCTTCCTCGCTTACCTGCACCTTATTTACTTAATGAGTTTTGAATGCTATACATGAAATTGGAATATGTCCAGGGGCTGTTTGGACTTTGGATGATACTAAGGGAAAAGGATAAAAAGCATTTGTTGCATCTTCAGCATTTGCATTGCAGTTGAAGACAAGGGGAACCCCATCTGTGCCCTGTCTGAGAGCAGAAGTATGGGAAGTAGAGCAAATGCAAGTGAGGGGAAACCATGGTTAAGGAAAAAGAAAGATCTTTCAGAAGATGCAGTATGTCTGATCGTTAGAGTAGATTGCCGGAGTGGGAGAAACTGGTAGAATAGAATGGAGTCCTTTCTGGAAGCAGGATGGGGGAGTGTGAGTGCAAGAAACAACATCAATGCAGACACCAATGTACCAAAAAGAGGTGATGGTGGGGGCCTGAGTAGGAATAAGCAGGGACATCCAAAGGATCAATGCAAACATCTTTGGCTCCTACTCCCAACTTCATAGATTTGCCATCATTTCCATGTCCCTCTTCATTCATGTGTCAGTTTGAACTCAGTAGTTTATAACATCAACATTTTATTCAACCTGAACTGAGATCTTGATCCATTTCAACACAAAATCTCCCTTTTTATTCCACAGCCATATCCAAGTCAATCAATTTATTGCATTCCTTCAAGTACATAATCTTAATCCTTCAAAATTTTTTGTGTTATGAACTTGTAACTCTGTTCAAACTTGTTAGTTTTTAAATTTTATTTTGCAGCCTCTGTCCCTCACTGCTTACAAACTACAACCCACATGCTGCCAGGTCCCTTAGCATAATCTAAGAACTATGCAAACAGGAAATGTGTTCCAGGTTTGCTGCCGGGAAACCAAGTGTTGACTCAATTTCTCCTCCAGATTCCCATTGTAGTGAGTGTGCTGAGTCTCTGCTCAGCAATGCTTAATAGTGACAAACTGCATTGATCAATTCCATAATATAGAATTAGGTATTGCATACCTTGACACCTTCTTGGTTATCAACATTATCTTGCTCCACTTTAGATGGCATATCACACCTTGACATGAGGACAATGAAAGTACAAAAAATTATGATGGAAAAGCAAAATTGATAGAATACATCAAATATGAAGTAAAAATAGAAAATGCTGGGCCTTGGACACCATCAGCAGAGAGAAATAGCTGGTATTTCACATTGATAATCTGTCATTTGAATTGTATAACATGATGTGATATATATCGCGCACTTTATTGCAAATTATAGACAATCTTGACACTCTTGATATAGATATTAGGTATTTATTTATTAGTCACATGTACATCGAAACACAGCGAAATGTGTCTTTTTGCATTACTGAAAATGTGCTGGGAGCAGCCTGCAAGTGTCACCGCTCTTTCCGGCACCAATGTAGCACGCTCACAGCTCATGACCTGTATATCTTTTTGGAATGTGGGAGGAAACCGCAGCACCTGGAGGAGCACAGAAACAGGCTCTTCAGCCCACCACATCCATGCCGACCATCAAGTACCCATCTACGTTAATCCCATTTACCGGCACTTGGTCTGTAACCTTTTATGCTTTGACAATTCAAGTGCTCATCTAGATGTTTATGTTTAGAGAGTACCTGCCTCTACCAGATCTGAGTGAAAAAAAAATTCTTCCTTCGATTCCCTTCTAAACTTCTTACCCATTACCCTAAAATTGTGTCCTCTACTTTTGAACACTTCTGCTATGGGGAAAGGTTTCTCATGATCTACCCTATCTATGCCTCTCATAATTTTGCATATCACCATCATGTCCCCTTTAACATCCTCACTCCAAGCAAACCCACCTATCCAGTCTTTCCTCATAACTGAATCACTTTATCTCAGGCAATGTGCTGGTGAATCCCCTGTATACTCTCCCCAGTGCATCCATGTTCTTCCAATAGTGTGGCAAAAAGAACTCTACACAATTCTACATAGCTCTGCCCATCTTACCAATTGATCAATATCATCCTGCAGTCCAAGACTATCCTCCTCACTATCAAAAACACCACAATTTTTCATGTCATCTGCAACTTACTATACCTCCTTCATTCATATCCAATTTCCAGAGGTGCACTGCTGGTCACAGGCTTCCAATCACAAAAGCAACCCTTACCCTTTGCCTCCTATTACCAAACCAAATTTGGATTCAATTTGTCAACTTGCCTTAGAACCTTAGGCTGTAATCTTTTGGACCAATTTCCTGTGTAGGACCATTTCAAAGACGACATCAATCATATCAATAGTCAAAATATTCACTCACTGGTCAGACAGGATCTTCCTCTGACAAAGCCACAGTGACCATCTTTGATTAATTTCCACCTTTCCAAGTCCAGATTAATGCTATCCTACAGAACTTTTTTCTAATAATTTCCCTACCATTGATGTTAGACTCACCTGTCTGTAATTACCTGGTTTAACTCTGCTACCCTTCTTAAATAAAGGTACCACATCTGCAGTCCTCCAGTCATCTGGCCCCTCACCAGTGGCCAGTGAAGATATAAAAATCCCTCTTGGGGCTCCAGCAGTCTCCTCCCTTGCCTCTCATAGCAGACTGGGGTACATCTCTTCTGTGGATTTGTGAGCCTTCAAGCCTGTTATGACATCTAATATCTCCTTTCTAATGATGACACATTCCAGATTTTATTCATCCCCTTGAATTCTCCAACTACAATGTCCTTATCCTGAGTAAGTGAGTAAGTACTTCACCCACATCCACCTATATGTAAGGACAGGTCCTTAATGGGCTTCTTCCCTTAACATACTTAATAAAATGCTTTGGGATTTCTGAAGTCATGTTCACCAGTGATATTTCCTTCCCTCTCTTTGCCCTCCTAATTTCTTTTCTAAATGCACCCTACACTTTCTACACTTCTGCAGGGCCTTCCCTGTTTTCAGTTCTCTGTGTCGGCTATATGCGTCATTTTGTTTTCCATATTTAATGCTCATATCCCTTGACATCCCTTGAATTACCATCCTTATTTGATAGGAGTTCATGCTCTTATAGGAGCATGTTGGCCCCGAAATCTCATCATTTCATTTTTGAATGACTCCCACAATTTGGACATAGGTTTATCTCAATCAACTTTTGAGAAGTTCTGTTTTATGATGTTGAAGTTGGCCTTTCCCCAATTCAGGACCTGTATTTCTGGACAATACATATCTCTTTCCATAATTACCTTGAATCTGACTGAGTTATGATCACTATCTAATGGCACAGTGACATATCTAGTGAAGCTTCTGCCTCACAGATCCAGTGACCAAGGTTCAATTCAGACCTCTGGAGCTGTTTCTGTGGAGTTTGCACATTCTCCCTGTGACCATCTGGGTTTTTTCCTGGTGCTCGGGTTTCTTCCCAGTGCTCGGGTTTCTTCCCACATCCCAAAGACGTGGGTGGTAGGATAATTGCCCTAATGTGTAGTTGACTGGTAGAATCAGACAGACCTGATGGAAATGAGTGGTGAATTAGTGAGGGAATGGGATTGCATTGTAAACCAGCATAGACTTGACAAGCAGAATGACTTCCTTCTATGTTGTAAGGAAATATGAAAATACCTCCAAAATCCTCTCCCACCAACACTTCAACCTCTTGCCCAGCAACATTCCCTGTTTAAGGTACTAATGTTATAAAAGCATCCTACAGAGTTTAGCAAAACAATCAAGTGATTCCATCAAGAAACAGGAGATAAGCATTGCACTAATATCAGTGCTATTTTTTCCATTTCAGACCACAGAAAAAAACATGAGAGTGTCATCGCTGTGTTTCCTGCTCGTGTGTAGTTTTGTATGTGAAGCTTTCTCAGAAGATGACAGGTCATACAATATGTGTCAAAACTGTGATCACAACAACTACTGCAACTGCTCTTCGATGAATTTAAAGAATATTCCGCTTGTGTCTGAAAAGGCATTCACATTTGACCTGTCCTACAACAGCATTTCACAGATTAATGACACAGATTTCATCACATACAGAGAGCTGAAAAGACTTCTGTTGCAATCAAATCAAATCCAATCTATCAGTGATCATGCTTTCCAGCTCAACACAGAAGTGGAGTACCTTGACTTGTCTGAAAATCTTTTAACCAAAGTAACATCGAATTGGTTTAAGCAGTTTCACAAACTGCAATACCTTAACCTTTCAGGGAATAGGTACACAACTCTGGGATCAGGGAGAATTTTCTCAAATCTCTCAAGACTCCGTTGGTTAGAATTTGGCAATCCTTTCCTATCACATTTAAAGGAAGATGACTTTGTAGGAATTACACATCTAGATGAGTTTGTTTTGACAGCAAATAATTTGGATTCATATCAGCAAGGAACTTTCAGTTCTTTCAGAAATATAAGCCACGCTGCATTGAGTTTACTTAACATATTTCTGACTAAGACAGGCCAAGCTCGGCAGATTCTTATAGATTTGTCAGGATGCACCACCCACTTAGAGCTAAGAGATTTAATGTTTCCTGATGAAGGTGACGGTCAGTTATTTTCTGTTCCAGGCAATTCGTCATTCACAAAATTCACCTTCCAAAATACTTTTCTTACTGATGACACTGTACTTAATTTTATAAATTGCATGAAAAACACAAAACTATCAGAGATAGTAGTGAAAGATTGTGTGCTTTCAGGAACTGGGAAATGGCCGAAGATAGACAATATAAAAAACAACTCACTTCATTCATTAACATTAAATAATATATCCATTAAACACTTTTATGGATTTTATGATCTTTCAGGCATTAGTCCAATACTTGAACCCATTAAAACAGCTATATTGACAAAACTAAATATGTTTCTGATGCCCTGTCATGTATCCAAGAACTTAAAGAATGTGGAGTATCTTGATTTAACATACAATTTGTTGAGTGATAGAATAATGCAAGAAATGGTTTGTTCTGGAGCTTGGCCGTCGTTACGTTACCTTATTCTGAGAAAGAATATATTAAGATCCCTCAGTATAACAAGTCCAAAACTATCAACACTTTCTACTCTTACCCATTTAGATTTGAGCCAAAATAGCTTCAGTGAAAACAGTGCATCATGTAAGTGGTCTAAAAATCTGCAATTTCTAAATCTTTCAAGCTGTAAAATAAAAAGTATATCACAATGTCTCCCCCCAAATGTTGAGGTATTGGATTTAAGTAACAATGACATCAGCAGTTTTATGGTTAGTCTGTCTGCTCTCAAGACTTTAAATGTGTCCAATAATAAGTTTAAAAGTTTACCAGCTGATAGCTATTTACCAAAGATGCAGATTCTGAAGATCAGCAACAATAAACTCACCTCGCTCACAGGTGAAGAAATCATCACATTTAAGAAGCTTGAATTTTTGGAGGCTGGAAAAAATAATTACATTTGTTCATGTGAATTCCTCCTTTACATGAATCATTACATAACAGTACAACTGCTGGACCAACCAGAAAACTATGTTTGTGATTCACCTCTAACTCACAGGGGACAGTTGGTGCAAAATACTAAGCGCTCCTTCTTTGATTGTCACATGACATGGTCCATAGTCTTAGTATGTGTGAGTGTGTCTTTGGCAGCAACAATCGCTGGGACAGCATGCCACAGGTATCATGGGATCTGGTACCTCCAAATGACCTGGGCATGGCTACAAGCAAAGAGGAAACCAAAAAAAGTGAGGAACAATGATATCTGTTATGATGCATTTGTTTCTTACAGTGACATGGACTCAGACTGGGTGGAAAACTCCTTGGTGAGGGAGTTAGAAAGTGTTCACCCACCACTGACACTCTGCCTTCATAAACGTGATTTCATTCCGGGGAAGTGGATCATTGACAACATAATTGAATCCATTGAAAAAAGCAGGAAAACATTATTTGTTATATCTCAACATTTTGTCCAGAGTGAGTGGTGCAAGTATGAGCTTGACTATACTCACTTCCGTCTATTTGATGAAAACAATGATGCAGCCATACTTGTTTTGCTGGAGCCAATCCCAAAGGAGACCATTCCTCAGAGATTCTGCAAGCTTCGGAAATTGATGAATACAAAGACTTATTTGGAATGGCCTCAGGATGAAGAGGAACAGCAAATTTTCTGGTTTAATTTAAAAGTTGCATTAAAAGATGAGAATGCAACTGTTTCTTGTAAATATTCTGTTTCATTAAAGCAAATCTAAATATTAAATAACATGGCAAAGCTGCAGCAGCACATATCAACAAACTGGTGATACATAAAGCTAAGCTGAAGAGAAATAGCTTTTGAATTACAATAAGTGGCAACAATATATTCTTCACAGATCACACTAAATGGCAAAACTGTTGCAAGGGTTGACAGGCATAGTCCAGTACCTATGCTCCCAAAGCACTTCAGCTCCTCTCTGCACTACAAAGGCTACAAAGTAATAACATGTACAAGCATCCAGCTCTTTGGCTCAGATTAGAAAATGTCGAATGGACAAAAAAAAACACTTGGTTTGTCAAACTCACATATTCAGTAGTCTACATACAGCCTAAGATATCTCTAAAACACTCTATTGAATCAGCTGCTAGAATGCTTTATGTAAAAATTTCCTTAGAGCAAAGAAGGAAAACTCTGGTTACTCTCCATTCCAAAATCCGTATTTAGTTGCATCCGACAGCACTGCACCTTTCTCCAGAATCACTGTTTCTTTACAGCAACTGGAAGAATTGAACCTGAGCAACCTCAAAGAGCTGACACAGCCACCAAAAAACTGGCAACATGAATACAACGACAATATAGGGAAAAAGATCTTTTTACCTCATGGACAGTTTCTTTTCATCTGCACTGAAGAAAAACAATACATATTTACCAATATAACCTGCAGTAGGAAGGCAGAAGGCAAAATACTGATGGTGCATTTTAAAAGGTGAGGCCTGTGGAATGTTCCCTGTAAAAAGGTGCACTGTTCATTAAAAATTACACTGGCTCATTTTATGCACTTCCATGCTTTAGAATCAAACAGTAACATTTGATTGTCAACAATATCTCTTAGGATGAGTTTAGTAACAAGTTACGGCAGATTATCTCAGCACTAATGTACACCTTGCACTAACCCAGTTGAAAAAGGCACAACAGCTCCTCCAAACTCAGTTCACAGATACATTGCCACCCATCCCCATTCTGTCAGAGACAAGTTCTTCTCCAACACTTCCAGATCATGCTGGCTCTTATCACCCACCAATTCCAATTAAACCACTTTTCTATTCTCACTTATTCTCATTCCTGCCAGTTGCATGATTTCTGTTCTAAGTTTTCTTTTTAACATTTTTTTCTGTCTCTGCACCAGTTCACCCACAATTCTACCTCCAGCCCATAGTTCACACTGTTACTTCCCTTTCCTGACCTTCCTCCCACAATCTCTATTTGAACACCTTTGCTCCATCCAGCCATTCCAGCAAGTGTGAATTGGAGAATTGGAGAATAATAAATTTGACCTCATTACTTAAGAAAGGAGGGAGAGAGAAAATGGGAAGCGTGAACATTTAGTCTGAGGTAGGGAAAATGCCAGAAAGGATGCAATAATTGAATGCCTTGAAAACAGTAGTAGGATTTGGAGTTCACTGAAAGTGGAGTCACAGGTGAAGAAGGTTTTTGGCATGCTAGCCTTCACAAGTCAGGGTGTTGAGTATAAAAGTTGGAAGGTCATGGTGCAGTTGTACAGGACACTGGTGAAGCCGCACTTGGTGTATTGTGTTCAGTTCTGGTTGCCCTGCTACAGGAAAGACGTTATTAAACTGGAATGAGTACAGAAAAGATTTACGAGGATGTTGCCAGAATTTGAGGGAGTTATAGGGAGAGGTTGGACAGGCTAGGACTTTATTCCTTAGAGCTGGGAGACTGAGAGGTGACCTTATAGAGGTGTGTAAAATCATGAGAGGCATAAATAGGGTGAATGCGTTCATTCTTTTTCCCAGGGCTGGGGAATCAAGAACTAGAGGTCATAGGTTTAAGGTGAGAGGGGAAAGATTTAACAGGAACTTGAGCAGCAACTTTTTCACACAAAGGGTGGTATCTATGTGGAATGAGCAGCCAGAGGAAGTGGTTGAGCCAGGTACAGTAACAGCTTTTAAAAGACAGTTGGACAGGTACATGGATTAGAAAAGTTTAGAAGGTTATGGGCCAAATGCTGGCAAATGGGACTAGCTTGGATGGGCATCTTGGTTGGCATGGACCAAAGTTGGGTCAAAGGGCCTGGTTTCTGTACTGTATAACTCTACGACTCTATGATTGAGCAGAGCCAACATGAATATATGAAAGAAATATTATGCTCTAATCTGCCCTTTGAGAATGTGACTAGTAGAATAGATCAGGGGGACCCATTGGATGTGGTGCAATGGCACCTCCAGAAAAGTGTGACCATACAGGATAGACATTTTCATAAGTTCAAATATGATGTAATTCAATCTGAAAACAGGGTCTTCAATCAAAACAAAGGAAATTATGAAGACAGAAGGGCTTGGTGGAACGGGAAACTATATGAAAGAGTATGGCAATAATAACTATAGCAATAGCTAGCAACTAAAGAAATATAAACAATTGCAGCACATATTCAGTTCCTTATGGCACAAAAGGAGAATAGGAAATGTGGATAATGAGTCGAAATAAAGCTCGTATTAAACCTAAGGAAAAGGCTTCCAAAATTGCCAGTAAAAACAGTAAGCCTAAGAATGGGAGTTTTGAAACTTCACAAAGGATGATTGATGAAGAAAGAGAAAATAGAATATCAGATTAAATTAGCAAGAAATGTATAGAATCTAAGAGCTTCTACTGGTCTATAAAAATGAAAAGACCTAGTAAGAGTAAACATGGGTCCCTTAAAGACAACGACTGGAAAATTTATAATGGGAAATAAAGAAATGGCACAGGAATTAAACAAACACTTTGTGCCTGCCATTAATAGTGGAGAACCAAATGTACTACAGATGAAGAAATAAAAGAAATTACTCTTGATATGGAGACATTACCAGAAAATTTAATGAAGCCATAAAGAAATATATCCCAAGGATTTAGAAAGAAGTGCTTATACTGGATGCTCTGGTTATCATTATCTAAAATTCTAAAGATTCTGGAATGTCCCCTGCAGACTGAATGTGATCCTACTGTGAAAGAAGGGAGAGACTACTGATCCATTCATTTAACATCAATAGGTGAGAAAATATTGGAATCTATTAGAAAGAATGTGATATGAAGACACTGTGAAAATATTATGATTGAATTGCATCAACATAGAAGTATGAAAGGGAAATCATGTTTGACTCATCTATTGGAATTCTTTCAGGATGCCTGGAGGAGAGTAATCAGGGAAAACCAGTGGATGTAGTCTATCTGGATTTTCGGAAGATTTTCAATAAGTTCGATGAACAAGGTTAGGCCACGTGCATTTGTGGGAGGTTGAGCAATTTTCACTGGAGTATAGGAGAATGAGGGGTAATCTTATAGGGATGTATAAAACCATGAGGGGCATAGTCAAAGAGCACAGTCTTTTTCACAGGGTTGGTGAATCAAGAACTAGAGGTCATAGATTTAGGGTGAGATGGGAGAGATTTAGTAGGGAACTGAGATGCAATTTTTTCACCCAGAGTGTGGTCAGTATATGGGATAAGCTGCCAGAGGAGGTAGTTGAAGCAGGCACATTATCAAAATTTAAAAGGTACTTGGACAGGTATATGAATAGGAAACACTTAGAGGGATATAGGCCAAATGTGGGCAAATGGGACTAGCTTAGACTGGACTCTATGATTCTATGACACAGTTAATGGCAGGACATTAGGAAGACTGATTTACAGAGGGATGTTAGAGTATTAGTCCATGGAGTCATACAGCATGGAAACAGACCCTTCGGCCCAACTGGTCCATGTCAACCAAGCTTTCAATGAAAAAAGGTCCCAATCAGCTCAACCTCTCTCCATAACTCAGTCCCTCGAGTCTCGGCAACATCCCTCATAAATCTCCTCTGCCCTCTTTCCAGCTTAATGGCATCTCTCCTATAGCAGCGAGACCAAAACTGAACACAATATTCCAAATGCTGCCTCACCAACATCTTGCACAGCTGCAACATAACATCCCAACTTCTGTACTTAGTGTCCTGCCTGATGAAGGCCAGCGTGCCAAAAGCCTTCTTCACCACCCTGTCTACCTGCAATGCCACTTTCAGGGAACCATATACTTGTACTCTTAGGTGCCTCTGTTCTACAACACTCCCCAGGGCCCTACTATTCACAGTGAAACTCCTACCCTCATTTGCCTTCCCAAAATGCAACACCTCACACTTATCTGAATTAAACTACACTTGCCATTCCTCAGCCCACTTACACAGCTGATCAAGATACCTCTGTAAATCCTAGTAACTATATTCACTGTCAATGACACCACCTATTTTAGTGTCATCTGAAAATTTACTAACCATGTCTTGTACATTCTCATCCGAATCATTGATATAGATGACAAATAGCGATGGGCAAAGCACTGACCACTGGGAAACACCACTAGTCATGGGCCTCCAGTCCGATAAACCTTCCACCATCACCCTCTGCCTCCTATTATCAAACCAATTCTGTATAAAATTAGCTAGCTCTCCCTGGGTCCCTGAAAGTGCCAACACAAGTGCATAGGGTAGTAAAAAAGGCCAGCAGCATACTTGCCTTCATCAGTCGGAGCTTTGAGTATAATATTTGGTGGGTCACGTTGCAGCAGCATAAAACTTTGGTTAGGTCACATTTGGAGTATTGTGTGCAGTTCTGGTCACTGCATTACAGGAATGATGTGGAAGCTTTGGAGAGGGTGCAGAAGAGGTTTGCCAGTATGTTGCCTGGATTGGAGAGTATTAGCTACAAGGAGAGGTTGGACAAACTTGGATTGTTTTTGCTAGAGTATCAGAGGCTAAAGGGTGACCTCATAGAAATATATAAATTTATGAGAAGCATAGATAGGGTAGATAATCAGAATCTTTTTCCCACTATTAGAAATGTCAGTTACTAGGGGGCATACATTTAAGGTGAGAAGGGGAAAGTTTAAAGGAGATTTATGGGGCAAATTTTATTTAGTTTCAATTGGTATCATGGTTGGCACAGACATTGTGGGCCAAAGGGCCTGTTTCTGTGCTGTACTGTTCTATGTTCTAAGAGATGCTCAGGTTCTGCTTCTTCAAAAACTGTTGGATAACTGATCTTGAAAAACTAGTGAAAAAAACTGCAACTTCAGCCACTGATGCTCCAGATCTTCTTCCATTCGGATAGACATGGGTTTATTAAGGAGTCAGTATGCCTTTGTGCATGGGAGATCATGCCTTATGAATTTGAGTTTTTAGAAGTAACCAAGAAGGTCGATGAGGGCAGGATGGTAGACATAGTCTACATGGACTTCATCATGGCCTTTGATAAGGTTCTGCATGGTACGCTACCCTGGAAGGTTAGATTACATGCGATCCAGGGAGAGCTAGCTACCTGGATACAGAATTGGCTTGATGGTAGGAAGCAAAGGGTGATGGTGGAATGTTGTTTTTCAGAATGCAGGCCTGTGACTAGTGGTGATGGGCCCATCTAAATGAACAATTTAGATGAGAATATACAAGGCACAGTTAGTAAGTTTGCAGATGAAATAGGTGGTATCATTGACAGTGAAGAAGTTATCTGAAATTATAGAGGGATCTTGATCAGCTGGGAAAGTGGCTGAGGAATGGCAAATGGAATTTAATTCAGTTAAGTGTGAGGTTTTGCATGTTGGGAAGTCAAACCAAGGTGTTGTAGAACACCAGGTGACAAGTACATAGTTCCCTGAAAGTGGTGACATAGGTAGACACGGAAGTATATTGGCATGCTGGACCTCATCAGTCAGGAGATTGAGTATAGAATTTGAGATACTATGCTGCAGTTGTACAAGCCATTAATGAGTCACACTTAGAGTAATTTGTAGTTTTGGTCACACTGCTATAAGAAAGATGCCATTAAGCTGGAGTGAGTGCAGAAAAGATTTACAAGGATGTTGCCAGAACTGGATGCACCCTGTTATAAAGAGAGGGTGGGCAGGCCAGCACTTTATTCCTTCGAGCATGGGAGACTGAAGGGTGATCTTACAAAGGTGTATAAAATTATGAAGGATGTAGACAGGGCAAAGGCACACAGTCTTTTACCCAGGGTTGGGGAATCAAGAACTAGAGGGCAAAGGTTTAAGGTGAGGGGGAGAGATTTAATAGGAACATGAGGGGCAACTTTTTCACACAAAGAGCACGTGTATGGAACGAGTTGCCACAGGAAGTGGTTGAGGCAGATACAATAACAACATTTAGAAGGCATTTGGATGTCAAAAGACATAAAAAGGTACATGTATAGGAAAGGTTTAGGGGGATATGGGTCAAACTTAGTCAAATGGGGCTAGCTTAAATGGCATCTTGGTTGGCATGGACGAGTTGGGCCAAAGGGCCAGTTTCCGTGTTGTATGATTCTATGACTTTTTTTAAGTAAGTGACAACTGAGTGGATAATGGACAACAGTGTAAGGATATGCACTAATTTCCAAAGACTGATAAGAGCCTACAAAACCAATAAATATGTAAAACCTAAGTATTACGGATTAGGTTGCTATCTGGTGAATGTCCCTTTAAGATACAGTACAGTAGTGTGCGTGTGTGTGTGTGTGTGTGTGTGTGTGTGTGTGTGTGTGTGTGTGTGTGTGTGTGTGTGTGTGTGTGTGTGGTGTCATTATGACAAGAGCAAGATAACAACGTGCTGATGTTTATTGTTCAGTCAGAAAAGAGAAAGAGGGAGAGAGACACTGTCTGCTGGTCTCTGTATCAATGGATGAAAAACAATAACTGCGTCTGTCACTACAATCCACGTATGGATTTGTGGAGTAATTCAGTGGAGTCCACTTTGTCGTTAACGTGTAGAGGGAAACAGGTATTTCTGTGGACAGCCACGTCTCGAATGCCTTTTGGGGGTGGCAGATGCTTCAGAACAAAGCAGTGGAGATCATCAGTGACTGAGGTGTCGTGGAACATTTGGATTTCGTAATTTCCCTCTATTCTCTCTCTACATTTTCTCTTCAGTCAACGGTGGTTTTGCAAAAGCCTTTGCTCACGTTTCATCTTATGACTTGCTGAACTGAATTTTGAGAACTATTCCTGGACTTGGAGTTTGGGAATTTGTCACACACACACTTTGAGTTTAGTTTTGGGGTTAATGTTTAATACCTAACATTTTTACTTTTCTTATTATCATAAAATAGTTTCTAACACTTATACATGACTTGGTGTGTTTCTTTTGTTGCTGGTACGTAACAAAATTGGGGGCTTGTCCGGGATCGATCCGAAGTTTGACAAGGGTGGTCTGAAATCGAACTCACGACTCTACGAGAGGTCTGGGTTGAGCAAATTGGTGTCTTATTGGAAGACTGATTGTGGTCAGTCTGATAAAATTCTTTTTGATTGGCTTTTGTGTGTGGAAACCAGCAGCAATGGATATTGATGCATTTTTTGGAGTCACCAACCCTTGAGGGATTGAAGGTGGTGAAAAAGAGTGATTTGGTAAAAATTGCTACAAAGCTAAACCTTGAAGCTGTAAAGCAGTTAATGAAAAAAGCAGTTATTCATAAAATGATAGTTGTCTATTATTTGGAGTCGGAGGTGTTTGAGGTGAGTGAGTTAGCCAAGTTTCCTGAGATTAAACCAATGATTTCTGCCGTGACTTCTCAACCAGTGGAGCTGGAGGAGGTAGAGTTAAAACAGTTTCCTGGGAGTGAATCAGAGATTTCTGATGGCCAGGTGCAGTTAGCAGAGATAGAGTTAGAACAAACGCGAATGAAGTTCGAGTTGGGACAAAGGAAACTAGAGGCAGAGCAAAGGAAAGTAGAGGCAGAGCAAAGGAAGATAAATGTTGAGATGGAAATGAAGAGGTTGCAGATAGAGGCTGATCTAGCAATGAAGAAGATGGAAATGGAACAGAGACGGATTGAGTTAGAAGTGAAGCGAAGGAGTTTGGAATCTGATTCTGACTATGGTTTTTTAGCCAGTAGGGAGGTTCGATTAGTCCCTCTTTTTGAGGAAGATCAGGTTGACCAGTATTTCCAACATTTTGAAAAAGTTGCTAAAAGTTCAAAGTGGCCAAAGAAAAGATGGGTTCTTATGTTACGCTGTGATTAAAGGTAGGATCAACAAGCTTATTCTGCTTTGTCTGTTGAGGAAGCAGCTGATTATGTAAAGGTAAAACAAGCTGTGCTCAAGGCTTACAAACTAGTACCTGAAGCTTACAGACAGAAATTTAGAGACTTCAAGAAGTCTGCAGACTAGACGTACACGGAATTTGCCAATGGAAAGAGAATATGTTTTGAACGATGGTGCACGTCTAAAAATATAGATGAGGATTACAATAAATAGAGGGAATTGATTTTAGTGGAGGACTTTAAAAAGTGTGTCCCAGGTGAAATAACAACATACCTAAATGAAAAGGAGGTGGAAACTTTGCAAGAAACTGCTAGGTTGGCAGATGAGTATGCTTTAACCCATAGATCCAAATGGGGATAAACTAAGACCTTTCAAAAGAGTTATAAGGACAATCCAGGTAAACTGGAGATTAAATTGGGAAGTAATCAAAAAGGGAAGGATGAAAAGAAGCCAGTGCTGGAGAAACCTGCTGAGCGTACTTGTTATTACTGTAAGAAACCTGGTGATTTGATAGCTAATTGTTCCCTCTTGAAGAAAAAGAAAGAAAAGGAGACCGTGCCAAATGCTTGTTTTCACATAGTTAAACCCAAAAATCAAAAGAGTTTTGGACATTTTGTTAAAGATCAGTCCTTGCCAGAGGTAAAGGATGAAAAGTTGGATGAGGTTAGGGAGGAATTCTGTTCTTATGTATCAGAGGGTTTTGTTTCACTGAATGTGGGGTCACCCCAAGTGCCAGTGAAAATCCTTAGAGGTACAGGGGCTTCCCAATCTATTTTGCTGGACAGTGTTTTAAATTTTGGTGAAGAAACTGATACCGGTGAGGTAAATCTAATGCGAGGCATTACAAGTGACACCAGGTAATTTTAAAGCCAAAGATTGTAGAAGGACCTGTTGAGATAGGGATATGACCTAGTTTACCAGTGGAAGGAGTTTCTTTGTTATTAGGGAATGACCTTGCAGGTGGAGAAATTGTCCCTGTGGTACGGTTAATGACCAAACCAAGTGTTGATTTGTCCAAGAACGATCCAGATGTTTATCCATCCTGTGCAGTGACTCGAGCTAGGGCTAAAGAGTTAGCCAAGGCTGATAGTCCTGTGCAGCTTGATTTTGTTCCCTGTGACAGCCCTAAAAAGGATGTAAATTATGATGACTTGTCTGAGACTTTTCTGTCTTCACTGGAGGATCAAAATCCTTGTATTGGGCCTGAATATAAAGATTTGTCTCTGTCCAGAAAAAAATTTATAGTGGAGCAGACTAAAGACCCTGAGCGTACTGAATTGAGAGAAAAAGCATTCTCAAGTGATGAGATTGAGAAAGTGCCAATTGGATATAATGTCAAAAATGGAGTGTTAATGAGGAAGTGGAGACCTCCTAATGTCCCTGCTAATGAGGAACGGGAAGTTATTCACTAGGTTGTGGTTCCTAAAGATTATAGGAATGAGATTTTAAACCCGGCCCATAGTATGCCTATGGGTGGTCATTTTGGTGTGAATAAAACTGTAAGAAAGATTTTGAAACAATTCTATTGGCCTGGTTTGAGGAAGGATGTTGTGATGTTTTGTAGAACTTGTCACACATGTCAGATGGTAAGTAAACCGAATCAAAGTCCCTCTGTGGCTCCTTTGCAGCCTATTCCTGCTTTTGGTGAACCGTTTTCGAAGGTGATTGTGGACTGTGTTGGCCCATTGCCAAAGGCTAAAGCTGGGGATCAGTATTTGTTAACCATCATGTGTGCAACTCCTAGATTTCCTGAGGCAATACCACTCAGAAATATTAAGGCCAAAACTGTGCCAAAGGCTCTATTAAGATCTTTTTCTTTGGTTGGTTTGCTGAAAGAAATCCAATTTTATGTTGGGTTTATTTCAGCAATTACTCTATGAGCTGGGAGCAAAGCAGATTGTATCATCTGTATATCATTCAGAATCTCAGGGAGCTCTGGAGAGATTTCATTCTACTCTCAAAAATATGCTGAAGACTTATTGCTTTGAAAACACAAAGAAGTGGGATGAAGGAGTTCATTTGCTTTTGTTTGCAGTGAGAGAGTCAGTACAGGAGTCCTTAGGGGTCAGTCATTTTGAACTTGTGTTTGGACATCGGGTTAGAGGACCTTTAGAACTGTTAAGGGAACAATGGGTTAATGAGGAGATGCATTTGAGTTTGTTGGACTATGTTCAGAAACTTAAAACTTGGCTGGAAATAGTCAGCCAGCAGGCAAGAGAGAATTTGAAAACCAGCCAAACGAAAATGCTTTGATAAACGTGCTCGCCCGAGGTCATTTACAAAAGGAGAAAAAATATTATTTTTCCCTAGTCAAAACAACCTGCTGGAAGCTCGATGTCATTGAATCTAAATTAAATGATTTAAATTATGTAATCAAAACACCTAATAGACGCAAGAAAAAAACAACTCCCTCATGTAAACATGCTTAAACCTTATTATGAGGGAAGTCCAGTTGTGGCCATGGTGGATAATGTGGATGTTGTTCCGAGGATATCTGAAATTGAGGCTGGGAAAGGTCAATTTAGACCAAACATTGTTTCACTGAAACTGAAAAATCAAAACATCCTAGAGAACCTTGAAACAAAGTTGGAACATATATAAGTTTTGCAAAAACAACAGATGAGACAGTTAATCTTAAAATTTAAAAACTTGTTTCAGGATGTTCCAAAAAAGAATGTCAATAGTTAATCATGACGTTGACATTGGGGATGCAAAGCCAATCAAACAACACCCATATCGAATGAATGTGGAAAAGAGTAAAATTGTTGACCAAGAGAACGATATTATTAGACGCTCCACTTCAAACTGGAATTCACCTTGTGTTATTGTGCCTAAGTCAGATGGGAGTGTTAGATTTTGCACTGATTATAGAAAAGTGAATGCTGTAACGAAGTCAGATGCTTACCCTATCCTTAGGGTGGATGATTGCATAGACAGAGTGGGAAAGGCTAAATTTCTTACAAAGATTGACCTATTGAAAGGGTACTGGTGTGTTCCATTGACAGATAGAGGAAGGGAGATTTCTGCCTTTGTAACAACTTCTGGATTGTATGAATACAATGTTTTGCCATTTGGAATGAGAAATGCTCTGGCAACATTTCAAAGAATGATTAATTCTGTAATCCATGGGTTAAAACATACAGATGCCTACATTGACGACTTAGTGACAGGGAATGATACATGGGAAGATCACATCTCTGCGTTAGAAAGGTTGTTTGAAAGACTTTCTGAAGCCAACCTTACAGTTAACTTGGCTAAAAGTAAATTTGGCCATGCCAATGTGACATATCTGGGTTATGTTGTAGGTCAAGGCAAGTTAGCTCCTGTTCAGGCAAAAGTTCAAGCAATATCTGTGTTCCCCATTCCAATGGGTATGAGGACTGTTAGAAGATTTCTGGGAATGGCTGGATATTATCGCAAATTTTGTAAAAATTTTACTGATATTGCTCTTCCCCTAATTAGTCTTCTGAAAAAGGGAGTGAAGTTTGAACAGATCCTTGTCAAACTGAGAAACTGAAAGCCATTTTATGTTACCATCCTGTGCTCAAATCACCTGACTTTGAAAAGCCGTTTTCATTAGCAGTAGATGCCAGTGATGAAGCTGCAGGAGATATGTTGTTGCAGAAGGGTGACCGTGATGATATTGACCATCCTATAGCTTACTTTTCAAAGAAATTTAATGAGCATCAAAAGAATTATTCCACCATAGAGAAGGAATTACTGTCACTTGTTTTAGCTTTGCAGCATTTTGGTGTGTATGTTTGCACCGGTCAGAAACCATTGACTGTGTATACAGATCATAACCCATTGGTGTTTCTGAGCCAAGTAAAAAACAAGAACAGAAGGCTGTTAAACTGGAGTTTAATTCTGCAAGAGTTTGATCTCATGATAACTCACATTAAAGGCAAAGATAACATAATTGCTGATTGCCTTTCCCGATGTTAAATGGGAAAAATATATCTTTACTAATCTGATTTTCTGTAATTGTGTAGAATGATAATTATAACATATTGCTTTACTAATAGTCTGCATAGTTAAAAATTTTGCTCTTGTAGGTCAAATTTTTTGTAGGGTGCAGGTGTTAAGGATTAGGTTGCTATTTGGTGAATGTCCCTTTAAGACATAGTGCAGTTTTGTGTGTGTGTGTGTGTGTGTGTGTGTGTGTGGGGCGTCATGACGACAAGATCAAGATAACAACGTGCCGACGTTTATTGTTCAGTCAGAAAAGAGAAAGAGGGAGAGAGACACTGCCTGCTGGTCTCTGTATTGATGGATGAGAAACAATAACTGTGTCTGTCACTACAATCCACGTACGGATTTGTGGAGTAATTCAGTGGAGTCCACTTTGTCATTAACCTGTAGGGAAACAGGTATTTCTGTGGACAGCCACGTCTCAATGTCTTTCGGGGTGGCAGATACTTCAGAACAAAGCAGTGGAGATCATCAGTGACTGAGGTGTCGTGGAACATTTGGATTTCGTAATTTCCCTCTATTCTCTCTACATTTTCTCTTCAGTCAACGGTGGTTTTGCAGAAGCCTTTGCTCACGTTTCACCTTATGACTTGCTGAATTGGACTTTGAGAACTATTCCTGGACTTGGAGTTTGGGAATTTGCCACACACACACTTCGAGTTTAGTTTTGGGGTTAATGTTTAATATCTAACATTTTTACTTTTCTTATTATCATAAGTAGTTATTAATAAAATAGTTTCTAACACATATACATGACTCGGTGTGTTTCTTTTATTGCTGGTATGTAACATAAGTTAAATCTGGATGTGAATAAGAAGTTAGATGAAGGGAAGAAAGCAGTGTGTGTATACTTGGTCATTAGAATCATGATGAGGGAAGGCACCTAAGGACTTACCCCGATTAATGCCTAGGTGCTAGCCCTTCCTAAGGTATGTGAAGTTCAATCCAAATTCACAACTCCAGTAGAGTCCAATAAAATAACTTCAAAGAGGAGCTCACAAATGGAAAATCATTGATAGATGGAATTCAACACTGAGAAGTGAACGATATTACACAGTAGAAAAGCATGAAGCTTGAACTCACTGACTGATGCTAACAGATCTGAATGGAACTAGACTTTGGCTGGCTCAGATCATCACACATATGGTGATAAAATTTACTGACAGATCTAGAAGTGAGGAGGAACAAGCCTGGAGAGTGAGGAGGAGCTTGAGGTTAGAGGGGTGTTGGGGATAAGTGGGATGCAAGAAGCGAGGGAGGGAGGAGAGTGGGATGGCTTTTTCCAAATAAACCACTGTTTAATAATGTGACCTTGCTCTGTCAAAAAGTCCCGGTATCATGATTTGTTTGGGAATAATACCTTGGAATTATAACAGAAGCAGCTGGTAAATAGGACTATAATCAGCTCGCCACCTTGACCAGGATTCCCTTCCCCTTACTCTCCTGGCTTCCATTCCACTCTGCTCCCAACATTATTAGTGCAAGTATTGCATTACTAAATCAGTGAAACTTTGAAAGACCATCAGGAGGTTGTCAAGAAGATGATTGGGAAACATTGCCCCAGTCAAACATAAAATGGGGTTTGAAGGCAGTGAGCCATTGATTCAACAATCCTTATCTTGGATAAATTAAAAGATAGAAAGTGATGCAGGTGAAACATAGAACATACAGCACAGAACAGGCCCTTCAGCCCACAATGTTGTGCTGACATAGCTAATCCCTCCTACCTACAGAATGCCCATATCCCTCTATTTTCCTCTCATTCATGTGCCCATCCAAGCCCCTCTTAAAAGCCCCCAATGAATTTGCCTCCACCACCCAGGCAATGTATTCTAGGCATCCACTACTCTCTGAGTGAAAAATGTACCCCTCACGTCTGTTCTGAACCTACCTCCTCACCTTAAATGCATGCCCTCCGGTATTGGATCGCTCAATAGTGGGAAAAAGATATTGCTTGTCCACCCTATCCATGCCCCTCATAATTTTATACGCTTCCAACAGATCACCCCTCAGCCTCCGCCGCTCCAGAGAAAAGAGCCCAATTTGTCCAGCCTCTCCTGATAGCACGTGCCCTCTAATCCAGGCAGCATCCTAGTAAACCTCCTTTGCACCCTCTCTAAAGCCTCGAAATCCTTCCTGTAGTGAGGTGACCAGAATTGCATGCAATACTCTAAATGCGACCTGAACAGAGTTCTACAGACTTCTTGACTCCTGTACTCAATACCTTGATAAATGAAAGCAAAGATTCCATAAGCCTTCTGAACCACCCTATCACTCCTGTGTAGCCACTTTCAATGAGTCATGGACTTGCACCCCAAAGTCTCTCTGCTTTTCAACACTGCTAAGGGTCTTGCCTTTAAGAGTGTATTGCCTCTTGGCGTTAGCCCTACCAAGGTGCAACACCTCACATTTATCCGGGTTAAACTCTATCTGCCATTTCTCTGCCCACATCTGCAACTGATCTATATCACGCTGCATCCTTCGCCAGTCTTCTACACTATTCACAACTCCACCAATCTTGGTATTGTCTGAAAACTTACTAACCCATCCACCAACATACACACCCAGGTCACTTATGTACATCACAAACAGCAGAGGTCCCAGTACAGATCCCTGCGGAACACCACTACTCACAGGCCTCCAGCCCGAATAAGTCCCTTCAACCACCACCCTCTGTCTTCTACGGGCAAGCCAGTTCTGGAGCCACACAGGCAATTCTCCACTGACCCCATACATCCGAACTTTCTTAATTAACCGATTATGTAGGATCTTATCAAATGCCTTACTGAAGTCCATATAGATGACATCCACAGCTCTACCTTCATCAATCTCTCTCATCACTTTGTCAAAAAACTCAACCAGGTTAGTAAGACATGACTTGCCCGGCACAAAGCCATGCTGGCTTTCCCTAATCAAGCCATTGGATTCCAGATTCTCGTATATCCTATCTCTAAGAATTTTCTCCAGCAATTTCCCTATAACTGACGTGAGACTCACGGGTCTATAGTTCCCTGGATTTTCCATTGTTCCTTTCTTAAATAGAGGAACAACATTAGCCACTTGCCAGTCCTCTGGGGCCGCACTCGTGGTCAAAGAGGACACAAAGATACTGGTCAAGGCCCCAGCAATTTCCACTCTCGACTCCCTCAGTAACCTGGGGTATATCCCATCAGGCCCCAGGGACTTAGACACCTTAGTACTGTTTAGGACACCTAACACCACCTCCTCCTTGACCTCCAAATACTGTAACATGTTTATGCACTCAGTTCCAATCTCTGCGTCTTGCATGTCCCTTTCCTTGGTAAATACTGAAGAGAAATACTCATTCAGAACCTCACCCACATCCTCTGCATTCAAACATAGATTCACTTCTTTATCTTTAAGTGGTCCTCCCCTTTCACTCGTTATCCTCTTATTCCTGACGTAGGTAAAGAATGCCTTTGGATTCTCCTTAATCCTACTTGCTAAGGACTTTTCATGGCCACTCCTGGCTTTCCTAATTCCTTTCTTCAGTTCATTCCTAACTTCTTTATAGTCCTTGCGTGCTCTGTGTGATCCTAACTTCCGAAACTCTACATACTTGTCCTTTTTCTTCTTGACTAAGTTCATCACTTCTCTGGACATCCAAGGATCCCCTTCCTTCTAATCAGGACATACCTATCCTGTACCCTATGTATTTGATCCTTAAACACTTTCCACATGCTTGACGTGGACTTGCCAGCAAATAAGTTTTCCCAGTTTACTCTAACTAGTTCCTGCCTTATGCCTTCATAATTAGCTCTGCTCCAATATAAACCCTCCCGCTAGCCCCATACCTATCCTTACTTATAGCTATCCTGAAAGTTAATGAGCTGTGGTCACTTTTCCCCAATTGCTCACCCACTGATAGGTGAGTCACCTGGCCAGACTCATCACCCAACACCAGGTCCAGTATAGCCTCTCTCCTTGTTGGACAGTCAATATATTGATTTAAGAACCCCTCCTGGATACACCTAACAAATTCTGCCCCAATTAACTCCCTTTCACTAAAAAGGTCCCAAACAAAGAAAACAACAATGCTTTAAAATATTCTTTGTGAATAAAGCAATCACCACTTTATTCGAGGCTTCATACCAGATGTTCTGTAATTCATTCCCTGACATAAAGTTTTCAGTGAAAGCTTCCACTCTATCACTTTGCAGATTTGCTAACTTAAACTTATATTTCCAGTTTTTATTTTTAAAACTGCTGCCTAATTCATAATATAAAAAAAACAATGTATGTGCTACGCTTTAGTGTACCAATGTTGAGACGCAAATCCCAAAATGTAAATCAGAAGGAAAAAACTGTAAAAACATAAATGAGCTCTTATTGTTGAACACCACCACCACCGGAAAAATAGCAGCACTACAGCTATCCATTACATTCACGTCACTATATTCGCAAAATATCGTGTAATGGCAATTGAAAGGAAACCAACCCAAAAAAAGGATACTTATGGTTACAGGAGAGTTGGTAAGTATCTTCCATAACTGCTTTTCACTTGTATCCACAACTGTTCTCTAACCACACACAGTACAATGTCAGAGAGATTTCTGGATAGCATACCACCAAAATTATAGAACTATGAATTGAAGTGAACAATTATTTAGGATTTATATAGATCAGATGTATCCCAGGATGTTATGGGAAGAAAGATTGCTGAGGCCTTGGTAGAGCTTTCTGTATCACCGTTAGCCACAGGTGGAAGACTGAAGGACAGATGATGCTTGTTTTTATTTAGTGCAGCAGAGGGAACTGCAGGCCATTGAGGCTTGTATCAGTAGTGGGAAAGTTATTTAGAGAGACAGGATTTATTTGCATTTGGGAAAACAAGGACTGATTAGGGATAGTCAGCATGGCTTTGTGTGTGGTAAATCATGTTAATGGCAAGACCCTTAATAGTGTTAATGTACAGAGGCACCTTGGGGTCCAAGTTCATAGTTCCCTGAAGGTGGCTGCACAGGTTGATAGGGTGGTAAAGAAGCCATATGACATGTTTGCCTTTATTAATTGAGGCACTGAGTTCACGAGTCAGGAAGTTATGTTGCAGTTTTATAAAATTTTGGTTTGGCCGCATCTGGTCATTCCTGGTTGCCCCGGTATAGGAAGGATGTGGAGGCTTTGGAAAGGGTGCAGAAGAGGTTTACCAAGATGCTGCCTATATTAGAGGGGATGTGCTATGAGGAGAGGTTGGACAAACTTGGGTTGTTTCCTTTGGAATGGCCGAGGCTGAGGGGAGACCTGATAGAAGATTATAAAATTATGAGAGGCATAGATAGAGGAGACAGCTGGTATCTTTTTCCCAGGGTAAAAATGTCTAATACTAGAGGCCATGCATTTAAGGTGAGGGGGTGTAAGTTCAAAGGAGATGTGCGGTGCAAGTTTATTACACAGAGAGCGGTGGGTGCCTGGAATGTTCTGCCAGGGGTGGTAGTGGAGGCAGAAATGATAGAGGTGTTTAAGAGGCTCTTAGATAGGCACACAGATGTGCAGAGAATGGAAGGATCTGGAAATTGTGTAGACAGAAGGGATTAGTTTAGTTAGGCATTTAATTACTAGTTTAATTAGTTAGCACAACATTGTGGTCCAAAGGGACTGATCCTGTTGCTGCACCGTTCCATCATAATTCTATCTATTATTTCTCATGAATTTGATTGTTTTTTGAAGAGGTGATGAAGACGATTGACAAGGGCAGGGCGGTAGACATGTCTGTGTGAACTTGGGCAAGGCTTTTGATAAGATCCCGCAAAGTCCGGAAGGTCAGAGCACATAGGACCGGGAGTGAGCTAGCCAATTGGATACAAAGTTGACTTGGTGATAGGAGGCAGAGATTGTTTTTTAGACTGAAGGCTTGTGAACTGTGGTGAGCCACAGGTATTCAAGCTTGGTACTCTCTGGTTTGTCATATATATTAATGATTTGGATTAGAATGTATGTGGCATGATTTGTAAGTTTGCAAGTGACACTAAAACTGGACAGTGAATAAGGTTGTCTGGGGTTACAGCAGCATATTGAACAACTGGAAAAGTGGGCAAAGGAATGGTAGATGGAATTTAACTCAGATAAGTGCGATGTGATGCACTTTGGGAAGTTCAGCCAGAGCAGGACATACACAGTGAATGGCAGGACCCATGGGAGTGTTGTTGAACAGAGAGACTTAGGGTTACAAATACATAAGTGTTAACACAGGTGGACATTGTGATGAAGAAGGCCTGTGGCATGCTTGCCTTCAACAGCAAGGCATTGAGTACATGAGTTGGAATGTCAAGTTACAGTTGTATACAACATTGCCGCAAGAGTACTGTAAGAAGTTCTCATCGCTAAACTACTGGAAAGATGTAATTAAGTTGGACAAGGTGTAAAACATATTCACTAGATTGGAGGGCTTGTGTTATAATGAGAGATTGAGAGCTGGGTCTGCTTTCTCACAAGAACAAAGGAGGCTGAGAAGTAACATGATAGAGGTATATAAAATTATGAGAGTCATTGATAGGAAGGACATTTAAGGTGAGAGGGAGGACATTTAAAGGGGATCTAAAGGGTAAATTTTTCACGTTAAGAGTAGTTAGTATCTGGAATGAGCTTCCAGAGGAGGTGGTGGAGGCAGGAACAGCAATAACATTTAAGAGAAATCTGGACAAGTTCTTGAATGAGCAAGGCTTAGAGGGATATGGAACTAATGCAGACAAGTTGGATTAGTATAGATAGGCATGATGGTTGGCATAGACGAGGTGGACTGAGTGGCCTGTTTCAATGCTGAGTGTAAAATATCCAAGTTTGCTGATGACATGAAAGTACGTGAGAGATCATATTGAATTGTGGACATTAGGACTCTGCAACTCGATAGGTGAGTGAGTGGGCAAAAACTTGTCAAAGAAAGTGTAAAGTTATGCATGTGGATAGGAGGAAGTTTATTACCTACATGGAGACAGACTGCAAATGTGTGAAGTTCCGAGGGATCTAGGTGTCTTGCACATGAATTGCAAGAAGTTAGCAGGCAAGTGCAACAAGTAGTTAGGATGGTATACTGGCTTCTATTGCAGAAGGGTTAGAGTTTAGTAATAGGGAAGTTTTGTTACTATTGTACAGGTGGCTGGTGAGGCCATACGTGCAGAATTTTGGTTTCCTTATTTAAGAAACTATATACTGATACTAGGGCAGTTCAAAAGAAATTCACTGTGCTAACTCCTGGGATGAGAGGGTTGTCCTAGCACAAGCATCAGAAACTGGATCTACATTCTTTGGAGCTGAGATGAATGAGGAGGGATGTTATTGAAACAAATAAAATCTTAAGGTATCTTTATTAGTCACATGTACATCGAAACATATAGTGAAATGCATCTTTTGCGTAAAGTGTTCTAGGGGCAGCCCGCAAGTGTCACCATGCTTCCGGCTTTAGGGAACATGACTTGTGTTGGCACAAGTGTAATCTTGAATGAGAGGACCTGGTTACAATGTTAGTGGGCGGTTATTTAAAACTGAGGTGCATTGGAACTTCCTGCAGAAGGTGGTAAATCTCTGGAATTCTCTACCCTGGAGGGTTGCGAAGGCTGTATTGTTGGGGGTAATTAAAGAGGAAGTAGTTAAATTTTTGAATGATTAGGGATTTGAGGTCTATGAGGAACTGACAGTGAAGGGAAAATGAGGCCTGGGGCAGATCACTCATGATTATATCGAATGGCAGGGCAGGCTTGAGTGGCCAATTCCTACTTCTGCTCTTATTTTCTTATCTTCTTATGTAGACAGCGAAAGACCTGGACTTCAGGTAAGACTAAAGCACAAGGTCCTAGGAACCCCTCTCCCTAGCATCCTCCTGGCTAACGTGCAGTCATTAGAAAATAAGATTGAGGACCTCAGAGCAAGATTGCTTTATCAGAGGGACATGAGAGACTACTGCGTACTCTGCTTTGCAGAGACATGGCTCACCCCCAAGTCTCCTGACATGACGGTCAAGCCCAAAGATTCTTCGATCCACTGCATGGATCGGACAGCAGTGTCGGGTAAGGGAAAAGGTGGCTGTGTCTGTTTTACGATAAACTCATCATGGTGCACGGACGCGGCAGTCTTGCCCCATTCCTGCTCTCCCGACCCGGAACACCTGGCAGTGAAGTGCCAACCATTCTACCTGCCAAGTGAGTTCTCTGCCGTCACCCTACTGCAGTCTACATCTCACCTCAGGCAGACATCAAGCTAGCACTCAAGAAACTAAGTGCTGTAATCAACAAGAACAAAGTAAAGTACCCCAATGCCTCTCACATCGTGGCAGGAGACTTTAATCAGGCTAGCTTGAAGAAGTCTCTGCCTTACTACTATCAACACATCACCTGCAACACTAGTGGACCTAACACGCTCAACCACAGCTATAACACCATCAAGAATGCCTATTGTTCCATTCTTTGTCTGCACTTTGGTAAATCCGACCACCTGGCTGTGCTTCTTCTGCTTGCATACAGAAAGAGACTGAAGAACATGACACCAGTGAAGAGGACAATGAAGAGCTGGATGGGAAAGGCAGAGGAGTGAATTCAGGATTGCTTTGAGTCAGTAGACTGGACAATGTCCAAGGATTCGTCAGTGTACCTAAATGGATTATGCCATAGTCATCACTGACTTCATAAGGACATGTTAAGTCTTCCCCAGCCAGAAGCCCTGGATGAACCAGGAGATCCATAATCTGCTGACGGCTAGACCTCTGGCATTTGGGGCTGGTGACTCAGAGTCATATAAGAAGTCCAGGTCCAACCTCCGGAAGGCCATTGTGAATGCAAAGAGGCGCAAAGATTGGTTAGCATAATTGCCAATGGCGGATCACTCCCAATGACCTCAGTGCCTTTTATGCACGCTTTGATAGGGAGAACTATGATACACCCACACGAGCAACCACATCTCCGGATGACCCTGTAATCTCAGTCTCTGAGGCCAACGTCCGGGCATCCTTCAAGAGGGTGAATCCATGAAAGGCATCTGGTCCTGATGGTGTACCTGGCTATGTGCTAAAGATCTGTGCGGACCTACAGGCTGGAGTATTTATGGACATATTCAACCTCTCGTTTCTGTGGTGCAACGTTCCCACATACTTCAAAATGACGTCTATTCTACCGGTGCCCAAGAAGAGCGTGGTGACCTACCTCAATAAATTGCCTGTACACACATGACTACGTGGCTAACCAAAGCTGCAATGCCATATACAAATTCGCTGATGACACCACTGTTGTTGGGCAACTCACAGGTGGTGATGAATCAGCGTACAGGACACCTGTCACTCAATGTCAGTAAAGCTAAAAAGCTAATTGCTGACTTCAGGAAGGGGAAGGAAGGGTGAACATGTGCCAGTCTACATTGGTGGATCACCTGTGGAGACAGTCAGCATATTTAAATTCCTGGGTGTTAACATATCGGATGACCTGTCCTGGGCCCAGCACATAGATGCAATCACAAAGAAGGAATGCCAGCATCTTTAATTTCTCAGAAGGTTAAGAAGTTACAGCATGTCACCGAACAGTCTAACAAACTTTTACAGATGTACTGCTGAAAGTGTCCTGACTGGTTACATCATGGCCTGGTTCAACAATTCGAATGTGCAGGAATGTAAGAAGCTGCAGAGAGCAGTGGACTCAGCCCAATACATCATTGGCACATTCCTCCCTACCATTAGTAGTATGTACGAGGCGCTGCCTCAGGAAGGCACCATCTATCATTGTCACCATTCTCGCAACTACCATCAGGCAGGAGCTTGAGTTCCCACACCACCATGTTCAAGAACAGCAATTTCCCTTCAACCATTCGGTTCTTGAACCAACCTGCACAACCCTAATTATGACTAGTTTGAACAACATTGGACTTTGTTTTTTTTATCGTGTTCTTTCTTGTATAATTTTGTATAATTTATGCTTAATTTATGTTTTCCTGTGAACGTTATAGAGTCACAGCATCATACAGGATGGAAAAAGTCCCTTCAGCCCATTCATGGCAACCAAGACATATATGCAAGCTAATCCCATTTTCTGGCACTTGGCCCATATCCCTCTGAACTCCTGTCATCCATATACCTGTTCACATACTTCTTAAATATATCTCATGTACCTGCCTCGACAACTCCCTCTGGCAGCTGGTTCCATATATCTGCCACCCAATGTGTGTAAAAAAAAGTTGCCCCTCAGGCCCTTTCACCTCTAACCTTAAAACTATATCCAAAGACCGCTCACTCTATCTATGCCCCTTATGACTTTATACACCTCTATGAGGTCACCCCTCAGCCTCTTATGTTCCAAGGAGTAAAGGCCCAGCCTGTCTAATCTCTCCCTATAACTCACTTCCTCGAGTCCTGGCAACATCCTTGTAAATCTTTTTCGCACTTTCCAGTTTAATCACATCTTTCCTATAAAAGGGTGACCAAAACTGAACACAATACTCCAAGTGAGGCCTCACCAACGTCATGTGCAATTGCAACATAACCTCGCAACTTTGATATTCAGTGCCCTGACTAATGAAGGCCAGCATGTCATAAGCCTTCTTAATTGCCCTGTCTACCGGTGACTCTACTTTAAGGGAACTATGCACCTGTACTCCAAGGTCCCCCTGTTCTACCACACTCCCCAAGGCCCTTACACTCAATGTAAAAGTCCTACCTTGATTTGTCCTTCCAAAATGTAACACTTCACACATCTGAATTAAATTCCATTTGTCATTCCTCAGCCCACCTACCCAGCCAATCAAGATCCAACTGCAATACTTGATACTCCTTTTCACACTCAATGACACCACCTATTTTACTGTCATCAGCAAATTTACTAATTGTTCCTCATATATTCTCATCCAAATCATTGATATAGATGACAAATAACAATGGGCCCAGCACTGACTCCTGGGGAACACCGCTAGTCACAGACCTCCAGTTTGAGAAACATCCTTCCACCATCACCCTCTGTTTCCTAACATCCATCCAATTTTGTATCCAGCTTGTTAGCTCTCCTTGGATGCCATGTGATCTAACCTTTCAGAGCAGCCTACCATGTGGAACCTTATCAAAAACCTTACTGAAATCCATATAGACTACATCTACTGCCCTCCCATCATCACATCATCAACCTTCCTCATCACTTACTCAAAAAAAACTCAATTAAATTCATAAGGCAAGACTCCCATGCATGAAGCCATGCTGGCTACCTGTAATCAACCACCACCTTTCCAAATGTAGGGATATCTTATCCTTCAGAATGTTTTCCAGCATCTTACTTACCATGAACATTAGGTTAACGGGTCTATAATTACCAAGTCTATCCTTACAGCCCTTCTTAAATAAAGCTACAACATTTGCTATCCTCCAGTCTTCTGGCACCTTGCCAGAGGATAGCGATGTTGCAAGTATCTCAGCAAGGGCTCCAGCAATTTCTTCTCCAGCTTCTCATAGTGCTCTTGGATATTCCTCATCCAGACCTGGAGATCTGTCTACCTTCATACATCTTAACACATGCAACACCTTTTTACTGCAATATGGACTGTTCCCAAAACATCTCCATTAACTTTGTCAGGGTCCCAAGTCTTCACATCTTTCTCCATGGTAAAAAAGAAGAGGGGAAATAATCATTGAGAACACTGCCCATCTCCAGTGGCTTCACACATTGATTTCCATCTTGGTCTCTGAGGGGCCCTATTTTCTCCATAGTCACTCTTATTCTCTTAATACTTAAAAAAATCTTAAGATTCTCCTTAATTTTCTCTGCCAAAGTTATCTCATGCTCCCTCTTGGCCCTTCTAATTTCCTTCTTGAGTATACTCCAGCATCCTCTATATACAGTATCTCCGGTGATTCACTTGATCCCAGCTGCCTGTATCTAACCCAAGCCTCCTTTTTCTTGACCAGAGTTACAATATCCCTTGACATCCAGGGTTCCCAACTCCCAGCAACTTTGCCATTTACTTTAACAGGAACATGTAGTCCTTGAGCTCTTGCTATCTCACTTTTGAAAACCTCCCACTTATCAGAGGTCCTTTTGTCTGCAAATAACCCAGCCCAATCAACCTTTGCGAGCTCCGATATAATACCATCAAAATTCACCTTGACCAAATCAGAACTCAGATCTGTGACCAGTTCTGTCTCTTTCCATAACTATTTTAAAATTAACAGAACTATTGTCACTTGTCCCAGAGTGCTCCCCTACCATGGCATCCGTCACTTGCCCTTCCTTATTTCCCAAGAGTAGATCAAGATTTGCCTCCTCCCTGGTAGGGCCCTCTATATACTGCATGAGGAAACTTTCCTGAACACTAGACGTTTAACACTATGGCAATCCCAGTCAATGTTAGGAAAGTTAAAATCTCCTGCAATGACAACCTGGTTATTCTTACAACTCTCCCCAATCTCCTTGTACATATGTTCCTCTAATGCCTGAGGATTACTTGGGGGCTATAGTACAATCCCAACAAGGTGATCAACCCCTTCTTATCTCCCAGTTCCACCCATAAAACCTCACCAGAAAATTCTTCAGTAATATCATCTCTACCTATAGCCATGATGTTCCCCTTAATCAATAAAGAAACTCCCCCCTCCTCTCTACCTTCCACCTCTATCTTGCCTAAAGCACCTGTATCCTGGAACATTAAACTGCCACTTCTGCCTTTCCCTTAACCATATTTCCATAATGGCTATAATATCCCAATCCCATTTACCTATCCATGCCCCAAGTTCATCTGCCTTACCTGTCAGACCTCTTGCATTGAAGTAAAAGCAATTTAATCCAACTGACTTTCTTTGCTCTCTGCCATGCTCCTTCTTGTCCCACCTGTTCAATTTGCTTTCAGTCTTTTCTATCAGTATCCTGCATCTCAATTGCCTCACTTCTACTTAGGATCCCAACTCCTGCCAGTTTAGTTTAAACCCTCCATAGGAGCACTAGCAAATCTCCGGCAAGGATATTGGTCTCCCTCCAGTTTAGGTGTAACCTGTCCCTCTTGTACAGCTCACCCCTGCCCCAGAAGAGACCCGAATGATCCAAAAATCTAAATCCCTGCCCACTATACCAATTCTTCAGCCATGCATTCATCTGCCATATCCTCCTATTCATTCCCTCAGTAGCATGTAGCACAAGTAGCCATCCAGAGATTATTACCCTGGAGGTCCTGCCTCTTAACTTCTTCCCCAACTCCCTATATTCATTCCTCAGGACCTTATCCCTATTCCTACCCTTGTCATCTGTGCCCCTTTGAGAATGTTCTACAGCTGCTCTGAGACACCCTCAACCCTAACACTAGGGAGGTAACACCTCATCCTGGATTCTCATTTGCGGCCACAGAACCTCCTGTCTGTCCACCTGACTATCAAGTCCTTCTATCACTAAAGTCCTGTCTGCCTTCATCCTTCCCTACTCTTCTACAGAGCCTGTCGCAGTGCCATGGTCTTGGCTACTGCTGCTTTCTCCTGAAAGGATATTCCCCCTCCCACACAACAAAATTGAAATGGTATACTTGTTTTTGAGGGGAATGGCCACAGGAGATACCTGCACTCTTTGCCTACTACCCTTGCTCTTCTTGGTGTTCACCCAACTACCTGCAGCCTGAACCTTAAGAGTGACCACCTCACTAAAGCTCTCATCTATGATGCTCTCATCATCCCAGATGATACTAAGTACGTCCAGCTTCAGCTCCAGTTCCTTGATCTGGTTCTTTAGGAGCTGCAGTTGGGCACACCTTCCGCAGGTGTAGACATCAGGGACACTGCAAGTCTTAATTTTGTGTATCAGATGCTATGTGCCTGTGATGCCGCTGCTAGTAAGCTTTTCATTGCACCTGTGCATACATGTTGTTGTGATTATGACAATAAACATGACTTTGACTCTGACTTTGACCACAGAATGAAATATTTTGAACATATTGGATTAATTTGCAAAAAAAATTGCTGTGCAAATATTACTTACTCCACTGGTACAGGCCATATAATTAGAATAAGTCTCAGTAAAATCTCATCCCATGATACCATAATACAATCCACAGAAATGCAAATTTACACCAAAATCCATTGACCTTTATTCTACAGTCAATGAACAAAAAATGTGGCAATCAACTTCTCTGCTTCAAATTCAGTAGGGAATTGAAAAGACTAAGCTTCTCCAGATCAAACGATCAATTTTCCAATCCTGGCTCTCTCCTACATATTTCATAGTCCCCTCTAACCTCAATACAAAAGTTAAACCTTTGTAACAAGATTACTTCACAGCCAGAATAACTTTAAAGCATGTTAATTCTTTCTAAAACCTTTAGCTGCAGAAAATGAGTTTGGTGACCTTGACAGTTTTGCCTCTATTAGCAATATGTAATTTGGGTATCTGAACAAAAACAGAACAGAGAACAAATGACATCAAAAAGCTTTTTCTGCAAGTGTATTGTACTGCAGTTCAAATTGAAAACGGATCAGCAGGAGATTAATTCACCCAGAAGAATCCTTATGAAACAGCATTCTGTAGCATTTGATCATTTGACACCATATTTCACACTTTCCAACAAAAAACAGTTTAAGGTTGTTGATAATTATAAAGGACCATACCCAAAAAAACAAATTGAAGCCAAACTTCATTAACCCACAATGCCAACTGCATAATTTAGTTTGTAGATCAGAAGAAACTATTTGTGGACCACCCTGTTGATTCAATAAAAAATGATTTCTGATTAGCAAGACTTGAACATCACAATAGTCTGAACTGTTCGATATATCAAATGTCTTAAGGTATTTAGAAATTGAAAATTAAAATTGCAATGATGAAATATTTACAACATTTAGTCAGTGTCATAGACAGATACAGAACTTTGGCCTACTGGGTCCACACTGCATATCAACCACCCATTTTTACATTAATCCTACTCTAACCCATTTTATCTTTCACATTCACATCCACTCCTCCCCACATTCTACCTCTGCACAATTTACAGTGGGGAATTAACCTACCAAGCTGTGCATTTAAGGGCAAGGGAGAAAATTGGAGCATCCTGAGAGGACACACAAACTCCATACAAACAGCACTAGAGGTCGGGATCAAACCCGCCCAGGTCTCTGGAGCTGTGAGGCAGCAGCTCCTTCAGCTGTGCCACTGTGATGCTCCCAGTCAAACTGAAATAATACAGCATTTTTCACATTTAAAAATAAAGTTAAAAAACAGTAATGTGCTTTAATGTGTGGGTTATCAGAATGCCAGTGAATTGCTATGAAAATTGATTTTTCTAACAGCAGGTGTTAATAGATGCAAAATAGCCATTTGTTGTCAACAGAATTAACACAGAATCAGAGATAGTGAGGCCTACTGAGGTACCCATACTAATGTGTGTCTGGTTCAGAAAGTGTATAAAAGCTAAGGACGATTGCTACAGCAGAGTCCTTTAACAATTGTTGACAACACTGTGTCTCTCCAGCACTAATTTGGAGGTGATCCATTTCACAGAATCACAAAGGTTAAAGCATGGAAAGAGGCCATTTAACACACCGATACTGATTCTGAGCAACAAAGTAGGACAAGTGCACCAGGTTTTGGAATGTTAAGAGATAGTGATCATAACATCATAGATTTAAGTTGGCTATACAAAAGGAGGTACAATTCAAAGTAAAAATAGTTAATTGGAGGAAAGCCAATTTTATCAGGATGATGATCTGGGTAAAGCAAAAAAGGCTGCATACGACAAGTGTTGGGTTGTAAATACCAGAAAAAGCAGGCTGATTACAAAAGAATTAGAGGCGAAATGAAAATTAAAATAAGAAAGGCAAAGCAAATGTGTGAGAAAAGGATAGCTGCCAACATAAACAAGGATCCAAAAGTATTACGTGGACATATAAATAATGAAGGGATATCATAGTGTGGCCCATGGGGGACAAAAATGGAAACTTGAACATGGATGCTGAAGACATTGTTAAGGTGCTACATGAGTACTTTTCATCTAACTTCACCAGAAAAGAGGGTGCTTCTAAGATAGGAGGACATAGTTGGGACATTGTGGAAATACTCCAATGCTGTTTGGATACAGGAGTGATGCCAGAAGACTGGAGGGCAGTAAATGTTAATTCTTGCACAAAAAAAGGATTAAGGATCCCAGCAAATACAACCCAGTCCATTTAGGAACATTGATCTGGGTTGGATTAATTTAGGTAAACCAGCATGGACTTGTTAAGGGAAAATCATGATAGAATTTTTTTTGATGATGTGACAAATAGAATTGATGATGGTAATGCAGTCAATGTGGTATGCATGAGGCAGCAAAATGAAGTACATGGCATAAAGCAGACACTGAAACCATGGATATGAAGTTGGCTAATTAACAGGCAATGGTTGTTTATTGGACTGGGGTAAGGTGAATAGTGGCATTCACCAGGGATCGATGGTAGGGCCATTGCTTTTTTTGATCTATTTTAATGACATTGACTTGTGGTACAATCCATCACATCTAAATTTGGCAGTGTTGTGAACAGTGAAGAGGATAATGTTAGATTAAAGTATGCTTGCCTAAATAGGCCAAGTAATTGAGTATAAGAATTGGGATGTCATGTTGCAGTTGTTCAAAACATTGGCTAGACTTCACTTAGAGTATTGTGTATAGTTCTGGTTGCCACACTACAGGAAGGATGTGGTAGAAACAGAGAGAGTGCAGAAGAGATTCACAAGATGTTGTCAGCAATGGCGGGTTGTAGTTAGGAGCAACTGGATAGGCTGGTTCTATTCTTAAGGGAATATAGGAGGCTAAGGGATTACCTAATAGAGGTTTATAAAATTATGAGTGGCACAGATAGGATAGATCATCAGAATCATTTCTCCAGGATAGGGGGGTCTAGAACTAGAGGGCACAGGTTTAAGGTGAGGGGTGGGGGGAAATTTAAAGATCTTAGGGTAAGTGTTCCATGAAGAGGGTGGTGAATATCTAGAATGAACTGCCAGTAATGGAGGCAGATAAAATTACAATTTAAAAGTTGTTTGGACAGATACTAGATAAGAAAGGCTCAGAGGGTATGGGTTAATATGGTCAAATGGATTTGCGTTGCTGAACTGGATCCAAAATTGTCTTGCTGAAAGGAGGCAGAGCGTAGTGGCCTGAAGAAAGGGTAGCAATGGCAAGCAAGGGCAAACTACAGGCCGGTCAGCCTGACAGCAGTAGTGGTGAAGTTACTGGAAGGAATTCTGAGGGACAGGATCTACCAGCATTTGAACAGACAGAGTCTGATTAGGAGGAGTTGGCATGACTTTGTGTGTGGAATGCTGTGCTTGACAAACCCTTTAGAGTTTTTTGAAGAGGTAACCAAAAAGGTAGTTGAGGGTAGGGCAGTGGATGTTGTCTATTTGGACTTCAACAAGGCCTTCGACAAGATCCTGCATGGTGGGCTGGTCTGGAAGATTAGGTTCCATGGAATCCAGGGAGAGCTAATTAGGTGGATTCAAAACTGGCTCGGAGGTTGGAAGCAGAAGGTTGTTTCTCAGAATGGAGGCCAGTGGTGTGCCACAGGGGTTGATGTTGGGACCCATGTTATTCATTATTTATATAAATGATTTGGATACAAATGCACAAGGCTTGATCAGTAAGTTTGCAGATGACACAAAATTAGGAGGTGTTGTTGATAGTGAAGAAGGTTATCGTAGATTACAGAGGGATTTTGATCAGTTAAGGAAGTGGGCCGAGGAGTAACAAATGGATTTCAATTCAGAAAAGTGTGAGGTGATGCATTTTGGAAAGTCAGACTGCGGTAGGACTTATACTATGAATGATAAGGGATTAAGCAGCGTAATGGAACAGAGTGACCTAGGGGTACAAGTGCATAGTTTATTGAAAGCAGCGTACAGGTAGAAAGGGTAGTGAAAAAGTCATTCAGCATGCTGGCCTTCATCAGTCAGGGCACTGAGTATAAGAGTTGGGACATTATGTTGCAGTTGTATAAGTCATTAGTGAGGCCACACTTGGAGTACTGTGTACAGTTTTAGTCACCTGGTTATAGGAAAGATGTGGTTAAACTGGAAAGAGTGCAGAAAAGATTGACAAGGATGTTGCCAGGACTTGAGGGCTTGAGTTATAGGGAGAAATTGGCCAGGCTAGGTCTTTATTCCTTGGAATGTAGAAGAATGAGGGGTGACCTCACAGAAGTGTTTAAAATTATGAGAGGCATAGATGAGGTGGAGGGTAATGGTATTTTCCACAGGGTAGGGGAGTCCAAAACTAGGGGGCATAGATTTAGAGTGAGAGGGAAAAGATTTAAAAGGGGCTTGAGGGGTGACTTTTTCACACAAAGGGTGGTGGGTATATGGAACGAGCTGCCAGAGGAAGTGATTGAGGCAGGTACAATGGTATCATTTAAGAAGCACTTTGATAGGTACATGGAGGGAAGTGGCCTGGAGGGATATGGGCCGAACATAGGAAATTGGGAGTAGCTGGGTGGACACTGTTGTTGGCATGGACTCATTGGGTCAAAGGGCCTTTTTCTTTGCAGTGTTGCTATATGACTCTTCGACTAAGTCTGCAACCAGTGATATATCCGAGTGTATATATATACATACACACGGTATGTGTGTGTGTGTGTGTGTGTGTGTGTGTGTGTGTGTGTGTGTGTGTGTGTGTGTGTGTGTGTGTGTGTGTATGTGTGTGTAATATATAAATGACTTAGGTGAGTACATAGGTGGACTGCTTGGTAAGTTTGCTGATGATACAAAAATTCATGGAGTAGTAGATAGTGAAGAAGGTCACGAAAGGAGACAGAGGGACATGCATCAGCTGGAAAATTGAGCGGAGTGGTGATACATGGAATTTAATCCAGACAAGTGTGAGGTAAAGCACTGTGGGAAGTCAAATACCAACAAGACAAAAAATAAGTGGCAGGGACCTCAGAAGTGTTGATGTACGGAGGATCTAGGGGTGTGAGTTCATAGTTCCCTGAAAGTAGTGAAGAGGACATTTGGTATGCTTGCCTCATAGGCCAAGGTACTGAGTTGGGATGTCATACTGCAGCTGTACAAAATATTGGTCAGGCTGCACTTGGAGTATTGTGTGCAGTTCTGGTTGCCACACTACACAGAGGATGTGGTAGCATTAGAAAGCAAGCAGAAGAGGTTCACCTGAATGTTGCCTGAAATGGAGGGCTTTACTTATGAGGAGACATTAGATAGTCTGGGTTTATTCTCACTGGAATGTAGGAGTCATAGATTTATTCAGCATAGAAACAGGCCCTTCGGCCCTGCTCGTCCATGCCAATCAAGGTACTTGTCTGACATAGTGCCACAGAAGCATAGAACAATAGAACAATACAGCACAATACAGGCCCTTTGGCCCACCATGTTTTGCCGACCTTTAAACCTCGCTTAAGACTATCTAACCTCTTCCACATTCTAAATTCCTCCATATGCTTATCTAACAATCTCTTGAACTTGACCAGTGTACCTGCCTCCACCACTACCCCAGGCAGCGCATTCCATGCACCAACCACTCTCTGGGTGAAAAACCTCCCTCTGATATCTCCCTTGAACTTCCCACCCATCAGTTTAAAGCCATGCCCACTTGTATTGAGCATTGGTGCCCTGGGAAAGAGGCGCTGGTTGTTTACTCTATCTATTCCTCTTAATATTTTGTACACCTCTATCATGTCTCCCCTCATCCTCCTTCTCTCCAAAGAGTAAAGCCCTTGCTCCCTTAATCTCTCCTCATAATCCTTACTCTCCAAACTAGGCAGCATCCTGGTAAATCTCCTCTGCACCCTTTCCAATACTTCCACATCGTTCCCATAATGAGGTGACCAGAACTGGACACAGTACTCTAAGTGTGGTCTAACCAGAGTTTTGTAGAGCTGCATCATTACCTCGCGGTTTTTAAACTCGATCCCCTGACTTATGAAAGCTGACATCCCATAAGCTTTCTTAACTACCCTATCCACCTGCAAGGCAACTTTCAGTGATCTGTGGATATGAACCCCTAGATCCCTCTGCTCCTCCACACTCCCCAGAACCCTACCATTAACCTTGTACTCCGCCTTGGAGTTTGTCCTTCCAATGTGTACCACCTCACACTTCTCCGGATTGAACTCCATCTGCCACTTCTCAGCCCAGCTCTGCATCTTATCAATATCCCTCTGCAATCTCCTACAGTCCTCCACACTATCCACAATACCTCCGACCTTTGTGTCATCTGCAAACTTGCTAACCCACCCTTCTACTCCTCATCCAAGTCATTAATAAATATCACAAAAAGTAGAGGTCCCAGAACCGACCCTTGTGGGACTCCACTAGTCTCAGCCCTCCAATCTGAATGCACCCCCTCCACCACAACCCCCTGCTTTCTACAGGCAAGCCAATTTTGAATTCACTCACCCAAGTGTCCCTGGATCCCATGCCCTCTGACCTTCTGAAGAAACCTGCCATGTGGAACCTTGTCAAACTCCTTACTAAAATCCATGTAGACCACATCTACTGCACTACCCTCATCAATCTTCCTAGTCACCTCCTCAAAGAATCCTATCAGGCTTGTGAGACATGATCTTCCCTTCACAAATCCATGCTGGCTGTTCCTAATCATTCCATGATTCTCTAAATGCTCATAGATCCTATCTCTAAGAATCCTTTCCAACAGCTTGCCCATCACAGACGTAAGGCTCACTGGACTGTAATTCCCTGGAATATCCCTACTACCTTTTTTGAATAAGGGGACAACATTTGCCACCCCCCAGTCCTCCGGTACCATTCCCGTGGACAACGAGGACTCAAAGATCCTAGCCAACAGTTCAGCAATCTCCTCCTTCACCTCACGGAGCAGCCTGGGGAATATTCCGTCAGGCCCCGGGGACTTATCTGTCCTAATATTTTCTAACAACTCCAACACATCCTCCCTCTTGATATCTACATGCTCTAGAACATTAACCTTACCGGCACTCAGAAGAGAAGTATTGATTGAGAACCTCAGCCACCTCCACAGCTTCCAGGCACATCCTCTCAACTTTGTTTCTAATCAGTCCTACCTTTACTCTCGTCATCCTTCTGCTCTTCACGTACGTGAAAAAAGCCTTGGGATTTTCCTTAACCCTACTCACCAAGGCCTTTTCATGTCCCCTTCTTGCTCTCCTCAGCCTCTTTTTAAGTTCCTTCCTTGCTGCCCCATATTCCTCCTGTGCCCTTCTGATTCTTGCTGCCTACACCTTATGTATGCTGCCTTCTTCCTCTTAACTAGTTGTTCCACCTCTCTTGTCACCCATGGTTCCTTCACCCTGCCATTCCTTCTCTGCCTCACTGGTATAAATTTATCCCTAACATCCTGCAAGAGATCCCTGAACAACGACCACATCTCCATCGTGCATTTCCCTTCGAAAGTGTCATCCCAGTTTTAGCCTTGTAGCCTCATAATTTTCCCTTCCCTAATTAAATATCTTCCCGTCCTCTTTGCTCCTATCCTTGTCCATGACAATGCTACAGGTTAGGGATCGGTGGTCACTGTCCCCCAAATGCTCACCCACCGAGAGATCTGTCACCTGACCCATTTGCTTGCATTTGGCCCATATCTCTCTAAAGCTTTCCTATCCATCGAATAGGTTTAGAGAGATACAGACCTTTCATATCCACTGTCTAACTGTCTTAAACATTTTAACTGTACCTGCCTTTATCACTTCCTCTGGCAGCTTGTTCCAAATACCCACCACCCTCAGTGTTCAAAACTTGCCTCTCAGTTCAATTCCCCTTTAAATCTTTCCCCTCACTTTAAAGCTATGCCCTACATTTCAGACTTTCCTACACTGGGAAAAAGACAGTGACTATCCACCTTCCTAAGCCTCTCATGATTTTATAAACCTCTATAAGGTCACCCCTCAGCCTCCTACCCCCCAGGGAAAGAAAGGTCCCAGCCTATCCAGTCTTTCCTCATTGCTCAAGCCCTGCAGTCCCAGTAACATCATTATGAATCTTTTCTGCACCTGTTTGAGCTTAATGGCATCCTTTCTATAGCTTGGTGACCAAAACTACACACAATACTCCAAGTGAGGTTTCACCAACATCTTGTTTAGCTGTAACATGATGTCCCAACTCTTGTACTCAATGCTCTGACCAATGAAGGCAAGCATGCCAAGTACCTTTTTCACCATCCAGTTTACCTGTGTCTCCACTTTCAGGGAACTACGTACTTACACCCCTATGTCTCACTGTCCACTCTCCAGGGCCCTGCCATTTACTGTGTACATGCTACCCTAGTTTAACTTAGCAAAATGCAACACTTCATGCTTGTTTGAGTTAAATTCCATCTGCCATTTCTTGACCCACTTTCCCAGTTTATCTAGACCCTGTCGTAATCTTAGATAACTTTCTTCACTGTCCACTATGCCATCAATTTTGGTGTTATCCCCAAACTTACTAACCATGCCACCTACATTCTCATCCAAATCATTAATATATATGACAAACAACAGTAGACCCAGCACTGATCCCTGTGGCACGTCACTGGTCACAGGCCTCCAATCTGAAAAACAATACTTCACTACCACCCTCTGACTCCTACCACCAAGCCAATTTTGTATCCAATTAGCTAGCTCACATTGGTCCCATGAGATCTAACTTTCTGGACCAGCCTCCCAAATGGGACCTTGTCAAAGGCCTTGCTAAAATCCATGTAAAATACATCTAACGCCCTAGGTTCATCAATCCTCTTCATCACCCCCTCAAAAAGCTCAATCAGACTCATGAGATACTATTTCCCACATACAAAGCTATGCTGACTATCCCTAATCAATCCTTGCCTTTCCAAATGCAGGTAGATCCCATTTCTCAGAATCCACTCCAGTAACTTTCCCACCACTGATGTTAGGTTCACTGGCCAATAGTTCCCTGGCCTGTCCTTGCAGCCCATCTTAAATAAAGGCACAACATTAGCTACCTTCCAATCTTCTGATACCTCACTCATGGCTAACAATGATACAAATATCTCTGCCAGGGTCCCAAAAATTTCTTCTGTGGCCTTCCACAATGTCTTAGGATACACTTGGTCAGATCTGTATATTTATCCACCTTTAGGCACTTTAAAACCTCCAGCATGTCTTCTTTGGATATGCTTCAAGACATCACTTAGCTTGTTGATGAATTCCTTGGCTTCCATCACCTTATCCATGATAAATACATATAAGAAGTATTCATTTAAGACCTTGCCCATCTCCTGTGAATCCATGCATAGACATCCACATTGATCCTTAAGTGAACCTATTCTCTCCCTAGTTACCCTTTTGCTCTTCATATACTTGTGGAATCTTTTAGGATTCTCCTTTACCTTATCTGCCAAAGCTATCTCATGTTCTCTTTTTGCCCTCCTGGTTTCCCTCTTAAATATACTCCCACATCCCTTATACTCCTCAAGGAATTTGCTTGATGCCAGCTGCCTACACCGACATCTGCCTCTTTCTTTTTCTGACCAAAGCCTCAATATCCTTCATCAATCAGGGTTTCCTATACCTGCCAGCCTTGTCCTTCAGTCTAATAGGAATATGCTGGCATTGAACTATTCCTATATCACTTTTAAAAGCATCCATTTCCCCACAAATATCATCTCCCAATTAACCTTTGTAAGATCCTGTTTAATCCCATCAAAACTAGTCTGGCCCTAACTTAGAACTTGTAGAAGTTTATAAAAGTATAAGGGGCATAGATAGGGTGGATAATCAATCTGTTTCCAAAGGCTGGGGTGCCTAAAACTAGAAGGCATAGTTTTAAGATAAGAGGAGAGAAATTTAAAGGAGACCTGAGGGGCAATTTTTTTCCATACAGAAGGTGGTGGTTAAATGGAAGAAGTGATAGAGGCAGATACAATTACAATGTTTACAAGGTTTAACAGGCATTTGTAAAGGTACTTGAATAGTTGAGAGATCTGGGCCCAGTGTAGGAAAATGGAATTAACAGATTGGCATCATGGCATCAGCATGGGCGAGTTGAGCCAAAGAGGCCATTTCTGTGCCAAACAACTCTGTGACTGAATATAGTACATCTGGGTTTTCAAAAAACATTCAATCAGGTGCTCCAAAGGATGCTATTTGTGCAATTTTGGGACTCACTGGATTGTATATATTATGTTAGGAGAGATTGACTGTTGGTTGATGGATTGAAAACAAACAGGACAAATAATACTGACATTTTCAGAGGAGTGGAAGAAACTGAGTGCCATAAGGATTGGTGCCTAGGTCGCTGCTCTTTTTGTGACCTTGTATAATAATTACACAATAACAAGATGAGTGGTTCTACTAATACGCAGCAAAGGGTTTCAACAAAGTGCAGTGAATATAGTATGCAAAAGAATGAGAATTTGATGATGTTTCAGGGGGATGGAAGGTGGATCAAGTGAAAATCATACTATTTGGTATTTTGGAAAGAAGGGTTAAATTAGTTAGAAAATAATACCTAGTCAATTAAGCAAATAAACAGCCTGGGAATAAATGACTAGGAATTTAATTCCAGCATAAAAATGGCATGGCATGGCAGGCTCTTCAGTCCCACAGAATGCACAGATTGTGCCATGAGAAAATTACTGGGTGCTTCTTACATTCTGCATTACCGCATCAACAAAAATGTCAAACTGAAAGAGCTCAAGATCCTTTCTTGGAACTTGAGTAGCAGCTGGCATCACTTCAATTCATTTGCAAGGCTGAGTATTGAGCAGACAACACACTTCAGGAAGTGGTCACATCGCAGCTTAATCATTTGCAAACAGAAACAGAATGGGTGACAGCAAGAAAGAATAGGAGGATGGAGCAGATATGCAGAACTGCATCTTTTGATATTGGAGGGGAATTTTTAAATTTTTAAAAAAAATTTTATTTACAGCATGGTAACAGGCCCTTCCAGCCTAATGAGTCCGTGCCGCCCATTTTAAACCCAAATTAACCTACCCATACGTCTTTGCAATGTGGGAGGAAACCGGAGCACCCGGAGGAAACCCACACAGACATGGGAGAATGTACAAACTCCTTACAGACAGCAACGGGAATCGAACCAGATCGCTGGTGCTGTAATAGCGTTGTGCTAACCGCTATGCTACTGTAACTCTGGAAGGCACCTTGGTCAGCATAAATGAGGACCGTGCGGAATGTTTCCTCAGGAAAGTTGAGTCCATGGAATCACGATTGATTCGGTACAGAATAGGGTTAGAATGAACAAGGAACAACAGAGTGATTGATATTAGGATTGCGCTGTCAGAGGAGGTGGTGAAATCAGATAATTACTACATTTGAGAGGCATCTAGACAGACACCTAAATAGGCAAGGTATAGAAGGATACAATTGTAATGAGGGCAAATGGGATTGGTGCAGACTACTGTATTACATGTGAAAATAATAAACCAATTGCCAATTAAATGGCCAAAAAGGTCTGTGCTGTGTGCAGTTCTGGTTGCCTAGCTATAGGAACATTGTCATTCTCGATGTTTTGTTCTAAATCTGCAGCCAATTGCTCATTAAAGCTCTCGGTATGTCCATCCGTAACAGTAGATAACGCAGATACTTCTTGGGCGGAGGTAATATTTTGTATCACAGATAACCTCTTCAACCTCTCAATGTTCTCGCCAGCCCATTCAAAGGAATGTTTAATCATTATGTCCTCTGACTCTTCAAGAGCTTGTTGCTTTCTTATAATTGCAATTGGAATCTGGACTTCCAGCCTTGGTATACAAAGGCCGCTGTCACTTAACTTGGAATATAAAATTCCATCAGTCATATCCAGAGGCAGATGTAATATTTCTTTAACTATCTTTCTAATAGATCTATCAAGTTCCCTTAGCATGTTTTGGAATGCCTCTGTCAAGGTGAGATGATAATATGTCCGAGGTATCATGTATGTATGAAGCACTGTAATTTTCTGCATAGGCTTAAGTTTCGCTTTCTGCAGATTCTCAAACCATATATCCAGTTTGGAAACTAGATCTTCTTTGGAAATTCCACACCATGGGTCAATCCTTGCACCAAGATTTTTCTCGATGTCCCCAGGTGTTATGTATGTTAATTTTTCCCTTCCAAACTGCCACTGCTCTCTAGAATTATACACGTAAGTCTTCCGTACACTAATACAATGAAAACCTTTGGTCTTCTTGGTATTGATTTCCAAACCAGTACCTGTGCAGAAGTCTCTCAAGATTTCGATACTCTTTATCATACCCTCATACGAGCCACTCAGAATTGCGACATCATCAGCAAAGGCCAAAGCTGTACAAAGAGATCTACCACTAGGAGTGATCATTTCCACTCCCTGCCCATGATGTTCTAAAGTACTGATGAGAGGATCCATAACAATGTTAAATAGGATCGGAGAGAGGGGATCACCTTGTTTCACCCCCCTCTTAATTACAATTCTGTTTATCTTATTAACACCTACTTCAACTACCGTAGAGGTATTATTATAAAGGTCCATTACCAAGTTGATGAATATTTTTGGCACTCCAACTCTCTGTGACGATCTCATTATCAGTTTGTGGCCAACAGAATCAAAGGCCTTTGCAAAGTTTATAAACAGCACAGAGAGTTCCTTGTTGTTACATTTCGAACCTTTAATGATGTTTCTTAATATCGTGATGTTCTCATTACAGTCGGGAGTGTTCAGCAGAAACCCCTTCTGCCGATGACTAATCTTCACTGATTCACTCAGCCGTTTTGCCAAAATCTTCGTAAACAACCGAAGGACCATTGGGCCGATGGTAATGGGCCTCCAGTTGTCGAGATTTTTCAGTTGTTCCTGATCATTGGTCTTCGGGATAAGTACTGTCTGGCCATGCTTGAGACATTCCGGCACGGTACCAGATTGCAGCCATAATGTAAATAATCTAGGCAATAAATCACCATCACTGTTCGACAGATCTTTCAGGTCTTTCTTCTTCATATTATCAGGGCCAGAAGCACTATCTTCTTTAATCCCATGTAGTGCCTTGCTTACTTTGGTTTCCTCGATCTTCCTGAGGAGATGTTCACTATCAAAGTCTGCAGTACGATCTTCCATCTTCCTCAGGTCGGCTTTATTATTCGCCAACCCCAGTTTCTCCATAAAGCGCTTGAATACCTCATCAGTTTTCAAGGGGCACTCACTTTGTGCGGGCGCACCCATCAACTGACGTGCGAGACACTTACAATCTTTCTCAAAGAGAGTCTGTATGGCCTGATATTTGGCTTTTCTCGCGGCTGTTCTTCGTTTATTTCCGGTGTTATCTTCAGGATTCCTCCTTTTACCAACAGCCTCACTCCGTATTACTCGCTTCTTCTTCTGGAAGCGCACCACCAGGTCACTTGTAATGTTCTCCAATAGGCTAACCCCTGAGGTAAAATCGATCTTATTCTTTTTATTTCGAAGTAGATGTTTTACTTGATCCAGGTCTTCAGCAATATCATGAGACCATTGCCCACTATATTTAACATTGGTCTTACTCGTAATCCTCAAGGGGGGGCCCTCTCTCAGATCTTTATCCAAATCCATATTCCCTGCGCAACTGGCAAAATCAACTGGAAAAGATGCAGAAAAGATTCATAAGGATGTTACTGGGACTGGAGGGCATGAGTACTGAGGAGAGACTGGATAGGCTGGGGATTTTTACCCTGGGCCATAGGAGGCTGAGGAGTGACCTTATTTAAAATCATGAGGGGCATAGATAGGGTGAATGGTCACAATCTTCTTCCCAGGGTAAGAGAGTCTAAAACTAGAGGGCATAAGTTTAAGGTGAGAGGGGAAGGATTTAAAGGGGACTTGAGGGGCAAGTTTTTACATGGGTACATGGTGGGTACATGGAATGAGCTGCCAGAGGTAGGACTAGAGGTACGTACAATTACAATGTTTAAAAGACATTTGGACAAGTTCATGGAGAGGAAAGGTTTAGATGGATATAGGCCAAATGCAGGCAAATGAGACTAACTCTGGAAGGCACCTTGGTCAGCATAAATGAGTTGGGCCGAAGGGCCTGATTGGGTGCTGTGTAACTCTATGACATGGTGGGCCGAAGAACCAGTTTCTGTGCTATATGACTCTATGACCCCATAAACGGGAAAGTGCTCAGGAAGTTAAATGATAGGGAGGGGGATGATATTGGATAAGTATTTCTTTGGCCTAAGACATAATTCCAGGATCGCATGTTACCTCCAGTGTTAGGGTCAAGAATATCATGACATAGTTGCAGTACATTCCAATACGACATTGTGGCAATCACTAAGTCATGGCTTTATGACGGATGTGATTGGGAACTAAATGTCCAAGGGTACACAGTGTATAGGAAGGATAGGCGGGTAGGCAGAGGGGGTGGTGTGTCCCTGATGGTTAGTAATGATATAAAATCAATAGAAAGGAAGGACATTGGGTCAGAGGAAGTGGAATCCTTATGGGTGGAGCTAAGAAATAGCAAGGGTAAAAGGACAATAATAGCAGTTATAAATAGGCCCCCTAATAGCAGTCAGGATGTGGACTATAAGTTGCAGTTAGAAATAGAAAAAGTGTGCCAGAGTGACAACGTTAAGATAATTATGGGGGATTTTAACAGGAAGGTGGATTGGGAAATCCAGCAAGGCGGTGGATCTCAGGAGAGTGAGTTTGTGGAATGTCTACGGGACGGCTTTTTGGAGCAACTTGTTGATCAGCTGTTTTGGATTGGGTGCTGTGTAACGATCCGGAGGTGATTAGGGAACTAAAGGTAAAGGAACCATTAGGAACCAGTGATCACAATATGATTGGGTTCAGTTTCAAATTTGAGAAGGAGAAGCTGATAACTGGTGTATCAATATTTCAGTGGAACAAAGGAAATTACAGTGGCATGAGAGAGGAGCTGGCCCAAATTGATTAGAAGAGTAAGCTAGCTGGAGGGATGGCAGAGCAGAAACGGATAGAATTTCTACCAGAAATAAGGAAAATGCAGGATAGATATATTCCAAGAAAAAAGGTTTTGAATGGAAAAAAGGCACAAATGTGGATAGCGAGAGAGGTTAAGGCTAAACTAAGAGCAAAAGGGAGGGCATACAAGCAAGCAAGAATTAGTAGGAAAACAGAAGACTGGGAAACTTTTAAAAACCTGCAGAAAGAAACTAAGAAGGTCATTAGAAAAGAAGAGATGAATTATGAAAGGAAGTTGGCAGATAACATTCGAAAGGATACCAGGAGTTTTTTTTAAATATATGAAGAGTAAAAGAGAAACACGGGTTGATATTGGACCAATCGATAATGGTGCAGGAGAGATTATAATGGATGATAAAGAGATGGCAGAGGAACTAAATGAGTATTTTGCATCGGTCTTCACTGTGGAGGACATCAGCAATATACTGGATAGTCAGGGGTCTCAAGGAATGGAACTGAGTTCAGTTAAGATTACTAGAGAGAAGGTGCTAGGAAAGCTAAATGGACTAAAGACAGATAAGTCTCCCGGACCGGATGAGGTGCATCCCCGGGTTCTGAAGGAGGTGGCTTTAGAGATTGCGGAAGCACTGGTGATAATTTTCCAGGAATCGATAGACTCCGGCATGGTTCCGGAGGACTGGGGGGTCGCAAATGTAGTTCCGCTGTATAAGAAAGGTGGGAGGCAGCATAAAGGAAATTACAGACCTATTAGTCTGACATCATTGGTGGGAAAGTTATTAGAATTGATCCTCAAGGATGAGGTTATGGAATACCTAGAGGTGCAAGGCAAGATAGGTCCAAGCCAGCATGGTTTCGTGAAGGGAAGATCCTGCCTGACCAACCTATTGGAGTTTTTTGAGGAAATCTCAGGTAGGGTGGATAAGGGAGAGGCAGTAGATGTTGTGTATTTAGACTTTCAAAAGGCCTTCGACAAGGTGCCGCACAAGAGGCTGATTAATAAGATAAGAGCTCATGGGATTACAGGTAGGGTAGTAGAATGGGTGGAGCATTGGCTGGTTGGCAGAAAGCAAAGGGTGGGAATAAAAGGATCCTGTTCTGGTTGGCTACCGGTTACTAGTGGTGTTCCACAGGGGTCGGTGTTGGGGCCGCTTCTTTTTACTTTGTACATTAACGGATTTGGATGATGGAGTAAATGGTTTTGTGGCTAAGTTTGCAGATGACACCAAGATAGGTGGAGGAGTAGGGAGTATTGAGGAGACAGGAAGGTTGCAGAGAGAGCTAGATAGTTTAGGAGAATGGGCAAGGAAATGGCAGATGAGATTCAATGTTGAGAAATGTGCTTTTGTACACTTTGGAAAAAGAAATAAACAGGCAGATTATTATCTAGAAGGGGAGAAAATTCAAAGTACAGAAGTACAAAGGGACTTGGGGGTACTCGTGCAGGATACCCTAAAGGTTAACCACCAGGTCGGATCGGCAGTAAGGAAAGCGAAAGCTATGCTGGCATTCATTTCGAGAGGTATAGTGTATAAAAGGGGAAGGTGTTGATGAGGCTCTACAGGGCACTAGTGAGGCCTCATTTGGAATACTGTGTGCAGTTTTGGGCCCCATATCTTACGAAGGATGTGCTGATGTTGGAGAGGGTTCAGAGGAGATTTACGAGGATGATTCCTGGAATGAAAGGGCTTACATACGATGAGCATTTGTCGGCCCTTGGACTGCACTCACTGGAGTACAGAAGAATGAGAGGGGACCTCATAGAAACATTTAGAATGTTGAAAGGACTGGACAGAGTAGATGTGGCCAAACTGTTTCCCTTGGTGGGTGAGTCCAGGACCAGAGGACACAGTCTTAGAATTAGAGGGTACAGGTTTAAAGCAGAGATGAGGAGAAATTTCTTTAGCCAGAGGGTAGTGAAGTTATGGAATTCTTTGCCACGTACAGCAGTGGAGGCCCGATCATTGGAGGCGTTTAAGGAGGAGAAAGATAGTTATCTAATTAGTCAAGGTATCAAGGGATATGGGGATAAGGCCGGAAATTGAGGCTAGAAAGGAATAGTGTTTTTTTCCCTTTAGCTCATGGAGCAGACTTTTCTCCCCATTTCTCATTTCTTTTTTCTTTTTCTTTTTCCCTTTCTTTTCTTTGGAGCAGACTCGATGGGCCAAATGTCCTACTTCTGCTCGCTTGTCTTGTGATCTTGTGACCAAGGTCATAATCTACAATTGGACTTTAGCACGGCCTTCAACAAGGTCCTGCATGATAGGCTGGTCTGGAAGATTAGGTACATGGGATCCAGGGAGAACCAGTTAGGTGCATTCAAAATTGGCTCAAAGGTGGAAGGAGGAGGACATTTAGTATAAATTGGCATCAAGGTTGACAGAATGTCATGGGCCGAATGGTCTGCCCAGTTTCGTACTGCTCTGTGTTCTAAGTTAAACTGGAGCAGGGCTAATTTTGGGGGAATTAGATGGGATCTAACAGAGGTCGATTGGGAAACCCTTTTTGTAGGGAAAGGAACTAATGGCAAGTGGGAGGATATTAAGTGTGTGATATCAAGAGTTCCTGTTAGGGTGAAGGGTAAACCTGGCAAATTTAGGGAACCATGGTTGATGAGAGATATTTAGGCTCTGATTAAGAAAAAAAAGGAAGCATTCATTGGTGATGGGGAAGTTACTGAAGGGAATTCTGAGGGACAGGATCTACCAGCATTTGGGTAGACAAAATCTGATTAGGAGGAGTCAGGATGACTTTGTGTGTGGGAAGTTGTGTTTAACAAATCTTTTAGAGCTTTTTGAAGAGGTAACCAAAAGGGTAGATGAGGGTAGGGTAGTGGAGGTTGTCTTATATGGACTTCGACAAGGTCCCACATGGTAGGCTAGTCTGGAAGGTTAGGTCCCATGGAATCCAGGGAGAGCTAGTTAGGTGGATTCAAAATTGGCTCAGAGATAGGAAGCAGAGGGTGGTGGTTGAAGGTTGTTTCTTGGAATGGGGGCTGGTGACTTGTGGTGTGTCACATCGGTCGGTATTGGGAACCTTGTTATTTGTTATTTATATAAATGATTTGGATGGGAATTCACAAGGTTTGATCAGCAAGTTTGTGGATGACACAAGATTAGGTGGTGTCATTGATAATGAAGAAGGTTATTGTAGATTACAGGGGGATCTTGATCAGTTAGCGAAGTGGGCCGAGGAGAAGCAAATGGATACAGGTAAGTGTGAGGTGATCTGTTTTTTAAATTCAAACCAGCGTAGGAACTATACTATGAATGGTAGGGCACTAGGGAGTGTACAAATGCATAGTTCATTGAAAGCAGCATCACAAGTAGTGATGGTGAAAAAGGTGTTTAGCATGCTGGCTAAATATTGGAGTTGGGACATTATGTTGCAGATGTATAAGTTGTTGGTGAGGCCGCACTTGGAATATTGTGTACAGTTTTGGTCACCCTATTATAGGAAAGACCTGGTTAAAGTGGAAAGAGTATAGAGAAGATTTATGAAGATGCTGCCAGGACCAGAGGGCCTGAGTTATAGGGAGAGGTTGGCTAGGCTAGGTCTTGGAGGGGCAACCTTATAGAGGTTTATAAAATCATAAGAAGCATAGATGAGTGGACAGTAACATTCTTTTCCGCAGGGTAGGGGAGTCCAAAACTAGGGGGCATAGATTTAGGGGAAAGATTTAAAAGGGACCGGAGGGACAATTTTTTTTACACAGAGTGTGGTGATCACATGGAACGAGCTGCCAGAGGAATGGTTGCATCATTTAAGAAGCACTTGGATAGGTACATGGAGGGTTGGGGCTGAGAGGGATATGAGCTGAACTCAGGAAATTAGGACTAGCTGGGTGGGCACAATGGTCAGCATGGACTGGTTGGGCTGAAGGGTCTGTATCTGTGCTGTATTGCTCTATGACTCTATAAAACATTTCTATGATTCTATGAAATAATTGGAAAGACGTTATGTTAGACTTTATCAGAAAAGTTTTTGTGAAAGAATGTAAGTGTAGGAGAATGGGACCGTCAGGATTGTTCTACTCGAAGGGCTGAATAGTGTTCTCTGTTCTCCAGCAATTCAATGATTCTATGAATTGCAGTGCTGTTGCAATTATATAGGACTTAATTGAGACATACATGACAGTCAGAAACGGTGTTGGTTTTGTTCTCAAAGTAACGATGCAGTTGACTTTGAAGCAGTAAAGTTTGGCTGATAGATGTCGAATAGGAGAAAATGAACAGAATGTGACCATATTCTTTGGTGTTTAGAAGAATAAGGCATAATTTCAATGAAATGTGGTGCTAGTAAGGGCAGATGCTGTCTGCCCCTTTGCCTTAGATTTAGGATCTTGTCTCTAGATCTCAGAATAAAGAATTGATCACTTAAGACTGGTAATGAGAAGAAATCTCTTCAAGGGCCATGAATATTTGGAATTGTCGATCCCAGGAAACTGAATTTCAGTCATTGAGAGTATTCAAGATCCAGTTTGATAGTTTTTTTATTGTTTGCACACAGTAACCAAAGAATCCAGGGAATCGCTGTCCATTGTTGGTTTTTGCCAGGGTTTCATTTTTGGAGATACAGTATGTAATGTTGGAGGACAGGATTTCAGATTGTGGCTGTATGGTTAAACTTATGGAGAATTAGTGAAACAAAAACTAGTAATGGAGTGATTAAAGGATGAAAAGCCAATTAATTCCCAGAAGGTTTTAAAGAAGACAACAATGCAGATAATGGATGTACTGGGGTCATCTTCCAAATTCCAGATTCTACAATGGTTCCCAAAGACTGGAAGATACTAAATGTAATGCCACTATTTAAGAAAAGAGGGAATGAGAAAGCAGGAAACTATGGACCAGTTGGAGAAAATGTTTGTATGTATTAAAAATGCAAGAACATAGCAAAAGACAGGATCAGAAGTACATTAATCATAATTCTGTAACTATGCTCCTTAGTTCTGGATAACTGCACTGGGGAAACACTGTCTCAGCATCCACCTGACAATCACCTCCAGAATCTTTAATTTCAATAAGATTTTCTAAACTCTAGACTATACATCAATCACTCTACCTTACGAATCGAGCTCTCTCATGAACTCTCTCCAATGCAAGTATATCATTCCTTAAGTACAGAGATCAAAACTGTCAGCAATACTCTATGTGTGATCTCTGCAACATCATTAAAACTGCATCAAAATTTCCCTACTTTTATACAACACATGTGCAATGAAAGACAACATTCCATTTATCTTCCTAACTATCTACTGTACCTGCATGCTTACTTTCTGTGTTACATGTACTATGACTACTAGTTTCCATGCTGTATAACTCCATGACAATGAATTGTGTGAGGTGATTATTTGTAATATATCCAAAATGGCAATGTAGGTTGCAAGGAAGATACAGAGAGGCTTCAAGGGGTAATAGACATGGCTTATAGAGTTATACTGCACAGATACAGGCCCTTTGGCTCAATTTGACCATGCCAACTGTGAAGATTATCTATGCTAATCCCATTTGCCCACATCAGTCCTAAATTCCTCAACTCCTTTCCTATCCCTGAACAAATGCCTTTAAAACATTGTAATTGTATAAATCTTTTTCTTTCCTTTCTTTTATATTATATTCATTCATTAAGAGATCGTTGGATCTACAGATTTTTTTATATACTTTATTGTTTTCTATGATTATCCATGCCATGATTGTTCTTCCGATCTCTTTGTATTACGTGTACAAACATTGATGTTATATATTAATCTGTATTAATTTGAAAACTAATAAAAAGATTGAAAAAGAAAGAAAACATTGTAATTGTTTCTGCCTCTACCACTTCCTCTGGCAGTTCGTTCCGTATAACCGCCACTCTCGGTAAAAAAACTTGCCCCTGATATCTCTATTAAATTTCTCCACTTTCACCTTAAACGTATGCTCTCTAGTTTTAGACTACCCCAATCTGACTCTATCTATTCTATCTATGTTCCTCATAATTTTATAAACCTCTATATGGTCACACCTCATCCTCTTGCATTCCAATGAGAATTAACCCAGCCTATCCAATCTCTTCTTATAACAAGAGCCCCCACTCCATTCCAGGCAATATCCTGGTGAACCTCTTCTTCACTCTTTCTAATGCTACCATATCCTTCCTGTAGTGTGGCAACCAGAACACCAGTACGCAAGTGTTCAAGTGTGGCCTGACCAACGTTTTGCTGCAATGAGTCATCTCAGCTCTTATACTTAATGCCTCAGACTATGAAAGCAAGCATTCCAAATGCCTTCTTTACTCCCCTATCCATGTCTGTTGCCATTTTCAGGGAACTATGAACTTGCACCCCAAGGTCCTTCTGTACATCAACACTCTTGAGGTCCCTGCCACCTACTCTGTGTCTTGTTAGTATTTTATGTTCCAAAATACATTTCCTCACACTTGTCTGGATTAAATTTCATCTGCCACTACTCCACCCAACTTTCCAACTGATCTATGTCCCTCTGTATCCTTTCACAATCTTCTTCACTAAGTACAACTCCACCAATTTTTGTCATCAGCAGATTTACTAATCAGTACACCTACATTCTCATCCAGGTCACTATGATAAACAATAATGATCCCAGCACCAATCTCTCCAGTGCACCACTTGGTACACCAGCCAGAAAAACACCCCCTGACAACACCCCCTGCTTTCCATCACCAAGCCAGTTTTGGATTCAGTTTGCCAACACACCTTAGACCCCACGTGCCCTAACCTCCTGGACCAGCCTACCATGTGGGACTTTGTCAAGAGCCTTGCTGAAGTCCACGTAAACCACAAATACTGCCCTCCCTTCATCAATTGTATTAGTTACCTCCTGAAAAACTAAATCAGGTTTGTGAGACAATATTTCCTTGGCACAAAACTATATTTACTGCCTGTCCTTTCAAGTGAATATTACTCCTGTCCCTTAGAATTTTTCCCAATAATTTCCAGACTATTGTAAGGCTCACTCATCTGTAGTTTCCTGGCTTATCCCTACTTCCCTTTTTGACTAAGGGAATAACATTAGCTTTCAGCCAATCTTCTGGTACCTCACCCATGGCTACCGAAAGTGCAAAAATCTCTGTTAGAGCCCTAAAATCTCCTCCCTTGGGCTAGATCCCTTCCTGCCCTGGGGATTTATCCACCTTAATGTGTGCCAATATCTTCAACACTTCCTCCTTCCTGACACAACCATGTTCCAAAGTATTACCCTACTTCTGCCCTACCTTTCCATCTTCTACATCCTTCCTTCTCCCTGCTGAATACCGATGAGAAGTATTCATTCAGGATCCCGCTCATATCCTCTGGCTCCACACATAAATTTCCCTTTGTTTCCTGAAGGGACATTTTCTTTCCTTAGCTACCCTCTTGCTTCTAATATAAAAGGTGTTGAGATTCTCCTTCATCCTGCTTGCCAAAGCCATTTCATGTCCTGTTTTTGTCCTCGTAATTTTTTTCTTAAGTTTTCTCTTATATCCCTGATAAACCTCAAGGTGAGTCCTTGAGTGTTCGGAAAGGGACGTTGTGAATGGAAAACTGATGGGAGCAATAAGGCTATAGTCAGCAGCAGTGGGAAGAGGAGGGAGACTCAGCTGTGAGGACTTATCATCTCATGGAGGCCAGCAACTGAGTTCAAGGTGATGCCACTTTTCAGAAAAAGATATGCGGTAGCAGAAGCAGCAGATTTTTAAGTAGGCTAAGTGAGTATTTCCACTATGTCTATAGTACTTTAAGCTTAAATAAAGACATAACAATTAGTATTCTCTAATTAAGAGTGGCAAGGAGGAGCCTAATTTAAAGGCAACTCTTATCTGTTTCGATTATATATTAAGTAAAGGGGCTCTTTTAAAAGTATGGCCAGGAGGTCAGTCTCATATCTTGTATAGCTTACAACATGTGGGAACTCCTTGCAAACAAGATCACCCCATCTGCAGGAAGTTCTACCAGTTTGATGAACTTGAGTGCCAGCTTATGGAGCAGAAGTGTCAGCTGAAAGTACTATGGTGCATTTGCAAGGCTGACAGTTACGTGGATAGCAAATTTTGTTATAAGGAGGTGGTCACCCTGCAGCTTAAGAAAATTGATTCAAGGGAAATGGGTGACTGCCAGGCAGTGAAAGGCAGGCAGGCTGCTGGTCAGGGAAGCTGTAGAATGCATCTCACTTCAAAACATTTTTTGATGTTTGACTATGGTGGAGGTGAATGTTCCTCTGGGGAGTGTAAGATCACCAAACTATGGGTAGCCCTGATGCACAGCAGTGGGAAGTGGAACAAAATTCCAAGGGCAATAATGGTAGGAGACTTTATAGTAAGGGGAATAGACGAGCACTTCTGCAGCTGCAGATGTGAATCCAGGATGGTGTGTTGCCTCCCTGATAGTAGGGTCAAGGATTAAGCATGTCACAGAATGATTACTAACAATATAGGTAAAATGTGGGATAAGGGCCTGCAACTTGAATTTTTGGAGCTAGGTAGAAGATTGAAAGCAGACCTTTAAGGCTGAAATCTCTGGGTTATTTCTGGTGCTTGCAGATATAGGTAATAGGAAGACGGGTCAAATGATGGTGTGGGCTGGGTAACTGGGACTGTTTCAGGGAAAGTTAGGATCTGTACTAACTGGACAGGTTGCACCTGAACCAGAAGAGCTCCAACATCCTTGTAGACTGAGGGAAGGAGTGGGTTGCTAGTGCTATTATAAAGGGTTTAAACTTATGTGGCAGGGGAATGGGACACAAAGAAGGAATGGAGTGGGGGATGATGAACAGCCAAATATAGAAGTAAAACTAAATTAGTCCAGTAAACAGAGCAAATATGGACTTGACAAGGCACGTGGGAGGAATGCAAGGCTGTATTATATAACAAGGAGGCGGTAGGGTCCTGAGGATGTAGATTAAGACATAAGAATATGATACTGTCACTCTCACAAAGATGTCGTTGAAACTTCGGCAACTCAACATTCCAGGGTATGGACTCTTTAGGCATGATTGGGGGGTGGGGGCCAGAGGAGGTCGGCAGGGGACAGAGAATGTATAGCAGGCAGCATTGCAATATTAATTGAGAAATTCATTAACGTAATAAGGAGAGAGGATATCCAAGGTTTTTTCCCAAATGAGGACACGTGGATGGAGGACTGAAACAAAAAATGTGGGGAGGAGTGTGGAGATCACTTTGCACTTTGGGAAGACAAATCAGGGCAGGACTTATGCAGTGAACAGGTGGTGAAGGCAGCTTTTGGCACATGAGCCTTTGTTAGTCAGAGCATTAAGTATAGAAGTTGGGATGTTGTGTTGAAGTTATACAAGACATTGGTGAGGTGGCATTTGGAATATTGTATTCAATTTTGGTCACCTTGCAATAGGAAAGATATCGTTAAGCTGCAAAGAGTGCAGAGATTTACAAGGATGTTGCCAGGATTCGAGAAACTGAGTTATGGAAAGAGGTTGAGCAGGTTGTGACTTTATTCATTGGAGTGTAGGAGAAGGAGGGGTGATCTTATAGAGGTGCATAACATTATGAGGGACATAGGAGGAATGCAGTATTTTTTCTAGGGTTGGGGAATCAAGAACTAGAGGGCATAGGTTTAAGATGAGAGGGGAGAGATTTAATAGGAACCTGAGGGGCAACTTTTTCACCCAGAGGGTGGTTTGCATATGGAATGAGCTGCCAAAGGAAGTGGCTGATGCCTCATTACTCCAGTGACCTGAGCTCAATTCTGACATTCAGTGTTGTGTGTTTGGAGTTTGTACATTCTCCCTGTGACCACGTGGATTCCTCAGATGCTTGGGTTTCCTTCCACATCCCAAAGGTTAACAGGCTGTATGTCAGTGAGTGGAAGAATCTGGGGGATCTTGACGGAAATGCAAGGTGAAGAAAATGGAATTAGTGTAACGTTCGTATAAATGGGTATTTGATGGGTAGCACAGACTCATAGGGCTGAAGGGCCTGTTTCTATGATCACAAGATCACAAGACAAAGGAGCAGAAGTAGGCCATTTGGCCCATTGAGTCTGCTCCATGAGCCAAACTAAATCTAGTCCCAATTTCCAACTTTATCCCCATATCCCTTGATACCTTGACTAATTAGATACCTATCAATGTCCTCCATAAATTCCCCCAGTGATCGGGCCTCCACAACTGTATGTGGCAAAGAATTCCATAAATTCACTACCCTCTAGCTATAGAAATTTCTCCTCATTTCTGTTTTAAACCTGTACCCTCTAATTCTAAGACTGTGCCCTCTAGTCCTGGACTCACCCACCAAGGGAAACAGCTTAGCCACATCTACTCTGTCCAGTCCTTTCAACATTCTAAATGTTTCTATGAGGTCCCCTCTCATTCTTCTGTACTCCAGTGAGTGCAGTCCAAGGGCCGACAAATGCTCATCGTATGTAAGCCCTTTCATTCCGGGAATCATCCTTGTAAATCTTTTCTGAGCCCTCTCCAACATCAGTACATCCTTCCTAAGATAAGGGGGCTAAAACTGCACACAGTATTCCAAATGAGGACTCACCAGTGCTCCACAGAGCCTCATCAACACTTCCTTACTTTTATATGTTATACCTCTCGAAATGAATGCCAACATAGCATTCACTTTTTTTACCATCGATCCGACCTGGTGTATCCTGCACGAGTACCCCCAAGTCCCTTTGCACTTCTGTACTTTGAATTTTCTCCCCACCTAGATAATAATCTGCCTGTTTATTTCTTTTTCTAAAGTGTACAACCGCACATTTCTTAACATTGAATCCCATCTGCCATTTCTTTGCCCATACTCCTAAACTATCTAAGTCTCTCTGCAACCTTCCTGTTTCTTCAATACTCCCTACTTCTCCACCTATCTTGGTGTTGTCTGCAAATTTAGCCACAAAACCATTTACTCCATCATCCAAATCATTGATGTACTATGTAAAAAGAAGCGGCCCCATCACTGAGCCCTGTGGAACACCACTGGTAACCGGTAGCCAACCAGAACAGGATCCCTTTATTCCCACCCTTTGCTTTCTGCCTACCAGCCAATGCTCCACCCATTCTAATATCCTACCTGTAATTCCATGACCTCTCATCTTATTAATCAGTCTCTTGTGCGGCACCTTGTCGAAGGCCTTTTGAAAGTCTAAATACACAACATCCACAGCCTCTCCCTTATCCACCCTAACTGAGATTTCCTCAAAAAACTCCAATAGGTTGGTCAGGCAGAATCTTCCCTTCATGAAACCATGCTGGCCTTGCACCTCTAGGTATTCCATAACCTCATCCTTGAGGATTTATTCCAATAACTTTCCAACCACCTATGTCAGACTAATAGGTGTATAATTTCCTTTATGATGTATGATTCCATGAAACTGAAAATACCTACTTTCGTTCAAGGTATTGGGCCAATTTGTCAGAAGACCTGATGCTCAGCTGCTCAAACTAAAGTCAGTGCTGGAATTGTGCACGTCAACTGTGAAACACAGAAGTCCAAAGCTTTATAGATATGGTAAGGGTAAATCTGTCCATTTGTCCCAACATTGGACTCCCGCCCCTTCTTGCTGGGATTTTCCAATGTTATGCTGGAGAAAATTTTCAGACCCAGTACAGGGTTTGAAATTCTTTGATATCAGTGAAGTCTGTACAACATATAATTAAGAAACAACGAGAGAGCTTTTTTAAATAAGTAATTTAGCCTAATTTTATTTTAGTTTAATGTTTTAACTATTTTAAGGTGCTTTCATCAATTTCAGCTTTCATGGGTGGCCAAGATTTGCCCACAGCTTCTTCCTCTGTACTGTGTTGCCCACAGCCAGTGAACATCTGGATCACACCACCGGGATCCAGGGTTTGGAGGATCAGCAAGATACCTGGACAGGTGCATTGGGCCTAACTGCAGGTGTGCATGAATGCCATTCTGGGCCTGGTCTGGCACAATCTGGTTCAATAAATGTAAAACATTTGACAAAGTTTCCTTCAGAATTACTGCAAACGAATATATACCGCGGTGTCCTTCTGGAAAGGGGCTTTTGGGTGTCTTTGACGATGACATAGCTGGTAATAACCACGTAGAGAGAAAATTCCATCAGTAAAGATATATAAAGGAATAATCGACATCTGGAGCAAGGTGACCAGCTGCTAAAGATGCACACATCTTATATGAATATTTTGAAAACTATAACACAATTTCTATAGACTATTAAGTAAAACAAGGTTAATGTTTCCATTTGATTTAATGACATATTTGATTTACATATATTTATGCAGATATTTATCGCCCATATTACAGTAAAACATCATAATTAGAATTTGCACCTTGTGATGAAGTTAAAAAGAATTAGGAATTCCTATGATACTTAAAACTAAAAATAATCTAATAATTGAACCAGTGGCCATTTATAATAATTCGATGAACTACATAAAAATTTGTTTTCAGCTCTTTTGTAATTAACTGTATGAATTAAAACTATTTGCTTTCAAGAAATTAAATGTATTTCATTATTACAGTAATGTTGATATGGTCTTGACACAAGTTACACTTTTTGCATATGCCTGCAGGTGATAATAGTTTAATGAACATGACATGAAACACTGTTCTCTCCAGAAATGCTGCCCGACTTGTTGAGCATTTCCAGGATTGTCTGTTTTTTCTCCCCTCAGTTTCCAGCATTTTGGTTGCGGACAGAAAAAAAATGAACATTTTTGATCAAGGAAGTTTGCATTTCAAACTGAATCAGTAGCAGTCAGTTAACTGTGGTACAGACTATGCTCAGAACAGAACCATACATGAATCAAATACTCTTGCATGCACTGAGTTATAGTGTGATACTATTATATGGATTTTTTTTCTATTTAGACAAACTTTAGCTGGAACAATGTCACCACAGTCACTTTCCTTCTTGATCAGGATCTGAATTCTAATTCAGAAAATAGATTTCCTACTTAATTCCACATGATGAACTTGAAAGGTTATTTGCTCAAACTTATTTCAGCTCCATAATGTAATTCATTATGAACATCGGCACATTGATTTCTGAATTGCAGAGTAATTAATATGTTGGACTGTGCAAAATTCAATTGTTGACTGATAGCACAAGACACAGTTGAATGTCTGTATTCTGTTAATACCACTGGTGCAGGTATAGTCAACATCTGGGTATAGAAACACACATTGTCTACTTTATTGTTTAACGGCACCATTAGCATCTGGATTGTATTAGCACAAATTTTACTTATCCATACATCATATCCCAAGGAATTTCCTGACAAATCAGACTGTTGCCCAAAGGCTAAATGTTTTTCTCATTAAAAGACTAAAATGAGCAAAACAGGACCTGGACTTTGAGCAAATCCTAAAATGGGGGTATAAATAATTAGAAGCCAGCAGGACATTTAATTTATCAGTACCAATTTTGGTCTGGCTTGTCTTGCAAATGAAGTTCATAAAGTTGACTGAAGTTACAGTATTGCAAGTGTGCTGGCCAAACCAACAGCTGTCATTCACCTATTTTTAAATGCTTCAAGTTAATTTCTATTTATGCATCAATAAGCTATGAGGTAATAAGATAAAAATAAGATTCCTCTTCTGATTGGGCTGATTAGTAAATTTTTGGAGTTGTAGATAGTGAGAAAGTTTCCAAAGGATCCAGCAGGATATAGACCAAATGGAGTTATGGATAAAGAAATGGCAGATGGAGTTTAATCAAGACAAGTGTGAGGTTTTGCACTTCAGGAAAATCAAATGCAAACAGTAAATGGCAGGACCCTTCGAAGCGATGATGTACAGAGGGTTCTGGGGTATAAGTCCATAGCTATCTGAAAGGGGAAACACAAGCAGATCAAGTAGAAAGAAGTTGTACGGCATATTTGGTATTGGTATTGGTTTATTATTGTCACCTGTACCGAGGTACAGTGAAAAGCTTGTCTTACAAACCGATTGTACAGGTCAATTCATTACACAGTGCAGTTACATTGAGTTAGTACAGAGTGCATTGATGTAGTACGGGTAAAAACAATAACAGTACAGAGTAAAGTGTCACAGCTACAGAGAAAGTGCAGTGCAATAAGGTGCAAGGTCACAACAAGGTAGATTGTGAGGTCATAGTCCATCTCATTGTATAAGAGAACTGTTCAATAGTCTTATCACAGTGGGGTAGAAGTTGTCCTTAAGTCTGGTGGTAAGTGCCTTCAGGCTCCTGTATCTTCTACCCAATGGAAGAGGAGAGAAGAGAGAATGTCCCAGGTGGGTGGGGTCTTTGATTATGCTGGCTGCTTCACCAAGACTTCCTTCAGAAGCTTCCTTCAGGCTGCCTTCAGAAATGGCAGATGTAGTTTAATCCAGCCAAGTGTGAGATGTTGCACTTTCATAGATCAAATGTAAAGGGTCAGTACACAGTTGATGACAGGACCCTTAACAGTGTTGATGTACAGAGGGATCTTGGAGTCCAAGTCCATAGCTCCCTGAAGGTGGCTTCAGAAGTTGATAGGGTAGTAGAGAAGGTGTATGGCATGCTTGCCTTTACTAGTTGAGGCACTGAGTTCAAGAGTCAGAAAGTTAAATTGCAACTGGTTAGGTTGCATCTGGAGTATTGCATTCAATTCTGGTCGCCCTATTATAGGAAGGATGTGGAGGCTTTGGAGAGGGTGCAGAAGTGGTTTACCAGGATGCTGCCTGGATTAGAGGGCAGGTGCTATGAGGAAAGGTTGGACAAACTATACATCCTTCCTATAATGGAGCGATCAGAATTGAATGCAATACTCCAGATGCAGCCAAATTAGAGTTTTATAAAGCTGCAATATAACCTCCCGACTCTTGAACTCAATGCCTCTAATAAAGGCAAGCATGCCATATGCCTTCTTTACCACCCTGTCAACCTGTGCAGCCACTTTCAGAGACCTATGGACTTGCATCACAAGATCCCTCTGTATATCGACACTGTTAAGGGTCTTGCCATTACCAGTGTACTGTCCCTTTACATATGATCTCCCAAAGTGCAACACGTCACACTTGGCTGGATTAAACTCCAGCTGCCAGTTCTCTGCCCATGTCTGCAATGGATCTATATCCCGCTGTCTACAACACTACCAATTTTCAAACACCTCCATTGATATTCTGTCCTTCCCATAATTCTAACACCCTCTAAGACCTTAAAATTCCCTAACATATCTTTGAATTGAGGGTCTTGCACACCACTGATTTTAAACACTTCACCATTGGTGAGCATGCATTCAGTGCCCAGGGCCTATTCTCTGGTATTTCCAACCTCTTTCCACCTTATTGCTTCTTTACCTCTCTTTGCTGCTTTAAAACTCACCCCTTTTCCCTAAGATCAACTTACAGCCTAGAGTCAAATTTTGTTCTAGTGTGAAGGGCAAGGGTGGTTCAAGGGATACTGAGGTGCTCATCAGGATAAAGAATGACGCATGTCAGGTATTGGCAGCTGGGATCAAGTTAATCCCTTGATAAGGGATATAGAAGAAGGAGCTCAGGAAGGCAAAAAAGGAGAAATGACATCCTTGGCAGATAAGGGAAAAGAGAATCCTAAGAGATTCTATAAGTATTTCAAAAGCAAAATACTAACTAGGGAGAGAATAGGGCACCTTGTGGATAGGTGTGTGGAGCCATGTGAAATGGGCAAGGTCTTGCATGAATACTGTATTTACTGCGGAGAAGGTCATGGAAGCTAGAGAATGTGGGAAAAATAGTAATATCTTGAAACATAACCACATTACAAAAGCAGAAGTGCTAGAAGTGCATAAAGGTGGCTAAATCTCTTGGGCCTGACCAAGTGTATCCAAGTACATTGTGGGAAGGTTGTAGGAAATTACTGTGGCCTTGGCAGAGAGATACTTGCCACTCGAGGATAGCTAATGTTTTGCCTTTATTTAAGAAAGGTTGCAAGGAAAGCCAGTGAGCCTAACATCAGTGGTGGGAAAGTTACTGGAGGGGATTCTGAGAGACAGGATCTACCTGCGTTTGGAAAGGCAAGGTCGAATTAGGGATAGTCAGCATGACTTTGCGCATGGGAAATCATGTCTCACAAATTTGTTTTTTTGAAGTGACCAAGAGGATTGATGAGGGCAGGGACTTCAGCAAGGCCTTTGACAAGGTCCCTCATGGTTGGCTAGCCTGAAAGGTTTGATCATGTGGGATCCAGGGTGAGCTAACCAATTGGATAAAAAATTGTAGGAGGGTTGTTTCTCAGATTGTAGGCCTGTGACCAGTGGTGTGCTGCAAGGATCAGTGCTGGGTCTACTGTTGTTCATCATCCATATTAATGATTTGGATGAGAATGTAGTCAGCGTGGTTAGTAAGTTTGTGGATGACATCAAAATTAGTGGTTATGGTGGATAGAAAAGATGGTTATTTAAGATTACAACAGGATATAGATCAATGGGAAAGTAGGCTAAGGAATGGCAGATGGCTTTTAACTTGGACAAGTGTGAAGTGTTGCATTTTGGTAAGTTAAACCAGGAAGTAAATGGCAGGGCCCTGTAGAGTATTGTAGAACAGAGAAACCTAGAGGTGCAGTACATTGTTCCCTGAAAGTAGCAACACAGATAGACAGGGTGGTAAAGAAGATGTATGGCATGTTTGCCTTCATCAGTCAGGGCACAGAGTACAAGAGTTAGGATGTTAAGTTACAACTGTACATGACACTGGTGAGACTACACTTTGTGCAGTTCTGGTCACTGACCTAGAAAGGATGCCACTAAGATGGAAAGGGTGCAAAAAAGATTCTTAAGGATGTTACATGGACTGAAGGTCTTGAGTTAAAAGGAGCAACAGGATATGCTGGGGCTTTTCCCCTGGAACATAGGAGGCTGAGGGTGACCTTGTAAGAGGAATATAAAATCATGAGGGCATAGATAGGGTGCATGGTCACAGTCCTTTTCCCAGAGTAGGGGAAACTAAAACTAGAGGGCATATGTTTAAAGTCAGAGGTGAAAAATTTAAAGGTGATGTGAGGGGCAACTTTTTCCACAGAGAGAGTGGTGGGTATGTGGAACAAGCTGTCAGAGTAAGTGGTAGAAGGGTACACAATTACAATGTTTAAAAAGCATTTAGACAGGTACATGGATAGGAAAGGTTTAGAGGGATATTGGCCAAATGCAGGCAAGTGGCATTAGCTCGGGTAGGCGGCTTGGGCTGTGTGGACAAGTTGGGCTGAAGGGCCTGTTTTCATGTAGTATAACTCTATGACTCTAATACTTCTGTTGAATGCTTTGGGTCATTTTACTATGTAAAAAGTGGTATATAAACGCAAGTTGTTGTATTGTTCCTTGTCAGATGAAAAATAATATTTATTTGGGCTACATTGAGCAAATATCACTAGTTGATGAAATGCTAAGTTTAGGGTAGTACAGTAAATTGGCTGAGATGATAAATGGAAAATAGGAATTGTTTCTCTAGCATTCCCAGGGATTGATGGGATCTATCTTGGGAAGCAAGGGAGGTGATTTCTGGGGCTCTGATGAAAATTTTTGCATCTTTGTTAGCCATGGGTGTGGTACCAGAAGACTAGTGTCTAGCTAATATTGTTCCCTTGTTCAAAAAGGGTGTTTGGGACATGCCTGGAACCTTGCAACAGCAGTAGGGAAATTGAAGATTTTGAGGGACAGTATCTATGTTCACTTGGAAAGGCATGGACTGATTAGACGGAGTAGGCATGGTTTTGTGCAGGGGAGATCATGTCTTATAAATCTGATTGAGATTTTTAAGGAGGTAACTGAGAAAACTGATGAAGGCAGAGTGATAGAAATGGTTTACATGGACTTTGGTTAAGCTTTTGACAAGATCCTGCATGATTGAGTTGTCCAGAAGGTTAAGGCACAAGGGATCAGAGGCATGTTGACAAACTGGATCCAAAATTGGCTTGGTGATAAGCAGGCAGAGGGTAGCGATGAATATGTTTTCCAAAATGAAGTCTGTAACAAGTGGTGTACTGCCAAGATTGGTGCTGAGACCTTCGTTGAATGTAGTATATATATCTGACTTTGATGAGAATGTTGATGGTCTGATTAGTAAGTTTGCAAACGACAAGAAAATTGGTGGGGTTGTAAATAGTGAAGATTGTCTAAGGACACAGAGGGGTAGTTCAATTGGAAAGTTGAGTTGAGAGGTGGCAGACAGAATTTAATCCAAACAAGTATGAGGCAATGCACTTTGAAAAGTCAAATTCTGGTAGGACAAATAAATGGTAGGAAACACTAAGACAGAGGGACCTTGGGTTGCAAATTGACAGCTCACTGAGAGTGGTGGCACAGGCGGATAGAGTAGTGAAGAAGGTATTTGGTATGCTTGCCTTCATAGACTGAGGCATGGAGTATAAGAATTGGGATGTTATATTGCAGCTGTAAAAAATATTGGTCAGGCCACATTTGGAGTATTGTGTATAGTTCTGGTTGCCATACTAGGAGGAGGATGCGGTAGCATGACAGTGCAAAAGAGATTCACCAGGATGGTGCCTGGAATAGAGTGCTTTACTTATAAGGAGACATTGGATAGGCTGGGTTGATTCTCATTGGAACATAGAAGGCTGAGGGATGATCTTGTAGCAGTTTGTAAAATTATGAGGGGCACAGATAGGATAGGTAGTCAGACTCTTTTCCCAGGGCAGGGGAACTAGAAGGCATGGGTTTAAGGTGAGAGGAGTGAAATTTAAAGGAGATCTGAGGAGTAAGTTTTTTTTACATAGAAGCTGGTAGAATGAGTTGCCAGAGGAGGTGGTAGAGGCAGATGCAATTACAATGTTCACAATGTGCAAAATACATTTGGACAGGTAATTAGACAGGAAAGGGGTAGCAGGATACAGGCAAAGGGGTTTAGCATAGATAGACAGCATGGTCGTCATGGAGGAGGTGGGCTGAAATGGTCAGGATAGCCTCAGACAGAAACTACGTCTAATTTATATAGTACTCCATGTCAAAGGAGTTTGATGCTGACATTCAACGTGTTAACTCAAAAACTTAAGAATCTTTCACCTTCAGAACTGAGGAATTGCATCGCACATGACTTAAATTTCTTCGTTTCCAGTTTTTATTTTTTGGGAACTTCCCAGTTTTTGAGAATCATTATATTCAGGAAAATGTTAACATTAACCCAGTTCTAGTAAATAATCTGCCAGTCCTCACACAGAACAGCTGCCTGCCAGAGGCATTAAAAAACTATTAAAATTAAAGTTGATATTTAAATATTTTAAAATAATGAACTATAATTAATTAAACCATTTAAAATTTTAATTAAAGCACTGATAAGTAAACTTTTCTTTTGGATCCTAGATCTTAATACTTCAATTGCTATTGAAAAGAATGGGTCATTGGATAAGGTATGACCAAGTTAAATCAGAATCCACTATCTTTTCTTTAAGAAGTCCAGTAGGGAAGCAAACTGACACATTTAATAACTCGTGTGTTGAAGTCTAGTTTCGTTGACTAAATATTGGCAGTTCTGAGTAGTTGAGGCAGATCCAATAACAACACTTAAAAGACATCTGGACAGGTACATGGATAAGACATATTTAGTATTTAGAGGGATAGAAACACTGTTTTACAGATTAGTTTTTAAAGAAGGACAGTTCTTGCTACTTGGTATAAATATTAACAAATTCAATTAACTAAGATTTATAACAGATGGCATGCAAATATGATAGAGGCATTAAGAGGCTCTTAGATAGGCACATGAATGTGCAGAGAATAGAGGAATATGGACATTGTATTGGCAGAAGGGATTAATTTAGTTGGGCATTTAATTACTAGTTTAATTAGTTTGGCACAATATTGTGGGCCGAAGAGCCTGTGCTGTACTGTTCTATGTTCTAAAATAAAGGTGGGAATAAATCAAAACATTTCCAAATGGGAAGCCAGTTTACATCAAGAGAGATAAATGACTTAAATCAGTATATTGGCAACACAGATATGCTTACATTTATGGGAGGGGAGTGGTGGGTATAGAAGCAAAAGGAAGGGAGGTAGATCAGGAGTCCATTGGAATAGTCAAATTTAGAACTGATAAGATATAAAGAAGAATTTTGCCAATATGATAACCTTCAAGTATCCACAATGCACGACAAAGAATAAATATTTCCAAATCAGACTGGGTCCTTTTAGAATATAAAGATAGCAGGAAAGTGCTCAAGCAGGTGATTAGGAAGGTCAAAAGGAGCCATGAAATGTCCTTGGCAAACAGGAGCAAGGAGAATCCTAAAGCATTTTATAATTTTTAATTTTTAAAAACATTTTATTTACAGTGTGGTAACAGGCCTTTCCGGCCCAATGAGTCTGCATCACCCATTTTAAACCCATATTAACCTACCTGTACATCTTTAGAGGAAACCAGAGCACCCGGAGGAAACCCACGCAGACATGGGAGAACGTACAAACTCCTTACAGACAGCGATGGGAATCGAACCCCAGTCACAGGCGCTGTAATAGCATCACGCTAACCGCTATGCTACCGTGCCGCCCCTTAATTGTATTAAGAAAAGGAGGATAACTAAGCAGAGAGTAGGTCCGCTCAAGGATAAAGGAGGGAATTTCTGCTTGGAGTCAGAGCAAGTGGCTGAGGTACTAAATGAGTACTTTGTGTCAGTACTTACTGAGGAGAAGGATTTGGAGGATAGTGAAAGCAGAGTGGCACATGCTAATATGCTGGGACATTTTGAGATTAAGCAAGAGGTAGTTCTGGGTCTTCTGAAAAGCAGTAAGGTGGATAAGTCCCCAGCGCTTGATGGCATTATGGCAGAATTTAGAAAGAAGCAACTGAGGAGAATGTTGGGGCTTTGACAAAGATCTTTGTGACCTCACTAGCAACAGGCAGTGTCCCAGAGAACTGCAGAGTAGCAAATGTTGTGCCTTTGTTCAAGAAAGGAAATAGAGATAATTCAGGTAATTATAGGTCAGTGAGCCTCACATCAGTGGTAGGGAAGCTATTGGAGAGGATTCTGAGGATAGGATTTATGGGCATTTGGAAAGGCATGACCTGCTTAGGAACAGTCAGCAAGGCTTTGTGTGGAGCAGGTCATGATCGAATTTTTTGAGGAGGTGACAAAGGAGCTTGATAAGGGTGAGGCAGTGGATGTTACCTACATGCACTTTAGTTAGGCATTTGATAAGGTCCCTCGTTGTAGATGGATTCAGAAGATAAAGATGCATGGGATCCAGGGTGAACTGCAAATCTGGATTCAGAACTGGCTTGACCATAGAAGACGGAGTTATTCTGGATGGAGGTCCATGACCAGTGATGTTCCACAAGGATCGCTGCTGGGATCTCTGTGGCTTGTGATATATATCAATGACTTGGATGAAAGCATAGATGGGTGGATTAGCAAGTTTGCGGAAGACACCAAGGTCAGTGGAGTTGTGGACAGTGTAACGGACTATCATAGAACACAGTGGGGATATAGATCATTTACAGATATGGGCAGAGAAGTGGCAGATGGAGTTTAATCCAGGCAAGTGTGAGGTGTTGCACTTTGGGAGGTCAAAGGAAAGGAGAAAGCATACAGATATGGGCCCTTGATAGCATTGAGGTACAGAGGGATCTTGGTCCATAGTTCTCAGAACGTGGCTATGCAAGTGGATAAGGTGGTAAAGAAGGTGTATGGCATGCTTGCCTTCATTGGTAGGGGCGTTCAGTATAAGAGTAAGGAAGTCATGCTGCAGCTATATAAAGCTCTAGTCAGACCGCACTTACTCTAATTGCATACAGTTCTGGTCGCTCATTATAGGAAGGATGTGGAGTCTGTGGAAAAGGCACAAAAGACGTTTACCAGGATGTTGCCTGAAATAGAGGGTATGAGCTACAAGGAAAGGTTGGACAAATTTGTGTTGTTCTCCCTAGAGTGACGGAGGTCGAGGGGAGAGCTGATCGAGGATTGATAGGGGTGACAGTCAGAATCTTTTCCCCAGGTTAGAAATGTCAAACATCAGAGGACATGCTTTTAAAATGGGGGGGGGGGGGGTGGTGGTGGTGGAAGAGGGCGGGTGAAGTTTTAAGGTGATGTTAGGGGCAAGTTTTTTTTATGCAGAGTGGTATGCCTGGAATAGGTTACCAGGGGTAGTGGTGGAAGTGGCAATTTGGTGGAGTTTAAGAGCTCCACATGAATATGAAGGCTTATGGATGATACACAGGAGGACATTTAGTATAAATTGGCATCAAGATCAGCACAATATCGTGCTGTATTGGTCTATGTTCTTACGCTATCCCGTGATTCTTTCCAGGTGAGGCAGAGATTCACATGCACCTCCTCCAACCTTGTTCATTGGGTTCGGTGCTATTGATGTGGCCTCCTCTACATTGGTGAGCATAAGAACATAGACCAATCCCCTGCTGTACCAGTCTATGTTCTTATCAAACTTATTTTCCACACTGCATAACTAAGAAATGTACGATTACTGTAATTTCATTATTATATTAATGATCCAAAAGGAGAGTAAAAAGCTTAAAGGAATCATTTTGAAGAGTGAGAACTTGAGCATCGAAGAAGATAGAACAGAGACCAAAACAAAGACTATGCAGAGAAACTAGTTGACTGCTACATCATCAAAACTCTAACAGATCTCCACCTCCATGCCTATTTATTTGGTAGGGAGTCCTTACTCCCCACTAATGACCCTTTTTCCCTTCTCCAACGCTCCTCTTCCTCTTGGGGCCTTTTGCCCTTTCTCAAACTTTTCATTTCCAATTGCCAAAATGACATTCACTGTCTTCTCAACTCCCCTCACCCACTCCAACCTGACCGCCACCAAACATGCAGCACTCCACTCACTCAGCATCAATCCCAACCTCATCATCAAACCCACAGACAAGGGTGTTGCCATTGTGGTCTGGCTGACTGACTTTATCTTGCAGAGGCTAGGCGGCAGCTTTTGGATATCTCCTTGACACTACCAACAAACACTAGGTCACTGTTTCCAATACCATCACGGATCTCATCACTTCAGGAGATCTCCGCTTCAGTGCCCCAACTCCATACTGCCCATTTCTATCTCCTACCCAAGATTCACAAACATGACTGCCCTCATAGGTCCATTGCTTCTGCTTGCCCTTGGCCCACTGAACTTATGTCCTCATATCTCAACTCTGTCTTCCTCCCCACTTGTCCAGTCCCTTCCCACCGACATTCGGGACACCTCACATGCTCTCCACTATTTTAACAACTTCTAATTCCCTGGCCCCCACCAGCTCCACTATGGGTGGTCAGTCCCTATACACTTCCATTCTCCATCAGGAAGGCTTTGGGGCTGTTTCTTTCTAGAACACAAATCCAACCAGTTCCCTTCCACTAACATTCTTGTCCACCTGGCGAAACTTGTGCTTACCCCGAACAACTTCTCTTTTGATTCCTCCCACTTTCTACAAATAAAAAATATAGCCATAGACACGTGTGTTGGCCTCAGCTACACCTGCTTTTCCACTGGCTACATGGTGCACCCATGCAGAACTTGTCAATTTTAAATCAACCGCTACTAACATCCACCCTGCCCTCAAATTCACTTACACCATTTCTGACACCTCTCTCCTCTTTCTTGATTTCTCCAGATCCATCTCAGATGGGTGGTGGGGGAAGGAACGGTAGTGTAGTGGTTAGCGTAATGCTATTACAGTGCTAGTGACCCGGGTTCAACTCCAGCCACTGTCTTTAGGGAGTTTGCACATTCTCCCCGTGTCTGCGTAGGTTTCCTCCGGTTTCCTCCTCTATTCCAAAGACGTACGGGTTAGTAAGTTGTGGGTGTGCTGTGTTGACACCGGAAACGTGACAACACTTGCAGGCTGCCCCCAGAACACGCCACACAAAAAGATGCATTTCACTGTGTTTCGATGTACATGTGACTAATTAAGATATCTTATAAACTATTCACTGGCATTTACTACTAACCCATTGATTCCTACAACTACCTACAACTACCCTCCTCCCACTGTCTCTTGTAAGGACACCATTCCTTTCTCTTAGTTTCCCCATCTCTGCCACATCTGTTCTTGAGATGAGACCTTTCACTCCAGGACATCTGAGGTGTCCTCCTTTTTCAGGAAATGGGGCTTCCCCCCCACCTCCCCCAAGAAAGGACAGGGGTAGGGTTCCTTTGGTCCTTATCATTCACTGCACCAGCCTACACACCCAGCACATCATTCTTTGACATTTCTACCAGCTACAACACGATCCCACCACCAGCCACATCTTCCCCTCCCCACCTCTTTCTGCTTTCCGCAGGGAGCAAACACTGTCTCAGTGACTCCCTGGTTCACTTATCCCTCCCCCTCCTCAGGCACTTTCCCCTCTAATTGTAGGTGGTGTAACACCGTCCCTACACCTCCTCCCTGACCACCTTCCAGGACATAAACAGCCCTTCCAGGTGAAGCAGATTCACATGCACCTCCTATGACCTTGTTCATTGGATTCGGTGCTATTGATGTGGCCTCCTCTACATCGGTGAGACCACGCACAGACTAGGCGGCCACTTTGCTGAGCACCTGTGCTCCATCCACCATGGCCATCTGGAGATCCCGGTTGCTAGCTATTTTAATTCCCCTCCCCATTCCCACACCAACCAGTCTGTCCTTGGCCTTCTCTAGTGCCAGGGTGAGGCTAACTGCAAACTAGAGGACCAGTGCCTCCTAGTCCACCTGGGTAGTCTACAACCTGACTGCATGACCATTTAGTTTTCCAAATTCAGGTAACTTGCTCCCCCTCTATCCCTTTCTCTCTCCTCCTGATCTATCCCAGTTCCTCCTACAAACATCCAACTCCCACTCCACAGCCCACTATCACACAGTTTCTTTCCCCTCCTCCACCTACTCCATCTGCCCACCATCCACGCACTCCTCCCACTGGGTCTTCCCCCACTGTTCATCTGTACACCCCACCTCCCTTATTTGATTCCCTGCTCCATCTTCCTCTCCTATCAAATTCCATCATCTGCAGACCTTTTTGCTCCACCCATCCCCTCCCAGCTTGTCACTATTTCCACCCTTCCTTCCTCTATCTGACTATCACCCCTCCTCACCTGGATCCACTCATCTCCCTCATCGTATCTCCCCTTTACTCTTTCAATCCAGATGAAGGGTCTCAACCTAAAACGTCAAGTCCATTTCCCTGTACAGATGCTGCCTGACCCACTGAGTTCCTCCAGCAGAATAAAGACTTTTGCCTAACAAAGAAAATGTCAATCCACCACTGTCCCCTTTGGATATCTGTGCAGAAAAAAACACTGAAAATTGAAGTAACAAATTTCATAACAACATTTTAAAAATCAATAGAACAACAAAATTTTTAAATGAAATATTGGTTAGAAGGATTCTCTTGGTGGCGCTAGATGGATTAAGTCGCATTTTGGCACTGCTCCGCTCCCTTTTAATTTTTGTCCACCACCCTTTCACTACCTATGTTAAAGTATTAATAATACTTTTATAATACTTTTATATGTTTGGACTTTGATTTTTAACTGCTGGAAATGACTACCAGAGGGAAAGCAGCAACTGAATCTCAACCCACTTTGGAAGCTATATCCAAACTCCTGGATGAAAAAAATGAAAAATTTAATCAAAGATTTTCCACTTTGGAAGTGTTGTTAAAGGAGATCGAAGGTAGATTAACAGCACTTATAAACAGGAAAATGCTAAACAACAGAAACAAATTTCTAAACTGGAGGAAGCTGGCAAACAAAGTGATCATAGATTAGACTCCTTGGAAATTAGCCTCGACTACTCAAGCACTGGAACAGTACAGACAGAAGACTATTGATTTATAAAGTCGAAGTCGGAGAAAAAACCTGCGGATAATTGGTCTACGTGAAAATGTCGAAACTGGTAATCCTATTGAATTCTTATCCAAATTTTTGATGGATGTGTTTGGCTCTGAAGTTTTCTCTGCAAAAACCACGACCAGTAATATTGAGATTCCACTATGTGAATACTAAGGACCATTTAATTCGAATTGCTCGTCGTAAAGGAATTATCCAATACAAAGATTTTAAATTCCATCTGGTTGAAGATTACAGTCCAGAAATTATGAAAGAGAGGCTGCTTTTTAAACTGATCATGTCGCAGCTGTATCAAAGGAAATTTCAACCTGCATTGCTATTTCCAGCTCATTTAAGGGTTGTTCTCCCTGATAACTCATGTAAATGGTTTGGATCCATGGACGAAGCTGAAAAGTTTCTTGATGATCGACTTTCGACTTCAGATGACCAATAAATGTACAGTTTTTTTTATTTTTCATATCTTCAGTTTATAAGTCAATAACTAGCTCATGGATCTGAACTTTTTAAGTCTGGAGTTCTTTGTCCTTTGTTAACACTACCGTGTTTGTTCTGGAATATGGATATTTATCATGCTCTTATATTATAGTTCTTTTTTTCTTTTCTTTTATTATTTTTAATTGTTTATTTTTGAAATAATTAAGAATCTGACTTGGTAACATTTTTTTCTTTGAAATATTGGTAACACTGTCTTTTTTTTAAATGTCGCCTTTTAGAATTTTTAACTGTGTAGAAGATTCCAGTAACTTTTTTGTTTCTTTGTATGTTTATATGTCTGAAATGTTTATGGTACTTCTATCTTAATGTTTTGACTAATGGTGGTGTTTTGCATTCCTTTTAATTTAGAGATTTGCCATCAAGAGAGGTGGAGTTAAGGGAATTTGTAGTTAGCTTTCTGGCTGTCTATTGGCCAGTTTTTGGGCCTTTGTGGGTGGGGGGTGGGGCTATTCTTTGTATAGTTTTTCCTTTCTGGGCTGATCCAGAACTACAAATATGTCTGAATTGTTGTAACATCCTGCTCCCCTTTGAACGTTTTCCCCTCTTCCTGATTAATGTCTCCTATGCAGTAAGGTTAACCTTTTACATACCATATGCTTTATTTAAGTAAAATGGATATTATTAACTTTGTTTCATCGAATACAAATGGTTTAAACCATCCGATTAAATGGAAGATTTTTAAAGTTTTCCATTGATTGAATGGTCAGATTATTTTTGCTCAGGAGACTCATATTAGGAAGGAGGATAATCAGCATTTTTTCAGGTTTTGGAAAGGTCAACAATTCCACGCTAATTCACAAGCCAAGGTGAAAGGAGTTTCTATTTTTATAGACTCCTCGATTTCATTTGTTCATTATGAAACAATTTCAGACCCGAATGGTAGATTTTTATTAATTACTGGTTTACTTCATAACAAAAAAGTTGTAATGGTTAATGTTTATGCACCTAACATTGATTACCCCGAGTTCTTTAAACATTTACTTGCATCTCTTCCTAACTTAAATGAATATATGTTGATTATGGGTGGAGATTTCAACTGTTTGAACTCTTCGATGGATAGGTCTGCATCCAGTCAGGTACTTCCAAACAAATCCACTATCTTTATCAATTCCTTTTTAGTTGATTCTGGATTTCAGGTTTTTGCACCCTAACGATAAAGAGTTTTCATTCTTTTCTCAGGTTTACCATAATTACTCTAGAATTGATTATTTCTTTATTGACTCTCGATTAGCTCCATCTGTTATTGATTGTAAGTATGATGCAATCGCCATTTCCAATCATGCCCCTTGAAACTATCAATTAAACTAACTGACGTAATTTTTGGTGCCAAGCAATGGTGGTTCAATTCTTCTCTGCTTCAGGATTTAAACTTTGTTAATTTTATTAAAGAACAAATTGCCTTTTTCTTTTCAACTAACTCTACAGAAGAAATTTCCAATGGGATACTATGGGATACCTTTAAAGCGTATATCCGTGGTCAAATTATTTCATATTCTGCTGGATTGAAAAAAATGATCTAATAATGAAATACATATATTGGTTGATGAGATTAAAGAAATTGATAAAAAATACTCTGTTGCTCCTAATTTGGAGCTTTATAAAAAGAGAATTGAACTTCAATTGCAACACAATTTGTTATTAACATCCCCAATTGCAAATCAATTACTCAAAATCAAGAGTCAGTTTTATATACATGGTGATAAATCTGATAAATTATTGGCCAACCAACTAAAAGTTGCTTCGGCTAAATGTTAGATTATTAAAGTTCATAAATGAGATGGTAATTTGACGGTTGACCATAACCAAATTAATAAAGCTTTTCAAGAATTTTATTCCTCTTTATACCAGTCAAAATCTCCCGAGGATTCCACCTTAATGCACAAATTTTTAAGGAAATTGAACATTCCGAAATTACCACTTAACGAACATTTAACATTAGATGCAACCATTTTGGAGGAAGAAGTAAAGAAAGTGATCTCTTCGATGAATTCTGGTAAAGCACCAGGTCTTGATGGGTATACAGTAGAATATTTAAAATCTTTTTCTGATCTTCTTTCTCCTTGGTTATGTAAAATTTTTAAAGATGTCTTATCTGTAGGTAAATTACCACAATCCTTTTATGAAGCATCTATTTCTTTAATTCCTAAAAAAGATAAAGATCCTACTGAATGTGCATCATACAGACCTATCTCCTTATTGAATGTGGACTCCAAAATATTTTCCATAATATTAGCTACTAGACTGGAAAATGAACTTCCACAAATTATTTCTGATGATCAGACAAGATTTATTAAAAATCAGTATTTGCAGTTTAATATTAGGAGATTAATGAATATTGCTTAAACCCCTTCATCTGAAGTTCCAGAATGCGTTATTTTGCTTGATAGGGGTTGAATGGCATTTGATAGGGTTGAATGGGAATATTTATTTAACACACTTGAGAAATATAATTTTGGTCAAAATTTTATATCCGCAATCAAATTGATATATCATACACCTTTGGCTTCTGTACTTACCAATAATCAGAGATCCCCCTTTTTCAGGCTTTTCCAAGGTATTAGACAGGGCTGCCCCTTAAGTCCTTTACTATTTGATATTGCTTTGGAACCTTTGGCAATTGCTTTTCGTGACTCTTCTAACATATCTGGCATTAGTCGTGGAGATGGGATGCATAAGGTATCACTACATGCAGACGACCTATTACTTTATAGCTCTAACCCTGAGGAATCCATCCCTGCAGTATTATCATCGCTTGCTCAATTTAGTGGTTTTTCTGGATCTAAATTAAATCTTAATAAAAGTGAGCTTTTCCCATTAAATATGCAAGTTCCAATCTATAGGCAATCACCATTTAGATTAGTGACCGATTATTTTACTTATTTAGGTGTTAAAATTACCAATAAGTATAAGGACTTACTTAAAGTTAACTTTTTACCCTTAATTGATCATGTTAAACAATTGTTTACTAAATGGTCCCCACTGTCCTTATCACTGATTGGTCAAATCAATGCTGTTAAGATGACTATTTTACCTAAATTTCTGTATCTATTTCAGGCGGTTCCAACCTTTATCTCTAAATCCTTTTTTGATATTATTGATTCTAAAATTTGTTCATATATATGGCAGAATAAAAACCCAAGGTTAAGTAAGAAATATTTACAGAAATTAAAAAAGGATGGCGGTATGGTTTTGCCTAATTTTACATTTTACTACTGGGCAATTAATATTTGATATTTAATTTTTTGGACACAAGATTTAGATGTAACTCAATGTCCACGATGGGTGTATCTAGAGCGTGAGTCAGTGCAAGGGTTTTCATTGGCTTCTATTTTAGGGGCCTCGCTCCCCTTTGCACTTACTAAATTGAATAAACAAATGATTAATCCAATAACTAAACACACAATATGAATATGGTTTCAATTTCGTAAATTTTTTGGATTGAATAAATTGATCTTATCAAATTCTATCTAATTTTTTCTTTCAACCATCTAGAATTGATCTAGCTTTTCCTTTATGGAAAACAAAGGGAATATCATGTTTTCGTGATCTATTTGTTGATAACTGTTTCTTGTCTTTTGAACAGTTGTTTAACACACACAATTTGCCTAGATCACATTTTTTTAGATATTTACAGATTAGAAACTTTTTAAATGTTACTCTACCTACTTTCCTGATACCACATCCAATTGAAATTACAGAAAACATTTTTGGTTTTAACCCTTATCAGAAGGGCTTGATAGCAATAATTTATGATTTGGTTATGAAAATATGTTTAGGGATATCAGATAAAATTAAGAATGAATGGGAAAGAGAACTTCTACCTATAGAAACATGGAAGAAAATTCTCCAATTAGTTAATACCTCTTCAATGTGTGCTAGACACTCTCTAATACAGTTTAAGGTGGTTCATAGGACCCATATGACTAAGGATAAGCTAGCTCGTTTTTATAACCATATACATCCCATCTGTGATGGATGTAATTCTGAGGTGGCTTCCCTGACACATGTTTTGGTCCTGCCCTCTTTTGGAAAAATATTGGAAAGACATTTTTGATATAATTTCAGTGGTATTGAGTATTGATTTACAACCACATCCTATTACTGCAATTTTTGGGTTACCGATGATGGATTTGGGCCATTTATCTGCCTCAGTTTGTCGTATGATTGCATTTGTTACATTCTATTTAAATGGAAAGATCCTAAACCTCCTACTACATTCCGATGGTTTTCCCAAACTATAACATGTTTAAACTTAGAAAAAATTAGGAGTGGTACTATTGATCCTTTGGTTAATTTTGAAGAAACTTGGAGCCCATTTATCCAGCATTTTCATATGATGTAAGCTGACCTTTTCCAAATCCTTCTCAATAACTTTCTATTCGAATATAGAGTGGAGTTAATGACATAACATTTTTTTCCTCCCAATCGATGAAATACGACAGCCCAGATTTTGTTTAGTTCTTGGTTAGTTTTTGTTTATTATTACCATTCATTTTGTTTTGTTACTTTTTTTTAGTTTGGGTTTTTTTTCCTCATATAATCAAATTTCTTTTAAACCTTTTTCATGTTCAATTATTAAGATATTGGGAGGTTCAGATTACATATTTTACTCTTTGTGTTTGTATACGTTAACTGTTATTATTGTAATCCTGATCCCTTTAATATCATGTGTATAATTACTATTGTTATGTATATTAATTTGAAATTTAATAAAAAGATTGGAAAAGAAATATTGGTTATAAAACACTAAAATCTGAAATTAGTGGTACAATTGTTCAAAAAAATTTCTATAATGTAAACTTTTCACTGAAATTTTATAACAGAAGCCACTTTAGGTAATGGAATGCCTCTGCGACATTCAAGAGCTTAGACTAATCTTATGTGATGCATTACAGGTTTCCATGTTATCTGAGCAATACAATAAAAAGGCATTTTAGAGCATAATTAAATGGGCAAACATTGCAATGGATTAATTCTGACATTATTTACCTCCATTGGTCTTCATTTGTAGCCAATTTTAAAAGATCTACCCAAGGACAAAAAAAATCAAAATTCAAATCTCATCTGCAAGAATTAATGATTCATTAGAACAGAATTGAACATTATGAACAATACAAAATGAAACATGAACATGGATTAGACTTATGAAATTCTCAGAGATGCCATTATCAATACAAGGTCAGGTTCATAAGATAGAGATTGCTGATACAAATAATTTTACAATGAAACAGAAAATGTTAGAAATAAAGTTTCAGGTTGAAGAATAGTTCTTTCTGTTTCTCTTTCCACAGATGCTGCTTGACCTGCCAAGTGTTCTAGCATTTTCTATGAAACATTTTATTTGTATTTTCTGTTTTTATTTCAGACTCCTGTATTCGCAGTGCTTTTTATTTTCCTTGACAATTTTAATATATTTTTTAAATATCAGCCAAAACCAAACTCGTAACTATTACATTCATTAAAAAAAATCATTATGTTCTGCAGAGAAACTATCCAAAGTATCACATTTTATTAAAGGTGAGACCAAAAACTTAAATTAAAAAGATGAAAAAACTCATTAGATTCAAGTTTATACAAGCACATTGACAACAGGTGTCCGCCAAAGTGATGTTGACTCTCTCAGTTCTTCCACTACAGTTACTCATTCTAACCTACTCACTTTGAACTTGCAGCATTCTGCTCACTAAACCCTTTAACATGGGCAGTGCATTTATCATTTGGCAAACTGATCTTTACCACAGAGAAACTGAACATGAGATCTCTGATACCCCCTCATACCCACCCCCCCCCCACCCCCTGGAACACAACTCCACTAATGAACATCAGGCCATTTTCTCCTAATTACTGATCTCATTTTCTCAGCTAATCTTACCTCCACATACTCCAGCCTCATGATCTTCTAGTCATGCATAGCACACTTCTGCATCCTCCCAAAAATCCACATGCTGGACTGGAAATTTTTTTAAAAATCTGCAGACATTGGAAATCTGGATTCAAAACTGAAAACACTGGAACAGGTGAAGAGTCTTCACCCTGAAATATCAACTGTATTTCTTTTTCTAGAAACTCTACCTGACATGCTGAGTGTTTCTGGTGTTTTCTTTTTTTTATTTTACATGCAGGACAGTCCTGGTAGACACATTCATTCAGTCAGTATTTGCCCCAAAGAACTTTTTCCGACTCTGACTCTATTAATTTTACAATTGCCCAGTCCCTTCCCACTTAGATCCATGATTACTCTATTGTGCTCTGGCATTTTTACTCGTTTGGCTGTCCACAAGCAACCTCAATTTTCTCTTTAAATATACATTACTAAATTGACAATATTGCCATACTTTGCAGCAAAGTACTTTCACTTTCTCAGTAAAATTTATTGGAAGAAATAATAGAAATGAAGATGCTCACAATAATTCCTACAATGAGAAAAGGTATGAATGTATTAAGATATGAATGAGAAAGATGCTCATATATGTGCTAAGAATGTGAATCACAGGTAGAGATGGCAATTCTTGCTAGATTTCAACATCATGGGCAAAAAATATCCTCTTGGTATCCTACCTTAGATTACATGTCAAAATCAGCTGGACAAGCCATCACAACTAAACCCAAGCCCAATTTCACTTGCCCATGCATACACACAATTTTACCAGTAATTCTGAGAGTTCTACAAATACAGAAAATTACAACTTTCACATTCTTCACCACAATCAAAGCATGCCCTTACATTAAGAATCACAGACACTACTGCTATGTAGCAGTACTAGTACAGCTAATTGGAGTTAACTGAAACGTCAACTGACAAGATGCAACATGAACATCACACACCTACAACGAAATAACACTTTTACAGTTGGAAACAATATCACGAGAGTCTGTAATAATTGGAAACAATCATGAATCAATGCAATGAAATATTAACATACAGATTAAAGTTAAAAAGTCTAGAAAGACTCCCATTTGCCTCAGTAGGTCTCAAAGCACTTCTCAATCAATAAAGAATTAAAACAAAATATAATCACTGTTATAAGAAACTACGTTAAATACTTCAGTGTTTAGTCGCTTCCATATATCAGCATTTGCAAATCACTTTGTTGCACTGTCAACACTGCCGTTGGCGAGGAGGGCCACTCCAAGACAACACACCCATCGTCTTCTGGTACAGGAAAATGAAAGCTAGAAACAAGACGCAAGCAACACCGGTGCCCAACATTAAGCTTCGGGGTCCTGGCCATCTCTGGGGAGCGGGAGAGGGAGAGGGAGAGGGAGAAGGTGGCGCGGTCGCGTTAGCGCCGGGCCGCGCCACCTTCTCCCTCTCGCGGCGGCGCCAGTCACGAGGACGAGACGGTTAGTCCATCAGGCCGTCGCGCGGGGGAAGCACCGTGTGAAACTGATAAAGTAGGACGCACGGCATTGGGCGGGGGTGAGTACTTCTATGTGGTCGTTTTACGGAATTAAAGGCACGTCGCTTACCATGGTTTCCCTGCGAATGAATTTTGGCTTGTAAATTTATTTTGAAATAAATAGCATCTTTTCAAACTACTGGTATTGATGCTAAAAATGGCGCGAAAGAAACTGACAGTCGCTTTACGTAGTTGCCACAAGTTCCTGTTATTTGTGATGAAATAGGTTGGACGGTGGCAGTGTTTCACGGTGACCAGCTTGGTATCTGGCGCATCACTCACAAGGAAAGGGCTGAAACGGAGTTGGTAACAGTGCGAACTACGGGATCAATCATCCCAGTTCCTCTGGCTCACTGCTTTCCCCTCTCGAAAGCCTTAAATGCTTCATATGACCAGAATTGGATTCTTGTTGGTTAGGATTGACCTGCCGCCCTTCTTCAGACATCGTCTGAAAGCTACGTATCTTTAATAAAATGCTGGTTTCCTATTTTCGTCAACAAAGGCTATCTCAGTGTAATTGACATCCTGTCCGGTCTAATTCTTCATTCCCTTTCTTACCCATATCTGTCAATATTGTAATTTAAATAATTCCAATCTCTCCTCATTATCTACACCCTTAAACACTCATTCAGCTACAGCTCATTCTCCATATCCTTCAGTTTCTGTGACATACTTAAATACTACTTAATTTAAAACTGGTATATTGTATACCTATGGAACATGGAAACTGATTTGCTGCTGTTTTTTTCTTATTGTTGTGGCAAAGAAGGATGTCTCATTGGGTCCATGCTTCTGGCAGAACATTCCAACAATGAAATTGCCTCTCCCCTTATTTTCCTGCAGCCCTGCACACATTCATTTTAATTTTATTAAGTTCAAATTTTGGAACACTTTGTTCACTCAACTTGTTGGAACTTAAATTTGGTATATACTTGAAAATGATGAAACATTGACTTTGTTACTCATTTCACAGCTGCTACCTGACCTGCTGAGCATTTTTGCAGGAGTAAAATTAAATGGGATCACCAGTTACCATAAAAACTAACAAGCAAGTGCAGCAAGCAATTAGGAAGGGAAGTGAATTTTATTACAAGAGTAAAGCAGTCTTACTCCAAGTATATAGGGCCTTGGTGACACCACACAATTATATATACAATTTTGGCTTCCTTACCTAAGAGAAGGACATATATGGTAGTGAGAGGAGGCAAGGGTATGTTGATATTCCAAGGCATGTTGATATTAAGAAGGAGGAGTAGTTGGGTGTCTTGAGAAACATTAAGATGGATAAGTCCCCAGGGCCTGAATGCGATCTATCCCAGAATACTGAGGGAAGCAAGGGAGGAGACTGCTTAGGTCTTGACAGAGATCTTTGATTCCTCTGAGGTGCCAGATGACTGGAGTATAGACAGTGTTGTTCTTTTGTGTAAGAGGGCACAACAGTGGCTATTCTCAACCAATCCAGGTTCAGACCAGGAAATGATAGGCCAGTGACTCTAATAGGCAAATTATTGGAGAAGGTTCCTAGAGATTAGACTTACTCGCATTTGGAAAAGCAAGAATTTATTAGGGAAAATCAGCATAGCTTTGTGCAGGGGAGGTCCTTTCTCACAAATTTGATTGAGTTTTTTGAAGTTAAAAGTAGGGCAGTGGATATTGTCTTCATGGACTTTAGGAAAGCATTTGACAAGGTCCCTCTTTGTAGGCTGGTCCAGAAGTTTCACATGGGATCCACGATGAATTAGTAAATTGGATGCAAAATTGGCCTGGTCATAGAAGACAGGGATTCTGAGTGACAGGATTTTGTTTTACACAGACTGGTGGGTGCCTGGCAGTGCGTTACAGGCACCCACCAGTCTCTGTGTAAAATAAAACTTGCACCACACATCTCCTATGAACTTTCCTCCTCTCAGCTTAAAATGCATGGCCCCTCATGACAGGTTGCACTTGAAGCTGAGGGGGACCAAATATCCTAGCGGGGAAATTTACTTTTGCTACCAGAGAGGGTTTAAACTAGATTGGCAGAGGGGTGGGACTCGAGAAAGCGAAATCAGTGAGAAGACAGGTACATGCAGCAACCAAAGAGTGTAAGCCTAGCAATCAGGATAGCCATGTTTACAGTAATAAGGCAGATAGGACCACTGCTTTAAATTGCATCTATTTCAATGCACATAGCTTAACAGGTAAGGCATGGATTGCTTCTAGGGACTAAGATATTGTGGTCATAACAGAAACGTAGCTGAGAGAAAGGCAGGGAGGCAGTTCAGTGTTCCACGATACTGATGCCTTAAGCGTGACAGAGGTAAGAGTGGAAGGGGTATTGCTTTTTTGATCAGAGAGGACATAACAGCAGTGCCTAGGATATCCTTGACAGATCATCTAACAAGGCCATTTGGGTCGAACTTAGAAATAAGAAGGGAACTTGGTGACTCTATTTAAAGGCAAAGGAACAGTTGGTGAGTAGGAGGCTTTTAAAGAGTCATATCAAGAGTCCAGGGGTGGCATGTTGCTGTTAGGACGAAGGGTAGACATACCAAGTTCAGGGAACTCTGGCTAATGAGAGATTTCACGGCTCTGGTCAGGAAAAAGAAGGAAGTGTACATCGCATTTAGGCAGCTGGGTACAAATGAATCCCTTGACGAATATAAAAGGTTTAAGACCAGGCTTAAGAGGGAAATCAGGAGGTCAAAAAGAATGTATGAGATGGATTTGGCAGGCAGGGTTAAAGATAAACCCAAGAGGTTCTTCAGTTATATTAATAGTAAAAGGGTGACTAGGAGAGACTAGGTGTGGAGCTGCAGGAGATGGCCAAGATTTTTAACATCTATTTCTTCTTGGTGTTTACTAAGGAGAATATCATGGATGCCAGAGAAATGAGGGTAATAAGTAGTGAGGTCTTGGCTTATATGCAAATTAAGAGGAAGGAGGTATTTGTAGCCTTGAAGTGCATTAAGGTGGGCAAATCACCAGGGCCTGACCAAGTGCAACCCCGAACCTTATGGGAGGCCAGGGAACAAAGTGCAGAGGCCCTTCTGGAGATATTCGCTTCGTCGTTAGCCACAGGCGAAGTTCCAGAAGACTGGAGGGTGGCTGATGTTGTTCCATTGTTCAAGAAGAGTAGCAAGGATGGATAAGGGAACTGCAGGCTGGTGAGCCTGACTTCATTTGTAGGGAAGTTACTGGAGGGATTTCTTAGAGACAAGATCTACTGTCACTTGGATAGTCATGACCTGATCAGGAATAGTCAGCATAGGTTTGTGCATGAGAGGTCATGTCTGATGAACCCTCTGGAGTTTTTTTGAAGAGGTAACTAAGGGGATAGATGAAGGTAGGGCAGTGGATGTTGTCATTATGGACTTTAGTAAGGCCTTTGACAAGATCCCGCATGGCAGGCTGATCAGGAAGGTTAGGTCACATGCTATTCAGGGGGATCTAGCAAGGTGGATTCAAAAATGGCTCGATGATAGGAAACAGAGGGCGATGGTTGAAGGTCAATTCTCCGACTGGAGGCTTGTGACTAGTGGGGTGCCCCAAGGAACAGTGTTGGACCTCTGTTATTCATTATTTATGTAAATGATTTGGATATGAATGTACATGGCATGATTAGCAAGTTTGCTGATGATACTAAATTAGGGAGTCTTGTTGACATTGAAGCAGGTTACAGTGAATTTCAGAGATCTTGGGCTGAGGAATGGCAAATGGATTTCAACTTGGATAAGTATGAGGTGATGCATTTTGGATAGTCAAACCAGGGTAGGACTTATACAGTGAATGGCAGGGCATTGACGAGTGCTCTAGCATAGAGGGACCTGGGAGTCAAGTGCACAGTTCGCTGAAAGCGGCTGTGCAAGTAGACAGGGTGATGAAGAAGGTGTTTAGCATGCTGGCCTTCATCAGTCAGGGCATTGAGTTTAGGAGTAGGGACATTATGTTGCAATTATATAAATCATTGGTGAGGCTGCACTTGGAGTATTGTGTACAGTTTTGGTCACCCTATTATAAGAAAGATGTGGTTAAATTGGAAAGAGTGCAGAAAAGATTGACGAGGATGTTGCCAGGACTAGAGGGCCTGAGTTATAGAGAAAGGTTGGTCAGGCTGTGTCTTCATTCCTTGGAACGTAGGAGAATGAGGGGTGACTTTATAGAAGTGCTTAACATTACGAGAGGCAAAAATAAGGTGGACGGTAACAGTCTTTTCCCCAGGGTAGGGGAGTCCAAAACTAGAGGGCATAGATTTAGGTTCAGAGGGGAAAGTTTTAAAAGTTTTAAAAACAGAGGGTGGTGAGTATATGGAATGAGGTGCCAGAGGAAGTGGTTGAGGCAGGTACAATAGTATCACTTAAAAAGCACTTGGATAGATACATGGAGGGGAGAGGCCTGGAGGGATATGGACTGAACGCTGGAAATCGGGACTAGCTTGGTGGACAACGTGTTTGATGTGGACTCGTTGGGCCAAAGGGCCTCTATTCGTACTGTATTACTCTATGACTCTAGTATTAGACATTACGATCCTGGGGATAAAGATACCAGCACTTGAGTCCCAGGTCCCTCTATTCTATAAGATATCTACGCCTCTCATAATATTAATAATATATATCAGGTCTCCCCTCAGCACCTGCCGCTCCAGGGAAAACTAGTTTGTGCAACCTCCCCTTATAGCACCTGCCCTCTAATCCAGGCAGCATCCTGGTAAACCTCTGCTGCACCCTCTCCATAGCCTCCACATTCTTATAACAGGGCGACCAGAATTGAATGTGATACTCTTGATATAGCGTAACCAGAGTTTTATAAAGCTGCAACGTATTAGTAAAGGGATAAGTGATAGTACAGTTTTATGCTGAGTTCTTTTTAATCCGTCGCTCCCAATATCTCTGTTGGGCTTGAATAGATACCATAGGCTGACACTTAAACAATAACAGATTTATTTATACTTTGCTTGTGGATTAAACCTTCACAAGACACTTTGGTGGAGTATCAGCAAGAAAAATTGATATCAAGCCATATTAGGGCAACTGACCAACAATTTGATCAAAGATTGGCAATAAGAAGCATTTTAGGGAAGGAAAGAGAAGGTATGGTTGCTAATGCAAAACAGTTTAAAAAAATAGGGATCTATAAAAGTTAAGAAATAGAAAAGTACATGTATTTTTAATTATTTATTCATGGGGTGTGGACATCACTGTCAATATTCATCCTGAATTTTACCTCAATTGAGGATGCAGTTAAAAGTCAACCATGTTGACAGGTCTGGAGTAACACATGATGTTTGTCAGAAAATTTACTTTTTAATTTCCTTCAGACTATAGGGAGATCTGTAGTCCATTCCCAACAGTTCAACCCAGATGACCCTTGTAACATATTTGCAATTGCTTTTTGAACCATTATTTCCATCCTTTTATTTCAATTTTCTGCTCATCTAAAAACCTGTATCTGGATCCAATCAGGAGGGCTATTTTCTGGTGGAGAAATTTTAAAAAATTCAGCAGATGCCAATAGAGAACTTGAGGATGAGGGAATGCCAGGAGCTTGGGTCTGGGGTGGGAGGGTAGTGATGGTGCAGCAACAGGGACAACAACATTCTAGGGTCCGCCATTGATCATTGTGGGGGTAGTGATAGGGAAGATGAAGTGGCAGGGATGAGATGGGGGAGGAGCAGAGATTGGAGGTGGGGGTACGAGGTGGGGAATTACCCAGACGTTATGTTCCAGTAGGCAGTCACACCTTTCTTTTAAGTAGTGAGGATGGGAGGTTAACTTAGAGTGAGGCAAGTGTAGGGATCCAAAAGGTAGCATTGAAGGTGCATAGAAGTCTAAAATATCAAAAATAGAAGCAGGAGTAGGTCTTTCAAGCTTGCTCCACCATTCAACACAATCATAGCTGATCATCCACTTCAATACCTTCTTTCCATATTCCTTCATCCTTTTAGCTTAAGAAGTACTTGTATCTACTTCTTGAATATAATGGCCCTCACTGCCTTCTGTAGTGGAAAATTCCACACATTAGCTACCCTCTGGATGAAGAAATTTTTCCTGATCTTGATCTTAAATGGCATTCCTAGACTGTTACCCCTGGTTCTTGACTCTCCAGCCATCAGGAATATCCTCCCTATAACTAGTCTGTGTGGTCCTGTTGGAATTTAATACATTTCCATAAGATCTCTTCTTATTCTTCTATGGAATACAGGCCAGACCTCTTTTTGTATGTCAGTCCTGCCATCCCAGGAATCCAGTTTAATAAACTTTATTCCTCAGTTAAGGAGACTAAAACCACACACAAAACTCCTATTGGAATCTCACCATGTATTTACCCACTCGCTCAATGTATCTAAAACATATGGAACTTGTTTGCATCCTCCTTACAGCTTACATTTTCAGCCCCCCCCCCCCCCCCACCAACTCTGTGTCTGCATACCTGACTATGTTACATGTAGAGAAATAAGAGACTGCAGATGCTGGAATCTGGAGCAACAAACAATCTGTTGGAAGAACTCAGCGGATCAAGCAGCATCTGTGGGAGGAAAGGAATTGTCTGGTGTTTGACATTTCTACCCTGGGAAAAAGATTCTGACTGTCTACTCTGTCTATGCCTCTCATAATTTTAAAAACCTTTTCAGGTCTCCCCTCAGCCTCCAACACTCTAGGGAGAACAACTCAAGGTTATCCAATCTTTCCTTATAGCTCATCCCCTCTAATCCAGGCAGCATCCTGGTAGACCTGTTCTGTACCCTTTCCACAGTCTCCACATCCTTCCTATACTGAGGCGACCAGAACTACACACAATCCCCCAAGTGCAGTCTAACTAAAGTTTTATGTAGCTACAGCATGAGTTCCTTACTCTTACACTCAACAGCTCTAGCAATGAAGGCAAGCATTCCATACTCCTTCTTTACCACCTTATCCACTTGCATCACCGCATTCAGTAAACTATGAACTTGGACCCCAAGATCCCTTTGTACCTCAATGCTACAAATGCATACTGTCTCCTTTCATTTGACCTCCCAAAGTGCAACACCTCAGACTTTCCCGGATTAAACTCCATCTGCCACTTCTCTGCCCATATCTGTAACTGATCCATATCCCCGCTGTATTCTTTGATAGTCCTTTATATTGTCCACAAGTCCACCGATCTTGGTATTATCCTCAAATATGTTAATCCACCCATCTATATTTTCATCCAAGTCATTGATATACATCACAAACAACAGGGGTCCCAGCACTGATCCCTGCGGAACACCACTGGTCACAGACCTCCAGCCAGAATAATAGCCTTCCACCCCTACTCTCTGTCTTCTGTGGGCAAGCCAGTTCCGAATCCAAACTTGCAGTTCACCCCAGATCCTGTGCATCTTAATCTTCTGAATCAACTTACCATGAGGGACCTTATCAAATGCCTTACTAAAGTCCATGTAGATAATGTTCACTGCCTTGCCCTCATCAAGCACCTTTGTCACCTCCTCGAAAAACTTAAACAAATTGAGGACGAAGTTGGGTGAAGGGGGGCTGGGGGATATAAGGGAAAGGGAACAAAAATGGGACGTCCAGAGGAAGATCAGAAGGAGAGGGAGGAAAAAGTGATTACCTAAAATTGAAAAACTCAGTATTCATGCCATTGGATTGTATCTATCATTCACGTGCCACTGTCTCTCAGCTCCACTCCTGCTCCCCTGTCCCCCTCTCTAACCTGACACAACCTGCCTGTCATCTCACACCCCTCCTCAGTCCACCAATCATCTCAGAATCCTTTCTCACCACTCCCCTTCTCCTCTTTACGCTGGCCATGCCACCTCTTCACTCTCAGGCCTGATGTAGGGTTTCGTCCCAAAATGTCGATGATTTCTTTCCTCCCACAGATGCTGCTCGACCTGCTGAGTTCTTCCAACAGATTTTTTGTCGTTCCAGATTTCAGTATCTGCAGTCTTTTGTTTCTCTAAAAATAACATCTTCAGGTGTGCAGGCAGAGTTGTGTGGGGGTGGGGGGGGGGGAGGTTGAAATGCGAGCAGTGAGGAGGATGCAAAGAGGCTCAATATGGTTTAGTTCCCTCATTCAAATCATTGATGTATGTTGTGAATAGGTGGAATCCAAGCACTGATCCCCACAGTTCCTTACTAATCACTGCCTGCCATCCAGAAGAAAACCCATTTATTCCTATAGCATGTCGATTATTCTCAATTCATGACAGTATATAACCTCTAATCCCGTGCACTTTAATTTTGCACACTAACTTCTTATGTGTGCCTTTATCAAAAGCTTCGTGGAAGTCCAAATATCTCATTCACTAATTTTCCCTTATTTATTCTATTATCTATCCTTATCTATTCAAAAAAAATCCAGTAGATTTGTTAAGCATGAATTCTCTTTTATAACTTCAATGTGACTTTGTCAAATCCCATCAATGCTTTCTAAGTGTTCTGTTATTGCATCTTTTATAAATAGAACCTAGTATTTTCCCAATACTGATGTTAAGTTTACTGATCTGTAATTCCCCTTTTTTCTTTTTTCTTCCTCTTTTCTTAAATAGTGTGATTACTTTTGCCACCTTCCAATGAGTAGGAATTGCTCCTGATTCCAAAGATTTTTTTAAGCAAATCTGCAGTTACCAGGGTCACTTCCTTTAGTAGTCTAGGATGCAGATTCTCAGACCCTGGGGATTTGACAGCCTTTCGCCCTATTAATTTCACTGGCACTATTTCTTTACTAACTGAGTTCTTTACTAACTAAGTTCCTTCCTCCCTCTAGACTCTTGGATCCCTAATGCATCTGGGAAGTTACTTATGTCCTTCTTTGTGAAGACAGAACCATGTATGTGTTTAATTGTTCTGCGATTTCTTTGTTCCCAATTATAATTTACCTCTTTTCTGACTGTAGGGGATCTACATTGGTCTTCACTAACCTTTTTCTCTTCATATATTTACAGAAGCTTTCACAGCCAGTTTTTATGTTCCCTGCAAGCTTACTCCTATACTCCATCTTCTCCCATTTAAGCAACCTTCTGGTGTTCCTTTGGTGAATTGTAAATTGTTCCCACTTCTCAGGCCCGCTGCTTCTTTTGGCAATTTTACATGATTACTCTTTGGATCTACTGCTGAGCCACATTTGAGCCCACTTTCCTGACTTATTTTTGTGCTAGACTGGAATGAATAGTGGAAGTACTTGTACATTCTTTGAATATTATCCAAAGCCGATGCATTGTTCCTTAAACTATCACAGCCAACTCCCACTTCATATCCTCATAATTTACTTTGTTCAGGTTCAGGACCCTAATTTCTGATTCTACTAGTTCCCTCTCCATCTTAATGAAGAATTCTATCATATTGTGATTACTCTTGTCTAAAGGACCACACACAAGATTGTTAATTATTTCTTTCTTATTGTACAATACCCAGTGTGGAGTAGCTTGTTCTCCACTTGCTTCCTCAATATATTAATAAAAATACATTATATTTATACATACCATGAATTCTTTCTCCACATTTATTGCTAATTTATACCTATATTAAAATTGCCCTTGGTTATAGCTGTATCCTTTTTGCATGCACAATTTTTGCAGCCTGTATGAACAAGAACTGCAGGGAGGATGAGTAAACTGTCAACAGCGCAAGGATCCATTTAAATTGGGGGAGTGAAAAGGAATACAGGAAGAATAGGAGAGAGTATTGTTAGGGAGATGGAACCTGTTTCTTGCAACTACAAGCCTGACGGTGCTGATGCCTGCCAGATGGCAGGATTAAGGATATATCCTTGGTTTTAGGGAGGAATTTGAAATTGAAGAGGAAAGACTAGGTTGTTGTTGTTCATGTAGGAACCAATAATATCAATAGGAGAAAGGAAGAAGTTATGCTTGTGTCCAAATTGAAAAGGCTATCCACCAAGGTAATAAGCTTTGTATTACTACCTGAGTCATGTGCAGATTGCATAAGATTAAACATCAAGCCAGGCAGCTACGTTATTTTGCAATTTTGTGACAGAAATCAACAAAGGTTCCAGACCAGACTGATTATTTTGTCATTCAGCATATCAAACATGGTCAAAGGCATAATAATTCTTTCGATGACTAACTGGGGTACTTGTGTACCCAGAGGGTCAGCCCACGCAACATTAATTTTGAATATCTAGGGTTTCTATCCTCAGAAGCTTTTAGACCTTTTGTGAAAATTACTTTGTCCTAGCAAAGGTGTTTGAATACTCAGAGGTGTCTTGACAGTTATGTTGTACTCCCATTGTAAATATGTAATTTGATAGAACCATTTGTCCATACCCAAACTATTGAAACTGTATTTAATCATGTGTTATTTCATCTTTGCTCTTAAAAGTATAAAACCTCAATGTACTATGAGTTTGGAGGGATTCTACTGAGAGAGTCTCCCAGGAGTCTTCCATCAGGTCTCATCCTAAATGTCTGCTTCTGTTAAATAAAGACCTGTTACATCTACAGCTCCAGAATCCATGTTGCTGATTCAGTCACAACAACACAAATAGAAATAAATAAGTACAATATAATAGAAATTACTGAGATACAGATGCAAAGTGATCAAAATCATGAATTAAATATTCCAAGATGCTCTTGGAAGAAATAGGGAAAATGGAAAAGGACAAAGAGTAGTTCTGATAATAAAGATTGGAATAACAGTGGTAGAGAGAAAGAATGATGGTTCAGAAAATCAAGCCATATAATTAGTTTGGGTGCAACTGAGAAACAAAGGGCAGAAAACATTTGTGGGTGTTGTGTATACACCCCCAAACAATTATGGGACTGTAGGGCATTGTGTATATATAAGAAATTAGAGGCACATGCAGCTAGGGAAATAGAATAATCAAGGGGATATACGCACTGGAAAAAACAAATAAGCGGAAAGAGATTCATGAAATATATCAGAACTATGCTAGTAGATAAGCAGTGGTTAATATACAAATAATTAATAAATAATTTAAAGCAAATTAATCTATGACTCCCCTTAAGACACAAACAAAACTGTGGAATTTATTCAGCAGTGACTCACAAGAGAAGTTGAAGAAATAGAATTTGTTCACATTAATTGACTTGCAGTGTTGCAAAAAGATCAGCATGTCTATGGATTGGGAAAATTGCAGAGTTCAGCAAAGGAGGACCAAAAAATTGATAAGGAAAGTTGAAAACAAAAGGTAATGTGGATCTTTAAGAAGTATATATTGGGGAAGTATAAATTGAGAAGTATATATTGGGGAATAAGGAAATGGTAGAGAAATTATTTTGCGTCTGCTTTCACGGAAGGCATAGAAACCCTCCCAGAAACAGTTGTGAATAACAGGTCTAGATCAACTGAGGAATTGAAAGAAGTTAGCATTGCTAGAAACTAACATTGGAGAGCCAATAAATCCTCAGCATCTGTTAGAACTGCATTCCAAAGTTTTGAAAGATGTGGTTATGGAGACAGTGGATGCACTGGTTGTCATGTTCCAAAATTTCATAGATTCTAGAATAGTTCCCACGGTTTAAGAAAGGAGGGAAGGGAAAATGGGAAACAATGAGCCATGTGGTATAATCTCAAAGTAGGGAAAATAGTATGTCATGGGGCACATAGAAAATATAGGTTTAGGCAGTGCTAACAAGAGTTATTAAAGGGAAATTACAATTGATAAATCTACTCGAGATTTTTGAAAGTGATGCTAACAGAATAGGTAAACCAGGTGATGTGGTGAAACTGAACTTTCAGAAGATCTTCAATAAAGTGCCACACAAGAGGTTATTAAACTGAATTTAGAACAAATAGGATTTAGGGCAACATTCTGCATTGAGAATTGGTTGAGGGACAGAAAAGGCAGCAGGATTTGATGAGTCATTTTCAGGTTCAAAGGCTGTGAAAAGGGTGGTGTGTAGAAATCAGTGCTGGGGCCCCACCGGTTTACAATCTAGATCAGTGGATTAGATGAAGGGACCGCTTATAATACATTCCAGTTAGTAGATGATGAAAACCTGTGTGGCAGTATGTGTTATGAAGGCAATTTCCAGTGATTTTTCGGGAACTGGGTAGAAAATTAAAAAGCAGGACTCCCAGTGTTGTAATCTCAGGATTACTAGCTGTGCCATGTGCTAGTGAGGTGAGAAATAGATACAGCACATAGTGCAGTTCAATACATGGCTAAGGAGCTGGTGCAGGAAGGAGGGCTTTAGATTTATGAATGATTGGGCTCTCTTCAAGGGCAAGTGGAACATGTACAAACAAGATGGTTTGCATTTGAACTGGAGGGGAACCAATATCCTTGCTGGGAGGTTTGCTGGTGCTGATCAGGAGGGTTTAAACTAAAGTGGCAGGGGGATGGGAACCACAGCAGCAGGGCAACAGGTGGTAGGGTTGAGGGCAAGAAGGATGGTATGGCAAATAAGACTGAAAGGAAGGACAGCAAGGAACAGGCTAATAAACACCATGGACTGAGGTGTGTTTATTTCAGCGCTAGGAGTATTTTCATAGAACAGTACAGCACAATACAGCCCCTTCAGCCCACAATGTTGTGCCGACCTTTAAACCTTGCCTAAGGCTATCTAACCCCTTCCTCCCACATATCCCTCTATTTTAAATTCCTCCATATGCTTATCTAGCAATCTCTTGAATTTGACCAATGTACCTGCCTCCACCACCACCCCAGGCAGCGCATTCCATGCACCAACCACTCTCTGGGTAAAAAACCTCTCTCTGATATCTCCCTTGAACCTCCCACCCATTACTTTAAAGCCATGCCCTCTTGTATTGAGCATTGGTGCCCTGGGAAAGAGGCGCTGACTGTCTACTCTATCTATTCCTCTTAATATTTTGTACACCTCTATCATGTCTCCTCTCATCCTCCTTCCCTCCAAAGAGTAAAGCCCTAGCTCCCTTAGTCTCTCCTCATAATGCATACTCTCTAAACCAGACAGCATCCTGGTAAATCTCCTCTGCACCCTTTCCAATGCTTCCACATCCTTCCTATAATGAGGCGACCAGAACTGGACACAGTACTCCAAGTGTGGTCTAACCAGAGTTTTGTAGAGCTGCATCATTACCTCGCGGCTCTTAAACTCGATCCCACGACTTATGAATGCTAACATCCCATTAGCTTTCTTAACTACCCTACCCATCTGTGAGGCAACTTTCAGGGATCTGTGGATATGAACACCCAGATCCTTCTGCTCCTCCACACTACCCAGAATCCTGCCATTTTGGGTAGGGAGGATGAATTTAGAGCCTGAATCAGAACATGTAATTATGATGTTGTTGATATTACAGAGACCTGGTTACGTGAGGGACAGGACCGGCAGCTCAATATTCCTGGCCTTCATCAGTCAGGGGATAGGAGTTAGGGAGTTATGTTGCAGTTATATAAGACATTGGTGAGACCACACCTGGAGTATTGTGTGCAGTTCTAGTCACCCAGCTGGAGGAAGGGTGTCCTGAAGCTGGAAGTGTGCCAAAAAGATTCACAAGGACGTTACCTGGATTGGAGGGTTTGAGTTATTAGGAACATCTGGATAGTCTGTGGCTTTTTTCCCTGGAGCTTGGGAGGCTGAAGGGTGATCTTAAAGAGGTAGGTAAAATCATGAGGGGCATAGATAAGGTAAATGGTCATAGTCCTTTCTTCAGGATTGGGGAGTCTAAATCTAGAGGGCATAGGTTTAAGGTGAGAGGAGTAAGACTTAAAGGAAACCAGAGGGTGCAAGTTTTTCCATACAGAGGGTGGTGGTTAAGTGGAACAAGCTGCTGAAGGTGGCTACAATTACAACATTTAAAGACACTTAGACAGGCGCACAGATAGGAAAGATTTAGAGGGATACGGGCCAAACACAGACAAATGGAACCAACTCAGGTAGGCAACTTGGTTGGCCTGGACAAGTTGAGCTCAAGGGCCTGTTTCTGTACTGTATAACTCTATGAGGACTAAAAAGGGGCAAATGTAAACATTCTTATTCAAAAGGTGTGTAAGGGCACAGCACCACAAGCCACTTGTTTGCGCAGAAACCCCTTAGAAACAATAATCAAAAAAACAAGGTTCAGCTAATAAAGGAGAGCCAGTACAGACTTGTTAAAGGCAAATTGAGTTTGTTGAACCTGATTGAATTCAATGATGAAGGTGATGTCATCAACATGCATTTTCAAACTGTGTTTGGTAATGTCTTCTACAAAGGCCACAGCAAATTGAGGCCCAGTGCATGAACACATCATGGCTCCAAGGATAGTAAATTGGTTTAAAGGCACAAAGCAGAAAGTAATGGTAAATGCTTGTTTTTCTACACTACACTCTTCCTCAGAGGTCAGTGCCAAGGCCAGTGCTGCATGTCTTAATGACTAAGACATGAGTGGGTGCTCTGGTTTCCTCCCACATTCTAAAAATGTGCAGGTTAGTGGGTTGTTAATGTTAATTATCCTTAATGTAGATGAGGTAAGCCATTCTCCCTCCTGAAGGACTAAGAGGGAGATGTAACTGAAGCACAACTTCCCTACTTTTTGACTCAATTCATCTTGCAATAAACAATAATATTCTCAATAAACAATAACAAACTTCCTTGTTTATTTACTGTACTTGAAGTTGTGTTCCTCCCCATTGTGAACACCCCTTTCCTCTGCTATCTATTTCTTCCCTTGGTTATTCTATATTCTGATTGATCTGGTCTTCTCCATTGATTTGTGCTCCCTCCCCCCTCATCAAATGTGTTCAGGGAATGGCTGCACTTATTTGACAGCTGGATTGTTTAATAAGCAGCTAATGACTTCACAGCAGCAGACCCTTGCTGGTGAGTAAAGTATCATATCTGACAACCATTTTTGAACTCAGCTTGATTACAATAACTTTAAAACCCTCGAGGATTGCTTTCAGCCTGAAGAAGTTCCTCCATGACTCAAAACAAATTTTGAAATATAATGCAAAATCATGGCAAAAGTATTCCCCAAATGAGAAGGGGGTTATATTCCAGGAAATGTTTTATTGAGCAAAAATTCATAAATCAGAAAGGTAATTCCATTAGATTCATTGTAAAAACTTTATTTGCGCTCCAGAGCTGAAGAATTTCAGCCAAAATGCACATAAAAGCATCAATACAAATAAAATCAGATAATAATGTATCATTTGATTAACAATTAAATCTTAAAATAAGATAATAAAAGATACATAATGTACCCCTTCAGGGTACTAATCAAGTGAAACATGCAAGATGTCTTGCTGACTCCTCCAGACTTGCTGCCTCCCCCACAGCCCCCCCTTGGCCCTCCTACAGCTCTTGATGCCCACTTCCCCCAAGCCGTTCCTCCCTCTCCCCCAGCCCTCTCAATCATCAGGTTTTAGCCATTTCTTTCCCATGCCGACGATGCTGTGAGCCTTCTTCTTCCACCCCACCCCAACTTTATTCCCCTCTTCACCATCACCCCTCTCTTAGGCAGCTGAGAGGCAAGTGGATTGCAGTCTCAGCTCAGCTGATTGTTAAAGAAACATTGTTTTTATAGTGAGAAAGACTTGTAAATCGAGGACACATACAAGAATCATTTGTGGAAACTCCTAAATAGAAAAATTCATAAATAGCGGCATACCTGTATATAAAAAATAAAAAAATACAGCCAGTTTATTGAATGAAATCTGAGGAAAAGTTATCCTTTCTGTTCACCAACGTATTGGACAATAGAAAATTGCTGTGTAATGTAACAAAAGTATGTAAAATCGGTTGGAAAATTGGGAGAGCATTGGTAGAATTGGTAGATGGAAGTGCAAAGTAATGCATAAGCTTGAAAGAATGCAGAGAAAATTTACAAAGATGTTGTTGGGACTTGAGGAACTGAGTTTATAGGGAAAGCTTGAATAGGTTAGGACTTTATCTCCTGGAGCACAGGAGAATAAGGGGAGATCTTATACAGGTATACAAAATTATGAGGGGTATAGGGTGAATGCATGCAGGCTTCCCCCCCCCCCCCCCCCACCCCCCATGGTTGGATGAGACTAGAACTAGAGGACATAGGTTTAGGGTAAAAGGTGAAATACAAGGGGAATCTGAGGGGAAACTTCTTCACTCAGAGGGTGGTGCAAGTGTGGAACGAGCTGCCAGTGGAAGTGGTAGATGTGGGTTCAATTGTAACATTTGAGCGGTTTGGATAGGTACATGGATGAGATGGGTTTGGAGGGATATGGCTTGAGTGCAAGTAGATGGGACTTGGCAGGAGATCAGGCTGGCATGGACTAGATGGGCTGAAGGGCCTGTTCTGTGCTGTAGTACTGACTCTTTGGTCTCCTGGGGAGACCAAAAATTATAGAGACTAGTGTCTGTTGCTATGTCTATTGTATTTTGGCAGATCTATTTTCAGAACTTCTTCAGTTCTAGCACTTGTGCAGCCCGGTGCTGAAGTTCATGTCCTCACTGGCTGAGATTGAAGTAATTGACGTGCACATATGTTGTACACAACTTGCCATTATGTCCTTAGGATTGCAAACATTGTACTCCTGCAGTAAGGGTCAGGTCAATGTCAGGGCTGGGCTTATGTTGTGTAACAAGAATGTCTGTAGGCCACAGTCTTGATGGGCCATCCTGAAATCTAGATATTCTGTGAAATGATCTTCAATGAAATATAATACAGAATCTGTTGCCCATTCTGAAATCTAGCTTTTTAAAAAAAATACTGCAGTCCAAATTGTGTATTATTACATTGTAAACTTTAAAGTCAACACTTCAAGCCATTCATTGACCATGGATGTGGACCAAAGATCATGGTGCATATTGGTACCAATGACATAGATAGAAAGAGGAATTAGGTCCTGCACAGTGAATATGGGGAGTTAGGAGAGAACCTAAAAAGCAGGAACTCAAGGGTAGTAATCTCTGGATTACTCCTAGTGCCACATGCTAGTGAAGGTAGAAATAGAAAGATAGCTCAGATGAATGTATGGCAGGTAACAGGGATTCAAGTTCTTGGATCATTGGGATCTCTTCTGGGGTAGGGGTGACCTGTACAAGAGAGATGGGTTGCACCTGAACTGCAGGGGGACCAATATCCTGGCTGGGTGATTTGCTAGTGGTATTTGGGAGGGTTTAAACCTGAGTGGCAGAGGGATGGGGCCCTGAGCAGTAGAGCAGCTAATGAGAAATCATGATGTCTGCAAAGTGGGAGGCCTTTATAATTGTGATGTCAAGAGTTCAGGGTCTGCATTTTTCTGTTAGGGTGAAGGGTGAGGCTGGTAGGGTTCAGGAACCTTCGTTGTTGAGAGATATTGAGTCTCTGGTCAAGAAAAAGAGTAAGGCATACACTGTGCATAAGCTATTGGGAACTAGTGAATCTCTTGACCTCAACAAGTGTAGAAGTGCATTTAAATTAGGAGGGCAAAACTAAGATATGAGCAGGATTTGTCAGGCAAGGTGAGGCAAAATTCCAAGAGATTCTATAGGTATATTAAGAGTAAAAGGGTGGTTAGGGAGAGAATATGTCCCCTTGAAAGATCAGTATGGTAGTCTGTCTGTAGAAATGAAGGAAGTGATTTAGTGAATATTTCTATTTTTTTACTGTTGAGAAAACTATGGAAGCTAAGAAAAGGGGGGGGGGGGGAGAGGGAATGAGTGGTGTAGTCTTGGAACACATAAGTTAGCAAGGAGGAGGAATAGGACGCCTTAAAGTGCACTAAGGTGAATGAACCCCCAGGGGCTGACAGAGTGCATCCTTGGACCTTCTGGGAAGCTAGGAAATAATTTGCAGCAGCCCTTGCAGAGATTTTTGTTTCAAGTCTGGCCATGTGTCAACTTCCAGGGGACTGGAGAGTGGCTAATGTGGTACCATTGTTTTTAAAAGGGTAGCAAAAACAAGCCAGGAAACTGCAGGCTGGTGAGACTGACATTGGTGGTGGGCAAATTGCTGGATAGGATTCTGAGAGAACAGGATCTGATTCAGGACAGTCAGCACTGCTTTGTGCATGGTAAGTAGTGTCTGAGAAATCTGAGTTCTTAGAGAGGTAACCAAGAGGATAGGGCAGTGGATGTTGTCTATATGGACTTTAGCAAGGCCCTTGACAAGGTTTTTTTTGATTTTTTGATTTTTTTTATTTACAGCGTGCTAACAGGCCCTTCCGGCCCAACAAGTCCATGCTGCCCATTTTTTTTTAACCCAAATTAACCTACCTGTATGTCTTTGGAATGTGGGAGGAAACCGGAGCACCCGGAGGAAACCCACGCAGACACGGGAGAATGTAGAAACTCCTTACAGACAGCGATGGGAATCAAACCCCAATCGCTGGCGCTGTAATAGCGTTATGCTAACTGCTACACTACCATGCCTATGCTACGGTGAGGTCCCTCATGGCAGGCTAGTCTGGAAGGCTAGAATGCATGGGTCCAGAGGGAGATAGTGGGCACGGTAGTGTAGTGGTTAGCATTACGCTATTACAGCGCCAGCGACCGGGGTTCAATTCTGGCTGCTGTCTGTAAAGAGTTTGTACATTCTCCCCGTGTCTGCATGGGTTTCCTCTGGGTGCTCTGTTTTCCTTTCACATTCCAAAGGCGTATGGGTTAGGAAGTTGTGGGCATGCTATGTTGGCACCATAAGCATGGCGACACTTGCGGGCTGCTCCCAGAACAGTCTATGCAAAAGGACGCATTTCACTGTGTGTTTCAATGTACATGTGACTAATGAAGACATCTCATCTCATAATTGGCTCAGTGGCAGGAAGCAGAGTGTGATTGATGGTAGAGGGTTGCTTCAGACTGGATGTCTGTGACTAGTGGTGTACCATAGGTCAGTGCTAGGACCTTTGTAATTTACACAAATGATTTTGATGTGAATGTACAAGGCAAGGTTAGTAAGTTTGCAAATGATACTAAAATAGATGGTGTTGCAGATATGTAGAAGGTTATGAAAACATACAGGGGGATCTTGATCAGCAAGGCAGATGGGCTGAGGATGGCTGGCTTTCAATCCAGATAAATGTGAGGTATTGTATTTTGGGAGATCAAACCAGGGGAGGACTTGTACAGTGAATGGTAGGGCCCTGGGGAGTGCTATGGAACAGAGGGACCTAGGAGTGCAAATGCATACTTTGTTCAATGTGATGTCACAGATAGATAGGGTAGCGAAGAAGTCGTTTGGCATGCTGGCCTTCATCAGTCAGGGCATTGGCAATAGGAGTTGGGAAGTTATGTTGCAGTTATGCAAGATTTTTGAGGCTGCACCTGGAGTACTGTGTGCAGTTTTGCTCATCCTGTTATAGGAAAGATGTTATTAAACTGGAAAGTGCGGAAAAGATTTACCAGGATGTTGCCTGGACTTGGGGGCCTTAGTTACAAGAAGTTGCATAGACTAGGACTTTTTCCCCTGGAATGTAAGGAGATTGAGAGTTGACCTGAGAGGTATACAAGATCATGAGTCAGAAAGGGTGAAAGCAGTCTTTTCTTCCCCCCCCCCCCCCCCCAGGGAGGCTGTGCTACAAACAAGACGGCATAGGTTCAAGATCAGAGGCGAGAGATTTTAAAGGGACATCAGGGGCAACTTCTTTACACACAGCGATGCATATTTGGAATGAGCTGCCAGAAATAGCAACATTTAACAATCCCCCTGTAATTTGCTTGATCAACAGGTTTGTTTTCAAGGAACATCTTAAAAGGAGGAGACTGGGACATTTAGGGAGTGAACTCCAAAATGACCACTGAAAGAATGACTGCCACTAATAGAGATATTAACATTGGATAAACAGGAAGCTAGAATTGAAGGAGCACAGAAATCTCTGAAATTTGTAGGCCTGGAGGAAACAACAGAAATGGGATGGGTGAGGCTATATAGGAATTAAAAAAAACAAGGGTGGGAAATTTAAAATACGGTCATTATTTAACTAGGAACCCAGAGATGATTAAATTAGACTTTTCTCATTTCTCAGTGGTGTTCCCCAGATGACACTAAAATAGGTGGTGTCATTGACAGTGAGGATGGTCATCAGGATTTAGAGGGATCTTGACCAGCTGGGTAAGTGGGCCAAGGAATGGCAAATGGAGTTCAATTCAGATAAGTGAGGAGTTACATTTTTGGGAAGACCAATCAGGGTAGGATTTTCATGATGAATGGTAGGGTCCTGGGGGTGTTGTGTAACAGAGAGACCCAGGAATACAAGTACATGGTTTCTGAAAGTAATGTTGCAGGTAGACGGTGGTGAAGAAGGCCTTTGGCACGCTGGCCTTCATCAGTCAGGGCACCAAGTATAGAAGTTGGAATGCTATGTTGCAATTGTACAAGATGTTGGTGAGGCTGCATTTGGGATGTGTTCAGGAAAGATGCCATTGAGCTGGAAAGAGTGCAGAGGAGATTTACAAGGATGTTGCCAGGACTCAAGTGACCAAGTTATGGAGAGAGGTTGAGCAGGTTGGGACTTTTCATTGGAGCATAGGAGAATGAGGGGTGATCTTGGGTGTATAATATCATGAGGGGCATAGATAATGTTGATGCACACAGTCTTTTTCCCAGGGTTGGGAATCAAGAACTACAAGACCTAAGGGGCAACATTTTCACCCAGAGGGTGGTCAGTATATGGAATGTGTTGCCAGAGGAAGTGGTTGAGGCAGGTACATTAACACTTAAAAGATACATGGATAGGAAAGGTTTAGAGGGATACAGGCCAAACATGGGCAAATGGGACTAGCTTAGATGGGAATCTTGGTTTCATGGACTAGTTGGGCTGAAGGGCCCATTTCTGATTCAATGACAGTTCAGCCTATAGTCAGGTATAGCAGTGGGGATCAAGTGAATCCCATGAGTAATATACTCAAAAAGGAAATTAGGAAGGCAGAGGACATGAGTTAGCTTTGGCAGATAAGGTAAAGGAGTATCAGAAGAGATTCTGCATGCACTAAGAGTAAAAGGATATTCTATTGAGAGAGTAGGTCTCCTTAAGGAACAACAGTCATCTAGTGTGGAGCCACAGGAGATGGATGATGTCTTATAAAAGAATATTTCATCTGTATATATAGTGGAGAAGGTGATGGAAGCTAAAGAATTCAGGGAACAGAATAGTGACATCTTGAAACATATCCACAATAAAGAGGTGCTGGCAGTCTGAACATAGAACAGTACAGGCCCTTCAGCTCATGATGTGCTGACATATAAACCTTACCCCTCTCTACTTCACCTCCCATAACACTATTTTTGTGCTCATCTAAGAGCCTCTTCAATGACCTGATTGTATTGGCCCTACCACCACCCCTAGCAGTGCATTCCAGGCACCCACCACTCTAATATATATAAAACCTACCTCTAACATCTCCCCTGAACTTTCCTCCACACACCTTAAACAGGTAACCTCCAGTATTGGCCATTACCTCCCTGGGGAAAAGATGTTGGCTGTCCACTGTATATGCCTCTCAATCTTGTACGCCTCTATCAAGTTGCCTCTCATCCTCTGTCACTCCAAAGAGAAAAGCCCTAACTTGCTCAACCTATCCTCATAAGACATGTTCTCCAATCCAGGCAGCATCCTTGTAGATCTCCTCTGCAAGCTTGTCACCAAACTCCGAGACCTAGGACTCAACACCTCCCTCTGTAACTGGATCCTTGACTTTCTAACAAACAGACCGCAATCAGTGAGGATAGGCAGCAATTCCTCCGGCACGATTATTCTGGTGAACCTCAAGGCTGCGTCCTCAGCCCTCTACTCTACTCCCTTTACACTCATGACTGTGTGGCCAGATTCTGCTCTAACTCCATCTACAAGTTTGCAGATGATACTACCGTTATAGGCCGTATCTCAAACAGTGATGAGTCGCAGTACAGGAAGGAGATAGAGAGCTTAGTGGAATGGTGTCATGACAACAATCTTTCCCTCAATGTCAACAAAACTAAAGAGCTGGTCATTGACTTCAGGAAAGGGGGCGGTGTACATGCACCTGTCTACATCAATGGTGCTGAGGTTGAGAGGGTTGACAGCTTCAAGTTCCTGGCAGTGAACATCACCAACAACCTGTCCTGGACAAACCATGTGGATGCCATGGCCAAGAAAGCTCACCAGTGCCTCTACTTCCTCAGGAGGCTAAAGAAATTTGGTTTGTCCCCTTTGACTCTCACCAACTTTTACCAATGTACCATTGAAAGCATCCTATCAGGATGTATCACGGCTTGGTATGGCAACTGCTCTGCCCAAGACCGCAAGAAGCTGCAGAGAGTTGTGGACACAGCCCAGCGCATTACGGACACCAGTCTCCCCTCCTTGGACTCTGTCTTTACCTCTCGTCTTGGTGTAGCAGCCAGCATAATCAAAGACCCCACCCACCCGGGACATTCTCTCTTCTCTCCTTTTCCATCAGGTAGAAGATACAGGAGCCTGAGGGCACGTACCACCAGACTTGACAGCTTCTATCCCACAGTGATAAGACTATTGAACAGTTCCCTTATACAATGAGATGGACTATGACCTATGACCTCATGATCTACCTTGTTGTGACCTTGCACCTTATTGCACTGCACTTTTTCTGTAGCTGTGACACTTTACTCTGTACCGTTATTGTTTTTTACCTGTACTACATCAATGCACTCTGTACTAACTTAATGTAACTGCACTGTGTAATGAATTGACCTGTAAGATCGGTTTGTAAGACAAGTTTTTCACTGTACCTCGGTACAAGTGACAATAATAAACCAATACCAATACCCTTTCCAAATCTTCCACATCCTTCCTATAATGTGGCAATCAGAACTGAACACAATATTCCAAGTGTCATCTAACCAGAGTCCAACTAAGTTGCAACATTATCTCTTGGCTCTTGAACTCAATCCCCTGGCTAATGAAGGCCAGCATACCATATGCCTTCTTAACTACCCTGTGAACTTAAAATGCATAAAGGTGGAGAAATCCCTGGGGCCTGACTAATTGTATTCTAGGACATTTTGGGAAGACAGGGAAGAATTTGCTGGGGCATTGGCAGAGATACTTGTATCATTGTTAGCCACGGGTGAGGCACCAAAGGACAGGAGGGGTTAGTTATGGCTTTATTTAAGAAGGGCTGCAAGGACAAGCCAGAGAACTAAAGGCCTGTGAGCTTAATATCAATGGAGAAAGTTACTGGAGGGGATTCTAAGAGACTGGATCTACCTGCATTTGGAAAGGCAAGGACTGATTAGGGAGGGTCAGCATAGCTTTGTGTGGAAAATCATGTCTCTCAAATTTGATTTTTTATGTAACCAAGAGGATTGACAAGGACTTCATGGATGTTGTCTATATGGACTTAAGCAAGGCTGATGAAAAGGTCCTGATATAGTAGATTGGTCTGGAGGGTTAGGTCACATGGGATCTGGGGTGAGATGGCCAATTGGATACAAAATCAGTTTGTGGATAGAGTCAGAGGGTGATAGTGAAGGATAGTTTTTGATTGGAGGCCTGTGCTCAGTAGTATGCCATGGGGATTGGTGCTGGGTCCTGTGTTTGTCATATATATTAATGATTTGGATGAGAATGCTGTTGGCATGGTTAGTAAGTTTGTGGATGATCTAGATCAATTGGGGAAGTGGGCCAAGAAATGGCAGATGGAATTTAACTCTAAATGTGAAGTGCTGCATTCTGGTCAGTTAAGCCAGGATAGGACTTGCACATGAAATGGCAGGGCCCTGACATAATTGCTGCCCTCAGTCTCCGTAGACAACATCTATTGCTCCCCTCTGCACTGGGTGCCTAAAAGATCAGGAGAATGGGGCTGAAGTTCAACCAGAACTTGTGGACCAGCCCCTTCAAATGTGCCAACAGGGGCTGCAACCTCTTATGCTCTGAATATACAAAGAGAACAGACTCCTCCAGGCCACAAACCTGGCAGAAGGCCGGGAGTCCATGAATCAACTTATTTCAACATTATTTCTGTACAGCACTCTCTATCCCAGGTCCCTGATGTAAACAGGGAGGACTCCTGCATAGAGACACCCCCACAAGCAACAACCCTCACTGCTGGATGACAGAGCAGATCACCATGGCATGTTCTGACAGCAGCCAAGGGAGAGTGTACAGGAGCAACCCATTGCAGGAAATAGAACAGTACAGCACAGGAACAGGCCCTTCGGCCCATGATGTTGTGCCGAACCAATTACATTAGTAATAAAATGCCCAACTAAACTAATCCTTTCTGCCTACACAATGTCCATATCCAACCATTTCTCACATTCATGTGCCTATCTAAGAGCTTCTTGAACACCTCTATTGTATTTGCCTCCACCGCCCCAGGCAGTGCATTCCAGGTACCCACCACCATTTCTAAAAAAAAACTTGCCCTGCATATCTCCTTTGAACTTTCCCCCCTCACCTTAAATGCATGTCCTCTGATATTAGACATTTCAATTCTGGGGAAAAGACGCTAGCTGTCTACTCTATCTATGCCTCTCAATCTTAAACCTCTATCAGATCTCCCCTCAGCCTCTGTTGCTCCAGAGAGAACAACCCAAGTTTGTCCAAACTATCCTCATAGCACATGCCATCTAATTCAGGCACTATTTTGGTAAATCTCTTCTGCACCCTCTCCAAAGCTTTGACATCCTTCCTATAATTGGGCAACCAGAACTGAATGCAATACTCCGGATGCAGCCTAACTAAAGTTTTATAAAGCTGCAGCATAACTTCCAGACTCTTGAACTCAATGCCTTGACTAATGAAGGCAAGCATGCCATATGCCTTCTTTACTGCCCTATCAACCTGTGTAGCCACTTTCATGAAGCTATGAACATAGACCCCAAGATCCCTCTGCTCATCAACACTTGAGGGTCTTGCCATTGACAGTGTCTCTTTACATTTGATCTCCCAACGTGCAACACTTCACATGTGGCCAGGTTGAACTCCGTCTGCCATTTCTCCACCCATATCTGCAACTGATGTATATCCTACTGTATCCTTTGCCAGTTTTCTATGCTATCTACAACACCACTAATCTTTGTATTATATGCAGATTTACTAACCCACCTATGTATATTTTCATCTGGGTCATTTACAGACATCACAAACAGCAGAGGTCCCAGTACAGATCCCCGAGGAATACCATAGTCACAGACCTCCGGCTAGAAAAAGTCCCATCAACCACTACCCTCTGTCTTCTACGGGCAAGCCAGTTCTGAATCCAAATGGCCAATTCACTATGGATCCCATACATCTTAATCTTCTGGATGAGTCTCCCATGAGGGATCTTGTCAAACACCTTAAAATCCATGTAGGCAACATCCACAGCTCCACCTTCATCAATCACCCTCGTCACTTTGTCAAAAAACTTCAAAGTTCGTAAGGCATGACTTGCCCTGCACAAAGCTATGCTGACTATCCCTAATTAGGACATGGTTTTTACAAATGCTCATAAATCCTATCCCTAAGTATCTTCTCCAGTAACTTACCTACCACGACGCGAGACAGACTGGTCTATAGTTACCAGGATTATCCCCGTTTCCCTTCTTGAATAAGGAACAACATTAGCTACTCGCCAGTCTTCGGGGACCTTGCCTGTGGCTAGAGAGGACACGAAGATATTGGTCAAGGCCCCAGCAATCTCATCTCTTGCCTCTCTCAATTGCCTATGGTATATCCCAACAGGCCCTGGGGACTTATCCACCTTAATGCTCTTTAAGAGACCCAACACGACCACCTCCTTTATCTCAATGCCCTATCATATTAGCATGCTCCACACCGATCTCCCTATCCTCCACATCCTTCTCCTCGGTAAATACTGATTTGAAATACTCATTAAGGACCTTACCCACCTCCTCTGCTTCCAAGCACATATTTCCTCCTTTATTCTCGAGTGGTTCTACCCGCTCTCTAATTATTCGCTTTAATCCTACTTGCCAAGGACTTTTCATGGCCCCTCCTGGCTTTCCTTATTCCCTTCCTGAGTTCCTTTCTGGCTTCTTCATCATCCTCAAGTGCTCTGTTTGATCCTAGCTTCCTAAGCTTTACATACTTTTCCTTTTCTTCTTGACTAAGTTCACCACCTCTCTCAACATCCAAGATTCTCCAACCTTACTATTCTTGTCCTTCCTCCTTACTGGAATGTATCTGTCCTGTACTCTGTGCAATTGGTCTTTAAACACCCTCCACATGTCAGATATGGACTTGTCCAAAAATAGTTGTTCCCAATTAATTCTCCCTGGTTCCTACCTAATGCTCCAGTAATTTGCCCTGACGTAATTTAACTCTCCTGCAAGGTCCATACTTATCCTGATCTATAGCTATCTTAAAACTTAAGGAGTTGTAGTCATTGTTCCCTGACTGTTCTCTCGCTGAAAGGTCAATCACTGGCCAGGCTCATTGCCCAGTACCAGGTTCAGTACAGCCTCTCCTCTCATTGGACTGTTGACATTGATTTAAGAAACCCTCCTGGATGCACCTAACGAATTCTGCCCTGACTAAATCTCTCGCAGTAGAGGTCCCAGTTTACATTAGAGAAGTTGAAGTACCTCACGACAACAACCCTATTAGTTTCCCTAATCTGCTTGCATATCTGTTCCTCAATGTCCCTGTGGCTATCAGGTGGTCTGTAGTGTAATCCCATCAGAGTGATTGCACCTCTCTTATTTTTGAGTTCTACCCATATAGACTGAGTGGATGAACCCTCCATTATGTCCCCTCTGAGTGCAACTGTGATATTGTCCGATTAATAGTGCAACTCCTTCTCTCCCCCTCCCTTTACCTGCCTCCCTTTTCTAAAAGATCAAAATCCTGGATTATTAAGCACCATTCCTGTGCCTCTCTCAACCAAGTCTCTGTTATGGCCATAACATCATAGTTCCATGTACTGATCCAGGCTCCAATCATCACCCTTACCCATAATACTCCTAGCATTCAAATACACACACTTCAAACTGTCCATCCCATTATGTCTGTTACTTTGCTCCTGCCTGTTTTTATTGGCCCTGACAACTACCTTCCTCTCAATCCCTCCACTTTCTGTCCCAGTGCTGTGGTTCCCATCCCCCTGCCAAACTAGTTTTAAAACCTTCTGAGTAGCATTAGCAAAGCTCCCAGCCAGAATATGGTTCCCCTCCAGTTGAGGTGCAACCCATCCTCCTTGTACAGGTCACTGCCCCAGAAGGTTCCAATGATCCAAGAACCTTAAACCCTGCCTCCTGCACCAGTACCTCAGCCACTCCTTCATCTGTTCTATCATCCTATTCCTGCCCTGACTAGCACATGGCACCAGGAGTAATCCAGAGATTATTACCTTGGAGGTCCTGCTCTTCAGCCTCTAACTCCCTATACTCACTGCACAGGACCTCTTCCCCCTTTCTACCCATGTCATTGGTGCCAACATGCACCACGACCTCTGGCTGCTCCCCTTCTCCCTTGAGAATATTCTGCAGTTGCTCTGAGATGTCCTCGACCCTAGCACCTGGGAGGCAACACACCATCATGGTGTCTCCTTCACAGCCACAGAATCTCCTGTCTGTCCCCCTAACCATCGAGTCTCCTATCACTATTGCTCTGCCTGACTTTACTCCTTCCTGCTGAGCCACAGTACCATTGACCTGTGCCACAGTACCCTGAGAGGTCATCCCCCCAGCAGTATCCAAAGGAGTATACTTGTTGCTGAGGCGTATGGCCACAGGGGAACCTTGCACTGACTGCTTACTCCCCTTACTCCTCCTGGTGGTCACCTATCTATATGAAGCCTGTACCCTGGGTGTGACCACATTGGTAAAAGTCTCATCTGAGGTTTTCAGCTTCCCAGATGGTCCTGAGTACATCGAACTCCATTTCCTTGACCTGGTCAGTCAGGAGCTACAGCTGGGTACACTTCCTGCAGATGTAGTCATTGGGGAGACTGAGGTTCCCTGATATCCCACATCTTACAGGAGGAGTATTCCACTGCCCTAACTGCTATCCTGAATCAAGGACTAAGGATTTACAGGCAACAAAATAAAGACCTTACCAGTTCTTGCCTGTACCTTCATACTGAAACCTTTCTTTTTAAAAGAGCTGCTTGCACTCCCCTCACCTAGGTCACTTACTCAGCCTCTTCTCACTGAAGCCTCAGTTCCCCTTCTTCCCCCCCACTCAACTACTCACACAATGGCTGCTCCAAAATGGCCACTCTGCTCAACTCTAGCTACTTTTTATTGGCTGCTGCCAATTAACCAATTATTAACAATATGCAAGTGTGCCTTTAAGGGTCCTGCTCACTGAAAATGAACACCAAGCACATAGACTCACTTCTTTGTGTCTCCACGTCTTGTGGGTCGGCATGGAGGACGTTCCTGAGGAGGGTTTGGGACCTGGGTCCAATGAGCAATTCTGGACGAGTGGGGATCAACCCAGCAGGGATCACCCTGCACTCACGAGCCCTCTTGACACCCATTGTGACAGGATGATTGGAGGCTATGGCTACGAGACCCAGTGGCATGCAGCTGGCTTCTCCGTTGTCTGGTCCACCCCTTCGTTCAGCTGCACTTACAGCCTGAGTGCCTCTGCTGGTGTAGGAGTGCTGACTGGAGGTGACCATGTCCCAGACTCTGGAAAAAAAAAACAGGCAACTCCTGTAGAGCAGCACAACTAATGCTCAGCATTGGGAGCCATGTGTCGTCCTGAAGGCAGTGGCCTGGTAGAAAAAATGTTACTGGCATATGAATGATACACAGGAGGAGGGTATATAGTCTAAATTGGCATTAAGATCAGCACAACGTCGTGGGCCAAATGGCCTCTCCAGTGCTGTACTGTACTAGGTTCTATTTTGTTTTGAATGTATTCACATTCAGAGGAAATGTCATATCTGGGAGAATGCTCAACATACAGGGTTCAGACACACACCAACATTAACAGCCCTCCTCAATCAGGAGATTCAGAACAGTGGTAGAGACCCAGTACCTCTTGCCCCAGAAGAAAACCCACAAGCTCCTTCAGGGTCTTTGTGGCAAATGCAGGAGGTGGGAACAAAGTGACCAACCAATAACACAGCATGGAGGTTACCAGCTGATTTATGACCAGTACTCAGCCCTACAGGAAAGCATTTGCAGCAGTCCTGTCCCCTAGCTGGATGATGACTATATCCTGCTAATATGCTGGCCAGGCTTCCTTGTCAGGGCTTAGGTAGACTCCAGTAGAGGTGGTTCATGGTGTTCCATGCAAACTGTCTCATGTCCTTCAGCATGGAGACCAACTGCCATTGACCTACCAAAAGTTCAGAATATTTCTCCCAATTGATCCATGTGGAGGATGTGGCTGAAAAGACACGCTGACAATCACACATTCTCCACTGGTCAATGGGGTTTGTGACCATGAGAAGCACACTGCCAGTCTGAAATGAGAGGATGACATTCATGCCTGGCCCAGCAGAGCCAGACCTGTCAACCACTTCCAATGAAGGCACAGCATAGTTCCACACCAAGTGTGGTTCAGACTGTGGTTTGTGTGTGTAGCCAGAGGCAGGGTCCAACTATGGGCCAGGGTCTGGACTGTGGGTTGGGAATGCGGCCAGGGCTGAGAATATGGGGTGGGGAAAAGTTGACAGGAACATGAGTAGGTTTGTGGCCAGAGCCAGGGTCTAGAGTGCTTGTATATTTCAGTCTGTTTTGACAAGCTGAAACTTACAAGCTGAAGTTCAGATATTAGTTCCTGTTCCCTTTATGTTCATCAAGTTCATTGAAAATTGAAAAAAATTGAACATGTAAGAAGCAAAATAAGTGTGTTGGAGTATTAATACAAGCAACATAGAATAGTCCAGAACATCTGCCAGTCCAGCACCACCAAGTCTTAAGGGTGCCTGGATTATTGGAGGTTTACTGTATTTGTGCTGTCAACTCACCAGCTTGTTATGAATGTGGCTTCAGAGACACTTGCACCGGATTCACTTTCTGCTGCACTTTTGCTGATCTTCCCCCAGTACTGATGTCAGCACAGGGGGCAAAATAGAGCTCTTCAATTGGTATAGGCTCCCTTAAAACAGGTGGGTCAAAATAATAATGTGAGGTGAGCAGGGTTCCGATGAAAGAAGGTTATACATTCAAAGAAGACCAAGGCCATAGAACAATGCAGCTATTTGGGTAATAATCAGTAAAGTGAGACAGCAAGGAACAGAGTTTCACTGTACAAAGTCCATTCAAGAGAAAATGGTAAAAAGATAAAATTAAAGACATTTCCTCTGAATGTGAATACATTCAAAATAAAATAGAACCTAGTACAGTACAGCACTGGACAGGCCATTTGGCCCATGACGTTGTGCTGATCTTAATGCCAATTTAGATGCCCTCCTCCTGTGTATCATCCATATCCCTCCATATTCATGTGTCCATCTAAAAGCCTCTTAAACTCCACTACTGCCCCGGTAGCCTTTTCCAGGTACCTACCACTCTCTGCATTTTTTAAAAATTGTCCCTCGTGTCGCCTTTAAACTTCTTCCCTCTCTTCCCTCCCACCCTCCAAATATTTAAAGCATGTCCTCTGGCATTTGACATTTCTACCCTGGGGAAAAGACTCTGAACGTCTACCCTAACTATGCCTCATAATTTTAAAAACCTTACAGGTCTCCCCTCAGCCTCCAATGCTCTAGGGAGAACAACCCAAGTTTGTGTCCTCATAGTTCATACCCTCTAATCCAAGCAGCATGCTGATAAACTTCCTCTGCACTCTCTCCACATCCTTCTTATAATGGGGAGAGCAGAACTGCACAATACTCCAAGTGCAGTCTGACTAAAGTTTTATATAGCTGCAGCACGACTTCCTTGCTGAAGGAAGTCGACACTTGATACTCAACACCCTTACCAATGAAGGCAAGCATGCCATATGCCTTCTTCATATGCTTGTGATGTAGTAGATGAACTATTGGCACAAACAAAGACTCAATAGCTGCTGCAAAGAAGTGGGCCAGGGTTTGGGTGGTTCTGATGACCAATTTTAGAAATTAAATATTCCAGGATTCCTCAATGTTTAGGCATTGTTCCTGATAGTAGCAGTGAAGATGTTGACCATTTATTCATAGAAAAATCTCTAGGTTTCAATGGAAGCATTGTTCTCAATGCTGGACAATACACTAAGAAGTCAAGGCCTTGGAATGCTTTTGTAGAGTAAATAAGGAAAACAGAAACAATGGCATAACGGGAAACAGAAGAAAGCTGATTAACACAAGTTTCACAAGCAAATGAATTTTTAAATATACAGCAAATTGTTGTGACCTATAATAAACTTCTTCAAATGGTGATAGAAACAAGTTAGAGTCAGGCCAATAAAGCACAGAAGCTTTAGCTCTTTGCAGCCCTTTGGCCTAACAAGTCCATGCTGACCACAGTGCTCACCCAGCTAGTCCCAATTTCCCATGTTCTGCCCATATCCCTTTAAGCCCTGTCCCTCCATGTACCTGTCCATGTGCTTAAATGATACTATTGTACCCATCTCAACCACATCCTCCGGCATCTCATTCCATTTACTCACCATCCTCACCCCAAATCTATGCCCCCAGGTTTTGGACTCCCCTTGCCTGGGGAAAAGGCTGTTACCATCCACCTGATCTATGCCTCTCAATTCTAAACATTTCACCCCTCATTCTCCTAAATTGCAAGGAATAATGAATTAGCCTGGCCAACCTCTCCCTATAACTCAGGCCCTCTAGTCCTGCCGTCATCCTCAAGTCTTTTCTGTACTCTTTCCAGTTTAACCATGTCTTTCTGATAAACAGGGTGACCAAAACTGTACACAGTACTCCAAGTGTGGCCTCACCAATGACTTGTATAACTCCAATATAATGTCCCAACTCCTATACTCAATGCCCTGACTGATGAAGGTCAGCATGCTTAGTAACGTAGCCAGCAGGCACAGTAGTGTAGCGGCTAGCGTAACGCTTTACAGCGCCAGCGACCCGGGTTTAATTTCCGGCCACTGTCTGTAAGGAGTTTGTACATTCTCCCCGTGTCTGCATGGGTTTCCTTCGGGTGCTTCGGTTTCCTCCCACATTCCAAAGACGTATGGGTTAGGAAGTCGTGGACATGCTATATTGGTGCTGGAAGCGTGGCGACACTTGCGGGCTGCCCCCAGAACACTCTACGCAAAAGATGTATTTCACTGTGTGTTTTGATGTACATGTGACTAATAAAAATATCTTATTATGCTAAACACCTTTTTCACTACCCTGTCTACTTGTGACGCCACTTTCAACAAACTATATACTTGTACTCCTAGGTCCCTATTCCATTATACTCCCTAGTGCCCTACCATTCATAGTACAAATCCTACCTTGGCTTGACTTTCCAAGATGCACACCTCACACTTACCTGTATTGAAATCCATTTGCCACTCCTTGGCCCACTTCCCTAACTGATCAAAATCCCCCTGTAATCTACGATAACCTTCTTCATTATCAACAGCACCTCTCAATTTCATGTCATCTGCAAACTTACTGATCAAGCCTTGTGCATTCACATCCAAATCATTTTAAAAAATCACAAGAATCCCTGTGGCACACCATTAGTCACTGACCTCCATTCCAAGAAACAACCTTCAACCATCACATTCTGCTTCCTACCTCTGAGCCAGTTTTGAATCCACCTAACTAGCTCTTCCTGGATTCCATGGGATCAACCTTCCAGACCAGCCTATCATGCAGCACCTTGTTGAAGGCCTTGCTAAAGTCCAGACAGACAAATCCACTGCCCTACCCTCATCTGCCTTTTTGATTATCTCTTCAAAAGACTGTAAAATGTTTGTCAAGCATGACTTTCCATGCACAAAGCCATGATGATTTCCCCTGACTGTATATCCAAATGCTGGTAGATCCTGTTCCTTAGAATTCCGTCCAGTAACTTCCCCACAACTGATGTCAGGCTGACTTGCCTGTAGTTCCCTGACGCATCCTTCCTACCCTTCTTAAACAATGAAAAACATTAGCCACCTTCCAGTCTTTGGGAACTTCACCATTAGCTAACAATGAGGCAAATATCTCTGCAAGGGGCTCTGGCAATTTCTTCTCTAGTTTCCCATGAAGTCTGAGGATGCACTCAGTCAGGCCCTGGGGATTTATCCACCTTAATGTGTTGCAAGGCTGCAAATACCTCCCCCCTGGTAATACAAATTTCCTCAAACATCTCCACCAGTTTCCCTTGAGCAACCATGATTTTCTCCTCAGTAAACAGAGGAGAAATATTCATTAAAAATCCCAACCATTTCCTGAGGCTCGAGTCATAGGCAGCCCTGCTGAGCTCCAAGGGGACCTACTGTCTCTCTGACCACCCTTTTACTCTATATAGTTGTAGAACCTCTTGGGATTTTCCTTAATCCTACCTGCCAGATCCATCTCATACCTTTTCTTTGTCCTCCTAATTTCCCTCAAGTATTCTTAATCTTTTTATAGTCATCAAGGGATTCACTCATCCCTGATCTCCTAAACACAATGTATGGTTCCTTTCTCTTGACCAGAGCCTCAGTATCTCTCGTCAGCCAAGGTTCCTTAAACTTGACAGGTTTACCCTTCACCCTGACAGGAACATGCTGTCACTGGACTCTTGATATCACACTCTTAAAGGCCTCCCACTTGTCATTCGTTCCTTTCCCTTCAAACAGGCTCACCCAGTCAACCTCTGCTAGATCCTGCCTAATTCCCCCAAAATTAGCCCTGCTCCAGTTTACGACCCTCACCTGTGGACCTGTCCTATCTTTTTCCATCACACCTTAAAACTAATAGAATTATGATTACGAGAGCCAATGTGCTCCAACTGCCACTTCCACTACTTGTCCAATCTCATTTCCTGAGAGGTGGTCCAGTATTGCACCCTCCCAAGTAGGGCCCTCTATCTTGACTCAGGAAACTTTCCTGGACACATTTTACAAATACCACCCCATCCCATCCCTTAACACTGTGTGGCCCAGTCAGTACTGGGGAAATTAAAATCTCCCACTAATACAACCCTATGTATTACAACTCTGAGCTATCTCTCTACACACTTGCTCCTCAAGTTCCTGCTGACTACTGGGGGGTCTATAATACAGCCCCACTAAATTGACCCTCCCCTTCTTGTTCCTAAGTTCTACCCATGTAGCCTCACGGGATGATCATCTCTTAAGTATTGCTGTTACGCCCTCCCTTTTCAAGAAGACAACTCCCCCTCCTCGCTTACAGGACCTGTACCTCTGTCACACCTGTAGCATCTGTATCCTGGAATACTGAGCTGCCAGTCCTGCCCTTCTCTCAGCCACATGTCTGTTATGGCTATAACGTCCCAGTCCTCAGAGCCAATCCGTGCTCTGTTTGTCCACCTTACCTGTTAAACCTTATGCATTGAAATAAATGCAGTTTAACTGAGTATTCCTTTCCCTGCCCCTGGCTATCCTGATTACTAAACTTGCTCTCACTGGCTACTGCTTTATCCCATGACTTGCTCCTGCTCAGAGTCCCACCCCCCTGCCAATCTGGTTTAAATCCTCCTGTGTAGCACTAGCAAATTTCCCTGCAAGGATTTTGGTCTCTCTTTAGTTCAAGTACAACCCGTCCCTCTTGTACAGGTCACCCCAACCCCAGAAGAGATCCCAATGGTCGAAGAACCCGAATTCCTGTCCCCTGGACCAGCTCTTCAGCCACAAATTAATCTCACCTATCCTTATAGGTCTGACCTCACTGGCATGTGGCAGAGGGAGTAATCCAGAGATCACCACTTTCAAGGTCTACTTCTCACCCAACTCCCTATAGTCATTCTGCAGAATCTCATGTAGCAGTTAGCGTAATGCTGTTACAGTGCCAGTGACCCGGGTTCAATTCCGGCTGCTGTCTATAAGGAGTTTGTATGTTTTCCCCATGTCTGTGTGGGTTTCCTCCAGGTGCTCTGCTTTACTCCCACGGGTTAGGAAGTTGTGGGAAAGCTACGTTGGCACCAGAAGCATGGCAAAACTTGCGGGCTGCCCCCAGAACATGCTACACAAAAGATGCATTTCACTGTGTTTCGATGTACATGTGACTAATAAAGCTATCTTATCTATGTTATTTGTACCAACACCATCCTGTCGTCTCTTCTGCGGCCACAGAATCTTCTGTCTGCTCACCTCACTATGGAGTCTCCTGTCACTATTCACCCCGTCTGACTGCACCCTTTCCCTCAGAGCCTCAGAGCCACAGTGCCAGAGACCTGACTACTGCTGCTCGCCCCTGGAAGAACATCCCCCTCAACAGTATCCAAAGAGGTATACCTGTTAGCGAGGGGAATTTCCACAGGGGAACTGCATTGACTGCCTACTCCCCTTGCTTTTCTACCTGAAGCCTGTACTTTGGGTATCACCTCAGTAAAAGTCTCATATATGTTCTCAGATGATTGAGTACATCCAACTCCATTTACTTGACCCTGGTCTGTCAGGAGCTGCAGCTGGGTGTACTTCCCACAGATGTAGTCATCAGGGAGACCATGAGGTTCCCTGACTTTCCACATCTTGCAGGAGGAGCATTTCACTGCCCTAACTGCCATCCTGCCAATACGTACTAAGGAACAACGGCAAAATAAAAACCTTATCTGTTCTTGCCTGTGCCTCCTCACTGAATGAAGCCTTCTTAAAGATCCGCTCTCACATCCAACACCTGGGCCACTTCCTCAACCTCTTCATGCTGAAGTCTCTTGAGCCAAAATCTCCCCACTCCTACAATGGCCACTGTGCTTGACCCTACCTTCTTTTTATTGGCTGCCAGTGAACAATTTACAAACTTGCCTCTTTTAGAGTCCTGTAAAGTGAAACTCATAAGCAAGCCCCAGACCTCCCTCTTTTAAACTCTCCCAATCTGGTTCCAAGTCCCTCTCCTGTAAAGTGAAACTCACTTATAAAGTTTGATAACAAATTTCATTTTGGAACTGAATAACTACTTGAAGGAGCAAAATACACGTGGCAAAAAGTAGAGTGGAACTCTATTAATTAGTGGAACTAATTGTGTAAGTGGTTCGCGGACTCGGTGTCCGGACGATGAGCCGAAATGGTTTGTGGCTGTGCTGCATCGCTGATTCTTCGACCATCAATTTGTCTTCTTACCTGAACAGCTAATTCACGTGATTCAGAGGATTGCATAGGTTGTTCTACAGATATTTCGTGATACATCTTTTAGATATGAACTACCGCACACTAATGATAATGCTTCAGTGGCGGATGCCAGCAGAGTAATGCATTAGTTGATTTATAGGGACCATTAATCCCGCATTTTTGATGTTTATTCGTATTACTTTGACCAAAGGTCTATTTTTTTCCAAATGCCTGATCAATCCCGTGGCATATTCTCCAATTTATTCGTTTAATGTAGTAACCAAAATGGGACGTCATTCCGATTTTTCTGCCTTCACAAGAAGATGCTAGTTCGTTTCTGATATCAAGGGCACAAAATCAATGGACTAACTTTGTTTAAAGACCCGGTGTGATCCTGTGCGTGGCCAGCTGATTAATTGTTGCTTCAGCATCTACCATCCCCAGCACCACATGAATAAAAACAATATAGCATGATTCTTAACATAAACCAACTGAAACATCACATTTTTATTTCAGCTCAGCGATTTTAATTGAATAAGGTATCTTTATTAGTCACATGTACATCTAAACACACAGTGAAATGCATCTTTTTGCGTAGAGTGTTCTGGGGGCAGCCCACAAGTGTCGCCACGCTTCCAGCGCCAACATAACATGCCCACAACTTCCTAACCCGTATGTCTCTGGAATGTGGGAGGAAAGCGGAGCACCCGGAAGAAACCCATGCAGTCACGGGGAGAACGTACAACAGTTATCCAAATATCCAAACAAATTCAGAAAGATTACAGAATCAGGTGAATTAGCAAATCATGGGAATCGAAACATAAGACGCATAGGTACAAGAACATATTGTTTATCTGAATTATTTACAAAGTTACAATATTTACAACCCTTATGGATATAACTTTTTTTTAACAATAATGCCGATTAAATTGTAGGTACGCTTTTTATCAACAGACATTCAAGGAAACTGGTAAGGGAAGAGCCCAGTGATCACCACTGGTTCTGAGCATTCCATGGAATATCAGATAGTTGTTAAAATTGCTTGAACTAGATTGTGCCCCATTGGCTGACAACAAACAGGTTATTTTATTTAAAGTTGTTCACGAATTGTTTAGAATGCTTTGATGGAAATTGTTACGTATTTGCATAAAAGGGGAAAATAGCTCAGGTCAATATTTTCATCCTTGTTTGACAGAGAGGTGTGCATGTTTTTCATGCAGGAGATTCTATAATTGGTCGAATTCCTCTTTGGGTAGGATTTCTGGAGTTACGGTTTTTAAATTTAAAATTCATTTGTTCCAGTGTAAACACCGGCATCCGTGATGCCTCGTGATAATACCTGACGCTAATTCGCAGCATATGATTACAACATATTCCACTTCATGTACTGTACAATTAAATGAAATCAATTGTTCGGCATCAGAGCATGAAATGAAGGCGATAAACAAGTATAATTTTAATCAACGTTATCCAGTTAAGACTATAAAAAGAAGCATATACATTTAAGACATATAATGGGTTATAGGTTATAGCATGCTGCTTGGAATGTACAAAGCACGCCGGATAAATGCAGGTTTGTGCACGTTTTATTAATATCACTGTCAACTGGCCGCTATTTAACATTGCTGTTTGCGGATGCTCCGAGCAATTCTCTTAAACTCTCGCTGCCCCTTGTGCCATCTCTTCACTGAGGTAATGACCAGGTTCCCATCGAGCTTTTGCCCCATGACTAAGTAGGGAGCGTTGATATCGTTCATCTCGTCACAAGTACACTGCAGACCACCCTTCAGCCACAATACGCTCTTCTTCAGATCCTTCTCCGTCACTCCATTCAGCTTGTAAATTGTCTTGCTTTTTGTCTCGGGAACGATCCTTGTGTCCCCATTGCTGTAGGAAATCTCTTTCACTTTTATTTTCAAAGCTAGTTAGAAAACGATTAAAATATAACATTAACACGTCTGGCGGCCGTGGATAGTGTTGCAAGGTGTTATCCAAATGAAACTATCAAGCTGACGAGACTAATATATTTGATGATATATTTCCAGCACTTGTATCATTAACAGGGAACGGAATGAAAGATAGAAATGCTCTTATTGTGGTTAATCACATGATTCCAAACACTGTGTGTCAAACTGCAGCATCAAGAATCATACCAACGTTTGACACCTCATAATCCGAAATCACCTCAACAGCTGACAACAACTGGCTTTTCGTCAGAAATATGAATCAATAAAATGTAATCTCTCACTCGACCGTAAGCATTTTACCCGTGGCTCCTTTGTTCAGGTCACTTTCCTCGTCGAAGTCATATATTTGGGGCCTCATTCTTACCTGTCCAAATCCACCATGTTTTCTGTTTTGAACCTCCTGCGTAAAGTTTGCCAGTGTCATCAGTTGGACTACTTGTTTTCTTCCTCTGCGAGATTAAATGAGTATTGTGTGCAGAGAAACATTTCAGTTTAGTTTGGACTTTCCCTTAAACCACAGGGTTTCCCCTTAAAAGCATTATTGAACAGCGTTGATAAAATTACAATCCTGTTAATAGCGCAGGAAGAAAATGCTATCAGCAAGAAAACACGAGAGGATCGACTTAAAGCCGCCTGGGTTAAAGACAAGCGGACAGAATTAATTGACTTGCTCCTTTCCCCTCTGTGAAGCTTTTGGTAATTTGGGCATTGAAATCACGACTTACCGAAATCATTTTTGCAGTAATTCTCGACAATTTCGTTGTCGTTTTGCTCGCTTTCTTTGCATGCGTCGCAGATCTTTAGCTCTGAGAACAAAATAGTGTATGTGGGTTCATTATTGACTCGCATACTGCACGTATTCACAAGAAAAATAACATATCGGACCTGGTACTTTCGTTCTGGGAATGGTCCAGCGCAGGCGAGATTTAATTATTCCAGCCTGGACCTTCCATTTTCTTTATAGCTTCCAGATTTTCCATGGGCTTTGCTATTTTTATTAAGTGGACTATTTTTATGAAGTATTTAAACACCCCCACCTACCACGTACACGCTTAGAAGAAATTATTGTCACCAGGAAGACCGAGCAGTGAATTAAAAAAAACCCTGAAAAGATGGTCTTAGGCTGTTCGCATGGATTCTCAGCCTGAGGTAGTGCGAGCCGTGACTTTCACTCTGAACTGCCCGTTTTCGCCAGATGAGGTGTAAATTAAATAGACCGCGTCAAATCTTTAAAACAAACGATAAAAAAAATGAAGTGCCCCTGTTCGCTCACAGTGCTCAAAGGGTCTCCACTAATTAAATGGAAGCGCTGACCACTGGACCGCTTTGAACAGGATCCTCGATTTGCGTTCTTCAATCACTTAAAACGTATTACTTTATTTTCTCTTTTAAAATTTCCATTCAAGGGAAAAGACCAGTTTTGGCAATGGCGAAAGGTTCTAATTTAAATTTATAGTTCAACAGAAGCAGTGGATTTCCTAAAACAGCAACCCGATATTAGTTCCTTTTCCACGTTGTGCCGTTGTGAGAGAAAGCCGCGTTTCTCTGGGAAACGCGCTCTTAACATCTGCAACACATTTAACTTTTTTGAGAAAGGACGGCGTTCAAAAATTACACATGAAATGGAAGTTGAAATACTGGCGATAATCTTGCAGATTCTTTCAAAGATAAATCGAAGCTTTTTTTGATAGGTCGGGTTTTTCTAATCAAGAGAATATTTTTTTATCAACTAAATAGAAATTATTTGATACATTCATAATAAAAGCCACGAAAATAAGAGCGATTTTCCTCCTTCGACCGCAGAACGCATCAACAGTGACCATGAAATAAAGTTTTTTTGTAAACAAAGAAAGATTCTGTTTCGAATTCATGTATGATCGTTGTATCAAAAAGTTTACTCTGGCATATATTTTATACAAACTGGGATTTAATCCCACAAATCTAACCCAAACGAATTCAAAACAAGAACATTACATGAGAGAAAAATAAACAGCCTTGCTGGGAAATAATCCAAACCTAAATTTAAAATTGTCACATTACATCTCAACGTCAATTTTATTTCTAAAGCCAATTTTGGACTTTGTGACCAGTTCAAGGACATTTCCTCCTCTGTCGCCTTACCGTCTCCGGGCGCGGGATCATGCTCCTTGGAGTCCGCGGGTGGGATGCAGAGATCGTTGTCCTCTGGGAACCGGTTGCACTCCAGCATGTCCGGCCAGGGGAAACCGAAAGCTGACATCACCGGAGAGCAGCTGTCCTTCACCTGCTCACAAAGCGACCGACACGGCTGGATTGGCTCGTCCAGCTCATCGATACACACCGGAGCAAAGAGAGAGCAAAGAAACTTTTTAGTGTCCGGGTGACACTGCTTTTGAACCAGCGGAATCCATGAGCTGGCCTGTTGCAGCACCTCCTCCATGGTTTCATGTCCTAGCAGGTTAGGGAGCCTCATCTCCGTGTATTCGATGCCGTGACACAGCGCCATTGTGGGGGGCATTGATTTACAATTACTACGTTTGTAGGTGAACTCTGCTTGTTCATAAGAATACATCCCCATCCCTTTGACTGTCCCCAGATTCAGTGCAGCCAGGATAAGGTAGGTCACCGTGTGCAAAGGGCACATTATTGCAAAGTTTGGTGAGGAAAAGTACTATTCCTGACCAATGTTTTCTTCTCACCGCTACTGTGATGTGAAATTGGCTGACTGATCAGAAAGTATTGGTACTGGGTTCTTTGAGGTCTAATGTTAAAAAAAAATGAATGGGAGGAGTTGCTATGAATAGTTACCGACCTTTGTTTGATAGGTCGACGCCAAAGACGTGGCTGGAGCCCGTTCTTGGGAAGTTCCCACCAGACACCAATGCTCTGGTTCTTGAGATAATTTGCATGCTTTATAAACAAAGGCAGACTAATCACAGAATGAACTCGCTCACTTAATAGCATTCTAATGGTAGATATTAACATGATGGAGACTTTCCATTTTTAAAAATATTTTCACAAATTTTGCCAATGTATCTAATGCACGACATTGGCATGGTACCTTTTTGTAAATTTACATTCTGTCAGCGTGACATCAATTTTCTTTTTTTGAGCAAACAGCATAGGGTATGTTTTTCACGCCTCAATGTACAATGGTGAGGGGCCTTTCTCCATATAACCTGTGTCATTGTCGCAGAAATCTTAGGTGCAACACTTGGTATGGAGTCCTGGGCCTATAATGATCCTGAATTTAATTGAAGCAAGTGGGATTTTAGGGTAACGGGTAAATAAAATTGGATAGGCTTTGGTTAAGTAGATTGCGATGCACATAATGGCTATTAGATAATATAATTGTTGAAGAAATTGGTGGCAAGGTGGCATATAAATTAGTGCTGCTGCCTTCTAGTCCAGAGCCCTATTGATCGTGATCTCGGGTGTTTGTCTGTGTGGGATTTGTACATTCTCCCTATGAGTGCATGGGCTTCTGCTGGGTTTTACACTCCTCACCCGCATTCCAAAGAAGTGTTGTTAGGTTAGTTAGTTAAATTATCCCTTAGCATAGACAATAGACAGCTGGCATGTACATTAAGAAGGGCTTTGAAGAGCATGTCAGAGAGGATAAATCTCAGAAGGGAAGAACGGAAGTGGCAGGATTGCTGTCTAGTAGTGGGTGTGGAATCAATAAGATGAATGGCCTCCTTCCCTGTGGTGATAAGTAAGCAAATAGCTAAGGAAGATTAAGAGTGAAATCAAGGTAATCAGATTTACTTAGTGGAGGACTGATTAGGATAACATAGAGAAAATCAACAAATGAGTTGCCTAATAGAAAACACAATTAGTAAGGGAGTTGCAATGTAATGGTGTTTACATTCTAAACCACTTCACATTCAATTAACTATTTTTGAAAGAGATTAATTGTTATAGGTAAATATTAATGCCAATTTCCACACAAAATTATACAAACTGCAATGGCAAGTAACCAACCTATCCGTTTCAGACTAAATGCATTGCAGGCATCTCATTAACATCTCATACAGGCAAGGGCATCTTCAACAATAGAATACTCAATGCTGGTTCTCATGCTGTTCTCTGGAGTGGGATTTGAACAAATAACCTTTTGATTCAGTGGTAAATTGTAAAACCAAAAATGTTGATCTCCAGAAGGTATTTGAAACAGTACACATAGAGATTATTGCTGAGAATAAAAGCTACACACACAAAATGCTGGAGGAACTCAGCAGATCAGGCAGCATTTATGGCGGGAAATAAACAGTCGATATTTCCGGTCAAGACCCTTTATCAGGACTGGAAAGAAAGAGGGCAGAAGCCGGAATAAAAAAAGTGGGAAAGTGATAGGCGAGTCCAGGTGAGAGGGGAAACTAGGTGGGTGGGGGAGGGGGCATGAAAAGGAATAATGTGAGAAGATAGGAGGTGATTATGCAGAAGAGGCAAAGGGCTAAAGGAGAAGGAATCCGATAGGAGAGGACAGGGAAGGAGGTGGGGAATGAGAGGGAGGTGATGGGCAGGTCATGAGGGCAGGGGAGGGGAAAGAGAAAGGGGAAGGGGGCCCACAGGAATGAGGGAAAACAAAGGGGGGATTGGTACTTGGGCCTCAACCTCTTACAATTTATTTATATGATTTGGATGAAAACACCAAAGGTACTGTTACTAACTTTGCTGATAACATGAAAATAGGCAGCTGATTTTGAACCCACTTCCAAAAATATCTTTTTCATAATGTTTTAACTAAGTGTTTACCTTACATGCATGATACTGCACCACTCCAACGCCTGGTGGCAAATTCAATATGTTAATTCCAAAATTCTCATTCTCATATCTGTCCATGACACGATCTCCCTGACCTTTCTGATCTCTTATCATGCGCCTTTATAGAATTATTCCTCAACTTTCATTTCACTTGTGATTGCTACTGATAGTTGCTGTAATGGGAGAAAGAGGGTGAAGGTAGAGGGTTGTTCTTGTGATTGGATGCCTGTGACTGGTGGTGTTCCACAGGGATCAGTGCTGGGATTCTTGCTAGTTGTAATAGAACATAGAACATTGCAGCATAGTACATGCCCTCCGGCCGACGGTGTTGTGCTGACATTTTATCCTGCTCTAAGATCTATCTAACCCTTCCCTTCCACATAGCCCTCCATCTCCTCCTTATATTCCTATATGGGAATAATTTGGATGTGGATGTAGGTGGCATGATCAGCAAGTTCTCAGATGACATTGGTGGAATTACTGACAGTGTGGAGAGTACTCTCAGGCTTCAGGGTGACACCGATGTATTGGTGAAAAGGGTTGAGAAATGGCAGATGGAGTTCAATCCAGGCAAATGTGAGCTAAATAATCCAGGTAACGTTTTGGAAGTACTAATGAGGCTTGGACGTACATCATGAATAGTAACATGCTTGGAAGTATTGAAGAATAGACGGACCTTATTACACAAGTCCAAAGATCCCTTGGAGGTGGAGAACAGGCAGATAACATGGTTAAGAAGGCATATGGAATACTGGCCTTCATCAGATGAGGCACTGAATAAATGAACAGGGAAGTTATGTTCCGCTTTTATAAAACACGGTGAGACTGCACTTGGTGGATCGTGTGTGGTTGTAGTTGCCATACTATAGGAGATATAGTATATGATTAAGCTAGAGAGGGTGCAGATTCAGAAGGATGTTGCCAGGACTGGAAGGCTTGAGTTATAAGGCAAGACTAGGTTAGCTGGGTCTGTTTTCCCTGGAGTGAAGGAGGCTGAGGGGTGACCATGCAGAAGTTTATAAAATCATGAGATGGGTTTTCCCCTTTTTCCCAGTCTTTTATCCCCATAGTAGAGGAGTGTAAAACCAGACAGCACAGTTTTAAGGTGAGAGGGGAAAGGGAACCCAAGCGGCAAGTTTTTCCACACAGATGGTGGTGGGTATGTGGAACAAGCTGTGGTAGAGGCAGGTACAGTTACAATGTTTAAAAGAAATTTAGACAGGTACATGGATAGGAAAGGGATATAGGCCAAATGCAGGCAAATGGGACTAGATGAGGCAAGCACCTTCATCAGCATGGATGAGTTGGGCCAGAGGGCCTGTTTCCATGTTGTATAACTCTATGACTCTATGACTCAGACATTGGTCAGACCTTAGCTGGAGTACTGCGTGTATTTCTGGTCACCACACTTATAGGAAGGATGTGGTACCGCTAAAAAGTGTACAGAGGAGATTCACCAGGACCCTTCCTGGGATGGAGCGTTTTAGTTATGAAGAGAGACTGGAGAGGCTAGGTCTGTTTTTCCTGGAGCGGGGGAGGTTAAGAGGAGACATCATTAAGGTGTATAAAATTATAAGGGGTTCAGATAGGGAGGAATCTTTTCCCCTTATCAGAGGTGAATAAGACTAGAGGATATAGATTTAAGGTAAGGGGTAAGAGGGGATTTGAGGGGGACCTTTTCCACCTAAAGAGTAGTGAGTACCTGGAATGCAATGCCAGAGAGAATGGTAGAAGTATAGTCCCTAACAGCATTTAAGAGGTGTCTATATGAGCACTTGAATCACCGAGGCATTGAAGGCTATGAGCCAAATACAGGAAGATGGGATTAACATGGATAGTTGCCCACTGGTCAGTGTGGGCATGGTGGGCCATATGGCCAGTTTCCATGACTCTATGACTAACTTCTGGAATTTCCAGCAAAGTTCCCTCTCATGACACTTTATTTCCTGCTTTCAAAGATCTTTCTCTCCAAATAAGGCTTTAGTTCATTGTAGTTTCTTTCATGGAAAGTAGGGAAAGAAGCCAGGCTGAATCTGGGAAGCTCTCTTATTGTTTTAATTTATTTTATTAACTTTTTTGTTTGGTTACATCTATTTCAATATTTTTAACAATCGCTGACAATCAGAGAAAAATAATGCTGCTCACAAGCCAACAGTGCAGTAGAAGACTAGTGGATATTGAGAACAAGTTGAAGGTAAGATCATCTGACCTCCTGCTTCCCCACTGGATTCAGCAGAGGTAGATTAGATATGCTGAGCACTTCACAACTAGTGCCTCAGTTTTATTCTTGGCTTTGTTGCATGAGGTGGCCAAATTGGATCTAAAAGGGTAAGTGCAAGTAAGTGGTTTGTTTTGTTTCTTTATTTTACTTAATTTTAATGTTTGAATGTATTTTCAAGTAAACATATTTAATTTTTTAATAATATTTATTTTTTAAATTATTTAAACTATTTTAAATCTTTTTAAATGCTTATCTTGTTAATGATAAAGGTTTTTGACAGTAATGGGGAATTTATTTATTCGTTAATATCTAAGCAAAAAGGTAAAGTACCAGAAAGTTTCTTTCCCTTACTTCGCCTAATTTCCCGTGCCCAACTATCCAACTCTGTAGATGCATTAGTGTGTAGAATTGGGGTCTCTGCCATTTACTGCATTTGTTTGTAAAATCCTTCAGTATTTAGATTCCAAAGACATGATTCAATTCCCACTGACAGTAATTACTGGTCAGCAGTTCTAGCCAGCACATAATTAACTGTGCAACTGCTGCTAATTTACCACTGACTAACAACGAGGAGGAAATGACAAATTAATAGCAAAGGTAAGATTAATGCTGACTACAGAACATAAATAAAGTCTATTTTCCCTCATTGTTTAGAAAGGAAGACTGTTGGAAACTTGAGCAAGGGGGAAATCTGTTGTCTTCATATCGTCGTAGAGGTATACAGCATGGAAACAGGCCCTTCAGCTCACTGTATCAGTGCTGACCATCAACCACCCATTTACACTAAAACTGTATGAATCCCATTTTTATACTTGCCACATTCTCAATAATTCTCCCCAGATTCTACCTCTTACCAACACACTAGAGGCCATTTAGTGGCCAAAAAACCTCTCAACCCTCATGTCTTTGGGATGTGGGAAGAAACTGGAACACCTGGAGGAAACCGTGTGATCACAGGCATCTGTGTAAACTTCACATAGACGGCAGCCAAGCTCAGAATTAAAGCCTGGTCTCTGGCTCTGTGAGGCAGCAACTCTACTAGCTGCACCATTGTGTTGCCCACTCTGTACCATGGAACATAGAACAGTACAGCACAGGAGCAGGCCTTTTGGCCCACGATATCTATGCCGACCATGATGCCAATTCAAACTAATCCCATCTGCCTGCATATGGCCTATTTCCCTCTATTCCCTGCCTGTTGACGTGCCTGTCTAAATACCTCCTAAACGTTGTTACCATATCTGCTTCCACCACCTCCCCTGGCAGCACATTCCAGGCACCTACCAATCTCCATATAACAAAAAACCTGCCTCACACATCTCTTTTAAACTTTACCTCTCCCATCTTAAAGCTATGCCCTCTAGTATTTGACCTTTCCACCCTGGGGGGAAAAAATCACTCTATCTACTGTCTATGCTTCTCATAATTTTCTATGAAGGTAAGTATATGCCTTCTTCAGGTTGCCTCTCAGCATCTGACACACCAGAGAAAACAATTCAAAATTTTCCAACCTCTCCCTTTAGCTAATACTCTCTAGTCTAGGCAACGTCCCGGTGAACCTCTTTTGCACCCTCTCTAAAGTCTCCACATCCTTCCTGGGATGTTATCCATCTTCTGGGACGTCATTCTGGGTTTAGTTAATGTGAATTTCATGGTAAAATTTGGGTTATCCAGACAGGATTTGAAAATTACAACAGATTATTTAGGTCAATAGCAAAGGATTCACCCTTGCCTAAAGTAACTTTTATTCCCCAGCAGGTCCTTAAGGGTACCCCTGCTCCACCCAGAACTACTTCCACGACAGTTCTGCTGTGAAAATGTATTGTTACGTTCATAGCGTCAAAGAGACATCGAGTCATACACGCACAGAAATAGGCCCTTACACATTCCTATCTATTTCGGCACAGCTTTGTGGGCCAAAGGGCCTGAATTGTGCTGTAATTGTTCTATGTTCTATACTAATCCCATTTGCCTGCATTAGGTCCCTAGCCTTCTGTGCTTTGGCTATTAAGTGCCTGTCCAGATGCCTCTTAATTGTGATTGTATCTGCCTTCACCACCTATTCTGAAAGCATATCCCAGGTATCAACCACTCTCTGTGTGAAAAACACTACCCTCTGATCCCATCTAAACTTCCTCCCTCTTAGCTTATACCCATCCCTACCTTTGTTTTAAACAACCCCACCATGAGAAAAAGGATTCTTACTATCTACCGTGTCTATGACTCTCATAAATTTTACCTTTATCAAGTCACCCCTCAGCCTCCTTTGCTCCAGGAAAAGACAAACCCAGCCTGTCTAAACTCTCCTTATAGCTAAAGTTCTCCAATCCAGACAAAATCCTGGTGAATCTCCTCTGTACCCTCTCCAGCACAATCACATCCTTCAATGGACACCAGAACTGCACACAGTATTCCAATTGTGGACTAATCAGTGTTTTATAAAGTTGTAATATGATGTCCCAACTCATACATTCTATGCCCTTATGTGTGAAGGCAGGCACATCCTACGCCTTCTTTACCCCCTATGCACCTGTGTTGCCACTTTCAGGGAACTGTTAGACTTGCACCTTTAGATCTCTCTGTGCATCAATACTTCTTAGGGCCCTACCATTTACTGTATGTGTCCTACCCTTATTTGACTTCCCAAGGTAGTCTAAGGTTACAATAGGATCTAGATCAACTGGGAAAATAGGCAAAGGAATAGCAGTTTGAACAACAAACAATCCGCTGGAAGAACTTGGCAGGTCGAGCAGTATCTATGGGAGGAAAGGTATTGTCGACATTTCAGGTTGAAACCCTGCATCAGAACTGAGAGTGGAGAGGTGAGATGGCTAGTGTAGAGGAAAAGGGGAGTGGTGAGAAAGAATTCCAAGGCCTTTGGTGGACTGAGGAGGGGTGTGAGATGACAGGCAGGTTGTACCAGGTACGCGAGATGGGCGATGGTGGAGTTGGGAGACACTGGCAGGAGAATGAAGGCTGGAGACAGACAGAGAGGGGAAAAAGGGAAAAAAGATGGAGCAAGCTGGAGGGAGGGGAGTATGAAGGTAGGAGACAACTGCTGGAAGGAGATAATGGAGAGCAGATTGACAGTTGGAACCAGATTCGGTAGTGGGGGGGGGGGGGGGGTGCAGCCTGTGTGTGAAGTGGGCGGATGGAGCCAGGAGGGGAAATGGGATGAGGATGGGTGAAGGGGGGGGTTGGGGTGTGTGTGTGAAAGGGCACTAAATTGGGAGGAGCAGAGGAGGATCAGGGTGGGGGGTGGGGTGGTGTGGGGAGGAAGGGAAAAAAAGAACATTACCTAAAATTGGAAATCCCAATATTAATGCCATTGGGTTGTACATTACCTATGCAGAATATAAGATGTTGCTCCTCCAGTTTCCTCTGGACCTCCCATTCATGTCCCCTTTCCCACACACACCCAGCCCGCCTTCATCCCCCTTTCCTTCTCCTGGTTCCATCCACCCACTTCACACACAGGTTCCCCACCTCAACTCCTCCCCCCCCTCCAAAATTGGTTCCAACTGCAGTTCCCCTCTCCCCTAATGGCTCCCATTCTCACCTCCTTTACTTATCATAATCCAGCACTGGGAGCCTGCTTATCTCCCTCCAGCAGCTGTCTCCAACCTTCACTCTCCCCTCCCCCCAGCTTGCTGCATCTGTTTTTTTCCCCTTTTTCCTCTCTCTGTCTACCTCCATCTGTCATTCACCTACCACTTGTCTTCCAACTCCAGCCCTGCTCCCCTCCCCTAGCTGGCACAACCTGCATCTTACAGCCCTCCTCAGTCCACCAATTGCCTCAGAATCCTTTCTCACCACTCCCCTTCCCCTCTTTATACTGGCCATCTTGCCTCTCCACTCTCAGTCCTGATGCAGGGTTTCAACCCAAAATGTTGACGATTCCTCTCCTCCCACAGATGCTGCTCGACCCGCTGAGTTCTTCCAGCAGATTGTTTGTTGTTCCAGAGTGCAGCATCTTCAATCTCTTGCACCTTGAATAGCAGATGGAATTTAACTCAATTCAGATAAGTGCAAAGTGATGCATTTTGTGAAGTTAAACCAGGACAGAACATACACAGTGAATGACAGGGCCCTGGGGAATGTTGTAGAATTGAGAAACCTAAGGGTACAATTATACAGTTCCCTGAAAGTGGCAACACAGGTAGACAAGGTAGTGAAGGTGTATGGCATGTTTGCCTTCATTGGTCAGGGCATTGAGTACCAGAGTTGGGACATCATACTACAGGTGTACAAGGCATTGGTGAGACTGCACCTGGAATACAGTATGCAGATCTGGTCCCAAACCTATAGGAAGGAGTTGATTAAGCTAGAGAGGGAGTAAACAAAAAATCACAACAATTTTGCCAGGACTGGATGGCTTGAGTTTTAAGGAGAGACTCGGTAGCCTAGGATTGTTTTTTCTGGAGTATAGGAGGCTGACGAGTGAACTTATAGAGGTTTATAAAATCATGAGGGGCATGGATAAGATGGATGGTCACTGTCTTTTTCCCAGGGTAGGGAAGTCTAAAACTAGAAGACAGGTTTAAGGTGAGAGGGGAAAGATCTAAAGGTGACCTGAGAGGCAAGTTTTTTGCACAGAGGGTGGTGGGTATATGGAACAAACTGCTAGAAGAAGTGGTAGAGGCAGGAACAATTACAACATTTAAAAGACATTTGGAAGTACATGGATAGGAAAGGTTTACAGGGATATGGGCCAAATGCAAGCAAATGGGACTAGCTCAGGAAGACATCTTGGTTGGCATGGATGAGTTGGGCCAAAGGGCCTGTTTCTGTGCTGTATGACTTTATGATTCTATGCACCCCAAGATCCTCTGTACATCAATGCTCCTCTGGGTCCTGCCATTTACGACATACTTTGCTTTTGCATTTGACCTCCGAAAATGCATCATCTCACACTTACATTCTTTGATAACCTATTTCACTATCCACAACTCCACCAATTTACTAATCAGACCCCTACACAAATGATTAATATACATCAAGAACAACAGGATCTGCACTGTTCCTTGCAGAGCACCACTAGTCACAGACTTCCAGTAAGAAAAACACCCCTCTACTACCACCCTCTGTCTTCTATGAACAAGCCAATTCATCAGCTCACTGTGCCTTAATCTTCTGGACTGGCTTAACACTAGGGACTTTGTCAAGTGCTCTACTAAAGTCTATGTAGACAACACCCACTGCCCTCCCCTCATCAGTCATCTACATCACATCCTCAAAAACACAATCAACTTTGTGAGACAGGACTTCTGCTGCACAAAGCCATGCTGACTATTCCTAAAATACCTTGCTTTTCCAAATGCCACTAAATCCTGTCTCTAAGAAGCTTCTCCAGTAATTTCCATACCACTAAAGTAAGGCTCACTGGCCTATACTTTCCTGGAGTATCCCTGTTACCCTTCTTAAACAAAGAAACAACATTGATGATTTTTCAGTCTTCTGGGACCTCATCTGTGGCTAAAGAGAATACAAAGATCTCTGTCAAGGCCCCAGCAATCTCCTCTCTCGCTTCTCTCAACAACCTGGGATAGATTTCACAGGCAGGGAACTTATCCACCTTAATGTTTTTCAAGATACCCTAACACCTCCCTCTTCTTAATATCGACTTGCCCTAGGATATGAACATAACCCATCCTGATCTGACCATCAAGCATGTCCTTCTCCTTGGTGAACATTCATGCAGAGTGCTCATTTAGGACTTCACCCACTTTCTGTGGCTCCATGCAAAATACTTTCCTTTGCCCTTGTTTAAGTTCTTTCCTGCTTCCTTTATATTTCTCAAGGTCCTTTTCTGATTTCAGCTTCTGAAACCTTACATATGCTTCATTTTCTTTTTGACTTAACTTACAATACAGTATCTCTTTTTTTTTGCTACAATATCTCCTGTTATCCAAGATTCTCAAACCTAGCCATCTTTATTGTTCACCTTCACAGGAATATGCAGGTCCTGAAGACTGAACAATTGGACTTTAAATGTCAGATGTGGATATACCCTCAAATAGTATCTCTCAATCTATTTTCTCTAGTGTCTTTCTAATACTGCAATACTAATAACCTTCCCCAATTTAGCTCTCTCACCTGAGGACCAGTCTTATCCTTATCCATAACTATCGTAAATCTTATGGAATTAAACATAGAACATTACAGCATAGGAATAGGCCCTTTGGTCCATGGTATTGTGCCGAACTAATTAAACGAGCAATTAAACACCTAAACTAATCCCTTCTGCCTATACAATGTCCAAATCCCTCGATTCTCCACACATTTATGTGCCTATTTAAGAGCCTCTTAAACACCTCTATCGCACTTGCCTCCACTACCACCCTTGGCAGCACATTCCAGACACCCACCACTCTCTGTGTAAAAAAAACTTGCCCTGCACATCTCCTTTGAACTTACCTGCTCACACCTTTAATGCATGCTCTCTGGTATTAGACGTTTCGACCCTGGGAAAAAGATATCAGCTGTCTAATCTATCTATGTCTCTCATAATTTTATAAACTTCTATCATGTCTCCCTTCAGTCTCCACCACTCCAGAGAAAACAATTCAAGTTTGTCCAACCTCTCCTTATAGTACATGACCTCTAATCCTGGTAAACCTTTTCTGCACCCTCTCCGAAGCCTCCACATCCTTCCTATGATGGGGTGACCAGAATTGAATGCAATATTCCAGATGTGGCCTAACCAGAATTTTATAAAGCTGCAACATAACTCCTGGATTCTTGAGCTCAATGCGTCGACTAATAAAGGTAAGCATGCCATATACCTTCTTTACTACCCTATCAACCAATGCAGCCACTTTCAGGGAGCTATGAACTTGGACCCAAAAATCCCTCTCTACCTCTCGCTCAACGTCAGCAAAACTTAAGCGCTGATTGTTGACTTCAGGAAGGGGAAGGAGGGCGAACGTGCACCAGTCTACACGGAGGGATCAGCAGTGGAGAGAGTCAGCAGCTTTAAATTTCTGGCCGTTAACATATCAGATGACCTGTCCTGGGCCCAGTACATAGATGCAATCATAAGGAAAGGACGCCGACCTGTTTACTTTCTTAGGAGGTTAAGGAGGTTCGGCTTGTCACTGAACACTCTAACAAACTTCTACAGATGTACTATTGAAAGTATCCTGACTGGTTGCATCATGGTCTGGTACAGCAATTCGAATGCACAGGAACATAAGAAGCTGCAGAGAGTAGTGGACACAGCCCAATACATTACGGGCATATCCTTCCCCACTATTGGCAGTATCTACAGGAGGTGCTGCTTCAAGAAGGCAGCATCTATCATCAAAGATCCCCAGCATCCGGGCCATGCCATCTTTTCACAGCTACCATTGGGCAGGAGGTACAGAAGCCTGAAGTCCCACACCACCAGGTTCAAGAACAGCTACTTCCCTTCAACCATTCGGTTCTTGAACTAACTGACAAAACCCTAATCATTACAGTTTAGCAACACTATGACCACTTTGATCACTTTACACTAAAATGAACTTTGTTTATTTTTGTTCTAATTGCATTCTTTCTTATAAAAATTATGTATAATTATCTTTATGTTTTTCTTGTGAATACTGCTTATATGATGCTATGTGCCTGTGATGCTGTTTACTTTCTTAGGAGGTTAAGGAGGTTCAGTTTGTCACTGAACACTCTAACAAACTTCTACAGATGTACTATTGAAAGTATCCTGACTGGTTGCATCATGGTCTGGTACAGCAATTCGAATGCACAGGAACATAAGAAGCTGCAGAGAGTTTTTCATTGCACCTGTGTATACATGTACTTGTGCCTATGACCCATAAACTCAACTTTGACATCAACACTGTTAAGGGTCCTGCCATTAATTGTGTACTGTCCCTTTACATTTGATCTTCCAAAGTGCAATACCTCACACTTGGGTGGACTGAACTCCATTTGCCATTGCTCCGCCCATATCTGCAACTGATCTATAGCCTACTGTATCCTTTAGCAGTCTTCTACACAATGCCACCAATCTTTGTATTGTCTGCAAACTGAGGTAACCCCATCCATCCATGTTTTCATCCAAGTCATTTATATATATCACAAACAGCAGAGGTCCCTGTATGGATCCCTGTGGAACACCACTGGTCATGGACCTCCAGCCAGAATAAGTCCCTTCAACCACTACACTCTATCTTCTTTGGGCAAGCTAATTCTGAATCCAAATGGCCAAGTCACCATGGATCCCATGAATCTTAATCTTCTGGATGAGCCTACCATAAGGGACCACTGTGACCTTGTCAAATGCCTTAATAAAATCCATGTAGACAACATCCACAGTTCTACCTTCATCAATCACCTCCTTGCTAAACTCAATCAAGTTAGTAAGACATGACTTACCCCACACAAAGCCATGCTGACTGTCCTTAATTACCCTAATTAGGCCATGATTTTCCAAATGCTCATAAATCCTATCCTTAAGAATTCTGTCCGATAGCTTCCCCACCACTGCCGTGAGACTCACCAGTTCGACAGTTTCCAGGATTATTCCTATTTGCCTTCTTGAATAATGGAACAACATACTCGTCAGTCCTCCGGGACCTTGTCTGTAGCTAGAGAGGACACAAAGGTCTTGGTCAATGCCCCAGCAATCTCAGATCATGTCTCTCTCATCAGGCCCTGGGGACTTTTCCACCTTAATGTTCTTCAAGAAACCCAACACTACCTCTTCCTTTATCTCATTGTGGCCAAAAGGTTCTATTTTAATTTCATCAGTCCACAGGACTTGTTTCCAAAATGCATCAGGCTTGTTTAGATGTTCCTTTGCAAACTTCTCACGCTGAATTTTGTGGTAAGGATGCAGGAAAGTTTGGAGAAAAAAGGGTGCAGAATTTCATGAAAAGAACACCTCTCCAATTTTAAGCACTGGGATGGATTGACCATGCTTTGGGCTTGTGTTGCAGCCAGTAGCACGGGGAACATTTCACTGGTAGAGGGAAGAATGAATTCAATAAATACCAGCAAATTCTGGAAGCAAACATCATACCGTCTGTAAAAAAAAGCTGAAGTTGAAAAGAGGATGGCTTCTACAACAGGATAACGATCCTAAACACACCTCAAAATCCACAATGGACTACCTCAAGAGACACAAGCTGAAGGTTTTGCCATGGCCCTCACAGTCCCACGACCTAAAAGTCATTGAAAATCTGTGGATAGACCTCAAAAGGGCAGTGCATGCAAGACGGCCCAAGAATCCCACAGAACTAGAAACCTTTTGTAAGGGAGAATGGGCGAAAATCCCTCAAACAAGAATTGAAAGACTGTTAGCTAGCTACAGAAAGCGTTTACAAGCTGTGATACTTGCCAAAGGGGGTATTACTAAGTACTGACCATGCAGGGTGCCCAAACTTTTGCTTTGGACTCTTTTCCTTTTTTGTTATTTTGAAACTGTAAAAGGTGGAAATACGAAAGTAATCTTGCTTAAAATATTAAAGAAATATGTCATCTTTAACTTTATACCTTTTGGAAATCAGGTCGTATTTTACTCGCTTAGCTATTCACAGTAACAGAAATTTTGACCAGGGATGCCCAAACTTTTGCATGCCACTGTACTTAACTTCTTCCTTTTCCTCAATCATTCCACCTACTGACCTGCTGCTCTGATTCCCAACCCCCTGCCACACTCCATCCCGAGTAGCATTTGCAAATCTCCCTGCAAGGATCCAGTTTATGTGCAACACATCCTTCTTGTACAGGTCCCACCAGTCACATAGGTCACAATTATAGTTTACTTCAGTATTCTTGGTGTAGACGTTTTGCTCCACAGAATTACATATTTACAATGGGAGCACATCTCAACTGACAAGAATATCTCTGCACATTCAAACACCGTTGTTGGGAATCCAGACAACCAAAACAGGCTTCTTTTACCACTGCTCTCTGTGGACAATGGTGTGTATTCATGCAGCTGCCTTTGTCTTAGATTGAAGACTGGTTCTTGTTTGTATTAACTGCTACTACCTCCATCTCATAACTTCTGAAAACTGTCCCATGCCTAACAATCCATAACACTGACAGTCTGGAACCTGACTCACCAATGATGCTTCCCATGCTCCCTTTTAACTCAATAGGTTCACTTGAACGTTTATTATAATACCGTGTAACATTTATAATAAGTGAATTAAAGCTGTTGGTGTATTAATATGAATAACATCAAATCGTTGGGAAGTTTAACCAGTCCAGCAGCACCTAAATCCTAGTGTGTCAGATTATCAGAATTTTAGTGTAAATGGGGAATGGGATTGCCCCGAGTCCCAGTATAGATATGGGATGAATGGCCACATTCTATGCCGTGAGAAATATATGAAATGAGCCAGCTTTCAATGCTTGGACTGGATAACGAACTTCAGCTTTTCAGAAAAGTTCAAGGCAGGCCTGATTTGCCATTAATTTCTGATAATGGTTCTTTTCCATATTAAATAAATGTTTTAAAAATTAAAGTTGGAAGTTATATTTGGAATAAATTTTGAGACTGGAAAATGTGTTTTGTGTCTATTATGCTCACTTTTCTATGAGAACAAAAGCAAATTGAAAGCAGTATATACCCTACTGAACAGAAAAAAATCTGGGCTAAATAATTATTCCAATAAAAGAGATATCATCGAGAGTAAAGAGTTTTGTAACATCATGAAATCAAACATCTACAGTTCACAAAAAGCAATCAATTTTCCTACCCTTTCATTAATTATTATTTCTTTTATTATAGTCCAGAGGTTTGATGTGTAAAATGCATAAGGACTGCACAGGCAATTGAATCCAGACAACCACTGATTTGGCAGCATGTTTTTGTTTAACCTGTTTTTGGAATGCTGTCACTTCCTGATTAATTAATTGATTGTAATCTGCACCAATAGAGTTTAACTCTTTGCATACCAAAGCAGCAATAAAAGGACAAAACAATTAGTACAAAAGTGCTGGCCACCCAGAAAGAGGCAGGTTTTTGTCCTTCTGAAATAATTTGCTCAAAAATGCTGAGTGGAAGTTTTTCAGGATTCTTCAGGGACCCAACGTCCGGCAAAAATTCTGATTAAATTGGAAACTTCTGCTTGAGTCTGGGGTATGAATTTCATAACTGTACAAGAATCATAAATAAGTAGGACTGGATCAAGTGTGTTCCATGATGATTCAGTTGTCAGACAAATTAATGTATTCGTTTACTAATGCTTCAGTATTTGGGATGAAATGGTAACTTTTTTTGATGCAACATCATAAGAGAGCACAACACAGATAATATTCAAGTCACCTTATATGTATGCAGCATTTGTAGCATAAAAGCAACCTGACATCTGTGGTAGGGCAAAACACTGGAATCTGTTATTAAGGAAGTGGTAGCAGGGCACATAGAAAAATGATGCTGGAATTTGGCAGGGTCATCATGGATTTGTGAAAGGGAAATCATGTGCATTGAATTTGTAACTGCAGAATATGTGGTGCATTTGGACTTTGGGAAGCCTTTTGAAAAGATCACACAAAAGATTATTAATAAAATTTGAGCACACAGTGTCGAGTAACGTATTAGCGTGGATTGAGGATTGGTTAATAGACAGAAAACAATACGATTGAATTTTTGAGTTGGCACCTTATTAATTACCTTCTGGAAATCTCTGTATGGTACATTCTCTGCTTTGCCTGTATTTACAGCTCATATTACAGTTCAAAGAACTCCAATAATTGATTGACCTTCTTGAATAAGATGATTTACATCCACAATTTTCCAGTCTTATGGAAGATTAAAACTAGTGCATCAACGAACTCACCAGCGACTTCTTTTTAAGACCTTACACATCAGGAATAAGGGACTTGAGACTGAAGCTTCTACAATTTGCTCGGTACATTATTCCTGTAACTATAATAGACCATAAGATCATAAAAGATCGGAGCAGAATTAGGCCATTCAGCCCATTGAGTCTGCTCCACCATTCAATCTTGGCTAATTTTTTTCAACCCCTTTGTCCCGCCTTCTCCCTGTAACCATTAACCCCCTTATCAATCAAGAACCTATCAATCTCTGCCTTAAGTACATCCAATGACTTGGCCTCCACCACCCTCTGTGGCAGCGAATTCCACAGATTCACCACCCTCTGGCTGAAGAAATTCCTCCTCAACTCAGTTTTAAAGTGATGTCCCTTTTTTCTGAGGCTGTGATCTTGGATCTTAGACTCTTCTACAAATGGAAACGTACTCTCAACATCCATTCTATCCAAGCCTTTTAGTATCCAGTAGGCTTCAATGAGATCTCCCCTCATCTTTCTCGAGTACGGGCCCAGAGACATCAAACGCTCCTCATACGTTAAGCCTTTCATTCCTGGGATCATTGTTGTGAACCTCCTCTGGAACCTCTCCAGGGGCAGCACATCCTTCCTTAGATATGGGGCCCATATTTTCTCACAACATTCCAAATGCAGTTTGACCAAAGCCTTATAAAACATCAGCAGTACATCCTTGTTTTTATATTTCAGTCCTCTCAAAATGAGTGCTAACATTCCACTTGCCTTCTTTACTACTGACTCAACCTTCAAGTTAACCTTGAAGGAATCATGAATTTGGACTCCCAAGTCGCTTTGCAGAGGTTTCCACCTGCTTTAAGATGACCACTATCATCTCGGTACCTAAGAAAAACAAGGTAACATGCCTTAATGACTACCACCCAGTGACTCTGACATCCACCATCATGAAGTGCTTTGAGAGGCTAGTCATGGCACGCATTAACTCCAGCCTCCCAGACAACCTCGACCCAATTTGCCTACGTCAAAACAGGTCTACAGCAGATGTTATCTCCCTGGCCTTACACTCATCTCTGGAGCATCTGGACAGTAAAAACACCTACATTAGACTATTGTTTATTGACTACAGCTCTGCCTTCAATACTACATTTCCAAGCAAAGTCATCTCCAAACTCATAGACCTGGACTTAACACCTCCCTTTGCAACTGAATCCTTGACTTCCTGATTAACAGACCGCAATCAACAAGGATAGGCAGCAACATCTCTGCCATGATTATCCTCAACACTGGTGCCCCAAAAGGCTGCATCCTTAGCCCCCTACTTTACTCCCTACGCACTCAAGACTACGTGGCCAGGTTCTGTTCCAACTCCATCTATAAGTTTGCAGATGATACCACCATGGTGGGCTGAATCTCAAATAATGATGAGTCAGAGTACAGGAAGGAGTTAGAGAGCCTAGTGACGTGGTGTCATGACAACAACCTTTCCCTCAATGTTGGCAAAACAAAAGAGCTGGTCATTGACTTCAGGAAGGGAGGTGGTGCACACGATCCTGTTTACGTCAATGGTGCTGAGGTCAAATTTGAGGTCAAATGGGTTGAAAGCTTCAAGTTCCTAGGAGTAGTTGGGCCTGTCCTGGTCCAACTATGTAGATGCCACAGCCATGAAAGCTCAGCAGCACCTCTACTTCCTCAGGAGGCTAAAGAAATTTGCTATGTCCCCTTTGACACTCACCAATTTTTATCAATGCACCAGAGAAAGCATCTTATCCAGATGCATCATATCTTGGTATGGCTACTGTTCTGCCTGGGACTGCAAGAAACTGCAGAAAGTTGTTGACACATCCCAGAACATCAAGGAAACCTCCCCTCCATGGACTCTGTCTGTACTTCTCACTGCCTCAGTAGAGCAGCCAACATAATCAAAGATCCCACCCACCCCAAACATTCTCTCTTCTCCCCCCTCCCATTGAGCTGAAAATACAAAAGCCTGAAGGCATGTACCACCAGGCTCAAGGACAGCTTCTATCCCGCTGTTATAAGACTATTGAATGGTTCCTTAGTACAATAAGTTAGACTCTTGACCTCACAATCAACCTCATTTTGGCCTTGCACCTCACTGTCTGCCTGCACCGCACTTCTCTGTAACTGTAACACTTCCCATGTCTACTTGCCACGTTGAGGGCAGGCACAGGTTGGAGGAACAACACCTCATATTCCGCCTTGGGAGTCTCCAACCTGATGGCCTTAACATCGATTTCCTTAACCTTCCGGTAACCCCACCCCTTCTTCCCACCCCCCCCACCACCCCCTCCCACTCCCTTATTCCTATGGCTTCCCTTCTCCCACCTTGATGACCTGCCCATCTCCTCTCCTCCCCTCCTCCATCCTTTATTCCATGGTCCACTGTCCTATCCTACCGGATTCTTCTCTTCAGCCCTTGGCCTCTTCTACCTATCACACCCTCAGCTTATTACATCTTCTCACCCCTCCCACATCCATTACATTCCCCCTCTCACCTGGACTTGCCTATCACCTGAAACTCACCTAACCCCTGCCTGTATGTGCTCCTCCCCTCCCCCCTACCACTCCACCTTCTTACTCATGGCTTCTGCCCTCCTCCTTTCCAGTCCTTGATAAAGGGTTTTGGCCCAAAATGTCAACTGTTTATTTCCCTCCATCGGATGAAGCCTGACCTGCTGAGTTCCTCCAGAACTTTTGTGTTCTGCATTCTGCATTCTGTTATTGCTTTCCCTTGTACTACCTCAATGGCAGTGTTGTAATGAAGATGATCTGCATGGATGGCAGGCAAAGCAATGTTTTTCACTGTACCTTGGTGAATGTGACAATAATAAACCTACTTTACCAATTTATCTCTGATTTCTGAATTTTCTCCCCATTTTGAAAATAGTCTACACCTTATTCTTCCTACCAAAATGCAAAACCCACACTTCCCTACGCTGTGTTCCATCTGACACTCTTTGCCTACTCTCCCAACCTGTCCAAGGCCGTCTGCAGACTCCCTGCCTCCGCGACACTACCTGTTCCTCCACCTATCTTGGCATGGTCTGCAAACTTGGCCACAATGCCATCAGTTCCTTCAACCAGATCATTAATGTGTAAAGTGAAATGTTGCAGTCCCAACACTGACCCCTGCGGAACTCCACTAGTCACCGGCAGCCATCCTGGAAAAGACCCCTTTATTCCCACTCTCTGACCTGCCAGTTAGCCAGTCCATGCTAGTACCTTGCCTCTAACACCATGGGATTTAACCTTGTTTAGCAGCTTTGTGTGCAGCACCTTGTCAAAGGCCTTCTGAAAATCCAAGTAAATAACCTCCACGACTTCTTTTGTCTAACCTGCTTGTTACCTCCTCAAAGAATTCCATGAGATTTGTCAGGCAAGATCACCCCTTAACGCAACCTATGCTGATTTTGTATCATGTACTTCCAAGTTACTCCGAAATTACATCATTAATAATGGACTCTGAAATCTTACCAACCACTGAGGTCAGGCTAACTGGCCTATAATTTCCTGTCTTTTGTTTTCCTTCCTTCTTAAACAGAGGTGTCACATTTGTGATTTTCCAATCCTCTGGGGATCCTCCCTGTCTCCAGTGATCCTTGAAAGTTCACTACTAATGCCTCCACGAACTGAATCATGGAATACAATTTTCTGAATTCCTCCCTTCCTTCTAATTCCTGATTTACAACTATTTCTGGAACATTACCTGTATTATCTACAGTGAAAACTGATACAAAATACTTGCAGAATTCATCTACTTATTTACGTTATTAATTCCCTAGACTTGTTTTCTAATAGGAGCAATGTTCACATTTGTTAATTCATTTCTTTTTCATAATGATTGAAAGGTATTAGTTATTACACAGACCTGGGTGTTCTTGCATGTGCCTCACTAAAAATTAACATAAAGGTACAGCAAGCAGTTCAGAAGACAAATGGTACATTGGCCTTTACTGCAAGAGAATTTGAGTGCAAGAATAGAAATATATTGTCCCAATAATATAGTGGCCTCATGAGATCATTCTATACAGGTCTGATCGTCCTATCCAAGGAAGGATGATTGAGGGGGTGCAGCAAAGGCTCTCCAGATTAATTCCAGGAATGGTGTTGTAAGAAGACAGATTAAAGCCTGGTCCAAAGCTTTTGTGAGTTTGGAATGTTACGGACTAGGTTACTACTGGTGAATGTCCCTTTAAGATAGAGCATAGTGGTGTGTGTGTGTGTGTGTTGTGTGTGTGTGTGTGTGTGTGTGTGTGTGTGTGTGTGTGTGTGTGTGTGTGTGGCATGATGACGTCAACAGAAGCTAAGGACATAATGACGTTTTTTGAAGCAGTCAGTCGGGGTTAGTCAGAGGAGAGGGAGAGAGAGAGAGAGAGGGAGACACCAGCCTGCTAGTCTCTATCAATGGATGAAAAACAGTAACTGTGTCTGTCACTACAATCCACGTATGAATTTTTGGAGTAATCAAAGCAGTGGAGTTCATTTCGTTGTTGACCTATAGAAGGAAACAGGTATCTGTGTGGCAGCCACAATTCGAGAGCCTTTCGGGGTGAGGCAGATGCAGTGGAGTAGTCACTGCTGAGTAGACACTTGAGGTGTTGTATGGGTTCCATCGTGGAACATTTGAACTTCGTAATTACTCTCTATCTTCTCTCTACATCTACGTCTTATCTTCAGACAACGGTGGTTGTTGAAGAAGCCTTTGCTCATGTTTCACCTTACGGCTTGCTGAACCGAACTTTGAGAACTATTCCTGGACTTGGGGTTTGGGAATTTGCCACACACACACTTCGAGTTTAGTTTTGGGGTTAATGTTTAAGATCTAACGTTTTTACTTCTAACATTCTAACATTTTTACTTTTATTTTTCTTATTATCATAAGTAGTTATTAATAAAGTAGTTTTAAACACATACATGACTCAGTGTTTCTTTTGTTGCTGGTTCATAACAGGAAGAATTTAGAAGAGTTCACTTTCAAAATGTTTTGCTTCTTATTTTGTGAACTTTAGATGGCAGAAACTTGGGAATGTTGGAAAATAATTTTGATAGTCTCCAAATTATGTAAATACAATCCATCTTGACTAAGAACAATGGGGATTCCTTGAACTCCATAAAGTTTTAGAAATGGTTGAGTCCAAGTGGTCAAGACAAATAGCACTCACTGAACAACATTCTAGTACCCTTCATTAAAATAACAAATGTGACTTAATTAGAAGCATTCCCATTTTTAAGTTAGAAGGCTTCGGGTTCAAGTCCCCCCACAGAGACTTGTAATTTAACCAGGATCACTACCTCAAACTATTTTACAGCTCTACTTCAGCCTGAACCAGTTTTCAATACTCACAGCTTGCCAAAACTAACATGCTGCAGCAGCACAAAGAACATAGTGTCACTGGCAGACATAAGTAGAGCACGTGCACAAGTGTCTGGATTTTGTGGGGTATTGTTGGTATTGTTTTCAGGTAAGGAGAAATGAAAAAAAAGGATAAAGAGAAAGGACAAGGAAAGGGCTTTAAAGTGAAATGGGCAATGATAATCAGAACATGTTAGAAAGGACAGATCATGCAATTGGAAAAGTACACCTTCTAGATCATTATGTTGAGAAGCCAACAAGGAAATAGGCTACTTTAGATCCAAAATTGTGCAAAAAGGAAGGGTAATTCTAAATTTCATGGTTGTAGGGCCTATGGAGAAGAGTGATCATAATAATAGATATAGAGGCATAGAGTTATACACACAGAAACGGGCCTCTTGGCCCAACTCATCCACACCAACCAAGTTGCCTACCTGAACTACTCCCATTTGCCTGCATTTGTTCCATATCCTTCTAAACCTTTCCTATCCCTGTACCTGTCCAAATGTTTTTAAACACTGTAATTGTACCCACCTCTACTGCTTCTTCTAGTAGCTCATTCCACATACCCACCACCCTTTGTGTGAAAAAATTGAACATCAGGTCCCCTTTAAATTTCTCTCTTCTCACCTTAAATCTATTCCCTCCAGTTTTAGACTGCCCAACTCTGAGAAACAGACTGTGACCATTCATGTTATCTATGCCCCTCATAATTTTATATACCTCTATAAGGTCACCCCTCAGCCTCTTACACTCCAGGGATAAAAGCCCTCCAGACCCAGTAACATCTTTGTGAATCTTTTTTGCACCCCTTTCAGCTTAATGACATCCTTCCTGTAGCTGAGCAACCAGAACTGCACATAAATCTCCAAGTGTGGTCTCACCAACATCTTGAACAGTTGTAATATGATGTCCCAACTCTGGTACTCAATGCCCTGACTGATGAAAGCAAGCACGCCAAAGGCCTTCTTCACCACCCTGTCTACCTGTGTCGCCACTTTCAGGGAATGATGTACTTTTACTCCAAGATATCTCAGCTTACTGTGTAAATCCTATCCTGGTTCAATTGACCAGAATGCAAAACTTTGCACTTGTCTGAGTTAACTTCCATCTACAATTCCTTGTCCATTCCCCAGTTAATCTAAATCCTGCTGTAATCTTAGGTAACCTTCTTCACTGTCCACTTTTGGTGTTATCTCCAAACTAACTAATCTACATTCTCATTCAAATTGTTACTATAGATGACAAACAACAGTTGAGCCAGAACTGATCCCTGCAGCACACCACTGGTCATGGTCTCCAATCTGAGAATCAGCCCTCCACTACCACCCCGACTCCTTCCACCAAGCCAACTTTGTGTACAATTGGCTCGTGCACCTTGGATCCCATGTGACGTAACCTTCTGGACCAGTGTACCATGTGGGACCTTGTCAAAATCCTTGCTAACATCCATGTAGACAACGTCTTCTGCTGTGCCCTCGTCAATCCTCTTGGTCACTTCTTCAAAAAACTAAATCCAATTCATGAGACATGATTTCCTACGCACAAAGCCATGCTGACTGTCCCTAATTCGTCCTTGCCTTTCCAAATGCAGGTCAATCCTGTCTGTCAAGGATCTCTTACTCCCCTCCAGCAACTTACCCACCGCTGATGTCAGGCTCACAGGCCTGTAGTTCCCTAGCTTGTTCTTGCAGCCCTTCTTAAATAGAGGCACAACATTAACCACCCTGCAGTCGTCTGGTAACCCACCTATGGCTATGATACAAATATCTCTGCCAGGGTCCCAGCAATTTCTTCCCTACCTTCCCACGATGTCCCAAGATACTCTTGGTCAGGCCCCAGGGTTTTATCCAACTTGTGCACTTTAAGACTGCCAACATCTCCTCATCTATAAAGTGGACGTCACAATTGTTTTCCCTGAATTCCCTAGGTTCCATGACCTTCTCCACGGTAAATGCAGATGAGAAATATTCATTTAAGACCTCATCCACATCCTGTGGCTCCACACATGAACAACTACATTGATCCATAAAGGGGCCTATTCTCTCTATAGTTACCCTTTTGCTCTTAATATACTTAAGGAATCTCTTAAGATTCTCCTTTACCTTATCTTCTAAAGCTATCTAATGTGTCTTTATACCCTCCTGATTTCCCTCTTAAGTGTACTCCTACATCCCTCGTACTCGTCACGGTCCTTGCTTGATCCCAGCTGTCTATATCTGACACATGCCTACTTCTTTTTCCTCACCAGTGCCTCAATATCCCTTGTGAACCAGGTTTCCCTAAACCTGCCAGACTTTCCCTTCACTCTAACAGGAACATGTTGGCCAAGGACTCTCCCTATTGCACTTTTAAAAACCTCCCACTTGCCAGGCGTCCCCATACCCACAACAGCCTCTCCCAATCAACCTTTGCAGCTTTCTATCTAATGTTATCAAAATTGACCTTGCCCCAATGTAGAATTTTAACTCGTACACCAGTCGTATCTTTTCCCATAACTATTCCAAAACTAATTGAATTATGGTCACCGGTCCTGCACTGATACTTCAGTCACTTGCCCTCCCTCATTTCCCAATAGGAGGTCCAGTGTTGCCCCCAGCTATCTGCGATCTCCTGACATATTTGCTCCTCTAATTCCTGTTGGCTGTAGTACAATCTATAGTATAATCCCATCTAAGTGATCACCCCTTTCTTATTTCCACCCATATTGGACAATCCCCCAGGAATATCCTACCACTGTGATGTGCTCCTTAATCAAAAATGCACCTTCCCCTCCTCTCTTACCTCGACCTCTGTCTCGCCTGTACCCCGGAACGTTGAGCTGCCAGTGTTACCCATCTCTCAACCATGTTTCTCTAATAGCTGTGATATCCCAGCCCCAAGTACCTATCAATGCCCTGAGCTTATCTGCCTTACCTGCCAGGCCTCCTAAAGTCAGAGCGTCGTAAAGTAATACCAGCACAGATACAGGCCCTTCAGCCCAACTAGTCCATGCTGACCATGGTGCCAACCCAGCTAGTCCCAATTTCTTACATTCAGCCAATATCCCTCTAAGCCCCGCCCTCCATGTACCTGTTAAGTTCTTCTTAACATTGTATCTGCCTCAACCACTCACCATCCTCTGAATGAAAAAGTTGTCCCTCAGATCCCTTTTAAGTCCTTGCCTCTCAACCCAAACCTATGCCCCTAGTTTTGGAGTCCCCTACCCTGGGGAAAAGACTGTTACCATCCACCATATCTATGCCCCTCATGATTTTATAAACCTTTATAAGATCACCCCTCATTCTCCTACGCTCCAAGGAATAAAGACCTAGCCTGGCCAACCTCTTCCTATAACTTAGGCCCTCAAGTCCTGGCAACATCCTCATAAATCTTGAATTGATGTACATGCAGTTTAGCCTAACAGACCTTCGTCACATCCTGTCCTGCTACTGCCTGTCCTGCCTACTGAACTCACTCGTTTCAACTTCTCTATTTCCCTCAACTTTCCTATCTGCTTTGGGTACCACCCCGCTGCCAGACTAGTTTAATCCCTCTCTAGGAAACCCTCTCTAGTCCACTGCTAGTTCAGTCAGGGCCTGCAGCTAGACACATTTCCCACAGGTATAGCCACCAGGGACACTAGCAATTTCTCTGATCTCTCACAACCTGCAGGAGGAGCAAACAACTGCCCAAAGTCCCATTTTAAATCCTCTAGCACTGCAGAGGAAAGTAACAGATCTTATCTTACTGCTGCTCAGCCTTCTTGCTGAAGCCTCTCAAGCCAAAGCCCCCACTTAAGCATAGTGCTTCCAGTTCAACAACAACCATTCTCACAATAAACAGCCAGGATTTCATATAAAGCAAATTCATTCAATTAATTCAATCTGAAATCTAAAGAAAAAACAAAGTTTGGAGAGTTCTTTGCAAACTGGTCATAGAGTCATATAAAGGTCATGGAGTCATACAGCACAGAAACAGTCCCTTTGCTGCAACATGTCCATGTTGGTCAACAAGTGCCTATCTATATCAATCCCATTTACCCTTCTATGGCTTGGTGATTCAGGTGGTCATCCAGATTTCTTGAATGTATGAGGGCACCTGCATCTACACCAACTCAGACTGTGAGAATGTTCCTTCTCTGAGAATATTATATTCTATGACCCTTCTCGGATCACCTATAATCCTCTCACTCCTTATCCTAAATCTATGATCTAGGTTTAAATGCACCTGCTATGGGGGAAAGTTTCAGACAACCTATTCAATCCATGGCCCTCAATTTTGTATATCTCTATCAGCCTCCACAAAACCACCCTGTCCAGTCTCTCTCTGTAATGAAACACTCCAAGCCAGGTAACATCCCAGAGAATCTCCTCTGACCCCTCTCCAATACAATCACGTCTTTCCCATTGTCTTTCCTTGAGCTGCAGCCTGGCCAGTGTTTTATAAAGTTACAACATAACCTCCCTGCTCTTACTATGACCCAGCTCATAGAGGCAAGCATCCTATGTCACCACCCAATCTATCTGTGCTGCCACCTTGAGGGATCTTTAGATTTGTACACAAAGGTCCCTTTCTGTCCCAAGACCTCATGATGTATGTCCTCACCTTATTTGACTTTCCCCCAAAATGCATCACCTCACACTTATTAGGATTACATTCCATCTGCTATTAACCTGTCAAGTTTACCAATGATTATTATCATTTCATAGCTTGAGTCAATCAATCTCTTATCAACACCACCAAATTGACTCAGGTGCAAACTTAATAAACATATCTCCTATGTTCCTAGTGAATCATTAATAGTCTTACCTCAGTTCAGACCATGCTTAGCTCTTTCAATAACTACTCTGAAACTATCTCCAAAATGCTCTTCGACTGACACTTTGATCATTGTCCAGCATTACCCTTGTTGGTTGATTGATGTACTGACTCAAAAAATTCTCCTGGATGCACTTTCAAGATTTCATACCCTCGATGCCCTTCACATGAAAGTAATCCCAGTTAATAATTAATTTAAAAATTCTCATGAAAGGGGAGCTAATCTTCAGAACTAATGAGATGTTCAAATTTTGAGTTGTAACCAGCAGAATTAATAAAGGGGAAGGTGGATGTATTTGGCGGTGGTATATTTGAATGTCCAGAAGCTCTTTGAGTTGAGAGGCTCCAACTATTGGGATGCCAAGGAGATCAGTGCTGGAACCCCAGCTGTTCACAATCTACAGGTATATGAATCATTTGATTGAGGAGACCAAGTGCAATATACCCACGTTTGCTGATGAAACAAAACAGGGTGGTAGTGTGGGTTTTGAGGAGGATGCAGAGAAGATTTGGAGGATTAAATGAATGGGTGAGAATGTGACAGATGGAAAATAATGTGGTAAATTCAGATATTCCATTTTGGTAGAAAAATAGAGAAGTGGAATAGCTTTAAATAGTGAGAGATTAAAAGTTATTGATGTTCAAAAGGACCTCTGTTTTCTTGTACTCAAAATCATTAAAAGTTAATGTACGTGTATAGCAAACAATTAGGAAGACAAACAGAATTGCAAGATAATTTGAGAATAACAGTAATTACATCTTACTGCAATTATATAGGATCCAGGTGAGACAATAACTGGAATATTGTGTGAATATGTCTTATCTCCCTCCTTAATGGAGAATAGTATCTGTGATAAAGAGAGTCCAGTGAAGGTTCATCAGATTGAATCCAGGGATGGTGGAATTGTCACATGAAGAGAATCTGGATCTATATTGAGTTTAGAAGAATGTGAGGGAATGATGGGTATGGGTAATCAAATGAGAGTAAATGATGGGATGATATTTCTCCTGGCTGGGGTGTCCAGAACTGAGAGTCAAGTTTAAAATAAAGAATTAGCAGTTCAGGACAGAGATGAGAAGAAATTTCTTCACCCAGAGAGTGGTGAATTTTTGGAAATATCTACCCAAGTAGGGTGTGGCAGCTCACTTGTTGAATATATTCAAGACAGAACTTATTAGATTTTTGGATGGTAAGGATACCAAAGTAATGGGATTAGTATAAGAAAGTGGTGCTGATGCAAATTATTTAGTATGATCAATTTGAACAGTTGTGCAGATAAAAGGGGCTGAATGGCTCATCCTTCCTTCTTCTAATGACCTTTTGTTATATTAAGTCACAGATATTGCAATCATTTTTAATGATAGGAAAAGAGCTAAATTTAAAGTTTTATAATCAATAAACTTTGGGTACAGTATCATTAAATACTCAAAAGAAAGTTGGCCAAATAGGATTCCAAGTAAATGGGCATGGGGTCATCCATCCAGAGTATTGATTTTGTATTATCAGTTCATTTTCATGGCTACAGTGACCAGTCAGTGTAAACCTTGCTGTATATTCACAGCCCATCAGAAAGCACCTAATTTCATGAGTGATTTGCTCCAAGTAAACCTCACTTGCACTGCTTAAAACCAGGTTGTATCCCTTACAGGGGACATACATGTGGCTAAAGCAGGTTATTCTTCAAATAGATATGACCTGAAAATCAGTAAAGAATAGCCCAGAGTTAGTTCCAAAATACTTGGACACTACACAGGGTGCTATGCTACAACAGGTGGAGAAGAAGAGAGATGCCCTATATCATCAGGAAGCTCCTTGGACACATGCTGAAAAAGCAGGAGGTGGCCAACGTCAAGTGTTAAGTGCAGAAGCTGGATATCAGGCTACAGAAGATTCAATGACCTCACACTTAGTCAAGGTGAGTGTTTCTTCAAAAGCCGTATGTTATCAATGGTACCCCAGATTAACTTACTACAGTGTTGCTTTCAGTCAGGAATCAGGTCTAACATTCATGTGAAAAACACGATGATGGTGGAGGAACTCAGCAAGCCAGGCAGCATCTGTGCCGAAAAGCAGACAGTCAACATTTCGGGTCAATATATATTGCAAGCAGAGCAGTGATAGGTGGACAAAAGGGGGGAGGCAGGGTGGGCACAAGGCAGTGATAGGTAGATGCAGGTAAGAGATAGTGATAGGCAGGTGCAGAGGAGGAGGGGAGAGCAGATCCACTGGGGGATGGGTCAAAGGTAAGGTGGGGCGGCACAGTAGCGTAGCGGTTAGCGTGACACTATTACAGCATCAGCGATTGGGGTTCGATTCCCGTCGCTGTCTGTAAGGAGTTTGTACGTTCTCCCCGTGTCTGCATGGGTTTCCTCCGGGTGCTCCGGTTTCCTCCCACATTCTACAAGGTTAATTTGGGTTTAAAATGGGCGGCACGGACTCGTTGGGCTGGAAGGGCCTGTTACCACACTGTAAATAAAGTTTAAAGGAATAACAAAGGTAGAAAAAAAGAGGCTAGGAAAGGGAAGAGGAGAAGAAGCATGGTGGGGGGGTGAGGATCAAAGCAGTCCTCCATTATATCGACGACTGCATTGGTTCCACCTCTTGTACCCGTGCAGAACTCGACAGTTTCATAAACTTCACCACTAGTTTTCACCCTGCTCTCCAATTCACTTGCACTATCTCTGACACCTCTCTCTCTTTCCTCGATCTTTCCATCTCCATCTCAGGAGATTCCTTATCCACTGACATCTTCTACAAACCCACTGATGCCCACAGCTACCTCAATTACAGCTCCTCCCACCCCGTCTCTTGCAAGGATGCTATCCCTTTCTCTCAATTTCTCTGCCACTGTCGCATCTGCTCCCATGATGAGGCTTTCCACTCCAGGACATCTGAGATGTCTAATTTCTTTTCTAACTGGGGCTTCCCCCCGACTGTGGTCGAGAGAGCTCACACCCATATCTCTGCCATTTCCCACACCTCCGCTCTCACCCCCATCCCTCCCAGACCCAACAGGGATAGGATAGGGTCTCCCTTGTCCTCACATTTCATCCCACCAGCCTATGTATCCAACATATCATTCTCCGCCACTTCTGCCATCTCCAACGGACCCCACCCCAAGCATACCTTCCGCTCCCCACTTCTTTCTGCCTTTCACAGGGACTGCTCTCTCTGTGACTCCTAAGTTTACTCCACCCCCACCCCCGCCCCCCACCCATCCTGCTCCCACCTCGGGAACCTTCCACTGCCCCGCCATAGGTGAAACATCTGCCCCTACACCACCTCCATTACCTCCATCCAAGGACCCAAACAGTCCTTTTAGGTAAGACAGAGATTCACCCGCACCTCCCTTAAAATCATCTACTGCATTTGGTGCTCCAAGTGTGGCTTCCTCTACATTGGTGAGACCAAACACAGACTTGGTGACCGTTCAACAGAACACGTGCTCTGTCTTTAATCGCGACGTGCATCTTCCTGTTGCCAGTCACTTCAACTCCCCCTCCCACACTATCACTGAGATCTCAGTCCTTAGCCACCTCCACTGCCAGGAGAATTCCAAATGCAAACTGAAGGAACAGCACCTCATTATCCATCTTGAAACCTTGCAACCAGATGGCATGAATATTGAATTTCCCACTTTAAGTAATCCCCCCCCTTCCCCACAAACCCCCCCCCAACATGTTTCTTCTCTTCTTCCCTTGCCTAGCCTCTTTTTTTCTACCTTTTTTTCCTTTCTGTCCTTACCTTTGACCCATCCCCCAGTGGATCTGCTCTCCCCTCCTCCCCCGCACCTGCCTATCACTGTCTCTTACCTGCATCTACCTATCACCACCTTGTGCCCACCCCACCTCCCCTCTTTTGTCCACCTATCACTGCTCTGCTTTTCCCTCCCATATATTGGGCTTCCCCTTCTCCTATCTTCAGTCCTGAAGAAGGATCCTGACCTGAAATGTTGACCGCCTGCTTTTCTCCATGGATGCTGCCTGGCTTGCTGAATTCCTCCACCATCATTGTGTTTTTCATCTAGATTCCAGCATCTGCAGTCTTTTGTTTCTCCAACATTCATGTGGTCCACCATGCCCTCAGACATGGTAATAACACAAACCTTGCACCAATATCTCAAACCATGCACGGTAGTGGCAGGAATCAGATTGCATAACACTCACTAATAAAGCAAAAGGTGGCATATAGCTGGAGACAGGAGGAGCTAATTACTGGTTGGGTGGATTCAGTTGGCATGCATAGATGTCTCAGCTGCCATAAAGGAAACTATTACTGAAGCACCTGTTGCTGAGATTGTGGCCAGGATTGAAAGCTCAAAGATGATGATACTGCTATATCAATTGTTCTTCTCATATTGGGTCCCATCCAACCCCATTCAGTTTTGGCTGATTTACAATTCATTGTCATGTTTCTCTTGGTCTCTCAAACTCCCTTCACAACTGCTTTGCACTTTACATAGCCAAGAATTGCACTTAGTCTGTCCATGAAAGAACTAGAAGAATATGATGAAGAAGATACATGTGTCCCCAGATCAGATGGTGGTGACACTATGAGAGGACAGCAAAATCTATATGTGTGGATCTACATCTACAATACACCTGTGGGAAGTGTGTCCAGCCGCAGCTGCAAGCTAACTATGTTAAGGAGCTGCAGCTGCAGCTGGAGTTGGAGCTGGACACACCTAAGATCATCCGGGACGCTGAGACCATCATAAGCAAGAGTTTCAAGGAGGTGGTCACACCTAAGGTGCAGGCTACAGGTAGGTGGGTGACCACCAGGAAAGGTAGAGGGGGTGGACAGATTGTGCAGGATTCCCCGTGGTCATTTCACTTGAAAAAACAGGTACAACATTTTGGATACTGTTGGGAAGGTGATGACCGATCGGGAGAAGGCACCAGGACCGGCTCTGAGGCTCAGCAGGGTGGGATGATGGCAGACAAGAACATAGTGATAGGAGACTTAATAGTTAGAGGGGCAGACAGGAGATTCTGTGGCTGCAAAAGGGACTCCAGTGTTCTGTGTTTCCTCCCTGGTGCCAGGGTTGAGGATGTCTCTGAGTAGTTGGAGAACTTTCTCAAGGGGGAGGGTGAGCAGCCAGAAGTCATTGTGCACATTGGCACAAATGATATCGATAGAAAAGGGATGAGGTCCTGTGGAGTGAATATGGAGAGTTAGGAAGGAGGTTAAAAAGCAGGACCTCGAGGGTCGTAAGCTCTGGATTACTCCCTGTGCCACGAGCTAGTGAGGGTAAAAATAGGAGGATATGGCAAATTAATGTGTGGCTGAAGAATTGGTGCGGGGGCAAGGATTTAGTTTTTTGGACCATTGGGGTCTCTTCTGGGACAGACGTAACCTGTACAAGAGGAACAGGTTGCATCTGAACTGGAGGGCGACCAATATCCTGGCAGGCAGATTTGCTAGTGCTGTGAGGGTGGGTTTAAACTAGATTGGCGGGGGCTTGGGATCCAAATCAGAAATCAGGCATATGGGAGACTGGAAGATGATACAGAATTCAATGTCAGTAAGGTCAGTAGACGAGACGGGCAGCAGCATGGCAGGAAGCAAGGAAAGACTGTTGGATTAAATTGCATTTATTTCAATGCAAGAGGCCTGACAGGTCACGTGGATGAACTCAGGGCATGGATTGGGACTACATTGGACTGGGATATTATAGCCATTTTAGAAACATGGCTAACGGAGGGTCAGGACTGGCAGCTTAATGTTCCAGAGTGCTATGGGAGGGATAGAGGTGGAGGATAGAGAGGAAGGGGAGTTGCATTTCTGATTAAGGAAAACGTCATGGCAGTAGTCCAAGATGAAACTACTGAGGGGTCATCTAGCGAGGCTTGATGGGTGGAACTGAGAAATAAGAAGGGGATGATCACCTATTTGTACTATTTGTACTATACACCCCCAAATAGTCAACGGGAATTAGAAGAACAAATACGCAGGGAGATTTCAGAAAGTTGCAAGATATTGTCATAGTAAGGGATTTTAATTTTCCTAATATCGATTGGAACTTCTATAGGGCTTAGATGGAGTCGAATTTGTTAAGTGTGCTCAAGAAAGTTTCCTCAGGCAATATATAGAAGGCCCTACTCAAGAGAGGGCAAAGCTTGACCTACTCTTAGAAAATAGGGCAGGACAAGTGACTGAGGTGTCAGTGGAAGGACAAATGCAAAGCTGTTGTGAAGAGAGTTTGAGAGACCAGGAGAAACATACTAATGCCATCTACACCTGTGGTCACTTTCAGGCCAGTGACCATAGCTCCATTAGTTTTAAATTGACTATGGAGAGGGACAGATCTGGTCCACAAGTTAAAGGTCTAAATTGGGGTAAGGTAAATTTGGACGGTATTATATAGGAACTTACAAAAGTTGATTGGAGTAGGTTGTTTGCAAGCAATGGGATGTCTGGCAAGTGAGAGGCTTTTATAAGTGAGATATTGAGAGTTCAAGGCCCGCATGTTCCCATTAGAGTGAAGGGCAAAACTGGCAGGAGTTGGGAACCCTGGATGACAAGGGATATGAGGGTCTGTTCAGGAAAAAGAAGGAGGCATGGGTCAGGTACAGGCAGCTGGAATGAAGTGAATCCCTGGAAGAGTATAGGGGATGCAGGAGGCACAGATAGTCAAAATCTTTTTCCTGTAGAGAGGGTATCAAAAAAAACAAGAGGGCATACTGTAGGTTTAAGGTGCGAGGAAGGAGTTTAAGGGGAATCTGAGGGGTAATCAGGAACTTGAAGCTGCTCACCCCTTCCACCACTAACCCCTCAATGAGGACTGGTGTGTGTTCTCCTGATTTCCCCTTCCTGAAGTCCACAATCAATTCCTTGGTCTTGCTGACATTGAGTGCGAGGTTGTTGTTGCAACAACACTCAAACAGCTGATCTATCTCTCACTCCTGTATGCCTCCTCATCATCATCTGACATTCTGCCAATGTCATCGGCAAGTTTATAGATGGTGCTTGAGCTGTGCCTAGCCACACAGTCGTGAGTGTAGAGAGAGCAGAGCAGTGGGCTAAGCTCACATCCTTGAGGCACTGCGGGGCAGGTGATGGAATCAAATACAATTATGACATTTAAGAGGTACTTAGACAGACACTTTAATAGGCAAGTCATTGAAGGATACAATCCTAATGCGAGCAAGTGGGATAAGTGTAGATGGGTAAATACGCTTAATGCACGTCTGCAGTAAGTGCTGGAGGCTGGAGGAACTTCGGCTCAGAATTGATGAGCTGAAGTCGCAGCTTCAAACACTACGAAGCATCAGGGAGGGAGAGAGTTATGTAGATACTGTACATCGGGAGACAGTCACCCCCCCCCCCCCCCTTAGAGCAGATACTTCTGGGGTCCAGGAAGTAGATAGAAGGGTGACTGTCAGGGGAGAGAAAAGGAAAAAGAAAACGAACAGGCAGATAGAGCAGAGGACCCCAGAGGCTGTTCCCCTCAGTAACAGGTTTTCCGCTTTGGAGGCTGTTCAGGGGGATGACCTGCAGGGATCAAGCAGCAGTAGCCAGGTCTCTGGCACTGGAACCGATCCTGCTGCTCAGAAGGGAAGGGAGGAGAAGAGGAAGGCAGTAGTGATAGGGGACTTGATAGTCAGGGAAACAGATAGGAGGTCCTGTGGCAGTGAGCATGAATCCTGGATGATATGTTGCCTCCCAGGTGCCAGGGTCCAGGATGTCTCTGATTGGGTCCACAGGATTCTTGAGCGGGAGGGAGAACAGCCAGAAGTCGTGGTTCATGTTGGTACCAACGACATATGTAGGAAGAGGGATGAGGTCCTGAAAAGTGAGTTTAGGGAGCTAGGCAGAAGGCTGAAGATCAGGACCTTAAGGGTAGCAATCTCAGGATTGCTGCCAGTGCCACGTGATAGTGAAGGTAGGAATAGGAGGAGATGGCAAGTGAATGTGTGGCTGAGAAGTTGGTGCAGGAGGGAAGGTTTTTAGATTTTTGGATCATTGGGATCTCTTCTGGGGAAGGTGGGACCTGTACAGAGAGGACGGGTTACACCTGAACCCAAGGGGGGCCAATATCCTTGCAGGCAGGTTTGTTAGGGTGGTTCAGGAGGGTTTAAACTAGTTTGCGAGGGGGGTGGGAAGCAGAGGGTAAGTGGATGGGGAAAATGCAGATCTAACAGGCAGAGAGGAAGGAGAAGCAGAGTACAGGGTATAAAAGTCGAAAGGTGGATGGGCTAAAGTGCACTTACTTAAATGCAAGAAGTGTCAGGAATAAGGGAGATGAACTGAGAGCTTGGATAACTACATGGGTCTATGATATTGTGGCTCTTGCAGAGACTTGGCTGTCACCAGGGCAGGAATGGATATTGAATATTCCTGGTTTTCAGTGTTTTAAAAGGTATAGGGAGGGGGGGGAGAAGAGGAGGAGGGGTGGCATTACTGGTCAGGCATACTATTACAGCTGCAGAAAGGGTGGATAATGTAGAAGGATCCTCTCTAGAGTCAGTATGGGTGGAAGTTAGGAACGAGAAAGGAGCGGTTACTCTACTGGGAGTATTCTGTAGGCCCCCCAGTAGCAACAAGGGATACTGAGGAGCAGCTTGGGAGGCAGAGTTTGGAAAGATGCAAAAATAACAAGGTTGTTATCATGGGAGACTTCAACTTCCCAAATATTGATTGGCACCTGCTTAGTGCCAAAGGTTTAGAGGGGGCAGAGTTTGTTAAGTGTGTCTAGGATGGATTCCTGTCACAGTATGTTGACAGGCCGACTAGAAGGAATGCCATATCAGATCTAGTATTAGGTAATGGACCGGGTCAGGTGACAGGTCTCTTGGTGGGTGAGCATTTGGGAGACAGTGACCACTGCTCCATAACCTTTACCATTGTCATGGACAGGGATAGGAGCAAAGAGGACGGGAAGATATTTAATTGGGGAAAGGCGAATTATGAGGCTATAAGGCGGGAACTTGGGAGTGTAAATTGGGATGACATTTTTTGAAGAGAAATGTACTATGGAGATGTGGTCGATGTTCAGGGATCTCTTGCAGGATGTTAGGGATAAATTTGTCCCTGTGAGGCAGAGAAAGAATGGCATGGGTGACAAGAGAGGTGGAACAACTAGTTAGAAGGAAGAGGGCAGCATACATGAGGTGTAAGCAGCAGGGATCAGATAGGACTCGTGAGTAATATAGAATAGCAAGGAAGGAATTTAGGAAGGGGCTGAGGAGAGCAAGAAGGGGACATGAAAAGGCTTTGGCGAGTAGAGTTAAGGAGAATCCCAAGGCTTTTTTCTCATATGATGACTAGAGTAAAGGTAGGTCCGATTAGAGGCAAAGGTGGGAAGATGTGCCTGGAAGCTGTGGAAGTGGATGAGGTTCTCAATGAATACTTCTCTTCAGTATTCACCAAGGAGAGGGGTCTTGATGACACTGAGGACGGTGTTGGTAAGGTTAATGTTCTAGAGCATGCAGATATCAAGAGAGAGGATGTGTTGGAGCTGTTAGAAAATATTAGGACAGATAAGTACCTGGGGCCTGATGGAATATTCCCTAGGCTGCTTCCTGAGGCAAGGGAGGAGATTGCTGAACCGTTGGCTAAGATCTTTGAGTCCTCGTTGTCCATGGGATTGGTACCGGAGGAATGGAGGGTGGCAAATGTTGTCCCCTTATTCAAAAAAGGTAGTAGGGATAGTCCAGGGAATTACAGACCAGTGATCCTTACATCTGTGGTGGGCAAGCTGTTAGAAAGGATTCTAAGAGATAGGATCTATGAGCATTTAGAGAATCATGGACTGATCAGGGACAGCCAGCATGGCTTTGTGAAGGGAAGATCTTGTCTCACAAGCCTGATAGGGTCCTTTGAGGAGGTGACCAGGAAGATTGATGAGGGTAGTGCAGTAGATGTGGCCTACATGGATTTTAGTAGGCGTTTGACAAGTTCCACGTGGTAGGCTTCTTCAGAAGGTCAGAAGGCAACGGATCCAGAGAGGCTTGGCCGTGTGGATTCAGAATTGGCTTGTCTGTAGAAAGCAGAGAGTTGTGGTGAAGGGAGTGCATTCAGATTGGAGGGCTGTGACTAGTGGTGTCCCACAAGGATCGGTTCAGGGACCTCTACTTTAATGACTTGGATGTGGGGGTGGAAGGGTGGGTTAGCAAGTTTGCAGATGACACAAAGATCGGTGGTGTTGTGGATAGTGTGGAGGGCTGTCAAAGCTTACAGAGGGATATTGATAGGATGCAGAGCTGTGCTGACAAGTGGAAGATGGAGTTCGATCCAGAGAAGTGTGAGGTGGTACACTTTGGAAGGACTAGATCCAAGGTGGAGTACAAGGCTAATGGCAGGATTCTGGGCAGTGTGAAGGAGCAGAGGGATCTGGGGGTTCATATCCATAGATCACTGGAAGTTGCCTCACAGGTGGATAGAGTAGTTAAGAAAGCTTATGGGATGTTTGCTTTCATAAGTCGTGGGATCGAGTTTAAGAGCTGCGAGGTAATGATGCAGCTCTACAAAATTCTGGTTAGACCACACTTGGAGTACTGTCTCCAATCCTGGTCACCTCATTATAGGAAGGATGTGGAAGCGTTGGAAAGGGTGCAGAGGAGACCTACCAGGATGCTGCCTGGATTAGAGAGTATGGATTATGAGGAGAGCCTAAAGGAGCTAGGGCTTTACTCATTGGAGCGAAGGAGGATGAGGGGGGACATGATAGAGGTATACAAAATATTAAGAGGACAGCCAGCGCCTCTTTCCCAGGGCACCAATGCTCAGTACAAGAGGGCATGGCTTTAAGGTAATGGGTGGGAAGTTCAAGGGAGATGTCAGAGGGAGGTTTTTCACCCAGAGAGTGGTTGGTGCATGGGGTGGTGGTGGAGGCTGATACGTTGATCAAGTTCAAGAGATTGTTAGATAAGCATATGGAGGAATTTGAAATAGAAGGATATGTGGGAGGGAAAGTTTAGATAGTTTTAGGCATGGTTTAAAGGTCGGCATAACATGGTGGGCCGAAGGGCCTTTATTGTGCTGTATTGTTCTATGGTAAATAGATTGGTATGGATATGGTGGGCCAAAGGGCCGGCTTTAGATCTGTACAAATCTATGACTCTGTGACCTCTCACATTTAATCTGTCTACTGGTCTCTGGAAAGAAAATGAAATTAGCTCAGTTTGAATACAAGAATGCTAGAAAGTGGCAAATGGTGAAACATGACAAATATTTCCTGGCGTGAAGGAACCAGACATATAATAATTGATGATAACCATTAGTAGTGCAGTTCAGAGATTCTCATTATGGCAGAACCTTCCCTTACTCTGTATGCCCTCTGCTTGTTCTCCCAACAATGCTCTATTCCAAGGTAATGTCTACAAATGTACCTATGTCTGCAAGCAAGTGGTTTATGCTGTTTCCTCACCAAAGTGTCATTGAATGCTAGCCACACCATCCCTGGAAAATTAAAACAACTACAAGTGCATCAAAAAAACTTGTATAATTGTAGCAATAGCCAGAAGAAGTCAATTAGCAGCTGGCCTGTTGTTGATAACTAGTGGAAGTGTTGTACGGGCATAATGCTATTCAATTAACATGTTCAGTTTATGCAAGATAAGAGAAGGCACAGTAGCAGTACTGGTGTCAAATTAGCATTACACGCTGAAATACCTGCTCTGCAAGACTTTTGTTTTGGCATTCACAGCTAGCATGAACATCCTTGCCAATAATGGCAACCCCACAAATATACATACAAGTCATAAGCATCATTCTGTTTGCCTATGGACCCTCATAGCAGGCACAAAACACAAAGAATATGTGTAGGCCATTTAGTCCTTAAATCCTGCTCTGCCATTCAATGTTCCTACTTTCCCCAAATCCTACTTTCCTGCTGGACCCCCATGACCTTGAAACTCTCACTGATTAAAAATCTATCTAATTGCAGCATTGAATATATTCAAGGATTCACCCTTCATTGCTTACTGGGGCAAGGAATTACAAAGACTTACAACCTATTGAGGAAAGAAATTCTTTCTTATCACATTCTTCAATGGCTTCCCCCTTAATCTGAGAATATACCCTTTGGTCTGAAATTCTCTTGTGAGGAGAAAAATCATCTCAACATTTACCCTGTCATACTCCCTAAGAATCTTACATCTTTCAATCAGATCACCCTCGTTTTTCCAAATTCCACTGAGTGCAGACCCAACTTCAATAAGCTTTCCCTGCAAGACAAGCCTTCAATACTTGTTATCATCATTTCTTGCCTATAAACTTTGAAATATATTGTAAGCAACTGTGGTCCCAGCACTGATCCCTGTGGTACTTCATTGATTACAGGTTCCCAACCTGAAAATTACCCTCTTATTCTTACCTGCTGCTTCCTGCTAGCTAGCAAATCCTCATTGCCACCCACAGCACTCGGACCTACCTGTCCAAGTCCACTTACAAAATAAACTTGCGTGGCACCATGAATTAGATGTCTTCGTGGGCTTAAAGGTAGATAAATTTCTGAGGCTTGATGAAAGTTATCCCAGGGTGCTATGGGAAGCAAGGGAGGAGATTGGTGGGGCCTACTATTTTTAGTCCTCCAAAAGTGCATCACCCTGCATGTATCGGGATTAAATTCCTCCCAATTTTACCAACTGATCAATATTATCCTGTAGCCTACAATTATCCTATCAACACTACCTATTTTCATATCACCTCCAAACTTATTAAGCATAGCTCTAACATTCATATCCAAACAGTAAGGGTTGGTTTAGACCTTACTGAAGTCCATGTGAACTATATTAACTGTAGTACTCTCATCAACACACTTTGTAATTTGATTCAATCTTTGACGGTATCTCCCCTTCTCAAAGCCATGCTGATTATCCTTAGTTATTACCCACCTGTCCAAGTGCAAATAAACCCTGTACCTAGAACTTTTTCCAATAATTTCCCTGCCACTGATGTGAGAATCACTGGTCTGTATTTACCTGGCTTATCCCCACTTCCCTTCTTGAAGTCATCTGGCAATTCTTCTGTGGCCAGAGAAGATTGGAAAATCTCTGTCAAGTCCGCTGCAATCTTTTATCTTATCTCCCACAGCAGCTTGAGATACATCTCATCAGACGCTGGAGGTTTACCTGTATTTACACCTGCTAAAACATCTAATACCTCCTGTTACGTACCAGCAACAATAGTAACACAATGAGTCATGTTTAAATGTTAGAATCTATTTATTAATAACTACTTGTAATGATAAGAGAAATAAAAATGTTAGTTATCAGACATTGACCCTAACTTAGACCCTAAGTGTCTCTCCTCTCTCTCTCTCCTCTCTTCCGCAAGAGCAAAATTTTAACTGCATATACAATTAGTAAAGCAATGCATTACAACTATCATATTACATGAGTAAGATACATTTTCAAACTTACATCTGGAAAGGCTGTTGGCAATTATATTATCTTTGCCTTTAATGTGAGTTATCATGAGATCAAACTCTTGTAAAATTAAACTGCAGTTTAACAGCCTTCTGTTCTTGTTTTTCACTTGGCTCAGAAACACCAATGGGTTATGATCTGTATACACAGCAAGTGCTTTCTGAGCTGTGCCAACATCAAATGCTGCAAAACCAAATAAGCTACAATAATTCTTTCTCTATAGTGGAATAATTCTTTTGATGCTCATTAAATTTCTTTGAAAAGTAAGCTACAAGATGGTCACTCCATCATTGTCATCCTTCTGTAATAACACTGCTCCCGTAGCTTCATCACTGGCATCTACTGCTAATGAAAATGGCTTTCAGTTTCTCAAATTCTTCCTGACAAGGCTCTGTCCAAACAAACTTCACTCCCTTCTTCAGGAGATTAGTTAAAGGAAGAGCAATATCAGCAGAGTTCTTACAAAACTTGCGATAATATCCAACCATTCCCAGAAATCTTCCAACAGTCCTCGTACCCGATGGAATGGGAAACACAGAGATTGCTTGAACTTTGCCTGAACAGGAGCTAACTTGCCTTGACCTACGATGTAACCAAGATAGGTCACAGTGGCATGGCCAAATTCACTCTTAGCCAAATTAACTGTAAGGTTGGCTTTGGAAAGTCTTTCAACCAATTTTCCTAATGCAGAGATATGAGCTTCCTGTGTATCATTCCCAGTAACTAAGTCATCAATGTAGGCATCTGTATGTTCTAACTCTTGAATCACATAATTAATCATTCTTTGAAATGTTGTTGGAGCATTTTTCATTCCAAATGGCAAAACATCGTATTCATACAATCCAGAAGGTGTTACAAAGACAGAAATCTCTCTTCCTCTATCTGTCAATGGGACACACCAGTACACTTATAATAGATCAATCTTTGTAAGAAATTTAGCTTTTCCAACTCTGTCTACGCAATCATCCACCCTAGGGATAGGGTAAGCATCTGACTTAGTTTATAGTATTCACTTTTCTATAATCAGTGCAAAAACCTAACACTTCCATCTGGTCTTAGGTACTATAGCACAAGGTGAACTCCACTTTGAAGTGGAACTTCTAATAATATCATACTCTAACATATGCTCAATGATCAACGTTTACTCTTTCTACATTCATTCGATATGGGTGCTGCTTATTGGTTCTGCATCTCCAACATCGACATCATTGGTAAGCTACTGTGGTTCTCTTTGGAAACATCAGGGAATAAAATCTCGAAAATTTTAAAATTAACTGTTTTATTGCTGTTTTTGCTGAGGTTGTAAATGAGCCAATTTCTCCTCAAGGTTTTTCAAAACATCTTCATTCAATAGTCTGGCTGAAACAATGTTTGGCCTAATATGACTTTCACCAGAATCAACTCGTGAATTCCAAGACAATTAGTGTCAACAGCCATTAACACATCTGTGGAATTTTCATAATAAGGTTTAAGCATGTTTACATGACAGAGCTGTGTCTGCCTTCTTCTGTCAGGTGTTTTAACTACATAGTTTACCTCATTAACCTTAGATTCAACTTCGTAAGGACCATGAAATCTCACTGGGAAAGAGTTTGTCTGAGTAGGGAAAAACACCAAGACCTTATCTCCCGGTTTGAAAGTCCTTGAGTGGGCATGTTTATCATACTATGTTTTCATCTTACTCTGAGTAGCTTTTAAATTTTCCCTTGCTAACTGGCAAGCCCTCTGCAATCGGTTTTTAAATTTCAGAACATAATCCAACAAATTCAAATGCATGTCTTCACTAACCCACTGTTCCTTTAATAATACTAAAGGTCTTCTAACCTGATGTCCATACACAAGTTCAAAGGGACTGAACCCTAAGGATTCTTGCACCAACTCCCTTACTGCAAACAAAAACAAATGAACTCCTTCATCCCAATCCTTCATATGTTTTCAAAACAAAAAGTCTTAAGCATATTTTTGAGAGTAGAATGGAACCTTTCTAAAGCCCCTTGAGATTCTGTATGGTACACAGACGATACAATCTGCTTAGCTCCCAGCTCATAAACTAACTGTTGAAATAGCCTTGACATAAAATTACTCCCTTGATCCAATTGAATTTTTTTAGGCAAACCAACTAAGGTGAAAAATTTTAAAAGAGCCTATGACACAGTCTTGGCCTTAATATTTCTGAGTGGTGTTGCTTCTGGAAAACTAGCGGCTGTACACATGATGGTTAACAAATACTGATTCCCAGCCGTAGACTTTGGCAATGGACCAACACAATCCATAATCACTTTTAAAAAGGGTTCGCCAAATGCAGGAATAGGCTGCAAAGGAGCCACAGGGGGACTCTGATTAGGTTTACCTACCAACTGACACGTGACAAGTCCTACAAAATATCACAACATCCTTCCTCACACCAGGCAAAAAGAATTGCTTCAAAACGTTCCTTACGGTTTTATTCACACCAAGATGACCACCTAAGGCCATACTATGGGCCAGGCTTAAAATCTGATTCTTATAAATTTTTGGAACCACCACCTGATGAAGACATGCCCATTACTCACTAGCAGGAATATCAGGAGGTCTCCACTTCCTCACTAACACTCCATTTTTAAAATAATATCCAACTGGCACTTGCTCAATCTCATAACTTGGGAGTGCTTTTTCTCTCAATATCGTTAGCCCAGGGTCTTTTGTCTGCTCTAATATGAACTCTTTTCTGGATAGAAACAAATCGTTACACTCGGACTGAACACAAGGATTTTGATCCTCAAGTGAAGACAGAAAAGTCTCTGACAAGTTTCATAACTTGAATCCTGTTGTGGGCGGTCACAGGGAATAAAAGCAGGCTTCACAGGACTATCTGCATAGGCCGATTTCTCTGCCTTAACTCGAGTCACTGCACAGGATGGATACACATCTGAATCGATCTTTGACTCATCAATGATTGGTTTGTCCGTTAGCTGTACCACAAGGTCATCCCTAATAACAAAGAAACTCCTTCTACTGGTAAACTAGGTCGTAGTCCTATCTTAATAGGTCCTTCTATTAACTCTGATTTCAGAATTACCTTGTGCAGAGGTAAAGACACAGTGTCACCTGTAACGCCTCGCACAGGATTTACGTCACCAGTGTCCGTCTCATCACCAAACTTCAAAACACTGTCTAACAAGATGGACTGGAAGCCCTAGTATCTCTAAGGATTTTCAGTGGCACTTGGGATGACCCAACTCTCAGTGAAACAAAACCCTCTGACACAAAAGAACGGAATTCTAACTACCTACCTCCATCCAACATCTCACCATTTGACTCTGGCAAAGACTGAGCTTTATCAGCACGTCCAGAATCCTTGTGGTTTTTAGTGGTTTCAACTATTTGCAAACAAGCATTTGGCACGGCCTCCTTTTCTTTCTTTTTCTTCAAGAGGGAACAATTAGCTGTCACATGACCAGGTTTCTTACAATAGTAACAAGTACGTTCTGCAGGTTTCTCCAGCACTTGTTTCCGATCATCCTTCCCCTTGGTACTACTTCCCAATTTACTTTCCGGTTCACCTGGATTATCCATATAACTCTTTTGGAAGGTCTTAGTTTGTCCGCACTTAGACTTGTGTTAAAGCAAACTCATCTGCGAACTTAGTATTTTCTTGCAAAGTTGCCACCTCATTTAAATATGTTTTAAGTCACCCGGGACACACCTTTTAAATTTTCCCCTAAAATCAACTCTTTCAGTCTGTTATAATGCTCATCTATACTTTTAGACGTGCACCATCGCTCAAAACACATACTCTTTTCAATTGCAAATTCCATGTAAGTCTGGTCCACAGATTTCCTCAGATCCTAAACTTTTGCCTATCAGCTTCAGGAATCAATTCATCGGCTTTAAGCACAGTCTGTTTTACTTTCTCATAATTAGCTGCTTCGCTAATAGATAGGGCAGAATAAGCTTATCGAGCTTTACCTTTAATCTGACTTTGTAACATAAGAGACCAACTCTCAAGTGGCCACTTTGAACTCTGAGCAATCTTTTCAAAATATAAATACTGATCAACCTGATCCTCCCCAAAAGGAAGGACTAACCGAACTTCCCTACTGGCCATAAGTTTACCACCAGGATCAGAAACAGAACCCCCGGGTTATCATTTGTATCTCATGCTGCCGCTTTTCTCTTGTTCCACCGCCTCTCGCCTTTTCAGTTCTAGCTCAGCATTTATCATCCTTTTTCCTTGTTCCCTCTCAGCCTCTTCTCCTCTTTCCCTCTATCTCTAACTGCGTCTGTGCCAGCTGCACCTCGACCTCAGAGATCTGTTTACTTCCAGGAGACTGTTTTAACACGTCCTCCTCAAACACGCCCTTATCCACCTAACTTGCAGCGATCAGTCTCTGACTATCTGCCTTTTTCATGGACGGCTTTGCTGCTGCAATATTTAACTTTCTAGCAATACTCAGCAAATCTGCCATCTTCACCTCCTGCAATCCCTCAGCGGTGGGCGATCTCAAAAATACATCAACATCCATTGTTGCTGGTTTCCATACCCACAAAGCAATCAAAAGGAAATTTTATCAATCCAATCGACAATCGATCATTCAATAAGCTCCAATTTGTTTCAAACCTGGACCTCTCGTATCAGTCTTGAGTTCGACCCTGGACGAGCTCGCAATTTTGTTACGTACCAGCAACAATAGAAACACAACGAGCCAGGTTTCCACGTGAAAATATATTTATTAATAACTACATAATCATCAGAGAAAATATAAACGTTATATATCAGACATTAACCCCAAAATAACCGTGTTATATAACCCGAAATAACCCAAACCCCAAGTCTAAGAACAGTTCTCAAAGTTCAGTTCAGCAAGTCAGGAAGCAAAATGATGAGCAAGGGCTTTTGAAAACCACGTGAGGATGTAGAGAAAATGTAGAGAGATGGTGTTTACGAATTCCAAAAGTTCCACTATGGAACCAATACAACGCATCAATCACCGAAGATCTCCATTGCTTTGTTTCGAAGTACCTACCACACCGAGTACTCGAAACAAGGCTGCCTACAGATATACCTGCTTTCCAGTACAGGTTAACGACAAAGTGGACTCCACAGATTGCTCCAAAAATCCATACATGGATTTTAAATTGACAGTCGCAACAATTGTTCTTCATCCATAGATACAGAGACCGGCAGTCAGTGCTACAAACTCTCTGTCTCCTTGTCTGTGCAATTGCCAGCACATTCCAGTTATAGTCATTTTTTTTCACTCGCAGTAGTCAGATAAAGCCACACACACTACTATTCAGACATCTTAAAGGGACACTCATCAAGTAGCAACCTGGGCCTCGTAGCACTCCTCCTTTTCAATGCTTTTAGAATTCCACCAATTCCCTCCCTGGATTCTCCTTCTCTTTAGTGAATACAGATGGGAAGTATCCATTTTAACCCACACCCATCTCCTCTGGCTCCACACAGATTACCACTTTGCTCCTTAATGGGCCCTACTTATTCCCTAGTTACCCTCTTGCCCTTGGTATACTGATAAAATACTTTAAGATTTTCCTTAATCTTGCTTGCTAGTGATATTTCTTACCCCCTCTTCATTATTTCTTTATTTATCTCCTTACATTTTCTGTACTTCTTTAGGGCCTCTCATGTTTTCAGTTTCTCTATCTCCCATAAACACTTTTCTCCTTTATTCAATCCTTGAAATCCCTTAGCACCCAGGACTCCTTGGACTTGTTAGCCTTATCATCACTACAGGTATACATTGGTTCTGCACTCTCACCATTTCATTTTTGAATGATTCCCATTGGTTGAATGTAGACTTAACTGCAGGTAAACGCTTGCATTTTTGCCAGGTCATGATGAAATTGGCCCTACCCTAATTTGTGACCTTAAAATTTCCAGTCCATCCTCGTCCTTCTAAATATCACCCTAAAACATCCAGATTTATGGTCACTATCTCCAAAAACTCATCCACTGGCATTCCAACCACATTTCCAGGTATTAGGTCCAGTACTGCCCCTTCTCTAGTAGGATTATCCATGTACCAGATCAAAAAGCTTCTCCTGGTCACATTTTAAACATGTTGTCCTCCTTCAAGTATTTCACACTCAGGTGATCCTAACTAATATTGGGGAAATTCAAATCCCTTACTACTATTACACTACTGTTTTTACTTTTCTGTGATTCACCTTTAAATCTGCTCCTCTATCTCCGGCTGACTGTTTGGGGTCTGTTACACATCCACAGTTATAGAATCACCCCCTTTTTTATCTTGTGCAGGAGTATTATATTTCATCTGGGTTCTCTCAGTTGTCTTTGACGTAACTGTGATGGTATGAGCAAGTGTAGTTGGAGAAGGTCTCTGGTTTGCAGAGGAACCATGACTGTGCATGCTGTCTAAGAGGAGCATCCCAATATAGGGCAGCCTTTTATTGCCAATGCACATATGAGTCTCTCCTCTGAGAGGTGGAGAAGTCACCTGAAGTAGAGGGTAGTCATTGCCTCCTAGGACCCAACCCTCTGGGCAGAGCCAGCCACTGAAGACATCAAACAGTACAGATGCTCGAGGATAAAGGAGTCAAGGAAGCATCTAGGAAATGTGGCATTTACCATCACAAAATTGTTCTCATGATCCACAACAACCTGCACATTTAGGCAGTGGGGGGTGGTGGAGGTGGGAGTTCTTTTTAATTGAGGAAAAGATCTGAAAATTGAGTGCAGTCAATGGCCACCTGTCCTGTGGGAACCCAAATGTAGTGAGCAACAATTTGAGAAATATGACAGATTTCAGCAGTAGCTGCATAGAATGATTCACAAACTGAGAAGTTAAAAGATACCTTGAACTTCTCCTCCACAGGGAGAGCAATGTATGAAGGTCATTGCACAGAATGTGAAATCTTGGCTTTTACAGCCTTAGAAATCTTGAGATTGTGAAGGTATGATACCAGAGATCCAGGTATCTGGTGTCTCTGAGATGTTCTGTGCATAGGCTGTTCACAAATGGATACTTCTGTGCCTCCTGCCCCATTATTCCCAACCCTCACATGTCACTGGAAATTCATTCTCAAAGCCTCTAGTAATGGAGTGCTCCCACTGAGGCATCTGTTGAAAGAATAAGACAGCAACTAAATGCTGCATGAATCACAGCTTGTGTTAGTTTGAACACATTCTGTAAACTTTTAGAGATGTGTGTGCAGTTAATTTTCAAAAATCAATCAATTTTGAAGCTTCTTCTGAAGTCTCCCATTGACAGTAGAATGCCCCTTTATATTGTAAGTAAACCACAACTGATCTCTAGTTTTCTCTGGATTGTTCCACAACTGTTGTAAATTGAAACTCAAGGCTCCAGGTAACATTGGAGTGGAATGAAACATGTTGCATGATGAATATGTGGTGTGTAGCTAATGCTGAGAAAACATGAATAACTGCCAATATGAATTACAGCTGCAATTTCATGATTAATGTGATTTTACCTGGAAAGTATCGTTAATGCAATTTACTCCAGATAAAAATTAGTTTTGGAGTTGAAAACAGCCAGAGCTACATAGTCCAACTTCTAGGTATAAATTCTTACTTCACATGTTGACTGAGGGAAACTGCAGTTTAAGACAAAGTGTAAGATAGTCAGTTTTTTCACTTGGCCTGATTTTCTGTTTAAATGCAACCAGCTCTGCTTAGACCCAATTTTTAATTACTTAACTGCAATGGACCTTGAGAGTTCTGAGTTCCAGCTCTGGAATACCTGAGCTGCCCCTTGTGGTTTTCTTATTAGGACCAATGGGGCATGGGAGATTTGGGTTGGGAAATCAGGAGCAAGGATATCAAATCAATTTGGGAAGAAATCGCTGTCAGAAGAATGACACATAGATGTGATTATTTGATATAATTCAGTTAAATATTTTAACTGTTTGAGTATTTTAATAAAAAATACTATTTAAAATATTTTTATTGGCTGTGTTTTTAAATGTTTGTGAGCGTGAAAGACGTAATTTAAGGTTAAGAATCCCAGAGTAATTTCAAAGTAGCAGTGAACATTGGGTTTGGGACATAATTGGTAATCAAAGTCATTTTAGGAGTACAACTGGCTACATTGTCTAGAGAGGCCTTGTGCTATGGTGGGGTCTCACTTGAGTGCAGGGAGTCAGCCTCACAGTGGAAGAATCTGCCTGGGATGCTAGAAGAAATAATGTGTTTGAGGGCAGTCAGTTGGCAAGCTCAAGTGGCTTGATAGTCATCCTTCATAAGTTTAAGCATCCCAAACTCTGCTGCCTTTGTGCAGACTTGCACTGTCCATTCACTGGCCCAGTCATCCATTGCTGTGCTCACTTACCTACATTGCTTCCCAATTTCAGATATGCCATTAAAAACTCATCCTCCTGTTCAAATCAATGGTCTTGTCCCACATTAACTGTGTAAATGTCTCAGGTTCCATAACACTCTACTTCTGTGTTACTTCAATTCTGGTCTCTTTTCCACACTACTTGTCCTACTTTTCCTTCACCACTACATTGGTGGCTATGTCTTTTGACTGTCTAGTTCCTACACTCTGGAATTCTCTCTGTAAGTGTCTATGTCTTGCCCTATCCTAGCAAGACACTATGAAAAGCTATCTCTTCAACAAATGTTGTTCCTTAAAGCATCTTGAGAGATTTTACCTTGGTAAAGATCCTTTATATAAATATGCATTGTTTTTACTGTTGCTATGATGCATATATCTGCATTGCACAATTAGAAGGTATTATTGAAGCAATTAAGCATCCAATTATTGAAGCAACCAATTATTGAAGCAACATTGTAATCCTGTTCTTACTATGTGGATCAGTCATTTATTTACTTTTTAGCAAATTTGGTTGGAATTTAAAATGGAAGCAACTCCATGCTCTGCTATAAGCACACTTGTTGAGTTTCCATTGAAAATATTGAATTGTGGAGCTACAATCATTAGAAATATCTGCTCATTTGACTCATTGTCTTCCTCTTCAGTCAATAACATTAAACATCATATGATACTATTTGATAAATTTATTTTAGCCACCTAAATACAGTTATGTCTATTCACATATTTTTTTATTTGTTAATGTTAGAAGTAGAAAGATTTACATCTATATATTGAATCAAATATCTTATAAAAAAATCACACAAAAACATATTACAAAGTCCTATGAAATTCTTCAGTAACTCCTGTTAGGTAGGCATACACAGCAGTCATTTGGCAGCCATTCTAATAAAATTAATAATCTATTTGGGGAGAAGGAAATCCTGGCCAGACTATTAGGAAAATGTTCCTGCTTTTTTGAAAGTGCCCTGGGATCTTCATACATAAATCATTGAAACATGTAAACCTCTCATTTACATTTTTGAAAATACAATACTCCCTCAGTACTGCATTGGAATGTCAGCACAAATTGCTTCAATGCTCAAGTGATATTTGACTCAGAAGTCAGCCAAGCTGACAGTTTAGTGAAGAAAAATAGTGAAAAGTTATATTGTTGGTGTAGAGGTTGATTTATTCTTGATAAAGTGTTTTATTAGAACAGTTAGTTACAAATAGAATTTCAAGATGACTGCAATAAAGAACAAATATTTTGTTCCAATTCTTTTTTTAAATTAAGTTGAACTAATTTAAGTACAGGTTCAGGAGCACAGCTACAACTACATACTATTGGTACCAACAAAATATGTTGGTACCAATAATATGACTCTTCTTTTGTTATGAATGACTCTTCTTTTGTTATTGAAATTGCATATTTTCAGTCACGTTTGGCTTCAATAGAAACCATGCTATGTTTGTGAATGGCAAATTTGTAACAAGCATTTTCATTAATTCATCTACCAGTGTGCAGAGATTGGTGCTAAACATTAGCATTTACACATTCTTCATATGTAATAACTACAAGAACGCAAACTTGCTAAGGTTATATAATTGTTAAATTGATCTGAATAAAAGCTAATTTGCTCTCACACAGAAAAAAAATTCTTTGATAGCCCCGAAAGTGATGTCTTATTCTTTTCACTTCAGTAATGAAAAACTTTACTATAAACCAGGGAACTCAAAGTTCCTTCATAGTATTCACAATACCTATTCCTTTTACTGACATTTTACAACTCTTTCTCCATACATCACACAACGCAGGGGTATAATTATTTCACATATGGCCTATGATTAATGACTCGAAGTTGTATGATAAGTTTACCCAACTCAAGATGAATAATATTGCTATGGATGTGTTTAGGGAGATTTATTTCAAGATGACATAGTTTCTCCATGTAAAAACATAAAATTTAAAATCTTTGTCATAGAATAGTTCAATTCCTAGGCTTGTAACAAACTGTTGGAAGACAGCAATGAGGTGGTTGATAATTAATAAAATGTGATCATGATATTGAATCAAGTCACAACTTTCACAGTTAGATTTCAGTTATGATGAGATTATATATGAAACATGGACCTTGAATGGTTTTAATGTATTAATGCACTGATAATATTTGTGGATCAGAGTGCTAAGTCTGCAGTCAGAAGGTTGTGGGTTCAAGTCACACCCTAGAACTTTGAGCACAAAACTCTAGACTGAAGCAGTATTGGGGGTGTTCTGGACAAGAGTGGTGGGACAAGAGACCTGACTTCTCAGATAAAATGCAAAAGATTCTATGGCATTATTTAGAGAGGAGTAGCGGAAACATCTTTGTTGTCCTGGACAATATTTATTGCTAAACCAGTATCAGTAAAACTGAATGACCTGAATCTTCTGCTGACCAGCTGAACTTGCTGGTCACCTATCCTTGGACCATGCTATTTCTTTCAATGTGAACCTTGGAACTGTCTTCCCATGAGGGCCAGGTCCCAGCTGAATGGTGAAGCCCAGAATACTACACAGCTTCTCCTCCAGAAAAGTCTTGGCCCAAACTCACCAGTATAAAATCATTGGGTACTGTGAAAAAATACTAAAACTATTTAATGTTAAAATTTAAAGCACTATATAATGCTCCTTCTCTCTTGAAAACAATTAAATACATTTAAATTAACTGAACTACATGGTGAAAGATGATTTACTTACTGTTCTGTGAACAGCTGTTTCTTCCCTTTGATTTCAATAGGCCTGCTGTATTTGTGCCAGACATGAATGGATCTGTCGGTCTTTACTGTTGTCCGCCCTATTTTCTGGTTTTTGTCCTACCACTGCTCAAGGGAGCTTAACTGTGCAGATTAATTCTTAACTTCCTACATCACAGCTTCCTCATTATATAGAAAATACTTTGGGACGTTTTAAAGCAATGAAATGTGTTTTCATTTTGGTAGACATAAGAGTCTGCAGATACTATAATCTGGAGCAAAAAAGAAATAAAACTGCTGGAGAAACTTAGTGGGTCAGGCAGCATCTGTGGAGGTAGAAGGATGGTCAATGTTTCAGGTCAAGACCCTGTATCAGGACTGAGAGTGCAGAGGGAAGATAACCAGCATTAAAAGGTGAGTGGGAGGGGTGAGGCAGAGGATGGCAGGCAATAGGTGGAACCAGGTGAGGAGGGGGATGATGGGCAGATGGAGCCAGGTGGGCGGTGGGAGGGGAGGGTGAGGTGTGGAGTTGGGAGACAGTGGCTGGTTGGTGACAGGTGGAAACAGGTAAGGAGAGAAGGGGTGGTGGGAGGGAAGGATGGAGGTAGATAGAGGCTGGAAGGTGATATGGAGACCCAAGAGGCTGCAGATTCTGGAATCTGATAAATAAGGAAGGAAATATGGAACCAGATAAGGGAGGGTTGATGGGCAGATGCAACCATTTGGGGGGAATGGATAAGAGACCCAGTAGGTTAAGTGCGTGGGTAATAGACAAATGGAAACAGGTGAGGGGGGAACAAAATTGAGTAATGGGGGGCGGTTGCAAAAAGGGGAGTGAGAGAATGTGAGGGGAAATGAACACAGAGGATGCAGGTTACCTGAAATTAGAAAATTCAATGTAGAATTAGGCTGTAGACTACCCAGGCAGAATATGAGGTACCGTTCTTCTAGTTTGTGTTTTGCCTCGCCTTAGCAGTGGAGAAGATTGAGGACAGACAGGTCAGTGTGGGAATGGGAAATGGAGTTGAAATGGCATTCCACCAAGAGCTCAAAATGGCCATTGCACAGTGCAGGTGTTCCACAGAATGATCACTTCATCTATGCTTAGTCTCTCTGATATAGAGGATGCCACATTGAGAGCACTGAATGCAGTAGATGGGGCTGGAGGAGATGAATGTGAATCCTTACCTGACCTGGAAGGGCTGTTTAGGTCCTTGGATGGTGGTGAGGGGGGAATGAAGGGACAGGTGTTGCACCTCCTACAGTTGCAGGGGAAAGTGCCTGGGATGGTGAGAGATGGGTGAGGAGGGATGAACGAATCACAGAGTCTAAAAGGGAAGACTCCCTTTGGAAAGCAGAAAGGGGTGAAGAGGGGAAGGTGTGACTGGTGGTGAGATCCTGTTGCAGGTGGCAGAAATGATGAAGGAAGACATGCTGGATGCAGAAGCTGGTGGGGTAAAAGGTGAAGACCAAGGGAGTTTTGATTTTGATACCTCCAGGATGAAAACTTGAGATGCTGCATTCCTACCACCCATTTTTCCTCTGTTATTTTAGACATTTAATAGATTGGCTTGCTTTTTCCATTTTCAAATACATTTTCTGACCTGGGAGTGGTCTTCCATTTAAGGACGTATCAGTGATGCATGTTAGTGCATAGGTTAGCAGCTCCAATCAGGAACAGCTAAGTTCACCATTGAACAATGCTCTAAGAATAGAAGAACATGCCTTTCAATAGTGCCTTGCACAATATCAAGACAACCATTATAACATTAAAAAATGCTACATTGCAGGTCAGCCACCAGCTGTGGACAGAGAGCCAGAGTTAATAAGGTGAATTTTAACATTGTGAAATGCATGCATTTGTTTGTGGTGAGGAAATGTTGTGGGGGGTGAAAGCCTTGATAGGTGGGTCCATGTTTCATTCCAGCCCATTAAGCTGTGTGAACATAATCCCTCCGGGAGAGGTAGGTGCTGAATTAATATATGGTAGAGTGACTTTAAATGTTGGGTCCCTGGGTATCCTGGGCATCCTGAAACTGTGAGTGAAAGCAAGGTTTGTGTATAATAGCAACTGAGGGAAGGGTAGTGCTTAGAATCTAAGAGCAAGGAGATCATGGTACAATTTTATAAGACATTAGTTAGATCACAGCTGGAGAATTGTGGACAATTCTGGTTGCCACACTATAGGAAGTGATTGCACTGGAGAGGATGTAGAAGAGATTCAGCAGGACATTGCCTGGAATGGAGCATTTCAGTTACAAGTAGACTCTGCATAGTCTGGCTTTGTTTACCTTGGAATGGAGAAGGCTGAAGGGAAGCTGACAGAGGTATAAAAAATTATGAGATGCATTGAAAGGGTTGGGTAGTAGGAAACTTTTCTGCACAAGAGAGGTATCTAAAACAGAGGCTATATAGGTTTAGGGTAAGGGTAAAAGCTTCATAAAGGATCTGGGGGAGAATATTTTCATCCAGAGGGTGGCTGGAATCTAAAATGCACTGCTGAGTGGGTGGTGGATGTAGGTACTAGAACATTTAAGTATCTAGACGAACATTTGAATCACCAAGGCATAGAAGCTGGTAAATGGGATTAGCATGGATATGTATTAATAGTCAGAATGGACTTGGTTGGAAGAAAGTCTTGCTTCTGTGGCAGTTATATGAATTATACCAGTGATGAGAGGTCACTTGGTTTGGTGGGTTGGCTGGTTTCCTCCAAGTGCAAAACATCACCAGCTGTGCACACTTGGCATTTTGGGCATCTCTAAAACATTCAGAAATGTTCATCAAATGCAAAATCGTCTACTCTGTCACTGTGTAGATGTTCACAAGTTTCCTGTTTAATTGTAATCTTTCTACAGTCTGATGGTCCCCAAGATAGCTGGCCTAAACTCTTACACATTACACAACAATCATGTTTGGATCTGACGGCAGAAAATGTAAAAATGTCAGATCTTCCTCTAACAATTCAGAGGAGGAGATGGAAGAAGGCTGATGATGATAGAAGTCCAAGCTCATGTTGCTGCCAGGGGTGATAGCAATGCCGATAATATTTTACCAGTAGAACTAAATCACAGGGAAATCCAATAGCTTACATTACCACACCAATCAATGACGTTGACACAAAGCAATCCTTCAAACCAACCAGCTGTTCCACGATCAAGACTCCCATACTGGTCCCCATCAATTTATGTCCTCACATTCATTATAAAACAGGTTACGCAGCTACTTACCCCCAGGCACCCAAGAGCAGAGATATTAGGAAAGTGGTAAAAATTAATAACATTTATGAGAGCAATATAAACCATTGAAACTTGCCTATACAACATTTTCAACAATTTTTATGCACAAATTCTGTGCAACCACAAAATTTCCCTCTTCTTTTTCGCACTGGTTCTACAAGGTGTAGTCTATGTGGCTCAAGCTGAGAAAATGGCAGGCTGCTCAAATACTTGCTCTGAAAGCAAGGTTGCTTTGGGGTTTTGTAGCTCACAAGGGCTCAACCAATGCTGTTCTCCTTCACCTGAGCAAGAACAGACTCTGCTACATAAGGCAACATATATGGGGTACTGACTAAGAGGGGGCAGTGAGTGAAAAATTAAAGTACCCTGAATCATATCTCCTGTTCCATTTTCTCTATCAGTTCTCATAATTTTGTAAACTCCTATCAGGCAAAAAATGTATAAAATAAGAACTTCTTTCTGATAGAAATTTATAAAATTATGTGAGGCATAGATAAGATAGACAGTCAGAAATTTTTTCCCGGGGTAGAAATGTCAAATACAAGAGGACATGCATTTAAGGTGCGAGGGGGAACATTTAAAGGAGATGCGTGGGGCAAGTGTTTTGTAGAGAGAGCAGTAGGTGCCTGGAATGGGCTGCCAGGGCTAGGGGTGGAAGCACATACAATAGTGGTGTTTAAGAGGCTTTTAGATAGGCACATGATTATGGAGAGAATGGAGGGATATGGATCATGTGGAGGCAGAAAAGATTTAGTTTAATTTGCATTGTGTGGACATTATGGGACGAAGGGCCTGTTACTGTGCTGTACTGTTGCATTTTCTCTCTTACCATTATCTACTTCATAATCCAGCTACACTACACTGTTATTGCTGGGGCTCTGTATCTCCAATATGTCAGTAAGTCAAAGACATGTATGGAATTATTTAATGGTCATTCAATAATGTCCTTCTTTGTGAAGACAGAACCATGTATGTGTTTAATTGTTCTGCGATTTCTTTGTTCCCAATTATAATTTACCTCTTTTCTGACTGTAGGGGATATTGATGTTTCATCTGTTGCCTCTTTATCCTTGGAAGAAAACATTTTCTCACTGACTTGCAATATGATCCCTGCTGTGTTCAAAGCCCTCACTGTGGTCTTCTCTCTTCTTTTAGTGGGGAAGAATATCTCTCCAACTCCTTGTGGTGCCTTGTAGCACCTTCCAAGGAAAACGATAATACATGCATATCTCTTTCGATCAACAAACTCCTGCATTTTGCAGATTTAAAGTTCCTTTTAAATACTGGTGTTGAAATTGGGTCTATCAAGTCCTACAGGAGAAAATACAGAAGTAAAATGTTATTGAGCAGGTTGCATTAAAAAGCCACTGACCTAGGTGCTGAATGTCTCTCTGGGTTTCCCATCACCAACCCCAAACACCAGTACATTTCACAATTAATATTAGAGTCATCGAGTTATACAACACAGGAACAGTCCATTCTGCAAAACTTGTCTCTGCTGATTAGGATGCTATTCCCATTTGCCTGTCCCACCTAATCCTGCTCATATCCACTATTTCTCAGGACCATCAAACAATTAACCTGCCAGTGTCAGTTATCCTCAGACTAATCAGCTCAGTCATGGCAGTTCAAGCTGTACCATTGGCTCCCCTACTCCTGGATTTTTATGCCAGAAGGAAACATGAGGAGGCCATCTGTTCATCAAGTCTCTCCCAAATGTCAGAGCACTTCATCTGTCCCATTTCCCAACTTATCTCTTTACGACTTATTTATCTTTCATGTGCCCACCAACCACCACCCAGCCCACCTCCTGCCACCGCAGCCCACCTCCTGCTATCCCAGCCCACCTCCTGCCATCCACCTACACTAAATGGTAATTTACAATAGCAAATTAACCTGCAATCACATTTTTGGGATGCAAGATGAAACCTGAGAGTACAGGGATACATGCAAACTTCACACAAACGGCATCTAAGGTCAGGATCAAACCTAGGTTACTGGGGCTGTATCCCAGAAAGCTTCATCACCACATTTTAATGTTGCAAAATGGCTTGAACATTTAGTCAGGTTACGTAACTGCAACTCATACCATCAGTGATTCTATACACTTGAGTCAGGCCACATGAACATGATTAGCATAGTATGATGGTTTTAGAGGCTCGTGTTTATGGCTAATGTGTTTCTAAAACCTACTTTCCTACTAACCTATATCCAGTACTAACAGATCTTTAGATTAAACACTCCAGCTTTGAGAAAGAGGAAAGATATTGCAACAAGAAAGAATGGAACAGTGTCAGTGCCTTGTCAAACCTCAGTCCAGAATGGGATTGAGTTCCGTGGGTCTTTTGGGAAAGGTCACAGCTTATGGAGCAAATAGAGAGTTGATGACAGCCAAGTTTGAGAAAAATCTTCCATAATCCATCTTAGATGACAGAGTCAAAGGCTTTCAAAAAGGTGATGAGAGTGGTTAATGATTCTCCCTTGGTTTTACTTGGATTTGTTGGACAGTGAAGATAATGACCTTTGTACAGTTTTGATGGACAGAATCAGTAGGAAGCAGAGTCTGGAAGGAGGTAATTTCGAGGATTCTTGCAATGACTTTCCCCATGCAAGATAGTTTGGAGATTTTTTTGCCTCCTTTCTTAATGGCATACTCCTATTTCAATGGGACTTAATGGCACAGTCCCACTTCAACAGAGGGAGAGGAGGTCATGAATTCACATCATGTCCATGTACCGCAGAAGGGATTTTTTTCTGTTTGTTCTACAAGCCATGTTTTTCAACCACTTACTGAGCTGGATGGCATCTTGATTGTACCAAGAGGGCATGCTCCTTCTGGCATACAAGGATGAGCTTTCTTCCATGCTAGGCTCAGCAAGGTAAGACCTTGGGTGAGGTTGAAAATGGTCTTTGGCGGTGAAGAATCCACAGGTTATTGCATCACTCTTTCCACCCTCAATCTATTTATTGGACCTCAGCCTTCAGATATGTGCACAAAGCATGAATTCCTGTACTAATTTCCAGATTTATACATCTAGAGCAGATCCTACTTCTGTGGCATCATTTATTACCCAAGTACTAAGGATTGGTAAAGAGGTAGCAAGTTTACTTTCCTGAGCTCCAAGCAGTGCAATGTGCAAAGCTATAAAGAATTGATGTCAAGACCATTGAGATTAACTTGCACCAAATCATAGTGATGTTACTTTCACACAGTTGGTCCAGGCAGAATACAAATACAGCTTCCTGTGATAAGATAATGTGCCAACTCAGAGACAGCGTTTTCTCCAGTAGGTCAACTTTCCAGCATTGCTGTCAGGCTTCCCACATCTCGCATCATTGACAATTTCCAAAACCAAATATTTATTAAGGAAATTTCACAAACTTTTTCAAATCATTTTTTCACTTCAGGACCATTTTTCATTTCACAAGAGGGAAAGAATAACAAACCGAGAAGTTGGGGAGGGAGGTGGTGGACAAAGAGTAAATGCTCAGCAGATCTAAAAATCTCTAAAAGTGACAAGTTAATATTTCAGCTGTTGAATTTTCACCAGAACTGGATTGGCATTGGCAATGCCAATAGTTTAAATAAATGATTACACTTATGAGTAAAATTTCTATATTTTACCTATTTCTTTGAAACATCTTCAAATTTCCTCTGCATTTCACGTTGTCTCACCACTAAGGAGTTATTTGGTGTGCATCTCCATGCAGCTTTCAGATCAACATTGTAGTCAAATCAGAGACAGATGGTGACCTAAAGATCCCAAAACATGTCTTAACATTTAGTTGTTCTGCACCCCAGGTTTTGTAGGCACTATCTGCCAAAACTTTAATATTCCCAAGAGCTAAAAGTGGGAAAAAAATCCAAGAAACTGCTAAATGTCAATAGAAAATAAATCTGTAGGTCAAACAATGCCAGTAATAAAGCAAAAAAAATTAATGAGAATGAAGCAGAAACAGTGGGTTCAGTCACAGTTGCAACATTAACTTTTTGTAGTCTATTGTCACAGATGAAAGAAGCTAAGTTTAGGATTCATAATAAAAGCAAATACAGGTTAATTATTTACTCACTAGTATTTGTAAAAGATGCTAATTGCTTAATCGATATTATTAATTGTTGCAGCATGTCTCTAAAACAACAAGTTTGCCAAATTTTACCTTTTTACCTGTTTGTATTTGCAACATAGGTAAGAAGAGAAATGAAGTCCTGGAAAGGGAATGTAGGGATTTAGGGAAAAAGTTGAAGATGAGATATCTTTATTAGTCACACGTACATCAAAACACAGTGAAATGCATTTTTTGCGTAGAGTGTTCTGGGAGCAGCCCGCAAGCGTTGCCACATTTCCGGCACCAACATAGCATACCCACAACTTCCTAACCCGTACGTCTTTGGAATATGAGAGGAAACCAGAGCACCCAGAGGAAACCCAAGCAGACAGCGGCGAGAATTGAACCCGGGCCGCTGGTGTTGTAATAGTATTACGCTAACCACTACATTACCGTGCCTGCAGTACCTCTAAGGTTGTAATCGGGAAGATGGGACAGATGAATGTATGGCTAAAGAGCAGGGGAGGGCTTCAAGTTTTGTGATCTCTTCTAGGGCAGGGGTGAAATTAAATTTAGTTAATTAAATAAATCTGGAATTATTGGCATCAGGATCAGCACAACATCAGCAGCCAAATGCCTGTCCATTGCTGTACTGTTCTATGTTCTAATTCAAAAGATCGTATTCGTAAAAGTGAGCATGAGACAACTTGAATGTTGCAAAATCCTATTTAATTTCCTTTAAGGAATGGCCATGAGGGATGAAAATCTGCAGTTCTTACCTGATTCCAGACCCATAGAAATGTTGCTGAATTTTCTGATGTGGCCTAACTAGCCATCAGTTAAAGGCCAGTTATAGTTATAGAGTCCCAACACATCTATTCCGACTAAGGTGCCTTCCTGAGCTAGTCCCATTTGCCTACATTTGGCCTATACCCCTTTAAACCTTTCCTAGCTATGCACCTGTCCAAATGTCTTTTAAACATTATAATTGTACGCACCTCTACCACTTCCTCTGGCAGCTTCTTCCATATACTCACCACCCACTGTGTGAAAAACTTTCTCTTTAAATGACTTAAAATGACTGTGACTATCCCCTTGTGATTTTAAAAACCTGTATAAACTTGCCACTTTGCTCCAGGGAAAATGGTCAAACCTATTCAGTCTCTCCTTATAACTCAAGTCCTCCAGTCCTGGCAACATCCTTGTGAATCTTTTCTGCACCTTCCCTGGATTAATCATGTCATTCCTATAGTATGGTGATCAGAACTGCACGCAATATTCCAGGTGCAGTCTCACCAACTTCTTGTGCAACTATAACATGACGATCCAACTCTTGTATAAGCCATCCCCAATTTAAGAATGCGCAACATGGACATCCCTTAGATATAAACCAACACCCACCATAATGAAGTGCTTTGAGAGGTTGGTTGTGGCACAAATCATAATAGGCCATGATGCAACCACTCAGAATGCTTTCCACTGTACATCTGTGGATGTTTATCAGTGTCTTTGATGATATGTGTCTGTAAGGACCTGGACCCATTTCAATCTGCCTATTACCACAATAGGACTACAGCAGATGTTATCTTGCTGGCTCTCCACTCTGCTCTGGACCCACCTGGACAACTGCAACACATACACCAGGCTCCTGTTCATTGACTACAGCTTGGTGTTCAACACCAACATCTCCTGAAAACTTATCATCAAGCTCCAAGACCTGGGCCTCTGTATCTCCCTCTGCAATTGGATCCTCAACTTCCTCATTGGGAGACCACAATCAATGCAAATCAGAAACATCATTTCCTCTACCCTGGCCATCAACACAGGCGTATCTCAGGGCGACAAGCTGAGCTTCCTGCTCTACTCTCTCTATGCCTACCACTGTCTGGCTAAGCATAGCTCCAACACCATATACAAATTTGCCGATGAAACCACTGTTGGCAGAATCACAGATGGTGATGAGGTGGTGTACAGGAGTGAGACAGGTCAGCCGGTTGAGTGGTGACAATATAACAACAACCTTGTGCTCAACGTTAGCAGGACCAAGGGACTGATTATGGACTTTAGGAAGGAGAAATCAGGCGAACACGCACCAGCCCTTATTATAGGGTCTGCAGTGGAAAGGGTGAGCAGCTTCAAGTTCCTGGGTGTCAACATCTCGGAGGACCTACTCTGGGCCCAGCACATAGAAAGCATGTCAATATCTTTACTTCCTTGTTTGAGGAGATTCGGCATGTCATCAAGGACTTCAAGAGATGTAGAGTGGAAAGCATTCTGACTGGTTATATTGTGGCCTGGAATGGACTCTGCAATGCACAAGATCACATGAGGCTGCAGAGTGGTGGACTCAGCTAGTTCCATCACACATACAGCTCTCCCCTCCATCGAAGACATCCACAAGAGTCGATGTCTCAGGAAGGCAGCATTTATCATCAGGGACTCACTATCAGGGCCATACCCCTTCCTGATGATGCAGGAGGTACAGGAGCTTGAAGACCCACTCCTCAAGGTTCAACAACAGGTTCTTCCCCACTGCCATCAGCTTCTTGAACTGACCTGCTAAACCCTAACATTGTCTAGGACTTTCTTTTCCTCTCTCACAATCTTGCACCAGCGTTGTTGTTTATTTTGTACACGTGTAAATTATGTATAATTTATGTTAAGTTTATGTTAACTTATGTTTGTCCTCATCTTGTAATGTAGTGTGCCACTAATTTTCATGGCATTTATACCTTGGCATTTGTGCTGATGACAACAATAAACTTGAACTCATTATTAATTTCAAAAGTACGCCATTCCTATGAATGGAAGAACCAGTTTCCTCTCCTGCTGCGCTTTTAATAATTGTTCCTTCTTATCCATAATGTGTGCTTTTGATGCCATTCATTACAATACTGTGGAGGTATGATTATCATATTGAGTGATTTTTGTGTACTTTCCAACGAAAAAATCAACATGGACATCTATAAAACCGAAACCCGTTCGTTGCCTGGGGATTTTACTCAGAGCCTTCATTGATCAAGGCAAGTGTGCCATATGTCTGCTTCACTACCTTGTCTACATATGTCAGCACTTTGAGGGAACTTGTACCCCTAGGTCTCTCTATCTACAACACTTCCCAGGGCCCTGTCATTCACTGTATATGTACTGCCCTGGCTTAACTTCCCAAAATGCATCACCTTGCACTTATCTGAGTTAAATTCCATCTGTCATTCTTTTGTCAGTTGATCTGAATCCTCTTGTAACCTTGGACAACTTTCTTCACTATCTACCACATCACCAATTTTGGTGTCATCCTGTTGTGAGAAAGGTTCTTTTGGTATCTTAAAGATAAAGGTCTGAACACACAGTCTTTGTAATTTAAAAATGTCACAAACGTGGGGACAGAATGAATGGGAACAGATGCACACTCACACACTCTCAAGCAGGAGATCACGAATGTGAAGGGAAATCGTGACAGAGGGTGAGGTGCGCGCGCGTGCGCGCGCACGCACACACACACACACACACACACACACACACACACACACACACACACACACACACACACACACACACACAATAACTGGGTACAAATGATCAAGGAATAAACAGTACAATGTTTGGACACCCTGATTCTGGACAAACATTGGCTCTTTGGTCTCAGGAGTCCTTAACTAACTGTCCTGAAGTAGTGCACAGCTCACCTCAACATCCTCGGAGACAGAAAAAGAGGAAGAAAAACCAAACATGCAGCACTTCTATGCTGCTGGGGGGCTGGGTGGCCCAGCAAGGACAAAGGTGTTTTAAACGGGCCAATAGTAGATGTGCCCAGGAACAAAGGTGCTCACACAGACCAATCCGAGTGGTCCAGCAAGACAAAGGTGTTTACCTAATGGGGCGGAGCCGGACCCCTGATTGACAGTGGTATAGCTTCCGACCTGATAGGCAATGCTATCATCCGACCATGGGGGTCAGTAGTGTTGTCACTGTCATCTGACCCCTGGCCTTTCATACTACATTCCACCCCTTGGAAGGTATACCATTTGCCAACCATGGGGATAGCTACCCTAAACTAACAGAAATACGCATCAGTGTGTGCGGTACTTAATGGAAGGCAGAAGTGGTTCTAATAAGTTGGCATGCACAGCACAAAATGCAGACCGCTATTGCAACTAAAACGAGGGTGTTTGCCCAGTGGACGATAGTTGCCCACCATCCCCCCAGAGACCCAAATGGCCACCAGTTTCCCCATGAGGTGTCATGCTAGAGGAGCTGGTCCTTTGCCTTTTGAATTTTAGTTACCGAGTCCCCAATGTGAGCAGCCAGGTCCGTGATGTTGCTGGATGCATCTGGGATAAAGGTGCAGCCCTCCTTCCCAACCACTGCACAGGTTCCACCTTCTGCAGCAAGTAAGTAGTCCAGGGCCATCCTGTTCTGAAGGGCCATCAGCCTGATGGCAGCCAGCTCTGCTGTCGCCTGGGTCAGGGCACACCTGGTACGTTGCAGTGACGTGTTGGTTTCGTCAGCCACTGTCTGGAGCACGCTGGTTATCCTTATGACTTCTCGGGACAGTCGAGCTGTGCCATACATGAGAAAGGCAATCATCCAGAACCTTTCCGCCGCTATGATGGCTCTTCTGTGCCGGTGGCGGCTGTATGCTAGGTGCTCCCCAAGGTCGTCGAGTGCGTGGATATAGGGCACCACAAACGCTGGGAAGCAGCAACCGTACCAGCTCGTGAGGAGTCACGGGTAGGCACGGTGCCCGCAGACCCAGTGGGTGCCATTCAAGATCCAGGGAGCTCCCAGCTTAGTGGCGCCGCTGACGGTGGTCACTGTGGCCCTGGGTACCAGTTGGTCTCACAGTCACTGTGGCCGACTGGAAAGGTGGAAGTGTGGTCATTTTGGAGTCTGCACCAACATTGTCTTGGCTAATTGGATGGCTGCGGGGTGACTCTGAGGCTAGGGACTCGGGTTGAGGTCATATTGTAAGAAGGGAAATACCAGCTCCTGAAGCACCCACCCCATCGGGAATCACTGGAAGAAATATTTTGTACTGGAGAGGGGGGTGGTGGGGGACTACCGCCTGGTCCCCCCAAAACCAATAGACTGAACCCGACAGGCGCAACAAGTCTGTGTAGACAATTCATTTGGAGATCATTAAAAGGTATCGCTGTCAGTGGGAGAGCTTCACCGGCGTGTGCTGGGGTTCGGAGGCAGATCCCGCAGTCTGATTGATTGGAGGTGCTGGCGAATTCATAAGCAGCTCTGCGCCCTTGGATCTTCTGCCAGAGGATCTATTTGGCAACCGTCTCACTGGCCGAGCCCTGGAATTCAAAAGGGACACCTGCCTGGCGAGAAGCAAGTGGCAGTGCTTGTTCCACAGCTTGCTTTGCTGCTTCAAAAGTGGCCTGTTGTTTGGGTCCCCATAAGAACGTGACTGTTTTACAAGAGATTAGGCCATGGCAGATAGTGGGGCTATGAATATCTAAATCTACCACTGCATACCAAGGCTTGTCTGGGCGCCCTGCAATGGCCTCAGTGATATCTTGGCATCCACCTGGCACTCTGTACTGTTGGCTACAGCCGACCTTGGAGGGAGGGGGAACAACAATTGGTTTGCATTTGGCTGCCCCGACCACGACTGTAGACTGCGTGACCCCGAACGTAAACTTGCCCCGGTTAGTATGGAGAGACTGTCCCTTTAAGACTTTGATCCCTAAGATGCACTCGGGCAAGTTTGCTATCAACACGGTTACGGGTTGAGGGGGTTGGTTCCCATTGGCCATGCAGACTGTGACCTCTCTCGCGGGCAAAAGGGAACCCCCCAACCCCTCTATCTGCATCTGTGCCCCTGTCCATGCGGGCGGCGGGGTTACCTGGGATGATGGTGTGTTGGGCACCAGTGTCAATGAGTGCCATCCACCTCTGTATGTTCCCCCTTCCCCAATGTACAGTGACGGGTATATGTGGCCTCAGGTCTCCCAGACAGGAGAGGGCGGTGGAACAAATGTGCTGGGACCCTTGGACTTCATCCTGTGGGAGGGGGATTGGGGTCTTCCACCCCATGGGTGAAGGTTCCTGCGGGCGGAGATGGGCTATTTCCTGCCTCAGCTGGTCCCGGAGCTCAGCTTTGAGGGCAGGAGAGACTGCTTCGAGTGGGGGAGGGACAGAGGCAGTGTCGTCGGGGGCAGCCCGTGTGGTCTGGAAGTTGGGGGCACCCCCTATGTCGGGCTTGATCCCAGGGTGGTTATGGGCTTTCCCTTGGCCAGATGTCCCCCCGCACTGCTCTTTCCAGAGCGCATAATGAGCTGATGGAGAAATCCCGGGTCTCTGTAGTCTTGGAGGGTCCATGGGCACTTCCCCCTGTGGGGGCCTCATCCTGACTCTCCTCCTCTCTGTGGTGGACCTGGGACCACATGGTGATGGGTCGAGCATGCAGGGGTTCGGGTGGGTAGAGGGGAGGGCGGGCGTGAGGGAGCTCCTTCTCGTTGAGCGCCCCCTCATTGTCCGTATCCATCCATATATCCCCATCTCCCAGCCATGTGTCCAGCCCGTCACCACACCGGACCAGGGCTCGGATTTTAAATGGATCTGGCTGCCAGCCAGCCCTGCGGGCGGCTTGTACCTGCTGTGCCTGGATCAGCCCGCAGGTGACCTCGGTACCCCGGACCTCGAGGTCATTGGCCCAGGTCTGAGCCGTTTGGGCTGCCTCTTACAGCGTGCAACATCGTTGCCGGAGGGTCTCTATCTCTCTTTCCCTCTGCAGGCAGGTATCCTGCAACTGGCCAGTAATCTCGACCTGGCGCCTCAGGAGGGAGGCTAGGAGCCAGAGGGACCCCCTTCGGCTCCCCTTGGCACTGGGGAACCCTGACTGCTGGAGGAAGGCCACCACATGGTGCCCCAGTTTTTCACCACGTGGATCTAACTGCTCGGCCCAGTCCACTGGCTTACCGTGGTCTGCCAGCATGTTAGCCAAGCTCCCAAATCCCTCACTGTCATCTGTCCATCCTGGGATCCTCTCCTCAGTGCCTACACTTTCATTCTTCCCCTTGTTCCAGAACATCCCACCCGCGTCTGTGTCCAGCCAATACCCTCAAGACCCTGCTCGCAGCGCCAAATGTTGTGAGAAAGGTTCTTTTGGTATCTTAAAGATAAAGGTCTGGACGCACAGTCTTTGTAATTTAAAAATGGTTTATTAACAAAGACAAACGCGGGGACAGAATGAATGGGAACAGACGCACACTCACACACTCTCAGCAGGAGCACGAATGTGGAGGGAAATCACGACAGAGGGTGAGGTTCACACACACACACACACACACACACACACACACACACAATAACTGGGTACAAATGATCAAGGAATAAACTATACGATGTTTGGGTACCCTGATTCTGGACAAACATTGGCTCTTTGGTCTCGGGAGTCCTTAACTAACTACCCTGGAGTAGTGTACCCAGATGTGCCCAGGAACAAAGGTGCTCGCACAGACCAATCCGAGTGGTCCAGCAAGACAAAGGTGTTTACCTAATGGGGCGGAGCCGGACCCCTGATTGACAGTGGTATAGCTTCTGACCTGATAGGCAATGCTATCATCTGACCATGGGGGGTCAGTAATGTTGTCACTGTCATCTGACCCCTGGCCTTTCATACTACACATCCGCCAACTTACTAACCATGCTGCCTACATTCTCATTCAAATCATTAATATAGATGACAAACAACAGTGGACCCAGCACTAATCCCTGTGGCACACCACTGGTCACAGGCCTCCAATCTGTAAAACAACCCTCCACTATTACCCTCTGATTCCTACCACCAGGCCAATTTTGTACCCATTTGGCTAGCTCACCCTGGATCTCATCTTCTGGACCTTGTAAGACCTTATCAAAGGCCTTGCTAAAGTCCATGTAGACAACATCTACCACCCTGCCCTTATCAATCTTCCTCATATCTTCAAAAAGCTCAAATTCATGAGACACAATTTCTCACAAACAAAGCCATGCAAGCTAACCCTAATCAATCCTTGCCTTTCCAAATGCAGATAGATCCTGTCTCTCAGAATCCTCTCCAGTAACCTTCCCACCACTGATGTTAAGCCCACCAGCCTGTATTTCTCTCCCTTGTCCTTGCAGACTTTCATTAGCTACATTAGCCATCTTCCTGTCTTCTGGCACCTCAGCCACGGCTAAGGAAGATACAAAGATCTCTGCCAGGGCTCCAGCAATTTCTTGTCTTGCTTATTACAATGTCCCAGAATACACTTGATCAGGCCCTGGAGATTTAACCACCTTTATGTGTCTCAAGACTGCCAACACCTCCTCTTTTGTAATATCGATATGATTCATGGCATCACTGTTCTCTTCCCTGAATTCCCTAGCTTCCATGAACTTCTCCACAGTAAATACAGACAAGAAGTTTTCATTTAAAACCTTGCCCACCTCCTGTGGTTGCACACATAAACAATCCTTCTCTCCCTAGTTACCCCTAGGATTCTGCTTTATCTTATCTGCTAGGGATATCTCATGTCCTCTTCTTGCCCCTCTGATTTCCTTCTTGAGATGTACTCCTACATCTCAAGGAATTTGCTCTATCCCAGCTGCCTAAACCCGACAAATGTTTCTTTATTTTTGACCAGAGCCTCAATATCCCTCATCAATCAGTTGAGCAATAAATGCTGACCAAGCCAGAAATGGTCATTACATCTGAACAGCCAGCACAATTCAATGACTGGCTCATTCTAAATGTGGATTGGCAGAAGAAGACACACATCCTACAGGTAATTTTCACAAACTGCCTGAAACCTGGATCAAACACATAAAGGTCCAGGTGTGCCTTAGATCTTTACAAAATTACATTATTCATGTACCAATGATGTTGATGAACCAGTGGAAGGTTAAGCAGGATACTATGTTTATCAGTAAACATCAATGAATGTCAGTCTCAGACACACAGATCATTGGAAAAATATTGTGCTAAACTCCAAGCAAGCAGTTTTTAATGTTTGGTCATGGGATATTGTTATCCGGGTCACCTTAGTCAAATAATGCCATGGCATCGTTTATGTCCGTCTGAGACAGCAAACAGGTGCCTTTTAAAAAAGAAAGCAAGAAACCAGAAATCCTATCTCTGTGATAAAATATCTTTATTTAAGTTTGAGAGATAACAATGACCTAAATATAACAAGTGACACTGTGATATCTTCCCTTTCTCTCAACACCTATTTGCTTTCATTCAAAAATTTGCATCTCTGGTAATGCAACACTTCCTTAGTTTTGCACTAAAATAACAACCAGAGTGATTTGCTCAAATCTCTGGAACAGCACTTGATGCCACAACCTTCAGACCCAGTGGTAAGAGTGCTGCCACCTGATACCTAGGGACTTACCAGGAAAATCATAAGGTGCTGCAGTGCACACACAGGCACTCAACTCATCTACTCTCTTCTGCTGTTTTCCACTGTAAGTGACCCACTGTGGAATGACTTTATTGGTTCTTCCCCATATCTTTCAATATTTGTTATTTTCCATGTCATTTTTAAACAGAATTGATGAAACTTGCTTTAATAACTGAAACAAATCTTTTAGATTCATAGATTCAGAGTTGTAGAGCACAAAAACTCATCCATGCTGACCAACATCCCTATCTGTGTTTATCTCATTTGTCTGCATTTGTCCCATATCGATGTGTACGTGACTAATAAAGATATCTTATTCCTTTCCTATCCATGTACCTGCCTCTACCACCTGCTCCAGAAGCTTGTTCCGTATATGCCCACTACTCTGTGAAAAACTTGCCCCTTAGATCTCCTTGAAATATTTTCCCCTAAACCTTAAACCTATGTCCTCTAGTTTGAGACTCCTTAGCCTTGGAAAAAGACTATGACTATTTACCCTGTCTAAGCCCCATATAATTTTATCAACCTCCATAAGGTCACCCGTCAGCTTCCTCTGCTCCAGTGAGAACATCCCAGCTTCTCCAATCTCCAAAGCCCTCCATTCCAGGCAACATCCTGATGAATATCTTCTGCACTCTTTCCAGTGCTACCGCATCCTTTCTATAAAAGTGATGCCCAGGGCTGCACACAATATTCCAAGTGGTGAGGATGCAGGAAAGATTTTCTTCTGATGACTCTTCCATGAAGATCATATTTGTGCAGGTGTTGCTGCACAGTAGAACAGTGCACCACCACTCCAGAGTCTGCTAAATCTTCCTGAAGGTCTTTCGCAGTCAAACAGGGGTTTTGATTTGCCTTTCTAGCAATCCTACGAGCAGTTATCTCAGAAAGTCTTCTTGGTCTTCCAGACCTCAACTTGACCTCCACCGTTCCTGTTAACTGCCATTTCTTAATTACATTATGAACTGAGGAAACGGCTACCTGAAAACACTTTGCTATCTTCTTATAGCCTTCTCCTGCTTTGTGGGCATCATTTATTTTAAATTTTCAGAGTGCTAGGCAGCTGCTTAGAGGAGCCCATGGCTGCTGATTGTTGGGACAAGGTTTGAGGAGTCAGGGTATTTATAAAGCTTTGAAATTTGCATCATCTGGCCTTTCCTAATGATGACTGTGAACAGGCCATAGCCCTAACAAGCTAATGAAGGTCTGAGACCTTGGTAAAAGTTATCTGAGAGCTCAAATCTCTTGGGGTGCCAAAATTTTGCATGGTGCTCCTTTCCTTTTCTCACTCTAAAACTGTACAAAACAAAAATGATACACTAATCTTGCTTAAAATGTTGAAAAGAATGTTTCATCTTTAACTTTATGACTTTTGGAGATCAGATCATCGTCTATTCACAGTAACAGAAATTTTGACTGGGGTGCCCAAACTTTTGCACGTCACTGTATGTAGGCAGGTTATGTAAAAATGTAAAAACAACAGAGTAGTTGTAGTGGCTGACTTTAATTTTCCCAGTATTGGCTATCTCCTGTCGTGCCACACAGGCTTAGATGGAGCAGAACTTGTTACGTGGATCCAAAAGGGTTTGTAAATAATCCAATCTACATACACAGCTGGTCAGAATTGAGGGCCAACATATTCCTGTGAGAAAGAAAGATGAAGGTGACAAGGTCCGGGAGCCTTGGGTGCCCAGAAATGTTGCAAAATGATATTGTGGCTCTTGCAGAGACTTGGCTGTCACGAGGGCAGGAATGGATACTGAATATTCCCGGAATTCAGTGTTTTAAAAGGGATGGGGGTGGGGGGGGGGGGGGGCGAAGGATGTGTGGCATTACTGGTCAGGGATACTATTACAGCTGCAGTAAGAGTGGATAATGTAGCAGGATCCTCTCTAGAGTCAGTATGGGTGGAAGTTAGGAACAAGAAAGGAGCAGTTACTCTACTGGGAGTATTCTATAGGTCCCCCGGTAGCAGCAAGGATACTGAGGAGCAGATCAGGAGGCAGATTTTGGAGGGATGCAAAAATAACAGTTTTTTTTTAATCATGGGAGACTTCAAATTCCCAAATATTGATTGGAACCTGCTTAGTACCAAAGGTTTAGATGGGGTAGAATTTGTTAAGTGTGTCCAAGATGGATTCCTGATGCAGTATGTTGACAGGCTGACTAGAGAGAATGCCATATTAGATCTAGTTTTAGGTAATGAACCGGGTCAGGTGACAGATCTCTCGGTGGGTGAGCATTTGGGGGACAGTGACCACCTGTCCCTAACCTTTAGCATTGTCATGGACAAGGATGGGAGCAAAGAGGATAGGAAGATATTCAATTGGGGAAGGGCAAATTATGAGGCTATAAGGCTAGAACTTGAGAGTGTGAATTGGGATGACATTTTTGAAGGGAAATGTACTATGGAGACGTGGTCGTTGTTCAGGGATCTCTTACAGGATGTTAGGGATAAATTTGTCCCGGTGAGGCACAGAAGGAATGGCAGGGTGAAGGAACCATGGGTGACAAGAGAGGTGGAATATCTAGTTAGGAGGAAGAAGGCAGCATTCATAAGGTGTAGGCAGCAAGGATCAGATAGGTCTCTTGAGGAATATAGGTTAGCAAGGAAAGAACTTAAAAAGGGGCTGAGGAGAGCAAGAAGGGGACATGAAAAGGCCTTGGTGAGTAGGGTTAAGGAAAACCACAAGGCATTTTTCACATGTGAAGAGCAAAAGGATGACGAGAGTAAAGGTAGGACCGATTAGGGATAAAGGTGGGAAGATGTGCCTGGAAGCTGTGGAAGTGGGTGAGGTTCTCAATGAATACTTCTCTTCAGTATTCACCAATGATGGGGGCCTTGATGACGCTGAGGACAGTGTTGGTAAGGTTAATGTTCTAGAGTGTGTTGCTATCAAGAGAGAGGCTGTTAGAAAATATTTAGGACAGATAAGTTCCCAGGGCCTGAAGGAATATTCCCCAGGCTGCTCTGCGAGGCAAGGGAGGAGATTGCTGAGCCTTTGGCTAGGATCTTTGAGTCCTTGTCATCCACAGGAATGGTACCAGTGGATTGGAGGGTGGCAAATGTTGTCCCCTTATTCCTAAAAGGTAGTAAGGATATTCCAGGGAATTATAGACCAGTGAGCCTTAGGTCTGTGGTGGGCAAGCTGTCGGAAAGGATTCTTAGCAATAGGATCTATGGACATTAAGAGAATCATGGTCTGATCAGGGACAGCCAACATGGCTTTGTGAAGGGCAGATCATGTCTCACAAGCCTGATAGTGTTCTTTGAGGAGGTGACCAGACAGATTGATGAGGGTAGTGCAGTAGATGTGGTCTACGTGGATTTTAGTAAGGTGTTTGACAAGGTTCCACATGGTAGGCTTCTTCAGAAGGTCAGAGGGCATGGGATCCAGGGAGTCTTGGCCATGTGGATTCAGAATTGGCTTGCCTGTAGGAAGCAGAGGGTTGTAGTGGAGGGAGTGCATTCAGATTGGAGAGCTGTGACTAGCGGTGTCCCACAAGGATTGGTGATGGGACCTGTGCTTTTTGTGATTTTTATTAATGACTTGGATGAGGCGGTAGAAGGGTGGGTTGGCAAATCTGCAGACGACACAAAGGTTGGTGGTGTTGTGGATAGTGTAGAGGATTGTCGAAGATTGCAGAGGGACATTGATAGGATGCAGAGCTGGGCTGAGAAGTGGAAGATGGAGTTCAATCCAGAGAAGTGTGAGGTAGTACACTTTGGAAGGACAAACTCCAAGGCAGAGTACAAAGTTAATGGCAGGATTCTTGGTAGTGTGGAGGAGCAGAGGGATCTGGGGGTTCATATCTACAGATCCCTGAAAGTTGCCTGACAGGTGGATAGGGTAGTTAAGAAAGCTTATGGGGTGTTTGCTTTCATAAGTCGAAGGATCAAGTTTAAGAGCCGTGAGGTAATGATGCAGCTCTATAAAACTCTAGTTAGACCACACTTAGAGTACTGTGTCCAGTTCTGGTCACCTCATTATAAGAAGGACGTGGAAGCGTTGGGAAGGGTGCAGAGGAGATTTACCAGGATGCTGCCTGGTTTGGAGAGTATGGATTATGAGGACAGACTATGGGAGCTAGGGCTTTACTCTTTGGAGAGAAGGAGGACAGATAGAGTGGACAGCCAGCGCCTCTTTCCCAGGGCACCAATGCTCAATACAAGAGGGCATGGCTTTAAAGTAATGGGTGGGAAGTTCAAGGGAGATGTCAGAGGGAGGTTTTTTACCCAGAGAGTGGTTGGGGCAATGGAATGCGCTGCCTGGGGCAGTAGTGGAGGCAGGTACATTGGTCAAATTCAAGAGAATACTAGATAGGCATATTGACAAATTTAAAATAGAGGAATATGTGGGAGGAAGGGGTTAGATAATTTTAGATGAGGTTTAAAGGTCGGCACAACATTGTGGGCTGAAGGGCCTGTATTGTGCTGTACTGTTCTATGTTCTATGTAAATTTAGTCAAAAAGAAAAAGAAAGCATGTGTAAGGTGAATGTGAAATCACACAGGGAATTTGAGGTGTCTGTGCTGTAAAACTCAATGACTCTGCAATATAAAGGAAGCCAGAGAGAACTTGAACAGGGAATCAGGAGGATTAAAAGGGACCATGAAATGTCCTTGGCAAGTAGGAGTAAAGAGAATCCCAGGGTGTTTCATACATACATTAAAAACAAAAGGGTAACCAGGGAGAGGGTAGGACCACTCAAAGACAAAGGAAGGAATTTATACCTGGAGCCAGAAGAAATGGGCAAGTACTAATTGAGTGCTTTGCATTGTATTCACAATGAGAAGGACATAGAAGATAACAAGATCTGGTTGGGGTAATGCTGATGCTTTAGGGCATGTTGATATCAGGAAGGAGGATGTGCTGGGTTTCTTGAAGAGCATTAGGGTGGACAAGTTCCCAGAACCTGATGGGATCTATCCCAGGTTATTGAGAGAGGCACGAGAGGAGATTACTGGAGACTTGGCAGAGATCTTAGCATCACTTTAGCCACAGTCGAGGTCCCAGAGGACTGGGGAATAGCCAATGTTGTTCCTCTGTTTAAGAAGGGCAATTGAGTCAAACCAGGAAATTATAGGCCGGTGAGCTGGTAGGGAAATTGTTGGAGAAGATTCTGAGGGATAGGATCCACTTGTATCTGTAAAAGCATAGATTTATTAGGGATGGCCAGCAAGGCTTTGTGCAGGAGAGGTCATGTCTTACAACTTTGATTGAGTTTTTTGAGAAGGTGACAAAGATGATTGATGAGGGTAGGGCAGTGGACATTGTCTACATGGACTTTTGTAAAGCTTTTGACAAGGTCCCTCATTGTAGGCTGATCCAGAATATTCAGGCACATAGGATCCATGGAGACTTGGTACATTGGATTCAAAATTGACCATAGAAGACAAAGGGTAGTGGTGGAGGGGTGTTATTCTGACTGGAGGTCTGTGACCAGTGTTGTTCAGTAAGGATCAGTGCTGGGACCTCTATATATATAAACAAGCAAACAAATAAATAAATGGTTTGGTTGATAATGTAGGTGGGCTGATTAGTAAGCTTGTTGATGACACAAATATTGGTGGAGTTGTGGATAGTGAGAAATTTTATCAAAGGATATATAAACCAACTGGAAATGTGGGCATAGAAATGACAAATGTAGTTTTATCTGGACAAGTGTGAGGTGTTGCACTGTGGGAGGTCAAATGTAAGAGGAGAGTATAAAGTAAATGGCAGCACCCTTATTCATGTACAGATGATCTTGAGGTGCAAGTCCACAGCTCCCTGAAGTGGAAACACAAGTCGATAGGGTGATAAAGAAGGCGTATGGCATACTTGCCTTCATTGCTCGTGGCATGGCGTATAAAAGTCAGTAAGTCATGTTGCAGCTGTATAAAACTTTGGTTAGGCCACGTTTGGCGTACTGTGTGCAGTTCTGGTCACTGCATTACAGGAAGGATGTGGGAAGCTTTGGAGAGAGTGCAGAAGAGGTTCACCAATATGTTGCCTGGATTAGAGAGTATTAGCTCTGTGGTCATACCAACTTGGATTGTTTTCTCTGGAGCGTCAGAGACTGAGCGATGACCTGATCTAAGTATATAAAATTATGAGAGGTGTAGATAAGTTAGATAGTCAGAGTCTTTTCCCCAGGATGGAAATGTGAAATACTAGAGGGTAGAGCTTTAAGGTGAGAGGGGGAAAGTTTAAAGGAGATTTACATAGCAAGTTTTTTTTTTAAACACAGAAAGTGGTGGGTGTCAGAGGAGGTGGCAGAAGCAGTTACAATAGCAATGTTTAAGTGGTATTTAGACAAGCATATGATCACGTAAGAAATTGAATGATATAAACCATTCTGTGGCCTAACCAAAGTTTTATACAACTGCAACATGACTTTCTCAGGTGAGGGGTGACATTTAATGGAGTCCGGTGGGTAAGTTTTTTTACACAAAGGATGGTGGTATCTAGAACAAGCTGTGAGAGGAGATGGTAGAGGCATTTGCACAGGTCCTTGGTACGAAAGTTGTGGAATAATATGGGCCTAATGCAGACTAATGTAGATAGACATTACAGTCAACATGGACGAGATGGGCTGAAGGGCCCATTTCTGTGCTGTACTGTTCTATGAACTGAAGCCACAAAATGTCCTCAGTACCTGCATTGCCCTGAAGTCTATGATAATTGGCACCTGTGCAGAGATTCTTGGCTTCTCTATCAGAAAGCACCAGGACTAGACTGATGAGAATGAGCAGAAGATCCAGGAGCTAATTCACCACAAACACATGGTATTCAGCGTCAGAAGTTTGCAAAGGAACATCTAAACGAGCCTGATGCATTTTGGAAACAAGTCCTGTGGACTGATGAAGTTAAAATAGAACTTTTTGGCCACAATGAGCAAAGGTATGTTCGGAGAAAAAAAGGCGTGCAGAATTTCAGGAAAAGAACACTTCTCCAACTGTTAAGCACGGGGGTGGATTGATCATGCTTTGGGCTTGTGTTGCAGCCAGTGGCACAGGGAACATTTCACTGGTAGAGGGAAGAATGAATTCAATTAAATACTAGCAAATTCTGGAAGCAAACATCACACCGGCTGTAAAAAAAAAGCTGAAGATGAAAAGAGGATGGCTTCTACAACAGGATAATGATCCTAAACACACCTCAAAATCCACAATAGACGACGTCAAGAGACACAAGCCGAAGGTTTTGCCATGGCCGTCACAGTCCCCCGACCTAAACATCATCAAAAATCTGTGGATAGACCTCAAAAGAGCAGTGCATGCAAGATGGCCCAAGAATCTCACAGAACTAGAAGCCTTTTGCAAGGAAGAATGGGTGAAAATCCCCCAAACAAGAATTGAAAGACTTAGCTGGCTATACAGAAAGTGCTCAAGCTGTGATACTTGCCAAAGTATTGACCATGCAGGGTGCCCAAACTTTTGCTTTGGGCCCTTTTCCTTTTTTTGTTATTTTGAAACTGTAAAAGATGGAAATAAAAAAAGTAATCTTGCTTAAAATATTAAAGAAATGTATCATCTTTAACTTTATGCCTTTTGGAAATCAGGTCATCTTTTACTCGCTTAGCTATTCACAGTAACAGAAATTTTGACCAGGGGTGCCCAAACTTTTGCATGCCACTGTATCTGTTCTTCTATCACCTGCTGGCTATGGGGAGGTTGATGGTAAAACGCCATCTTGGTGATTGTACCCTTCTTATCCCTAAGCTCTTCCCATATTGCCTCATTGCCTCCAGGATTTCATCTCAAAGTGCCACTGTAACATTCTCCCTGATCAGTAGTGCAACTCCCTCACCTCTTACATCCATCTCTATTGTGTCTGAAACATCTGAATCTTGAGCTGCCAATCCTGTCCTTCTGTCAACCAAGTTTCTGTAATGGCCACAACATCATCATTCCATGTACTGATCCAGCCACTAGGTTCATCTCTCTTACCTGTAATACTCCTTACTTTGAAATAAATACTCTTCAGCCCATCAGTCCCACCAGGTTCATTAACTTGGCCTCGCCTGCCCTTCCCTTCACCCTCCCATACCTCCTCTCCACTCCCTGCATGATCATCTACCTGTCTAAATGCCTGTTAAATATCACTATCACATCTGTTTCCACCCCTCCCCGCCAGTGCATTTCAGGTGCCTACCATTCTCCTTATGAAAACCTCGCACATCTCCTTCGAACCTCACTCCTCTCACTTTAATGTTACACCCTCTAATATTTGACATTTCCACCCTGGCAAAAAGACTTTGACTAGTGACACTATCTATGCCTCTCACAAACTTCAATCAGGGCTCTTCCTCAGCCTTTGATGCTCCAGAAAAAAACAATCCAAGTTTGTCCAACTTCTCCTTACAGTTAATACTATCTAATTCAGGCAACATCCTGGTGAATCTCTTCTGCACCCTCTCCAAGGCCTCCACATCCCTCCTGTATTATGACGACCAGAACGACACACTATATTCTAACCAAAGTTTTATATAGTTGCAACATGACTCCCTAACTTTTCTATTCAATGCTGCAATATCTGTTGTCCATTAGATACTCCCTGAAACCAGTCGACACCTTGGGAATGGATGCATTTGATTGCTTGAAATTGCCTGAAGCAAGCCAAATAACTTCTCCTTGGTTCTGGTGGCTCTTTGAAACCTGTGGTTTAGCAGGACTCCTCTCAGGCTTCCTCTGAAATCTATGGTAAAGCTACAGCAGCCCACGCAATACTGTCCGTGTGCAGGCTTCCAGTGACCTGAGGGTTGTTCGTTGGATCCTGGTGCCTTGCTTACTAGTCCACAAGGGCAGATTCAACCTCACTCTGGGTTAACAATTCAAGCTTCCACTGCGAGCAGAACCAGAACCAAAAAGCCAAAGTGACAAAAGAGCTATTCTTGAAATTGCAGAATGGATTCCGTTCATCATGAGGCATAATTTACAGGATTGTCACTGTGTGACAACTTCCAGAGATATGCAGAGAGCAACTCCAATTACTGTGCAGCCTTTTTTGACCTTGCAAAAGTGTTTGATACTGAAAACCAAGAGTAGCTATGGAGGAACCTTCTTAAGTTTGCATGCTCTCAGAAAACTTGTCTCTATATTACATCTGCTGCATGACTCCAGTTGGCATAGACGAGTTGGGCCGAAGGGCCTGCTTCCTCTCTGACTCTACCATTCTAATGATGACAAGCAACCAAAGATACAACCATAGTGCAGAGGGCCCTACTAGAGAGTGTGCAACACTGGCCCTCATCTTAGGGAATGAAATAGTTCTCATGGCAATGTCTTAGGCCCAACCATTTTCAGCTGTTTTACCTCCCTTCCATCATAAGATCAGAAGTGGGGATGTTCGCTGATCACTGCACAATGTTCAATTCTATCTGTAACTCCTCAGATAATGCAATGCGCTGCCAGATAAACAGATAAATGCAGTTTATCTGAGAAGTTTATTTCAATGCAAGATGTTTAACATTAAACTGCATTCATTTCAATGTGAGGGGCTTGTAAGGCAGATGAACTCAGCATGGATTGGCTCTGTGGACTGGGATATTATAGCTATTATAGAAACATGGCTGAGAGAAGGGCAGGACTGGCAGCTCAGTGTTCCAGGAAATGGATGCTGTAGGTATGATAGAGGGACACGTAAGAGAGGAGCCTTTTTGATGAGGGAGTACATAACAACAGTGCTGAGAGAGGATATTCCTCGGGGATCATCCAGTGAGGCCATATGGGTAGAACTTAGAAATGAGAATGGGATGATCACTTTGATGGGACTATTATAGGCCCCCCCCCCCCAATAGTCAGTGGGAAACAGAGGAGCAGATGTGTAGAGAGATTGCAGATAGTTGTAAGAATACTAGCATAGTATTAGGGGAATATTTTAACTTCCTGGGCACTAGTGCAAATGGCTTGGATGGGGTGGAATTTGTTAAATGTGACCAAGAAAGTTTCCTTAATCAACATACAGAGGGCCCAACTAGGGAGGGCACAACACTGGACCTCCTATTAGGGAATGAGGTAGAGCAAGTGACTGATTTGTCAGTCAGGGAGCACTTTGGGTCCTGTGACCACAACTCTATTAGTATTAAAATAATTATGGAGACAGATAGGACTGACCCACAGATTAAGGTCCTAAACCGGGGCAGGGACAATTTTGGAGGCATTAGGTGGGATCTCGCAGAGCTTGATTGGGTGAGACTGTTGGTAAAGGAACAACTGCTAAGTGGGAGGCTTTTGAAAGTGCGATATCAAGAGTCCAGGGCAGCATGTTCCTGCCAGGGTGAAGGGCAAGGCTGGCAAGTTTGGGGAAGCCTGGCTGGCAAGAAAAAGGAGGCATACATTGGGTTTAGGCAACCAGAAACAAGTGAATCCCTTGATGACTATAAGAAGTGCAGGATAGACTTAAGAGGAAATCAGGAGGGCAAAAAGAGGGTATGAGATCTGGCAGGCAGGATTCAGGAAAATCCCAAGAGATTCTATAGGTATATTAAAAGAAAAAGGATGACTTGGGAGAGAATAGGTTCCCAGAAAGATCAGCATGGCAGTTTATGTGTGGAACCACAGGAGAAGGGCAAGATTTTTAATGAATATTTCTCATCAGTTTTTACTGCAGAGAAAATGATGGATGCTGAAGAAGTGAGGGAAATGAGTGATGATGTCTTGGACCGCATACAAATAACTGAGTAGGAGATATTGGCAGCCATAAATCCCCAGGGCCTGAATGAGTGCATCCTCAGACCTTGTGAGAAGCGAGGGAAGAAATTGCAGAGGCCCTGTCAGAGATATTTGCTTCGTCTTTATCCATGGATGAAGGTCCAGAAGACTGGATGGTGGCTCATGTTATCTGTTATTTAAGGAAGGCAGCAAAGACAAGCCAGGGAAGTATACAGACATCAGTGGTGGGTAAGTTACTGGAGGGGATTTGAGGGACAGGATCTATCAACATTTGGATATTCAAGGTCTAATTAAGGATAGTCAGCATGGTTTTGTGTGTGGGAAATTTCTTCTGACAAATCTATTAGAGTTTTTCAAAGAGGTAACCAAGAGGATAGATGAAGGTAGGGCAATGGACGTTGTCTATTGAACTTTAGCAAGGACTTTGACAAGGCCCCACATGGCAGGCTAGTCCAGAAGTTTAGATTGCATGGGATCCAGGGAGAGATAGCTAATTGGATTCGTAATTGACTCGATGGTAGGAAGCAGAGCCTAATGGTCAAAGGTAGTTTCTTGGACTGGAGGCCTGTGATTAGTGGTGTGCCACAAGGGTCAGTGTTGGGAGCTTTGTTATCCGTTATTTAGCTAAGCAATTTGGATGTGAACGTACAAGGCATGGTTAGTAAGTTTGCAGATGAAACTAACATAGGTTGTATCATAGACAGTGAAGAAGGTTATCAAAATTACCAGGAGATCTTGATCAGCTGGGTATGTGGGCCCAAGATTGGCAAATGGTTTTCAATCCAGATAACTGTGAAGTGTTGCATTTTGGGAAGTCAAACCAGGGTAGGACTTGTACAGTGAATGGTCGGACCCTTGGGAGTGTTGTGGAACAGAGGGACCTACGAGTACAAATGCATCGTTCGCTGAAAGTGTCATCACAGATAGACAGGGTGGTGAAGAAGGCATTTTGGTGTGCTGGCTTTCATGAGTCAGGGCATTGAGTATAGGAGTTGGGATGTCATGGTGAAGTTGTACAAGACACCATGGAGACCGCACTTGGAGTATTGTGCGCTTTTTTGGTCATCCTATTATTGGAAAGACATCATTAAACTGGAAAGAGTGTAAGAAAAGATTTATGAGGATGCTGCCCGGACTAGAAGGCCTGAGTTATAGGGAGAGATTGGGCAGGCTCGGGCTTTATTCCTTGGAACATGGGAGATTGAAGTGACCTTCTTGATATGTAGAAATTCATGAAGGGCATAGATAGGGTGAACGCACATAGTCTTTTTCCCAGGAAAGGGGAACTAAAAACTAGAGGGGATAGGTTTAAGGCAAGAGGTGAAAGATTTAAAAGGGACCTGAGGGGCGACTTCTTCACGCAAGAGGGTGGTGAGTATATGGAATAAGCTGGAGGTGGTTGAGGCAGGTACAATAATAACATTTAAAAGACATTTGGATAAGTACGTGGATAGGAGTTTAGAGGGACATGGGCCAAATATGGGCAAATGGGACTAGCTTGGTGGGCACCATGGTCGACATGGATAAATTGGGCCGAGGGTCTGTTTCCATGCTCTATTACTCCATGACTCTATGGGGCAAGCACAAATGTAACCCTCTTGTCAATTTATTTTATCTCCTTTATCAAGCTTCTCACTGGAATCGTGCATCAACAGTTATTACAGAAAACATAAGATCTCGGTGTAGGAGTAGCATATTGGCATGGATAAAAGATTGGCTGGCTAACAGGAAACAGAAAATAGTCATAAATAGATCTTTATCTAGTTGCAAGATTTAATAATCCACTGGGATTGGTGCTGAAGCATTAACTTTCTACATTTTATTTAAATGAATTGGATGAAGGCACCATAGGTACAGTTACTAAATTTGCTGACACAAAAATAGGTAGGAAAGTAAGTGATGAAGAGGCTATAAGGGGACTCCACATGACTTAGACAGGTTAAGTGATTGGGCAAAGAACCGTCAAATGGAGTATAATGTGGGAAAATGTGAAAATGTCCTTTTCGGAAGGAAAATAAAAAAAGAGAAGCATATTATTGCAGATTGTGGAGTCCTAAAATGCAGAGGGATCTAAGTATTCTGCATCATTGGCAAAAGGTTAGTGTGCAGGTGCAGCAAGTAGTGAGGAAAACCAACAGAGTGATTGTTTATTGTGAAGATATTGAATGCAAAATTCATACTTCTGTTGTACAGGGCTTTTATGAGACATCTGGAGAACTGTATTATTTAAGAAAGGATGTAACTGCATTGGAAGTAGTTCAGAATAGGTTTACTAGACTAATAAAAAACTGCAGACTCTGGAAATCTGAAATAAAAACAGAAAATGTTATTAATGCTCAACAGGTCAGGCGGTATCTGTGGAAAGAGAAAATGTGTTAAAGTTTGAGGTGAAGCTCAACGAAACTGAATTAATGTTACAGATGAATAATCTACAGGAAAATGGGACAGTTCTAACACAAACAGAAAATGCAGTTGCCTCAAATTACAATGTGCCCAAACAGAAGACGAGATGCTGAACCTCAAACTTACATTGGACCTAATTATAAGTGCATGTGAAGTGATGTATTTTAGAAGGTCAGATAAAGGTAGGAAATACCTATTAAACTGTAGGACCCTAAGGAGTGTTGTTGAACAGAGGGACCTTAGGGTACAAGCCCATTGATTCCTGAAATTGGAAGCACAGGTAGGTAGGGTGGTATAGAATGGCATACAAGATGCTTGCCTTCATCAGCCATGGCATTGAATCCTTAATATGCCCTCTATCAGGGCCCCACCTCAACCTTCTCCACTGCAACCCAGTCTCTCCTCATTAATGAAATGTTCCATTCCAGGCCATATCCTGGTGAGTCTCCTCTGCACCCTCTCCAAGACAATTTCTTCCCATAGTGCGGTGACCAGGAATGCACATGGTACTCCATCTGTGGCCTAACTAATGCTTTATAAAGCTGCACCATAATCTCCACGCACGTATATTCTATGCCTTGGCTAGTGAAGGCAAGTATCCCATATGCCTTCTTCACCACCTTATCGATCTGTGCTGCCACTTTAGGGATCTTTGGATTTGTAAATCAAGGTTCCTCTGTTCCTCAAAGCCCCACCCCTAGGGCCTAACCATTTATGGTGGTTGCATGGGAAAAATTTGCGAAAAGGTGTGTGGTTGGTGGAAATGAAAGAGCAGACTAGGAAATGCTTAGAGTGGAGGAGAGTGGAAGGTGTGCTTGGTGGTAGAATACAGTTGAAGGTGGTGGAAACTGCAAAGATCTCTTGAATATTTCTCTCTCCACAGGTGCTACCTAACCTGAGTGTTTCCAGCATTTTCTGATTTTGTCTGCAACTATTGATAGCTACATAGAAACATAGAAAACCTACAGTGCAATACAGGCCCTTCAGCCCACAAAGTTGTGCCGAACATGTCCCTACCTTAGAAATTACTAGGCTTACCCATAGCCCTCTATTTTCCTAAGCTCCATATACCTATCCAAAAGCCTCTTAAAAGACCCTATCATTTCTGCCTCCACCACCATTGCCAGCAGCCCATTCCATGCACTCACCACTTTCCGAGTAAAAAACTTAGCCCTGACATCTCCTCTCTACCTTCTCCCCAGCACCTTAAACCTGTGTCCCCTTGTGGCAACCATTTCAGCCCTGGGAAAAAGCCTCTGACTATCCACATGATCAATGCCTCTTATCATCTTATACACCTCTATCAGGTCACCTCTCGTCCTCCGTCGCTCTAAGGAGAAAAGGCCAAGTTCACTCAACCTGTTTTTTTTCATAAGGCATGCTCCCCAATTCAGGCAACATCCTTGTAAATCTCCTCTGCACCCTTTCTATGGCTTCCACATTCTTCCTGTAGTGAGGTGACCAGAACTGAGCATAGTAGGGTCTGACCAGGGCTGCAACATTACCTGTCGGCTCCTAAATTCAATTCCATGATTGATGAAGGACAATACACCATAGGCCTTCTTAACCTCAGAGTCAACCTGTGCAGCTTTTTTGAGCTTCCTATGGACTCGGACCCCAAGATCCCTATGATCCTCCACACTACCAAGAGTCTTACCATTAATACTATATTCTGCCATCATATTTGACCTACCAAAATGAACCACTTCACACTTATTTGGGTTGAACTGCATCTGCCACTTCTCAACCCAGTTTTGCATCCTATGTCCCACTGTAACCTCTGACAGCCCTCCACACTATCCACAACACCTCCAACCTATGTGTCATCAGCAATATACTAACCCATCCCTCAACTTCCTCATCCAGGTCATTTATAAAAATCACAAAGAGTAAGGGACCCAGAACAGATCCCTGAGGCACACCACTGGTCACCGACCTCCATGCAGAATACAACTCATCAACAACCACTCTTTGCCTTCTGTGGCAAGCCAATTCTGGATCCACAAAGCAATGTCCCCTTGGATCCCATGCCTCCTTACTTTCTCAATAAGCCTTACATGGGGTACCTTATCAAATGCTTTGCTGAAATCCATATACACTACATCTACTGCTCTTCCCTCATCAATGTGTTTAGTCACATCCTCAAACAATTCAATCAGGCTCGTAAGGCAGGACCTGCCCTTGACAAAGCCATGCTGACTATTTCTAATCATATTATACCTCGCCAAATGTTCATAGATCCTGTCTCTCAGGATCTTCTCCATCAGCTTACCAACCACTGAAGTAAGACTCACTGGTCTATAATTTCCTGGGCTATCTCCACTCTCTTTCTTGAATAAAGGAACAACATCTGCAACCCTCCAATCCTCCGGAACCTCTCCTGTCCCCATTGATGATGCAAAGAGGCTTGCCAGAGGCTCAGCAATCTCTTCCCTCACCTCCCACAGTAGCCTGGGGTACATATCCAACTTGATGCTTTCCAAAAGCTCCAGCACACCCTCTTTCTTAATATTTACCTGCTCAAGCTTTTCAGTCTGCTGCAAGTCATCACTACAATCACCAAGATCCTTTTCCACAGTGAATACTGAAGTAAAGTATTCATTAAGTACTTCTGGCATTTCCTCTGATCCACACATACTTTCCCACTGTTACACTTGATGGGTCCTATTCTTTCATGTCTCATCCTCTTGCTCTTCACATACCTGTAGAATGCCTTGGGGTTTTCCTTAATCCTGCCCTAGAGCAAGGGGTTTAGATGGGGTGGAGTTTGTTAGGTGTGTTCAGGAAGGATTCTTGACACAATATGTAGATGGGAGAGATGGTACTTGATCTGGTATTGGGAAATGAACCTGGTCGGGTGTTAGATCGCTCAGTGGGAGAGCATTTTGGATATAGTGATCATAATTCTATCTCCTTTACAATAGCATTGGAGAGAGATAGGAGCAGACAAGTTAGAAAAGCATTTAATTGGAGTAAGGGGAATTATGAGGCTCTCAGGCAGGAAATTGGAAGCTTCTCATGGCCGCTTCTGGCTCTCCTAATTTCCTTCTTAAGCTCCTTCCTGTTAGCCTTACAATCTACCAGATCTCTAACAGTACCTAGCTCTCTGAACCTTTCGTAAGCTTTTCTTTTCTTCTTGACTAGATTTATTACAGCCTTTATGCACCATGGTTCCTGTACCCTACCATAACTTACCTGTCTCATTGGAATGTACCTACACAGAACTCCACACAAATATCCCTTAAACATTTGCCACATTTCTTCCATACTTTTCCCTGTGAACATCTGTTCCCACTTTAAGCTTCCAATTTCCTGCCTGAGAGCCTCATAATTCCCCTTACTCTAATTAAACGCTTTTCTAACTTGTCTATTACTGTCTCTCTCCAACGCTATTGTAAAGGAGATAGTGAAAATAATTCTATCTCCAAAACACACTCCCACTGAGAGAGCTAAAACCTGACCAGTTTCATTTCCCAATACCAGATCAATTACAGTCTCTCCCCTTGTAGGCTTATCTACATATTGTGTCAAGAAACCTTCCTAAACACACCTAACAAACTCCACCCCATCTAAACCCTTTGCTCTAGGGAGATGCCAATCGATATTTGGAAAATTAAAATCTCCCATCACGACAACGCTGTTATTATCACACCTTTCCAGGATCTGCTCCCCTATCTGCTCCTTTATATTCCTGTTACTATTGGGCAGCCTATAAAAAACACTCAGTAAAGTTATTGACCTCTTCCTGTTCCTAACCTCCACCCACAGAGACTCCATAGACAGTCCCTCCATGATGTCCACCTTTTCTGCAGCCGTAACACTATCTCTGATTAACAGTGCCACTCCCCCACCTCTTTTGCCTCCCTCCCTGTCCTTTCTGAAACATCTAAAACCCGACGCTTGAAGTAACCATTCCTGTCCCTGAGCCATCCAAGTCTCTGTAATGGCCACCACATCATAGCTCCAAGTACTGATCCACGCTTTAAGCTCATCTGCTTTGCTCACAATACTCCTTACATTAAAATAGACACACCTCAAACCGCCAGTCTGAGTGCGTCCCTTCTCTATCACCTGCCCATCCTCCCTCTCGCACTGTCTATGACATTTCTCTATTTGAGAGCCAACCGCCTCTTCCCCAGTCTCTTCAGTTCGGTTCCCACCCCCCAACAATTCTAGTTTAAATTCTCCCCAGTAGCCTTAACAAACCTCCCCGCCAGGATATTGGTCCCCCTGGGATTCAAGTGCAACCCATCCTTTTTGTACAGGTCACACCTGTTCCAAAAGAGGTCCCAATGATCCAGAAATCTGAATCCCTGTCCCCGCTCCAATCCCTCAGCCACGCATTTATCCTCCACCTCATTCTATTCCTATTCTCACTGTCGTGTGGCACAGGCAGTAATCCCGCAATTACTACCTTTGTGGTCCTGTTCTTCAGCCTTCTGCTGAACTCCCTAAACTCACTTTTCAGGACCTCATCCCTCTTTATACCTATGTCATTGGTACCAACATGTACCACGACTTCTGGCTGCTTTCCCTCCCGCTCAAGAATGCTGTGGACCCGATCAGAGACATCCTAGACCCTGGCACCTGGGAGGCAACATATCATCTGGGATTCTCACTCATGCCCACAGAACCTCCTGTCTGTTCCCCTGACTATCGAGTCCCCTATCACTATTGCCCTCCTCTTCTCCTCTTGAGCAGCAGGACTAGTCCCAGTGCCAGAGACCTGGCTACTGCCGCTTGATCCCTGTAGGTCATCCCCCTCAACAGCATCCAAAGCGGAATACCTGTTTTTGATGGGAACAGCCTCCGGGTTCCTGTGCACTGGTTGCCTGTTCCTTTTCTCTTTCTCTCCCCTGACAGTCACCCATCTATCTGCCTCCTGGACCGAGAAGTACCTGCTCTAAGGGAGGGCGATTGTATCCGATGCACAGCATATACATAACTCTCCCTCCCTGATGTTTCACAGTGTCTGAAGCTGTGACTCCAGCTCATCAATTCTGAGCCAAAGTTCCTCCAGCCTCAAGCACTTACTGCAGATGAGGTCACCATGCACCACAGCAGGGTCCACTAGCTCCCACATCATGCAGCTGCAGCACATCTCCTTGCCCTCCATCTGAACTATTTTTTTTCTTACCTAGCTGTAGTCTACTTAGAAGTTACAACAATAACAGTAAACCTTACCTTTACTTACCAGCTACTCACCAGTCTTGTTGCAGATGGCCTCCACCTCTTGATGCCGAAGACTGTTGTGCCAAAGCCACTCACTCTGACTCTGTCCACTCCAACAATGGCTGCTCTGCTTGACACGACCTCCTTTTTATTGGCCCTTCTAAACTCTGCTAGAGAAAAAAAGCCCGCGAAAACACACAAAACACACAAAACACATGAGCTTTTAAAGTAGTCTCACCGTACCTGTTTGGAACCCACTGCTCCAACGTCTCCCAGGTTCTTAGCTGTCATGAAGGATAACAATACAAAAATCTGAAACCCACAGATTTTATATTTCCAACCCTTCCTTTCAAAAAATATAACTAAGTTGAATGGTGCCATCATGTGATTAACAAAGAGAACTGCATCATGGAAACATTTGTTAAATAGCTTTAAATAGAATTTGCAGAAAGCTGGTGATATGGCAAGAAAGAGCACTCGTTTGTTTTCCAGCCATCAACTTGGTGGCTCAGTGCATTCTGTAGAACAAAAGTTGGTGACAGCACAGTAAAATTCAGTGTGAAAATACAACATTAATCTCAAGCTATCTCTCAAGACTCTACTCAATTATCAAATGTGATACACCAGTTAAAACATACACATTGAAAATGAGGGAAATACAATATAGGCACAACATCTTGAACAATAAATTAGAAATGCTGAAAAATATAGGGAAGTTTAAAAAAATACTTTCATGTAGAAATTAGATACAAATGGAATAAATCCAAGAGTGCTAGGAGGAGCTTGTGAATTCATAATTAAATTAAAATGCAAATCTTTCTTCCTCGGTATAGATAATAAATATTGATGTAACAATGCCTGAAGAGAAAGCATTTAGGAATAAGAAAATAAAATTATGTCTTTTGGACACCACAATGACGCAGTTGATAGAGCTGTTCCTTCACATCACCTATGACTCAGGTTGAATCCTGACCTCATGTGGAGTTTTCACATTTGTAGTTCACACGTTCTCCCTGTGACTGCATGAGTTTCCTTCAGATGTTCCAGTTTCCTCTCACATCCCAAAGATGTGTGGATTGGTAGGTTAATTGGCCACTGATTAAAATCTGGAGGGGATACTAGAGACTGCAGATGTTGGAATCTGAAGTAACAAACAAACTGCTGCAGGAACTCTACTGCAGCATCTGTGGGGGGAGAAGAACTGTCAATGTTTCAGGTGGAAACCCTGCATCAGGGACTAAGACTAGAGAGGGGAGATGGCCAGTATAAAGAGGAGGGGGGAAGTGGTGGGACAGCGGCCAGAGGTGATGAGTGAACTGGAGGGGAGAGGTGAAGAATAACAGGCAGATTGAGCCAGTTGGGGGAGGGGGAGAGGGAGGACAGAGGACGTAGATGATAGACAAAAAAGAGGAACTTGGAACCAGGAGGGGGGAGGAGAGGGTGAAGGCGGAGACAACTACAGGTGGGTGATAAGCAGGGACACAAAGGCTAGCAATGCTGGAATCTGATACCCATAGAACAGTACAGCACAATAGAGGCCCATCGGCCCACCATGTTGTGACAACCTTTAAACTACGCCAAAGACTATCTAACCCCTTCCTCCCACATATCCCCCTATTTTAAATTCCTCCATATGCTTATCTAATAATCTCTTGAATTTGACCAATGTACCTGCCTCCACCACCACCCCAGGCAGCGCATTCCATGCACCAACCACTCTCAGGGTAAAAAAAACCTTCCTCTGACATCTCCCTTGAACTTCCCACCCATTACTTTAAAGTTATGCCCTCTTGTATTGAGCATCGGTGCCCTGGTAAAAGGCGTTGGCTGTCTACTCTATCTATTCCTCTTAATATTTTATATACCTCTATCATGTCTCCCCTCATCCTTCTCCTCTCCAATGAGTAAAGCCCTAGCTCCCTTAGTCTCTCCTCATAATCCATACTCTCCAAACCAGGCAGCATCCTGGTAAATCTCGTCTGCACCCTTTCCAACACTTCCACATCCTTCCTATAATGAGGCGACCAGAACTGGAAACAGTACTCTAAATGTGGTCTAACCAGAGTTTTGTAGAGCTGCATCATTACCTCGCGGCTTTTAAACTCGATCCCACAACTTATGAAAGCTGACATCCTATAAGCTTTCTTAACTACCCTATCCACTGTAAGGCAACTTTCAGTGATCTGTGGATATGAACCCCCAGATCCCTCTGCTCCTCCACACTACCCAGAATCCTGCCATTAACTTTGTACCACCTCACACTTCTCCGGATTGAACTCCATCTGCCACTTCTCTGCCCAGCTCTGCATCCTATCAATGTCCCTCTGCAATCTTCGACAGTCCTCCACACTCTCCACAACACCTCCGACCTTTGTGTCATCTGCAAACTTGCTAACCCACCCTTCCATCCCCTCATCCTAGTCATTAATAAGTATTACGAAAAGTAGAGGTCCCAGAACCGATCCTTGCAGGACACCGCTAGTCACAGCCCTCCAATCTGAATGCGCTCCCTCCACCACAACCCTCTGCTTTCTACAGGCAAGCCAATTCTGAATCCACATGGCCAAGACTCCCTGGATCCCATGCCCTCTGACCTTCTGAAGAAGCCTACCATGTGGAACCTTGTCAAACTCCTTACTAAAATCCATGTAGACCACATCTACTGCACTACCCTCATCAATCTGCCTGGTCACCTCCTCAAAGAATCCTTGAGATCCTCAAAGATCAGGAGACATGATCTTCCCTTCACAAAGCCATGCTGGCTATCCCTGATCAGTCCATGATTCTCTAAATGCTCATAGATCCTATCTCTAAGAATCCTTTCCAACAGCTTGCCCACCAGATGCAAGGCTCACTGGTCTGTAATTCCCTGGACTATCCCTACTACTTTTTTTGAATAAGGGGACAAGATCCTAGCTAATGGTTCAGCAATCTCCTCCCTCACCTCGTGAAGCAGCCTGGGGAATATTCCATCAGGCCCTGGGAACTTATCTGTCCTAATATTTTCTAACAGCTCCAACACATCCTCTCTCTTGATATCTACATGTTCTAGAACATTAACCTTACCAACACTGTCCTCAATGTCATCAAGGCCCCTCTCATTGGTGAATACTGAAGAGAAGTATTCATTGAGAACCTCACCCACCTCCACAGCTTCCAGGCACATCCTCCCGACTTTGTCTCTAACCAGTCCTACCTTCACTCTTGTCATCCTTCTGCTCTTCACATAAGTGAAAAAAGCCTTGGGATTTTCCTTAACCCTACTCGCCAAAGCCTTTTCATGTCCCCTTCTTGCTCTCCTCAGCCCCTTAAGTTCCTTCCTTGCTATCTTATATTCCTCATGAGCCCTATCTGATCCTTGCTGCCTACACCTTATGTATGCTGCCTTCTTCCTCCTAACTAGTTGTTCCACCTCTCCTGTCAACCATGGTTCCTTCACCCTGCCATTCTTTCTCTGCCTCACCGGGACAAATTTATCCCTAACATCCTGCAAGAGATCCCTGATCAACGACCACATCTCCGTAGTACATTTCCCTTCAAAAATGTCATCCCAATTTACACTCGCAAGTTCTAGCCTTATAGTCTCATAATTTGCCTTTCCCCAATTAAATATCTTCTGTCCTCTTTGCTCTTATCCTTGTCTATGACAATGGTAAAGGTTAGGGAGCAGTGGTCACAGTCCCCCAAATGCTCACCCACCAAGACATCTGTCACCTGACCCGGTCCATTACCTAATACTAGATCTAATATGGCATTCCCTCTAGTCAGCCTGTCAACATACTGTGACAGGAATCCGCACTGGACACATTTAAACTCTGCCCCGTCGAAACCTTTGGTACTAAGCAGAACCAAAGCAAGGAAGGTGATAATGGGAACCATTAGGGGAGAGGTGAAAGGCATATGGAACCAGGATGAGGTGGGATAGGTGGGGGCAGAGCCGGTGAGTGAAATGTGTGGTTAGCAAGTGTAAAGAACAAGGGGGACAAGGGAGTGTTGTAAAGGAGATGAAAAAATCGGTGGAGCAGAGCAGGACTGGAAGGACAGAGAGAGGTTGGGGAGGTGTGGGGTGGGGTGGTGAGGGGTTGCGGCAGGGTTTACCGTGCGGAGGTGAGGGTTATCTGAAATTGGAAAATTCAATGTTCATACTATTGGGTTGTTAGCTACCCAGGCGGAATATCAGGTGTTTGAACGTAGAACATAGAACAGTACAGCACAGGAACAGGCCCTTCTACCCATGATGTCTTTGTCGAACACAATGCCAAATTAAACTAAATCTCTTCTTCCCTGTGTATGATCCACATCCTCCATTCCCAGCATATTCATGTACCTATCTAAAAGCCTTTTAAATGCCACTATTGTATCTGCTTCCACCACTACCCTGGCAGCCTATTCCAGGCACCTACCTCTGTGTAAAAAAAAACTTGCTCCGCACATCCCCTATAAACTTTCCCCCTCTCACCTTAAATACATGTCCTCTAGTATTTGACATTTCTACCCTGGAAAAAAAAAATTCTGACTATCTACCCTATTACGTCTCTCATAATTTCATGAACATCTGTCAGATCTCCCCTCAGCCTCCGACACTCCACAGACAACAACCCAAATTTGGCCAACCTCTCTTATATTTCATAGCCTCCAATTCAGGCATCATCCTGCTAAAAACTCTTCTGTACCCATTCCAAAGCTTCCTCATCCTCCCTGTAATGGGGTGACCAGAATGGCACATGATATTCCAAGTGTGGCTAACCAAAGTTTTATATGATTGCAACATGTCTTCCTCACCTCTTGTTCAATGCCTCAACTAATGCATGTCATATGCCTTCTTTACCGATTTATCTACTTGTGAGGCCAGTTTCAGATAGCTATGGACTTGCACTCCACGATTCCTCTGTATATCAATGCTGTTAAGGGTCCTGCCATTAACTGTATACTTTCCTCTTACAGTTGACCTCTCAAAGTGCAACATCTCACACTTGTCCATATTAAACTCCATCTGCCATTTCTCCACCCATTTCTGCAGCTGATCTATATCCTGCTGTGTCCTTTGACAACCTCCTTCACTGTCCACAACTCTACCTATCTTTGTGTCATCTGCAAACTTACTAACCCACCCCTCTACATTTTCATCACAGTCAGTCATAAACAACAGAGGTCTCAGCACCAATCCCTGTAGAACACCACTGGTCATGGTCCTCCAGCCAGACTAACATTTTGCCACTACCCTCTGTCTTCTATGGGCAAGCCAATTCTGAATCCAACCAGCCAAGTCACCACAGATCCCATATATGCCTATTAAAGTCCATGTCCACTGCTCCACCTTCATCAATCACCATTGTCACCTCCTCAAGACATGACCTGCCTTGCACAAAACTATGCTGATAGCCGTTAATCAGACCATGTTTTTCCAAATGCATGCAAAGGGGCTGTGAGGAATATAAAGAAAGCAAGAAAAAAAACAAGCAGGGGATCAGGAGTGCAAAAAGGGGCCATGAAACATCCTTGGCAAGTAGGATTAAAGAGAATCCCAAGGCATTTTATACTTACATTATAAACAAAGGAGAGGATAGGACCACTCAAGGATAAAGGAGGGTGTAAGGACAGAATTAAATTTTCTAAAAGTGATGAATATTTGATCCCTCCTTAGTTTGTGCAAAAGTGTGGATAGAAAAGTAGCTTCTGAAATGGATTGCTATATCTGGAATTCTATATCTACTCATCCTGGCTGGATATTAAATAATTGATCAGTTTTGTACTGCGCTGCATGCGTTGTGGCACGTTCCTTCCCCCTCCCTTGCCTCGCCCTGCTATGTGCTTGATTAAGAAATGTACAAGCTGTAAGGACAAATTGGCTGCCTGATAACAGCGGAATAAACGTGTTTTACTCCAAAGCATGTTGTCTGTTTATAAATTGTGTCTCGGCCTAATGGGCATAGAGATAAGAAGGTACCACCTGGAACCATGGAAAAGTACTATAATAAGGGGTTTTAAGGGTATAAAAAAGGGGGCAGCAGTACCCTTGCTTTAGACTAACCAGAACTGAGGGGCTGACTTAGAGAGAAAGAGTGAGAGAGCAAGAGAAAGAGAGAGTAAAAAAGAGAGAGAGCAAGAGGGAGAGCGAGCAAGCGTGAAAGCGGCTGTTGGGCACCTAGGGTTCCCTCCAGCACTGTGTAGATCAGTTCATTGTGTGGTTGATAAGTATTCTTTGTGTTCTATTGTTCCATAGATTTTTGAAATGGTTAATAAGTAGTTCTCATATAATTCTAATAAAGTAATTTTTGTAACCTTTAATGCATGTGTAATTGCTTCCTTTGTTTGTGAATACCTCTTGCTGCTGAATCAGAAGAACAAGGAAGGAATTTTAAAATATTTTTGTTACAGAGGGAATTCATGCTTGGAGTCAGAGGATATGGGCAAGGTCCTAAACAAATATTCACCAGAAGGACATTGAAGATAATGAGAGCAGTGTGGGGCATGCTGATGTTCCAAGGCATATTGAGATCAAAGAGGAGGTGTTGCTGTGTCTCTTGAAGAACATTAAGGTAGATGTCCCCAGGGCCTGATGGGATATATCCCAGGTTATTGAAGAGAGGAGATTGATGGGGCCTTGATGAATATGTTTCTATTCTCATTTGCAGCAGGTGAGGTCCCAGAGGGCTGGAGAATAGCCAATGTTATTTCTTTGTTCAAGAAGTGAAATAGGGATGATCCAGGAAATTATAGGCTGGTGAGCCTCACATCAGTGGTGGGGAAGCTATTGAAGGGGATTCTTAGGGATAGGGTTTACGTCATTTGGAAGACCGTGGCCTGATTAAGGACAGTCAGGGCAGGTCATGTCTTAGTAACTTGGTTGAGTTTTTTTGAGGAGGTGACGAAGGTGATTCATGAAGGTAGATGTTGTCTACATGGCTTTTTGTAAGGTGTTTGACAAGGTCTCCCATGGGAGGCTCATCCAGAAGATTAAGATGCATGGGATCCATGGTGACTTGGTCACTTGGATTCAGAATTGATTTGCCATAGAAGACAGAGTATAGTGGTCGATTGGACTTATTCCAACTGGAGGTCAGTGACTAGTAGTGTTCTGCAGGGAATTGTACTGGGACATCTGCTGTTTGTTATATGTATAAAATATATATGGATGAAAATGTGGATGGGTGGGTTCGTAAGTTTGCAGATGATACAAAGATTGGGGGTGTTGTGGGTATTGTAGAAGATTGTCGAAGGATATACAGTTGCAGATATGGGTGGAGAAATGGCAGATGGAGTTTGCCAAACGTGGCCAAATGTGAGGTATTGCACTTTGGGAGATCAAATGTAAAGGGACAGTATACAGATAATGGCAGGACCCTTAACAGTGTTGATGTACAGAGGGATCTTGGGGTCCAAGTCCATAGTTCCCTGAAAATGGCTGCATAGCGGCCATGGCGATAAAGAAAGCATATGGCATGCTTGCCTTTATTAGTCGAGGCATTGAGTTCAATAGTCAGGAAGTTATGTTGCAGCTTTATAAAACTCTAGTTAGGCTGCATCTGGAGTACTGCATTCAATTCTGGTCTCCCCATTATAGGAAGGATGTGAAGGCTTTGGAGAGGGTGCAGAAGAGGTTTACCAGGATGCTGCCTGGAATAGAGGGCTATGACGAGAGATTAGACAAACTTGGGTTGTTTTCTGTGGAGTGGTGGAGGCTGAGGGGAAACCTGATAGAGGTTTATAAGATTATGAGAGGCATAAATGGAGTAGACAACCGGTATCTTTTTCCCAGGTTCAAAATGCCTAATACTAGAGGGCATGCATTTAAGATGAGAGGGGGTAAGTTCAAAGGAGATGTGCTGGGCAAGTTTTTTTTTACAGAGAGAGTGTTGGGTGCCTGATATGCACTGCCAGAGTTAGAAGTGGAGGCAAATACAATAGAGACGTTTAAGAAGCATGAACGTTTAGATGCATGAATGTGCAGAGAATGGAGGGATACGGACATTGTACAGGCAGAAGGGATTAGTTTAGTTAGGCATTAAATTACTAGTTTAATTAGTTTGGCACAATATCATGGACCAAAGGGCCCTTTCCTGTGCTCTACCGTCCCATGTTCCATAACTTTCCCATTAATTCTTCCACCTGCTGATCTACTGCTCTGGTTTCCATCCCCCTGCCACTCTGGTTTATACCCTTCCAAGTAGCACTAGCGAACCTTCCTGTGAGGATGTTGGTCCCCCTCCAGTGCAGGTTCTATCTGCCCTGTAAGAGAGCCTAATGATCAGCCCAAAGCTGCTTAAATGTGAGCTATCTGCCTCCTTCCCCTCCTCCAGGCAGCACATTCCAGATGCCAATTGTATGAAAAAAAACCCCTCAGATCCCCTTTTATGTATTTCCTACCTCTCACCTTAAACCTATGACCTCTTGTCTTAGACAACCCCATCGTGGGGGGAAAAGAAGATTCTTACAATCTACTCATAATTTTATATACCTTTATACCTTTATCAGGTCTCACTTCAGCCTCCTTTGCTCCAATAAAAACAAACCCAGCCTATCCAATATCACGTTATGACTGAAATACTTGAATTCAAGCAGTGCCAATACCCATAGGGTCTCCACTGACCAACAGCTCAATTGCATCAGCCAAATAAATGCAGTGGTTTCAGGAGCAGATCAGAGGCTGTGGGTAAATTGTGGCAAATGATTAATGCCCTGACTGCGAGTCACAGGCCTCCAGTCCAAGAAACAACCTTCGACCACCACTCTCTGCTTCCTACTATCGAGCCAATTATGAATCCAATTAGCTATCTCTCCCTGGATCCCATGCAAACCTTCCAGACTAGCCTGCCATGTGCGACCTTGTCAAAGGCTTTAGTAAATAGCCATATAGACATCATCCACTACTCTACCCTCATCTATCCTCTTGGTTACTTCTTTGAAATACTAAGATTTGTCAGACATGATTTCTCCATGCACAAAACCTTGCTAACTTCCCTAATTAGACTTTGTCTGTCCAAATGTTGATAGATCCTGTCCCTCAGAATCCCCTCCAGTAACTTACCGGTCACTGATGTCAGACTCACTGGCCTGTAGTTTGCCTTTCCTTGGCTTGTCTCTGCTGTCCTTCTTAAATAACAGTACATTAGCCACCATCCAGTCTTCCAGAACTTCACCTGTTGCTAAGGATGAAGCAAATTTCTGCAAGGGCTTCTGCAATTTCTTCCCTAGCTTCCCACAGGGTCCGAGGATGCACTTGGTAATTCACATGTAGTTCAAGACATCACTCACTTCCCTCATTTCTTTAAGATTTAGCATCCATCTTTTCTCCATGGTAAAACTGATGAGAAATATTCATTAAAATGTTCACCCATCTCCTGTGGCTTCACACATGGAAGGCCATGCTGCTCTTTATGGGAACCTATTCTGTCCCTAGCCACCTTTTTACTTTCAATATACCTGTAGAATCTCTTGGGATTTTCCTGAACTCTGCTTGCCAGATCCATCTCATATCCTCTTTTTGCCCTCCTGATTTACTCTCAAGTGATCCCACCCACACTTCTTATAGTCAGGGGGATTCATTTGTTCCTGGTTGCCTAAACCCAGTGTATGCCTCCTTTCTTTTGCCATCCAGGGTTCCTTAAACTTGCTAGCCTTGCCTTTCATCCTAGCAGGAAAATGCTGCCCCTGGACTTTTGATATCACACTTTCAAAACCCTCCCACTTACCAGTCTTTCCTTTACCAACAATCTCACCCAATCCTGCCTAATACCAAAATTAGCCATGGTTTAGGGCCATAATGGTATTTATTCACATGTACAATGAAACACACAGTGAAATGTGTCTTTTTGCATTACTGAGAACGTGCTGGGGGCAGCCCGCAAGTGTCACCATGCTTCCGGCACCAACATAGCATGCCCACGGCTCCTAACCTCCTAATCTGTGGGCCAGTCCTATCTTTCTCCATAACTATTTAAAAACTAATAGAATTATGGTCACGGGGCCCAAAGTTCTCCCCAACTGACAGTTCAGTCACTTTCTCTACTTCATTCCCTAATAGGAGGTCCAGTGTTGTGCCCTCTATATGTTGATTAAGGAAACTTTCTTGGTCACATTTAACAAATTCCACCCTGTCCAACCCATTTGCACAAGTGCCCAGTCAATATTAGGGAAGTTAAAATCTCCCACTAATATTATGCTATTATTCCTACAACTAGCTGCAATATCTCAACACATCTGCTCCTCTAATTCCCACTGACTATTGGGGGGGAGCTATAATAGTCCCATCAAAGTGATCATCCCATTTTCGTTTCTATGCTATACCCATATGGCCTCACTGGATGATCCCCGAGGAATATCCTCTCTAAGCACTGTTGTTATGTACTCCCTCATCAAGAAGGCAACTTCCTCTCTTCTCTTACCTATACTTTTGTCACACCTGTGGCATTTGTATCACAGAATAGTACAGCACTGGACAGGACATTCAGCCCACGATGTTGTGCTGATTTTGAAGCCAATTTATACTAAATGCCCTCCTCCTATCATCCATATACCTTCATATTCATGTGTCTATCTAAAGGCCTCTTAAGCTCCACCAAACTACCTGCTACCACTATGACCCCTGGTAACCCATTCCAGGTACCTACCACTTCCTGCGTTAAAAAAAACTTGCCTCTCATATCACCTTTAAACTTCCTCCCTCTAACCTTAAAAGCATGTCCTCTGGAGTTTGACATTTCTACTCTGGGGAAAAGATTCTGACTGTCTACCCTATCTATGCCTCTCATGATTTTAAAAACCTCTATCAGGTCTCCCCTCAGCCTCCGACACTCCAAGCTTGTCCAACCTTTCCTTATAGCTCATACCCTCTAATCCAGGCAGCATCCTGGTAAACCTTTTGTGCACCCTCTCCAGTCTCCACATCCTTCCTATAATGGGGCCACCAGAACTGCACACAATACTCCAAGCGATCGGACTGAAGTTTTATATACCTGCAGCATGACTTCCTTACTCTTCTAATCAATACCCCTACCAATGAAGGCAAGCATGCCATACACTTTCTTCACCACCTTATCCATTTTCAGTGAACTATGGATCTGGACCCTAAGATCCCTCTGAACTTCAATGCTATTAAGGGGTCTACCATTAACTGTATACTTTCATTTGACCTCCCAAAGTGCAACATCTCACACCAGCCTGGATTAAGCTCTATCTGCCACTTCTGTCCATATCTGTAACTGTTCTATATCCCGCTGTATTCTTTGATAGTCCTTTACACTGTCCACAACTCCACCGACCTTGTTAATCCACAAATTTGTTAATCCACCCATCTACATTTTCTTTCTTTCTCAGTCTTTTTATTAAATTTCAAATTAATAAACATGACAGTAGTAATTATACACATGATACAAAGAGATTGGGATTACAATAGTAACAGCTAACGTATTCAGACACAGAGTAAAATATGTAATCTGAACCTCCCAATCTCTTGATAATTGAACATGAAAAAGATTTAAAAAGAAATTTGATTATATGAAAAAAACCCAAACTAAAAAAAAACAATAACAAAACAAATAATAATAACAATAATAATAATAAACAAAAACTAACCAAAAACTAAACCAAAGCTGGGCTGTCGTATTTCATCGGTTAAAAGCATTATTATGTCATTAACTCCGCTCCTCTATATTCGAATAGAAAGTTATTGAAAAGGATTTGGAAAAAGTCAACTTACATCATATGAAAATGCTGGATAAATGGGCTCCAAGTCTCTTCAAATTTAACCGAAGGGTTGATAGTACCACTTTTTTTCTAAGTTTAAACATGTTATAGTTTGGGAAAACCATTGGAATGTAGTAGGAGGTTTAGGATCTGGAATGGACAAGCTGAGGCATATAAATGGCCAGAATCCATCATTGGTAACCCAAAAATTGCAGTAATAGGATGAGGTTGTAAATCAATACTCAATACCACTGAAATAATATCAAAATTGTCTTTCCAATATTTTTCCAGAAGAGGGCAGGATCAGAACATATGTGTCAGGGAAGCCACCTCAGAATTACATCTATCACAGATAGGATTTTTATGGTTATAAAAACGAGCTAACTTATCCTTAGACATATGAGTACTATGAACCACCTTAAACTGTATCAAAGAGTGTCTAGCACACATTGAAGAGGTATTAACTAACTGGAGAATTTTCTTCCATGTCTCTATAGGTAAAAGTATCTTAAGTTCTCTTTCCCATTCATTCTTAGTTTTATCAGATATCCCTAAACGTATTTTCATAATCAGATCATAAATTATTGCTATCAAGCCCTTCTGATAAGGGTTAAAACCAAAAATTTTTTCCGTATCAGAAAAGTAGGTTGAGTAACATTTAAAAAGTTTCTAATCTGTAAATATCTAAAAAAATGTAATCTAGGCAAATTGTATTTATTAGACAACTGTTCAAAAGGCAAAAAACAGTTATCAATGAATAGATCATGAAAACATGTTATTCCCTTCATTTTCCATAAAAGAAAAGCTAGATCAATTCTAGATAGTTGAAAGAAAAAATTGGATAGAATAGGACTTGACAAGATCAATTTATTCAATCCAAAAGATTTACGAAATTGAAAGCATATTCGTATTGTGTGTTTAGTTATTGGATTAATCATTTGTTTATTCAATTTAGTAAGTGCAAAGGGGAGCGAGGCCCCTAAAATAGAAGCCAATGAAAACCCTTGCACTGACTCATGCTCGAGATACACCCATCGCGGACATTGAATTACATCTAAATCTTGTGTCCAAGAAATTAAATATCGAATATTAATTACTCAATAGTAAAATATAAAGTTAGGCAAAGCCATACTGCCATCCTTTTTTAATTTCTGTAAATATTTCTTACTTAACCTTGGGTTTGTATTCTGCCATATATATGAAAGAATTTTAGAATCAATAATATCAAAAAAGGATTTAGAGATAAAGGTTGGAACCGCCTGAAATAGATACAGAAATTTAGGTAAAATAGTCATCTTAACAGCATTGATTCGACCAATCAGTGATAGGGACAATGGGAACCATTTAGTAAGCAATTGTTTAACATGATCAATTAAGGGAAAAAAGTTAACTTTAAATAAGTCTTTATACTTCTTGGTAATTTTAACACTCAAATAAGTAAAATAATCAGTCACTAATCTAAATGGCGATTGCCTATAGATTGGAACTTGCATATTTAATGGGAAAAGCTCACTCTTATTAAGATTTAATTTATAGCCAGAAAAACCACTAAACTGAGCAAGCAGTGATAATACTGCAAGGATGGATTTCTCAGGGTTAGAGATATAAAGTAACAGGTCATCTGCATATAGTGATACCTTATGCTTCCCATCTCCATGAATAATGCCAGATATGTTGGAAGAATCACAAACAGCAATTGCCAAGGGTTCCAAGGCAATATCAAACAGTAAAGGACTTAAAGGGCAGCCCTGTCTAGTACCTCGAAAATGCCTGAAAAAGGGGGATCTCTGATTATTGGTAAGTACAGAAGCCAAAGGTGTATGATACATCAATTTAATTGCGGATATAAAATTTTGGCTAAAATTAAATTTCTCAAGCATGTTAAATAAATATTCCCATTCGACTCTATCAAATGCCTTCTTGGCATCAAGCGAAATAATACATTCTGGAGTTTTAGATGAAGGGGTATAAGCAATATTCATTAACCTCCTAGTATTAAAATGCAAATACTGATTTTTAATAAATCCTGTCTGATCGTCAGAAATAATTTGTGGAAGTACATTTTCCAGTCTAGTAGCCAATATTTTGGAAAAAATTTTGGAGTCCACATTCAATAAGGAGATAGGTCTCCTTACACATGCACATTCAGTAGGATCTTTATCTTTTTTTAGGAATTAAAGAAATAGATGCTTCATAAAAGGATTGGGGTAATTTACCTACAGATAAGGCATCTTTAAGAATTTTACATAACCAAGGAGAAAGAAGATCAGAAAAAGATTTTAAAAATTCTACTGTATAGCCATCGAGACCAGGTGCTTTACCAGAATTCATCGAAGAGATTGCTTTCTTTACTTCTTCCTCTGAAATGGGTGCATCTAATGTTAAACGTTCGTTAAGTGGTAATTTCAGAATACTCAATTTCTTTAAAAATTCGTGCATTAAGGTGGAATCCTCAGGAAATTCTGATTGGTGTAAAGAGGAATAAAATTCTTGAAGAGATTTATTAATTTGGTTATGGTCAACCGTCAAATTACCATCTCATTTACGAACTTTAATAATCTGACGTTTAGCCAAAGCTGCTTTCAGTTGGTTGGCCAATAATTTACGAAATTTATCACCACGTATATAAAACTGACTCTTAGTTTTGAGTAATTGATTTTCAATTGGGGATGTTAATAACAAACTTTGTTGCAATTGAAGTTCACTTCTCTTTTTATAAAGCTCCAAATTAGGAGCAACAGAGTATTTTTTATCAATTTCTTTTATCTTATCAACCAATATACATAGTTCATTATTAGTTCATTTTTTTCAATCCAGCAGAATATGAAATAATTTGACCACGGATATACGCTTTAAAGGTATCCCATAATATCCCACTGGAAATTTCTTCTGTAAAGTTAGTTGAAAAGAAAAAGGCAATCTGTTCTTTAGTAAAATTAACAAAGTTTAAATCCTGAAGCAGAGAAGAATTGAACCATTGCCTGGCACCAGAAATTACGTCAGCTAATTTGATTGATAGTTTCAAGAGCGCATGATCGGAAACTGCGATTGCATCATACTTACAATCAATAACAGATGGAGCTAATCGAGAGTCAATAAAGAAATAATCAATTCTAGAGTAATTGTGATAAACATGAGAAAAGAATGAAAACTCTATCGTTGGATTGCAGAAACTTCCAAACTTCTAAAATTCCGGAATCAACTAAAAAGGATTTGATAAAGATAGCAGATTTGTTTGGAAGTACCTGATTAGATGCGAATCTATCCATCGAAGGTTTCAAACAATGGTTGAAATCTCCACCCATAATCAACGTATATTCGTTTAAGTTAGGAAGAGATGCAAATAAATGTTGAAAGAAGTCGGGATAGTCAGCATTAGGTGCATAAACGTTAACCATAACAACTTTTTTTGTTATGAAGTAAACCAGTAATTAGTAAAAAAAAAATCTACTGTTCAGGTCTGAAATTGTTTCATAGTGAACAAATGAAATCGAGGAGTCTATAAAAATAGAAACTCCTTTCACCTTGGCTTGTGAATTAGAGTGGAATTGTTGACCTTTCCAAAGCCTAAAAAATGCTAATTATCCTCCTTCCTAATATGAGTCTCCTGAGCAAAAATAATCTGAGCATTCAATCTATGGAAAACTTTAAAAATCTTCCTCCGTTTAATTGGATGATTTAAACCATTCGTATTCCATGAGACAAAGTTAATAATACTATCCATTTTACTTGAATAAAACATATGGTATGTAAAGGGTTAACCTTGCTGCACAGGAGAATCATTAATCAGGAAGAGGGGAAAAAGTTCAAAGGGGAGCCGGATGTTATGACAATTCAGACATATTTGTAGTTTTAGATCAGCCTAGAAAGAAAAAAACTAAACTAAGAATAGCCCCAACCCCACCCACAAAAGCCCAAAAACTGGCCAATAGACAGCCAGAAAGCTAACTACAAATTCCCTTAACCCCATCTCTCTTGATGGCAAATCTCCAAATTAAAAGGAATGCAAAACAACACCATTAGTCAAAACATTGAGCTAGAAGTACCATAAACATTCCAGATATATAACCATATAGAGAGAAAACAACTTATTGAAAATTCTACACAGTTAGAAATTCTGAAAGGAGATATTTTGAAAAATACAGTCAAAGGAAAAAAATACAAAATTCAAAGAAAAAAAAATCACCAAGTCAGATTCTTAATTATTTCAAAAATAAAAAAAATAAAAATAAGGAAATAAAATAATAAAAGGAAAAAGGAATTATAATATAGAAGCATGATAAATATCCATATTCCAGAACCAGGCACGATAGTGTTAACCAAGGGCAAAAATCTCCGGACTTAAAAAGTTCAGATCCATGAACTAGTTATTGACTTGTAGACCGATTAAATATAAAAAATAAAAGAATAGTACATTTATTGGCCATCTGAAGTTGAAAGTTGATCGTCAAGAAACTTTTTAGCTTCATCCACAGATCCAAACCATTTATGTGATTTGTCAGGGAGAACAACCCTTAAGCAGGCTGGAAATAACAATGCAGCTTGAAATTTCCATTGATACAGCTGTGACATGATCAGTTTAAAAAGCAACCTCTCTTTCATAATTTCTGGACTGTAATCTTCAACCAGACGAAACTTAAGATCTTTGTGTTGGATAGTTCCTTTATGATGAGCAATTTGAATTAAATGCTCTTTAGTATTCACATAGTGGAATCGCAATATTACTGGTCGTGCTTTTTGCTCTTCGGGAGGTTTGGGTCTTAAAGCTTGATGAGCATGGTCAAGTATAGGGTGGGCAGAAAAAAACCACATCTATCAAAAATTTGGAAAAGAATTCAATAGGATTACCATTTTCGATGTTTTTACAGAGATCAATTATCCACAGCTTTTTCCTCCAACTTCAACTTTCTAAATCAATAATCTTGTCTGTACTGTTCAAGTGCTTGAGTGGTCAAAGTTAATTTCTTTTCCAACAAGTTCAATCTACAATCCCTCTGTCTGCCAGCTTCATCCAGTTCAGAAATCAGTTTCTGTTGCTTAACATTTTCCTGTTTAAGTGCTGTTAATCTACCTTCAATCTCCTTTAACAACACTTCCAAGGTGGAAAATCTTTGATCGAATTTTTCATCCAGGAGTTTTGATATAGCTTCCAAAGTGAGTTGAGATTTGCCAGACCCCTTGCTTTCAGCTGCTGCTTTTTGCCCTCTGGTAGACATTTCCAGTGGTTAAAAATCAAAATCCAAGCATATAAAAGTATTATAAAAATATTATTAATACTGTAACATAAACAATAAAAGGGTGGTGGAAAAAAATTAAAAAGGGAGTGGAGCAGTGCCAAGATGTGATCTACTCCATATAGTGCCACCAAGAGAATTACCATCTACATTTTTTCCAAGTCATTGTAATATATCACAATGGTTGTGGAACCTCCTTGTGGAACCTCCGGCCAGAATAACAGCCTTTTACCCCTGCTCTGTCTTTTAAGGGCAAGCCAGTTTCAAACCCAAACTTGCTATTTACCCTGGATGCCATGCATCTTTATCTTCTGAATCAACCTACCATGAGGGACCTTATCAAATGCCTTACTAAAGTCCATGTAGATAGCATCCACTCCCTTACCCTGATCAAGCACCTTTGTCACCTCCTCAAAAACTCAATCCAGTTTGTAAGGCATGACTTGCCCCACACAAAGCCATGCTGACTGACCCTAAGCAGGCCAAGCCTTCCAAATATGCATAAATCCTATCCCTCAGTGTCCTCTCCAATAGCTTCCCTACCACTGACATGATTCTCACTGGCCTATAATTACCTGGATTATCCCCATTTCCCTTCTTGAACAACAGCACAAATGCTACTCTCCAGTCCTCCAGAACCTTGCCTGTTGCTAGTGAGGACACAAAGATCTTTGTCAAAGCCACGGCAATCTCCTCACTTGCTTCTTTCAATATTCTGGGATGTATGCCATCAGGCCCTTAATGCTTAATCCACCTTAATGCTTCTCAGAAGACCCAGCACTACCTCCTCCTTAATCGCAAAACGTTCCAGCATATTAGCAAGCCACACGTTGTTTTCACTATCCTACAAATCCTTCTCTTTGGTAAATATCAAAACAAAGTACTCATTTAGTACCTCAGCCACGTGCTCTCAAGCACAAATTCCCTTGTTTGCTGAGTTATATCCTACTTTATCTCCTTTATCCTACTCTCTCTTTAATTATCCTCCCTTTTTTAATCTAAGTATAAAATGCCTTGGTATTCTCCTTGATCCTTCACACCAAGGACATTTCATGGCCTCTTTTGGCCTTCCAGGATGCTGCCTGGATTGAAGAGGAGAGACTAAGGGAGCTAGGGCTTTACTCATTGGAGAGGAGGAGGATGAGAGGAGACATGACAGAGGTATACAAAATATTAAGAGGAATAGATAGAGTGGACAGCCAGCGCCTCTTTCCGAGGGCACCAATGCTCAATACGAGAGGGCATGGCTTTAAAGTAATGGATGGGAAGTTCAAGGGAGATGTCAGAGGGAGGTTTTTCCACCCAAAGAGTGGTTGGTGCATGGAATGCGCTGCCTGAGGTGTTGGTGGAGGCTGATACATCGGTCAAGTTCAAGAGATTGCTAGATAAGCACATGGAGGAGTTTAAAATAGAGGGATATGTGGGAGGAAGGGGTTAGTCAGTCTTAGGCGTGGTTTGAAGGTCAGCACAACATGGTGGGCCAAAGGGCCTGTATTGTGCTGTATTGTTCTATGGTTCCTAATCACCTGCTTGAGTACTTTCCCTCTATCTTTATTTTCCACAAGGGCCCAGTTTGATTTTAGCTTCCTAAACCTTATGTAGGACCTCTCAGGTCATCCAAGGTTCCCTTACCACACCATCCTTACTCCTTACCAGAACATGCCGATCCTGAACTTTGATCAGCTGTTCTTGAAACAACGTGGACTTGCCTGACAGAAGCTGCTCTCAATCAGCACCCCTATCCCGGGGCATCAAGCTGCCAGTCCTGCCCTTCTCTTAGCCATGTTTCTGTTATGGCAATTATTTCCCAGAGCTAATCCACACCGAGTTCATCCGCTTTACCTGTTAAGTCTCTTGCATTGAAATAAAAGCAGTTTATCTGAGGAGTTTATCTGTTTATCTGGCAGCGCATTGGATTATCTGAGGAGTTGCAGATAGAATTGAACATTGTGTAACGATCAGCAAACATTCCTACTTTTGATCTTATGATAGAAGGAAAACAGCTGAAAATGGTTGAGCCGAAGACATTGCCATGAGGACTGCCATCATGATATCTGAAAGCTGGCTAATGGGGCAGTATTTGCCCTGCTTTTTGTTAGTAGGACATACGTGGGTAATTTTCTATATTCCATACTGTTGGGTGGGTGCCAGTGTTGTTACTGACCACATAGCTTTGCCATATCCTGGGCTCTCTGCTCTTTAGTTATAATGTTATAGAGTCACAGTTGTACAGCACAGAAATGAACCCTTCAGCCCATTTCCATTTCCACCTATTGGCTCATCTACACTAATCCCATTTGCCCACATTAAGACTGTTTCATTCTATTGCACGTCTGCATCAGTGTCCCGCCAGACCCGCAGAGGTGGTTTGTGTGTTTATATAATGAATGGTGCAATAACGCTGTGCTGGTCTCGAAGCACTGTTCACCATTAGTGGAGTTTGCCATAGTTAAATGCCGGCCATACTATCTGCCGAGGGATTTCACAGCCATTGTTATTGCGGCTGTGTACATGACCCCAGGTGCTAATGCCAGGGAAGCACTGTGTGAACTTTGCAGAGCGATAAGCAAACTTCAGACGGCTCACCCCGATGGCTGTTTCATTGTCACTGGGGATTTTAACCACGCTAACTTAAAAATCAGTGCTTCCAAAATTTTTCCAACATGTTAACTTTGCAACCCAGGGAGAGAATACATTGGATTTGGTATCATAAATATCAAGAATGCATACAGAGTTGTCCCCTGCCCCCATCTTGGCTACTCAGACCACGTCTCTGTTATGCTAATCCCAACATAGATGCTACAAACCATTTCGGAAGCAGATAAGAATGTGGCCTGTGAATGCAATGTCAGCCATACAGGACTGCTTTGAAAACACAGACTGGAGTATGTTTAGAGAAGCAGCCACCTATGACCATACCATCAACTTGGAGGAATATGCAGCTGTGGTGACTGGCTACATCAACAAGTGCATCACCACACATGCCATGGCTGACAGCTGAGATACATCAACTGTTTGAAAACCCGAGATGTTGCCTTCAGGTCAGGTGATGTGGCAGCCCTCAGGACAGCGAGGGCTAACCTGTCTTGCAGCATCAGGGAGGCAGAGGAGTTATGCCCAGAAGATCGCAGACTACTTCTCTGATACCAAGGACACAAGATGTCTGTGGCAGGGCATCCAGGCTATCACAGACTACAAGCCCACACCTCGCACTTGCGACGATGACACCCCCCCCCCCCCCCCAGATGCGCTGAACGACTTTTATGCTCGGTTTGATGCACTTAACAACGAACCTGTGAGCAAGACCTCCACCGCTCAATGACCAGGTACTTTGCCTGTCCTCAGCTGGTGTGAGGAAGATATTATCCAGGGTTGACCCTCAGAAATCAGCGGGACCTGATAACATACCTGGCCGTATGCTCAGGGACTGCACAGACCAGCTGGCAGATGTACTCACCAACATCTTTAATATCTCTTTGAGCCAGGCAGTTGTCCCTGTATGTTTCAAATCTACCACCATCATACCAGTGCCTAAAAAGACACCTGTAACCTATCTAAATTACTATCGCCCCGTGGCACTAACACCAACCATCATGAAGTGCTTTGAGAGGTTAGTCCTGCAACACATCAAATCCATTCTCCCTCCTTCACTAGATCCTCTTCAGTTTGCATACCGCCCCAATCAGTCAACTGAAGATGCAGTGTCCTTTGCCCTCCACCTGGCCTTGTCTCACCTAGATCAAAAGGACACGTTAGGATGCTCTTCATAGACTTCAGCTCTGCCTTTAACACTATTATGCCACAGAACCTCATAAGGAAGCTACACCTACAGGGCCTTAGCACCTCCACCTGCAACTGGATTCTGGACTTCCTCTACGAAAGGCCACAGTCAGTTCGCATTGGAAATACCACCTCAAACATCACCAGGCTGAGCACTGGAGCCCCCCAGGACTGCGTGCTTAGTCCACTGCTGTTCACCCATGACTGTTCTGCCAACTCCAGTTCCAACCATATCATCAAGTTTGCTGAGAGAGAGGTGGCGAGGCTGGTGGATTGGTGGAACGTGGACAAAACAAGGGAGATGATTGTGGATTTTAGAAAGGCCCAGGCTGACCACTCACCCCTGTGCATCAATGTACAGGGAGTCAGCTGTTATAAGTTCTTGGGAATACATATAGCAGACGACCTGTCCTGGTCAACCAACATCGCCTCCCTTGCCAAGGCGGCACAGGAGCATCTCCACTTTTTACGGCAGCTGAAGAGAGCAAACCTGCCCTCCCCCACCCTCACCACATTCTATAGGGGTACCATCGAGTGTCCTGACCAGCTGCATCTCTGCCTGGTACGTTAACTGTAACATCTCTGACTGTAAGTCTTTGCAGAGAATTGCGAGTACAGCTGGAAAGATCATTGGAGTACCTCTTCCCTGGCTATCTACAACACATGATGCACACGCAAGGTCTGCATAATCATAGATGACCCTTCTCATCCCTCCCATGACCTATTTGTCCCACTACCGTCTGGCAAGTGGTACTGGAGCATCCAGGCCAGAACTACTAGACTGTACAACAGTTTTCTCCCCCAGGCTGTCAGGCTCCTGAATACCCTGGAGACAGTTTCAGACAAGTGCTGTGTCAAAAGTCCCAGTTTGCACAACGGCGTATAAGAACTTTGGCTGCTGCTGAACATGTTTATACAATTAGTGTAACACACTGAGTTCTGTGTTTTTTTCGTCCAGCTCGGTTTTGTGCTAACTCTGCACTAAATTTGTATTCTGTATACCGTTTTTTGCACTATTTGTACTTAAACAATTTTGTCTGTTTATTGTATGTCTTCTGTTTTATGTATGTCCTCTGTTGTGAGAGTCTGGGGGAAACGACATTTCGTTCCTCTGTGTTTTTATAGCATATGGGTGAATGATAATAAAGTAACTTGAACTTAAGCATCCATCTAAATGCTTCTTAAACGTAGTAATTATATCTGATTCTAGCACCTCTTCTAGCAGTGCATTTTCTGTGGGGGGGGGGGGGGGGAAAAACTACCCTTACGATCCCTTTAAGGGTGCAGAGGAGATTTACAAGGATGTTGCCTGGATTGGGGAGCATGCCTTATAAAAACAGGTTGAGTGAACTCGGCCTTTTCTCCTTGGAGCGACGGAGGATGAGGGGTGACCTGATAGAGGTGTATAAGATGATGAGGGGCATTGATTGTGTGGATAGTCAGAGGCTTTTTCCCAGGGCTGAAATGGTTGCCACAAGAGGACACAGGTTTAAGGTGCTGGGGAATAGGTAGAGAGGAGATGTCAGGGGTAAGTTTTATTACTCAGAGAGTGGTGAGTGCGTGGAATGGGCTGCCGGCAATGGTGGTGGAGGTGGATACAATAGGGTCTTTTAAGAGACTTTTGGATAGGCACATGGAGCTTAGAAAAATAGAGGGCTATGGGTAAGAGGGCTTGTAATTTCTAAGGTAGGGACATGTTCGGCACAACTTTGTGGGCCGAAGGGCCTGAATTGTGCTGCAGGTTTTCTATGTTTCTATGTTTAAATCTTCTAGCTCTCACCTTAAAACTATATATCTTTTTTCTATACCCCTACCAAAGGAAAAAGATTTTGATGAACTACCTCATCTGCTATCTCATTACCTCACTATCTGCATCATTGTCACAGATTTGTACAATTTATTGTGGGAATGCAATGTATAACTGAGATAAACTACATCTGAAACATTTCCAGCCAGTTGGAAACAAAACTACAAGAAATGAAGTTAAAAAAAATAGTGCCACAGGAAGACCACATTAATATTATGTCATGAATTAAAAGGATACTATTTTATGATAGTGCCATGCAGGGAAATTGCACAATAGAAAATTAAAACAAAACCTATTTAGCCATTCTACTGGCAACAAATTAGAAAGTGACACCGGTGGTGGTCCAAGAGAAATGTGATCTTCTTAGCACTTGAAAGGAGCAGGGCAGGGGGCAAGTACAGCAGACAACCCAAAGGAAAGAAGAAATTTTTAAGTATTAAAATACAATTCATAACAACTAGTATGCCACAAGTGAAAGTCACTTAGAATCTCTTCCTTTTGATGATTTCTGGTTTCCAGTTGACAGGATGAGTCTCTTCGGTCTAGGATTAAAAAAATACAAAATATTACTCTGCCAGAATAAACTTAGCAAAAAAATCCTCTAGTTAAAAAACTTTGCAAATTAAGATTTTCCTCCCAAAATGCAACATTACAGATTACATTGTGGCTTGCCCAATTTAACAATGACAGATTGAAAATAAAACAACAGATTCATGAACAATTATGTTAACATGCTACATTCCAATCATTACTTAGTTTAACGGTCATTTTATGCCACATTGCTGAATGAGTTAGATAATTCTCCAACCTTTTGCAATTGTTACTCTAAATTTGCTAAATTTTTCTTTCTGCACATTATTAAAATTTAATTTCCTTGGGATTCAGTAATGAGTAATCTGTCTATCCACACTTAGAATTTTGGAGACACTTTTCTTCCTATTCCATTACCTCTGCATTCTCCCAAGGATCTATACCTGGTCACTTTACCCCTTGATGACATTATTTATACACATTTGAGATTTCACAGGTATTCTGAAAACACCCAGCTCCATCTCACCATCTATCAGTGTCTGAATAGTCATTATTATTTCATATCTGATACACGATGTATTGAAGTTTCCCCACATTAAATACCAGGAAGACCAAAATCAGGGTTTTTGCTCATGGACCCTACTAAACTTCTATTCATTCACCTGCCCATATCCTGCCCCACATCTTTCACTAATCAGTCTGCTGGCTCCTGATCCAGCAATACCTCAAGTTTAAAATTTCCATCTTTGTATTCATATACTAGGGCAGCTGATAGAGCTGCTGCCTCACAGCTCCAGGAACCAGGATTCAATCCTGACCTCCCATGCCCTCTATATCTGCGTCTCTATTTCCTGCTGATTATCAGGAAGCCTACAGTCTACCCTCAGCAAATGCCCCCTTTAGGTTCCCAAGTTCTATCTATATGGCCTCATTTGAAGAACCTTCGAGGACATCCTCCCTCATTACTGCCTTGATGGTTTCCTTAATCAATTCTGCAAAACCCCTCCTCTTTTACTTCCACTCCTATCATGCCCGAAGCTTCAATAGCCTTGCCCTTCTTTTAAACATATATCTATGATTGCAACAATATTGTTTTTCCATGTGTGCATCAACACTCTAAAGTTCTTCTACCCTACCAGTCAAGGTCCTAGGATTAAGGTCCTAGGATTAAAATAGATGCAACTTAGTCTTCCAATCCTCCTTCACGTGCCCAAGTCTGCTCTGCCTATTGCACGTACTTAAATTTTTTTGCAAGGCAGCATTAATTGCCCATCCCTAAATGCCCCTGAACTGAGCAGACTGCTAGGCCATTTCAGAGGACATTTCAACAGGAACTTGATCAGGCAGGGGATGGAGGGATATTAACCACGTGCAGGCAAATGGGATTTGTTTAATTTGGCATCATGATCGACACAGACACATGGGCAAAAGGGCCTGTTCCCATGCTGTACTGTTCTATGTTCTATATACACCAGATCTGGTTAAGAATGCCAGATTACATCCCCTGAACAGCACTAGGGAACCATATGGATTTTTAATGATAGTCTGTTTCATATTCATTATTATTAATATTTGAGTTTTTAATTCCAGATTAAGAAACAAATTTAAATTCTACAGCTACTACAATGGGATCTGGTCTCTAGATTGCTAGTCTAGTAACTTACTAGCTGTCCAATTACACCTGACTTTAGGACAATCTGTAGCGACTCACCATCCGAGCAAGTGAACCGGCTCGGCGGTCGGGTCGCGCGTCGTCGGAGCGGCGAGGCCCAAGTTGGTGTTGGGCCTTAGTCTTCCCCGAGCGATGCGGGGAACCCGTGCGCGGGAGAAGTTTGATGACATAGCGCATACATCATTTCTGTTTTTGGTGGGCAGGAACCATTCCTCTTAAAAGGCCCACGCAAGGCGGGAAAATAAATCAGTTTTTGTTCTGCAGCCCACCGACTAGTGTCTTGCTTTCACATCGCGGTAGCAGCCGCTACAAATCTAACATTTTTATTGTAACATTAATCCTTAAAATGCAATCAGAATATCTTACAAGGTCAGAACCACATATTTCCTTTACATTTTAGAAATAATCAGATATGCTGTTTGAACAATTTCTGAATACTTAAATGGACAAACGTGATCCACAATTGCACAATATGGTGCACAATATGTTAAAATGATGAGTCAAAATATTGCTTTATTATGTGGCTGATCCACTAAAATTTTCCACAGTTACATTAAAAAACTTTCATCTTCACCCTAATATTAAAGTTCCTTACAAATTCACATTTATTGGGATCAAAGGGTAGGGACATGTTCGGCACAGCTTTGTGGGCCTAAGGGCCTGAATTGTGCTGTAGTTTTTCTATGTTCTATTTGGGAAGGAATTTAAACATCTCAAGCACATGTCAACATTGAAGGCAACTCTTCATATTTAGTTTAAGAATGAAACTGCCTAAAAATTAATCACTGGCCTGCACTTTTATTTGGGAAATAGGAGCAGAGCACAAGGAAATCATTACAGCATGTGAGGGATAAAATTTATGTCCAAGTAGCGCACACTATGGATTGATGATTTGTTAAACTTGTATTCAAAAATGAGTTAAGAAGCCTTACATTCCTGGAATATATAATCCAGATACTATTTTCAGAAATTTTTGTACATATCTGTGCAAGCAATTTTACTGCAATAGATTAGTACCCTTTTAGTTATGCAGCATTGAACACTTTTGGATGGAAAACAGGTTGATGGAAAGTTTTAGCCATATTGCTGATTTGGAGTCAGGGGTACAGGCAATCCCCGAATTACGGAGAGGGGGGCTGCATTCCTAGAAAATGGTTGGTACCGTAATTTTACCCTATACCATAATAATACCGTAACAAAGCCGCATTATCTGCTCATGCGTCAAGTAATGTGAGTGGAAAAGAATTCTGTGTTTATTTGCATTTTTTTCCCCCACAGTTAATTTTATTCCATATCTCAAAATTTTTGGGTAGTGATTTGTGAATTCCATAAGGGCAAATCTTTGTTACCCGAATGGCCATAAACACAGGGACTGCTTGCAGTTTTATTCTGTACTCAAAACAAATTGGAATAAGATTTATAGCTAGGAGATAAAGCAGATTCTTTTCCAGTAATTTGGTTTTAATTTGGACAAAAACACACCTATTGATAAAAACAGGAAAAAAGCCAGCCACAAAACTTTGATATTGCTAGTCCTTATAGGAAAAAAATATACATTAATACATACAGCCATGTCATCTTCCTTGTAGACTTTGATTGTTTTATCAGCTTCTGCTGTGAGTAATCTGCTTTCTGACTGGTCAAAGGTGCATGCGAAAATCCCAGATTCACTGTCCAAGGAACCTGGCTGCACAGCAGCATGTATTCGCTGGAAGTTGTACCCAGTTCTCCAATCCCAAAGGTGCATAGTGCCATTGTCAGCTGTTGATACAAATTGAAAGTAAAAATTTACTTGGCACGTAGCTACATGTAAAAATACAAGGATGTGCAACATTTTTTGTCATTTACACTATTTTGCTCAGTGTGGTACAATTCCTGTGTGGTAACTGGTAACATTCTGCATCATGCGTTTTTGGAAAAACATCCTTAAAATATTGCAAACGTCAACACTTTGCTTTTGAAAGTTATTTAAACAGATATAACTGTAAATTAATATAATTGTGATCCAAATGCATCCACATTAAGATACCAGATAATGGAAAAGATCTGATCATGCTAATTTCAATTACAGAGCAGATATTGAGCAATTTCTATATACAGGCAGCCCCTGGGTTACACAAGGGTTACCGTTCCTTAGAACTGTTTGTAAGCCAATTTTTCCATGTCAGAAACATCCGTATTCCCGTACCGTATCACTCTACATACACTTGTTATAAGTCTTTAATTTCATTGCATAGTCACCCCAATACTACCCATAATTAAACTGATACTGTATACTGTATCCACTCATTAATGAATGCCACAAGATATAGTATTACTATCTTGAAAAGTGCATTAAAAGTGTCTGGGGAAAATTTGCATAAATCCAATTTCTGTAAATCAGGTCATCCGTCCTTTGGGAACTCCTGTAATTCATCACAACCACACATTTCATGGGACAGTTTTGTGCACTTAACCACGATACCAAAGTTTAATTTATAGAGTCAGAGTCGTAGAGCACAGAAACAGCTCTTCAGCCCATCAAGTCTGTGCTGATCATTTACATTAATCCTACATTAATCCCATTTTTCATTTTCACCGGATACTACCACTCATCTGCAGACTAGGGGCAATGAACCTACCAACCTGCATATCTTTGCAACGTGGGAGGAAACCGGAGCACCCAGAAGAAAGCCATGTGGTCACAGGGAGAATATCAAACTCCACACAGACAGCACCCAAGATCAGGATTGAACCACGTGTCTCTGGTGCTGTGAGGCAGCGACTCTACTAGCTGCACCACTGTGCTACTCAGAAGTTTAATTTATGTGGCCCAAAAAGTAATGGAAATGTGGCCAGATAATTTTGGTTCTTGCTTTTTAAATGTTTTTTTTGGATATTTTGATCAGCTGCACTTACGTCTCCCATTCTACCTCCACGTCTTACCTCCGGATACTAGCACGCCATCCGAGTTGACAGAGAGTGTGTTGATGATAGCATTGTGACCAGGTAAGTTCTGAATAAAAATACCATCTGGACACTTCCACTGCTTTATATTATCCGGAGAACCAGAAGCAAAAGTATACCTTTAAAATAAATACATTGATCAAGTAACACACAGTTAATAAACATTGTGAGTAACTAAATCAAAGTAAAATTCACAGTGCCCAATTCTAATTAAAGTAATCCATCTCATTTATTATTCAACCAAACCTAAAATATTAATATATCAAAGAAACAATATCGAATTAGACGTACTGTCTTGGATGCAGAATTAGAGAACGAACAGACTTCTTGTGATTGGTTAACGTGACTCTAGTTTTCCCTGCTACCAAGTCCCACAGCCGTATGGTTGTGTCATGGCTTCCTACAAGAAATAAACAGATTTACTATAAAATTCAATTTATACAACCACATTTATTCAAGTAGTTAGGGGGCAACACTGGTGCAGCAGTTATTGCTGTTTGCCTTACAGCTCAACGATGTACTGATAGGCTAATTGGCTACTGTAAATGACACTTTAGGTTAATGCAAAAAGAAACAAAAGGAGAGTTGACAGGCATGTGAGAGAGAAAATGTGCAGGGAATTAAGGACAGAGCGTGAAATAGGACTGATGGGATTGTTCTACTAAGAGCTGGCATGAACCACCCTTTACAACATCATCGCAACAATATATTTAAAATCCACATACAGTGCCATTACCTGTAATAATTTGTGGTTCTCCAGCCTGGCATTTCACAGTTGCTACTGTATTTGTGTGCCCTGTTAACGTGTGTACATTTGCTTTTGTTCGAATGTCCCATACCTGCACCAAAAATATCCACATAAGAAAAATGCCACGCAGGTTTGATGGTTCACTTCAACAAATGCTAAGTTAAAGGTATTACTTCATGTAGATTAGACTGATGTGATAAATGATCCATGTACTATACTGAGGTGCAGAATTTTAGAAAATACTTACCCTTGCTGTTGAATCTCTGCCACAAGTTATTAAAACATCAATAGTCGGATGTAAATCAAGCCCATACACTGCACTTAAATGACCATGGTAATGACGAATAACCTAGGTAAACAGCAAAAGCATGTTCAAATGTTCAGAAATTAAAACGATATGCATACAGTATTAATAGTGAAATTCAAGCTGAAAATTGCAGGCTAAAATTCATTTTAGAAGTGGTCTTGTTACAAAAATCTTTACCTTGTTATATTCTAGATCCCAGCATTTCACCTGCTTATCTTCTCCACAGGAAAAAAGATATGGGCTGCGTGAACTGACTGCCACTCCACGTACAGTGCTGATGTGCCCAGTCAATGATAGCTTCAGTTTACCACTGGCTAGATCCCAGATCTAGGCAGATAAAACATATTTTGTTCTTACTATAAAATAAAGCAACTTTACAGTGATGCAACTTTGTAAAGTCAGTCATGGTCTCTCACATTACAATACCTGAAAATATTTATTGTAAAAAATGACAAATTCCACAACAGTTTTGATGTTCTGTAATTTAAGGTGTGACAAGGTAAAATCAGGGAACCATAACATCTCTTGCTTCAAAATAACCATTTCAACTACAAAAGTCATGGAAATAATTTATAAAGTAAATACTGTTGATGGAGAAATTTGGAAACAAAAAAAAATGCTGGAAACAGAGGCTAGTCAGCCTTTGTGGAAAGGTTATATGTAGATATATACAATTGCCTTCAGATCCATGACTGCTCCCAATCTGTTGGTTCCCTTCACCAATGCTGATGAAATCTATTGCACTTCCAGCATTTTCTGGCTTCAAATTTTCTTCATCCACAGTATTTATTTAAATAGCAACAATTATTTGATATTCTGCATTTGTAAATAGAATAAAACTACAGTCAATCATAAGTGGAGAATTGTAATCTATATTGAAGCATCATTCAATTGACGTCATTTTGTGATTTACTAGCAGCAATGCCAGTCACAGAACTATTTCTCTCCGTAGCTTTTTATATTTCCTGTATTACAATCTTTGACATGCCCTATTTCAGCCTTATTCTCTTCACAAACTATTTTGCGATTCTTATGAAACAGGAAACTCAATTGCATTAAGTGTCAATATTAATTCTGCCACATAGCTGTTGGTGAATTATTTCAATGTAAACAGAGCACTAATCACATGTGAAACACTGTCTGCAAAGACCCTATAACAAATTCAGTGACAATGTACTGCTGGAGGGAAAAGCTGGAAAGTGGCCACGTAGAAGCCATAGAGCATTCACTCAGCACTCAGGATGCACTCACAGGACCAACAGTGGAAATAGTGCTAAAGAGGTCATTATATCATTATTTACAGATATGCATTACCGACAGCGCTACTACACCAGGAACCTGGCGCAAACCCTTGCCCTACCCGCTACTACATGCTATGGTGCCAATGGTTGCTGGCTACTGTGTTCATTACCAAAGAGAAATCTCTGATAAAGAATTCAGTCCAAATTTGCCACAAATATTTTTTAAAAATTACAATTTTACCTTAATAGTTCTATCAGCTGAGCCAGTAACAAACCATTGATTGCCAGGTTCCACTGCAAGACATCTTACCCAGCCCAAGTGGCCACTGATTACCTGCAGAATAACACAAGATTCTAGATTAGAAACATTATACCTGTTTGTGCATGTACCAGTACAAGGATGTGGATAACTTAAAATCTCTATATAAATCCTCTGCACAGAATTTGTCAAATATTAATTTAATATTGTGCTTACAGTTGAGATAATTTTTAGAAACCTTTATTTCTGTTATTATTATTTATATATACAAAACCTTTATTTAGAAACCTTATAGAAACATTTCCATGGCATATACAATGATTCAGTTTCCTCATTGGTTTCTGGTTATGCTCCTGTCAAGCTCTCACCAAGTTTATCTGTCCCTTAATACCATTTTCCAGCTAATTTATGATTACCAATTTCCCCTCCTGAAGACAACTTAGCTGATATTACCATTCTCTCTCCACATAGGGACTGTTCCCCTTCCCTCCACAAATAAACAAACTTTGACCTATCCTTACAAACACCCCACTCTTTTTTCACTTCCCTTTAACTTGCTGTCATCTCCCCAATCCCTGTTCATCTTTTCCAGAAATTCTTATTTAAAATCCTCCGCCTGTGTTTACTTATCCACAATACCAAACAGCTTTCAAAGTCACCAATGAATGTGGCACTTATGTTACAGTGACAAATGTTAACCAATCTCCACAAGTACCCCTCTGCCTTTGACAGCTGGGAAACACACTCAGCGAGCTTCACTCTTAACCAGCTGCTAAAATATCTCGTGCAATGGTTTTTCTTCCTACTCCCACATCTCTAATATTCTCTGAAGATTTGCCCTTCAACCTCTCCTATTTAACATCAACAATGTGCCCTTGAAGTGGAGCAGTATTTTACACATGTATGCCAATAATATCAAACTACGACTTCATATCATTTTTTGCCAGTGTCACTAAACTGTCAACATTGCTTGCCTGACATCCAATACAAGATCAGCCAAAAATAATTCCAATTAAATATTGGATAAACCAAATTCTGAATCAGTTACAAATCTGTTCCCAAACAATTAACTTCACCTTTTTCTCTGACAATTGAGTAAGAAATGTTCAGAACGTCAGTGTCATATCAGACCCCAAAAATGACCTGTTTGTCTCCATTTCTGGTTTCCAATTCTACATCAGGCCACCTACTTCAATCTTTGTAACAGTGCTATGTTAGAGGTGTCACATAAATACAAGATGTTGTGCTGCCAAATCAGAGCATCAATCAGCAACTATTGTTAAATCTGCATCAATAAATCTAACTTAGCATATTTTGTACAGCAAGTTCCTGCAGGTGCAAGCTTATAAAAATGTGACAATGCATATCTGGGAACATGCAGAGCCAACAAGAAATCTTAGAAAGGGTATGCAGGTTGTTCCCGGGTAACAAAGGGGTTTCCAATTTTGCCCTTAAATCAGAAAATACACAAAAAAAAATCACTCAATATGGTAACTGTACCTCCACAGTATTGTAATGAATGGCATCAAAAGCACATATATGATAAGAACAATTACTAAAAGTAGAAAGAGAGAGCAAGAACTAGTTCTGCTGTTCAGAGGAAAGTATATCAGACTTTTGAATTTAATAATATTATGGGGGAGCTTGTTCTTATGTATGTTGGGCGTTTGCAATCCCGGGATGCCCTGCATTCAACATGAAATCAGCTGCAATAGAGAGAAAAAAAGATAGAGGAAACAAAAATGAAGGAAAAAATTAAAAACACATTGTAAAAAAGAAATTACATTTTTAAAGTCTCCAATTCTTGAAAGATTAATTTCTACACCTGCCACAATTATTTTTTAATTCAGTACTATAGGGCAGGATTTAATTACTTCACATTTAAAAAATTTAGTTATGCTTGCAACGACAAAGCATAATTTTCTGCTTTGAATTACAACTCATACAAACATAGCAACTTGATGATATTCAACAGATGCCAATGGCAAGGTAAAACAGCAAAATAGTATTTTTGAAAACCTAACAGAATGTTTTTTCAATCTGAGAAACAATCATTGAGCACCATTATAAAAGAGCAGGCACTTGTCCAAAGGGAAGAAATCAATACGGACACTAACAGCAAAACTTCTTCGTTCAAGTCTATCAACGTTTCATTTATGTGCATTTCCTCTTGTATATAAACTTAGCTTTTACTAACAAAAGTTCAGACAATGCATTAATTTTGCTCAACTCCTTTTATTAAGCCATTTTTCCTCAAAAATCTACAAAAGCAAATTATTGCAGATGCTGGAAATCTGAAATAATAAAACAAAAAAGTGCTACACTCAGCAGGTCAACCTGCTTTTGCGATGAGAGAAAGCGTTAATGTTTTAGGCCTAATGACCTTTCCATAAATGCTATCAGCTAAATGTTTCTGACATTTTTTTTGTTTTCACTTAAAATTACAACAGAATTTGCCCAAAATTGAATATTTTCCTGGGTCATCTTTCTCTCCCTGGAAAATGGCAGTTCTCTGGCCGTTTTCCAGTTCCTGGCACAATTTGCATATTTGAAACTGAAGAATGCCAGTGTACAGTGAACTGCCCACCAGGATTATTCTTTCCATATAAATTTGTTGCAAATTGACAAAATATTTCCACATAGTTAGGCAATTTACAAAAAAATGGAAAGCACTGCAACCATTTGCTTGCCACACATACTGAACAAGTTTCAGCTGTGAGGACATCTGGAAACAGGTTTTTACAAAAAAATTCACACAATAATTTTCTCACTCTGTAGAGTTTCCAAGGTGGATGCCATTGTGGTTTTGGCATTGTAGGAAGTTTTCTTGATATTTGTGAGGAGTTCTTTGGGCCTCCAGCTTCCAACAGAGCCTGTAACATGAATCAAACACAAATAAATAGAAAAGGCAAACTTGTGCTTTTTTTCCTCTGAAAAGTAAGTGAATTTGTTTTTCCCATCAGAAGTAATACATTTTAATATTTACAATTTATTAACTCCAAAGAAACCATACCATGGAAGACACTGGAGGCTGTGAACGTTCAGCAATGCCTGCATGTCTGTGGATGTCAGCAACACTGGTGGCGGTATGATTAACTTCTTGCCTTAAAATGAAATAATGAATACAACTGAGTCATAGTCAGTTAAAGTGCGATTAAAAGGCCTACATCAACTAACTCTTTCCTCTTTGAGCATCACTAAAATATTTGCTTAATCAATAAGTGCTGAAATAGCAAAGAATACCTTAGCTTGTATAAAAGTCAGACAACCTCCTTTATGTAGCTGCAGTAAGGACTCTGAATCCACAGTAGTTGGATAAATAGAAACAAATAATTCCTACTGAATTAGAGCTAACGATACCCATCTATGAAACCAACAAATATTTAATGCAATGAAATTACTTTTATAATGGTTTTCATGCTATTTAGCTGGAATTTCAATTGAAAACTCAATATATGTATTCGACTATTTCATTAACTAAAAACCATTTTTATTAGGATCAGCAATAATTGCAGCTACTGGATGTGAGGGAAAATTAACTCATTGATTTTGTGAGAATTATGCCTGTAAATGGCAAAAGAAAATTTTTTTTTAAATTCACAATGCACCTCATAACCTCCATCTTGGATTCAGCAGGCAGTCACTCGCTACAAACCCTGACACGTGTGGACTCAGTTTGATCCATAACATCGACTTGGTGAAAATACTGATTTAATTAAAGCTTCTTTCCAAGTCTCCCATGTATTGGAGAAAATGGGGCAAATCTTACACTGAGATCCGTGTATGGATCTCCAACAAACCTATAACTGATAAATTCCTGAGCAGAAGCTGAAAAATCATGGGTTCGAGGAGTTCCCCAGGACAGCACGAATTTCCACATATTTCCTTATTGTCAGGTCCTATAATGGAGGAAAGGCCTTTGTTGAACCAGCTTAAGACAAAATAGTCTAGAACACCGCTCTGAGGAACAGTAGCAGCAACTGCACAGAAAGCAACTGAGATTCAATCTAGATCTCAGTTGCTTTCTGTGCAGAGCTTCCACATTCTCTCTGTAATCATGTGGGTTTCTGTTGTGTACTCTTGATTTCTTTGCCTCATCCCAAAGACATCATAGGAAATGGGTGCTTCAACCCAACTGGTCCATGCCGACTAAGGTTCCCATTTAAGTTAGTCCCATATCCCTCTAAACCTTTCCTATATATGTACCTGTCCAAGTACTTTTTAAATGTTGTTAATATATCTGCCTCAACCACTTCCTCTGGCAGCTCACTCCATATACTGACCATCCTCTGGGTGAAAAATTTGCCCCTCAGCTTCCTATTAAATCTCTCCCTTCACACCTTAAACTTATGCCCTCTAGTCCTTGATTCCCAACTCTGGGAAAAAGACTGTGCGCACTGACCCTATCTATGCCCCTCATGATTTTATACACCTCTATTAGATCACCCCTCATTCACCTACACTTCAATTAATTAAGTCCCGGCCTGCTTAACCTCTCCATAACTCAGTCCCTTGAGTCCTGGCAACATCCTCATAAATCTCTTCAGCACTCTTTCCAGCTTAATTGCATCTTTCCTATAGCAGGATGACCAAAACTGAACACAATATTCCAAATGCAGCCTCAACAACTGCAAGTGCAACACAACATCCCAGCTTCTGTACTCAATGCCCTGACTGATGAAGGCCAATGTGCCAGAAGCCTGTCTACTTGCGATGCCATTTTCAGGGAACTATGTACTCCTGTGTCCCTGCGTTCTACAATACTCCCTAGAGCCCTATCGTCCACTGTGAAAGTCCTGCCCTCACTTGTCTTCCCAAAATGCAACACCTCATGCTTATCCAATTGAACTCCACTTACACAGGTGATCAATATCTGTCTGTAAATCCTGATAATCACCTTCACTGTCAATGACACCATCTATTTTAGTGTCATCTGCAAACTTACTTACCATGCCTTGTACATTCTCATCCAAGTCAATGATATAGATGACAAACAACAATGGGCTTAGCACTGACCCCTGAGGCGCACCACTAGCCACAAGCCTCCAGTCCAAAAAAAAACAACCTTCCACCATCACCCTCTTGTTCCTACCATCAAGCCAATTGTGTATCCAATTAGCCAGCTCTCCATATCCCATGCAATCTAACTTTCCATCACAACCTACCATGCTGAACTTTATCAAACCTGTCTATGCCCCTTATTTTATACACATCTATAAGATCACCCCTGATTCTTCTACGCTTCAATTACAGAAGTCCCAACCAGCTCAATCTTTTACCACAACCCAGTCCCTTGAGCCCCAGCAACATCCTCATAAATCTTCTCTGCACTCTTTCCAGCTTAATGGCACATAGTCCACATATACTATGTCTACCGCCCATCCCTCATCAATCTTTCTAGTTACTTCTTCAAAAAACTCAATCAAATTCATGAAACATGATCTCCCATGCACAAAGCCGATCTGACTATCCCTAATCAATCCCTTTCTTTCAAAATGCATGTACATCTTATCGCTCAGAATCCCCTCTAGTATCTTACCTACCACAGATGTTAGGCTTACTGGTCTATAGTTCCCAGGTTTGCCACCCTCCAGTCTTCCGGCACTTCACTTGTTGCTAATGATGACGCATATATCGCAGCCAGGGTTCCCGCTATTTCTTCTCTAGCTTCCCAATGTTCTTGGATATAGCTGATCAGGCCCTGGAGATTTATCTACCTTCATGTGTTTTAAGACATCTAGTACCTGCTCTGCTGTAATGCAGACTGTCCCCAAGAAAAACTCTATTAACTTTCTCTAGTTCCAAATTCTCCATGGTAAAAACAGAGGAGAAATATTCACCAAGGACCTTGTTCATCTCCTGCAGCTCCACACAAAGACATCCACTTTGGTCTTTGAGGGATCTTATCCTCTCTCTAGTTACTCATTGCTATAATATACATATAAAATTTCTTTGTATTCTCTTTAATCTTCTCTGCCAAAGCTATCTCATGCCCCCTTTCCCCCTTCTGATTTCTTTGAGTACACTCCTGCATCCCCTATACTCCTCCAGGGATTCACTTGATCCCAGTTGCCCGTAGCTGACCTATGCCTCATTCTTAGTAATCAGCTTATCAGTAACCTTTCTGTTTTTGCCTTAAAAATATTCAAAGACTCTGCTTCCATTGCCCTTAAACAGTGATGAACAATTCTAGGTTCTTTAATCAGGGGAAATAGCCTCGCAACATCTAATCTATCAATACCCTTCAGGATGTTATACATTTCAGTCAAGTTCACCTCTCCAACTTTGCTTCATACTTCATTAGGCAACATTCTTGGAACTCCTCCCAATGCATTAACATTCTTCTTCAAAGGGCTGCACAGATTGATAGGGTTATAAGGAAGACATATGGCATGCTTGCCTTTATTAGTCAAGGCACTGAATTCGAGAGTCAGGAAGTTACGTCGCAGCTTTATAAAACTCCGGTTAGGCCACATCTGGAGTATTGCATTCAATTCTGTTCACCCCATAAAAGGAAGGATGTGGAAGCTTTGGAGAGGGTGCAGAAAAGATTTACAGAAAGCTGATGAATTAGAGGGCATATGCTATAAGGAGAGGTTGGACAAACTTGGGTTGTCCTCCCTCGAGTAGCAGAGGCTGAGGGGAGGCCTGATAGAAGTTTAAGATTATGAAAGGCATAGGTAAACAGCTGGGATCCTTATTCCCCAGTGTCAAAATGTCTAATACTAGAGGGCATACATTTAAGGTGAGATGGGGCAAGTTGCTTTTGTTATTGTTTTTTTTATATATATACACAGAGAGTGGTGGGTGCCTGGAATACGCTGCCGTGATGTTGATGGACACAAATACATTTAAGAGGCTCTTAGATAGGCACACGGATGTGTAGAGAATGGAGGCATGTGTAGGCAGAAGGGATTAATTTAGTTAGGCCTTTAATTACTAGCTTAATTAGTTCAACACAATATCATGGACCGAAGGGCCTGTTCCTGTGCTGTACTGTTATGTTCTGCATTGTAAATCTGAAGATCCCTAATGGATCCCTAAACAAACAAGGTAGTAAAGACAGCATATGGGACACTTAAAGAGTCATGGAGTTGTACAGCATGGAAATAAGCCCTGCAGCCCAATTAGTCTGTGCTGACCAAGGTGCCTTCCTGAGTTGGTCCCGTTTGCCTGCATTTGACCCCAAGGCCATGTCATTTATAGTGCATGTCCTGCCCTGGTTTAACTTCCCAAAATGCATCACGCTGCACTTATCCGAGTTAATTTCCATCTGCCAATCCTTGCCCACTTATCCAGTTGATCTCGATCCTGGTGTAACCTTAGACGTCCTTCTTCATTGTCCACCACACCAACAATTCTGCTGTCATCTACAAACTTACTAACTATGCCACTCATATTCTCATCTAAATTGTTAATATACATGACAAACAACCTGCGGCACACCACTGGTCACAGGCCTCTAATCTGAAAAACAACCCTCCACTACCACCTGCTGACACCTTCCAACAAGCTAATTTTGTATCCAATTGACTAGCTCACCCTGGATCCCAAGTGATCTAACTTTCCAGACCAGCCTATTATGCAGCACATTGTCAAAAGTCTTGCTAAAGTGCAAGTAGACATCTACCACCCTGACCTCATCATCCTCTTAATCACCTCTTCAAACAAGAAGTCCATTTGTGAGACACAATTTCCCACACAGAAAGCCATGCTGACTATCCCTAATCAGTCCTTGCCTTTCCAAATGCAGATAAATCCCGTCTCAGAGAATCTTCTCTAGTAACTTTCCCACCACTGATGTTAGGCTCACCACCTGTAGTGTCCCAGCTTGCCGTGGTATCTCTTCTTAAATAAAGGCAAAACATTAGCCACCCTCCAGTCTTTCCGTTATCTCGCCTGTGGCTAAAGATAATGCAATATCTCTGCCAGCGCTCCTGCAATTTCTTCCTTTGCATCCAACAATGTCCTAGGATACACTTGTCAGGCTCCAGGGATTTACCCACCTTCATGCACCTCAACACTGCCAACACCTCCTCTTTCATAATATTGATATGTTTCAGGACATCACTATTCTCTTCCCTGAATTCCCGAGCTTCCATGACCTTCTCCATGATAAATACAGACTAGAAATATTCATTCAAGACCTCACTCATCTCCCATGGCTCCACTCCACACATAGACTGATCCTTAAAAGGGACATTATCTCCTTTGTTACTCTTTTGCTCTTAATATAGAATCACTTAGGATTATCCTTTAACTTATCTGCCAAAGATATCTCATGCCCCTTTTTCATCACCTGATTTCCTTCTTAAGTGTACCCCAAATGGAAAATTAAATAGAATTATGGTCACTGGTTCCAAAGTGTTAAATTTTGTTCTCCAATTTCTTAAACAAAGAGCTTACCTGGCTTTTGAAGATGGAACCACCATAGCCAATGCATGAGTGCTTGCTTCACTGGGCATTTTCTGTACCTGTGTATCAGCTGTCAGTGCCACTCCTATAATTTAAAAAGGCATTAAACTTTATATGGTGAAAATAATTTTTTTATTTTGTCAGTAAGTATTAATATAGAATTTTAATTTCTGTGTCTGACATGTTCAGTTTTACTTTGAAATGGTGCATTGTTTATAATCCAAAAACTTCTATCAATATTTAAAAATCCTAATTTGCTTTGTTAAAAAAAATCTACAGGCAGTGCCCAGGTTACAACAGGGTTCCATTCCTGAGAAATGTTTGTAAGCAGATCTATCTGCATGTTGGAAATGAACAAAAACAGTGTGGGAGAGAGGATCACAGAAATAGCTGTGATGGGAGAGTGAGCAGCTACGGCAAGAGTGGCCGCCAGCCAGCTTCACTGACTCATTGAGTGACTCTGCTCTGGCTTCACTGACTCATTGAGTGACTCTGCTCAGTACTGCCAGCTCTGCCTGCTCAGCTTGACCCAGCCCCAATTGTCATGGCTTGGGGGGGGGGGGGGGGCGGTGGCGGGCGGGTGTGGGTAAAAATAGGCATGCAGAAGTTTCCTGTTCCCATCCAGCAGAAGATGCCTGCAGCCTTTCAGCAGTCAGCAAATCCAGCATCCCGCCAGTCTCTCCAAATGCTTGTTCATATGG